>NW_027437185.1:29925000-30657500 GCF_033239565.1 Halichoeres trimaculatus | reverse complement strand
AGACCTGGACCCACCACTGTATGGCAGATCGGTATTGTCCTTTACGAGATGCTGCACAAAGGCATTTGCTTTGAGACAAGAATGTTCCTCGATAAAGACATCAGCATCAGCAAGCACTTGTCTCCAGAGTGCCAGGAAGTCCTGAATCTCCTTCTGGCTGAAGACCCTCTCCAGCGCCCATCTTTGGATCAACTCAGCCGCCATCCCTGGCTGTGTAAAGACAGGGCTTAAACATCTGAACCTCCTGCACCCACCACCAAAACCTCCTTCACCTCACTCACCTGTGACTTTGAACTCAATAAAACATGTGCAATGTGAAAGTTGTACATAAAAAAAAAAAAAATACATGAACGCAGAGTTTCTTCATACAGCCACTCAAACTTTAATATGTTCAGTTTACAAAAACAAAATTGAATGTAACTCTGAAGAGCAGCAGAAAGATTTCCAAAAGGGATTTCTGTCTGAATCCAGCTTGGGAAAAAAAATACATGGACAAAAAATCAACACAATATATTTAAGCCTTAGTCAAACTGAACCACAAGACATTATGTTTAGAAAGATGTGTGCCAAAAACAAAAAAAAACAAAACTTGTTTTAATCTTGTTGTTTTAACCACATTAGCCTCCTTGGGTCATACTTTAGTTCAGGGGTATTCAATTAAAATTCATTGTGGTCCAGTTATTAAAATTTCCTCCAAGTCAAAGGTTCGAACCAAAGTCCAGCTTCATTTTCAGAAGCAGGAACCTGACAATAAATTAAATTGATAATAAATGTAAACAGAGCTGAATAACTTTTTTTTTCTCTTACATTAAAGAGGTCCCAGCCTAAGGAATTGAAGTCCTGCACTTTAAGTAAAGAAGTCAACAAAGAATAAAACAAAGTGTTTATTTTAGGAATAAAACAAGTGCAAACATAAAATTAACTTAACATCTTTCTCTTCTGTTTTCTTAAATTAAAGAGAACCCATCCTAAAAAACTTAAAAACTTAAAGGCTTACTTTTAAGTAAAAAAAAAACATTATCTTCAGAAAACAATAAAAAAATAAAGTGTGAAACAAAAACAATAAGAGCTTTGAAAACCATGTTTCCCCTTTTTTTCTCTTTTATTCTTTAACTTTTCTCAGTGAGAGAAATGGGCATGTGACATGTCTGGTGGATCTTTTAAAATGGGCTCCAATTATTTTGTGTGTCTTCAGCTGGGACTTCAGGGCATATCTTTTCTCAAAAAAGTTGTGTTTTGTTTTGTAGTGGCGCGTCATGTTGCCACTTATTAGTAACGCCATGTTGAAGAAACCAGTCTGAGATGATTCCAGCTTTATGACATGGAGCGTTATCCTGCTGGAAGTAGCCATCAGAAGATGGGTACACTGTGCTCATAAAGGGATGGACATGGTCAGCAACAATACTCAGGTAGGCTGTGGACTTTAAACCATGCTCAGTTGGTACTAAGGGGCCCAAAGTGTGCCAAGAAAATATCCCCCACACCATTACACCAGCAGCAGCAGCCTGAACTGTTGATACAAGGCAGGATGGATCCATGCTTTCATGTTGTTGATGCCAAATTCTGACCCTACCATCTGAATGTGGAGCAGAAATCCAGACTCATCAGACCAGGCAACGTTTTTCCAATCTTCTATTGTCCAGTTTTGGTGTTGCTGTGTGAATTGTAGCCTCAGTTTCCTGTTCTTAGCTGACAGGAGGGTCACCCGGTGTGGTCTTCTGCTGCTGTAGCCCATCTGCCTCAAGGTTGGACGTGTTGTGCGTTCAGAGATGCTCTTCTGCAGACCTCGGTTGTAACCAGTGGTTATTTGAGTTACTGTTGCCTTTCTATCAGCTCCAACCAGTCTGTCCATTCTCCTCTGACCTCTGGCATCAACAAGGCACAGAACCGCCGCTCTTTGGATATTTTCTCTTTTTGGGACCATTCTTTGTAAACCCTAGAGATGGTTGTGTGTGAAAATCCCAGTAGATTAGCAGTTTCTGAAATACTCAATCAGTATAAAAAAAAAAACAATAACCAAGTTAAAAATAAGAAGGAAGTCAAAAAGTAAAGCTTTTTATTTTTATTTTATTTTATTTTTTTAATATAGAGGTGTGGCCAACACAAACATATCCCAGTTTGAATTGAGTCAGTTGACAATGACTGTAATCAAATATGCATTTGAAAGAGTCAGTTGTGCTTTATTCTTTTAATCAATGAATCAAAATATTCATGAACATATACCAGGTGCCAGTTAGTACAAAGCAGCTGTCACTGTCAGGCTGCTGTTGTGATATTATATTAAACATGTTTTTTCTTCTGGCACATATTGTGAAAGCAACAACTCAGCTCTCTAACTCTGTTTCATCTGCACCCAAATATCAGCTCAACATAAAAAAGGAAGAGGAATGATGTGAAACACAGTGATAGTCCAGCATCAGAACCTGCTGAAGGAGCTCAGGTTTGAACTCTGACAGCTCAAAATGTCATCAGCAGAAAGGTCAGACCAGATTGGATAAAATGATCTCAACAGTGACTGAATTCTCATGTTCAAACTGTTATAGCTGGCTGTTATACCAGAAGATACACAAATAACCATTTAGAATTGCTCTTTATGAGTGGTGAGATGTTCTCACACTCAGGTCTTATTCATTCATTGCATGATTTTTTTAAATACATTTGACTCAAACATTCAAGTTACTTTCAAATAAAATCTGAGATCAGTTTTCCAAAGTGAACACTGACAGTGTCTTTCTCTGCCATGACACACACAGCCTTCACCTTTCGATAGGAGATGACTATCGCTGATGTGTCAATCTCACTTCTGTCGTTTCAACGTTCCTCTATCCAAGCCAGAAGATGTAAAGTCTTCAGCTTGTGAATCCAGATGGCTCGCTGTAATTTCAAAAGAATTCATTGACATTCAGTGGCATTTCCAACACCCCCATCCAAGTTTTTGCCTATCTGAGTCACACTGACTGAAATGAAGACTGGGAAAATATGGATTTCAGATGCTTAACTGATGATCAGCACTTACTCTGTCTCATGATGCAAGCTGTCTTGTTTTTCTCTGAGGATGGGTTTTAAACGCTCAGACAGTGCGTCAAACATGAACCAATGAGGAGTGTAAACCAACACATCTGCAAACATGAATTTGGCTCAAATGAATACAAAACATTTCCAACTAGTTATCCAAAAGTAGAAGAAACAGCTGTTTGTGCACCCACCAGACCATAAGGGCATCATTTGTCAAAACGTGTATTTAGCAAAAGAGCTAGCTTAATTCAATCAATAAAAACCATGTGTTCAACAACTGATAGATGATGGGCGCCATCTGCACCAGTGAATGTCCCAGGAGAGCTGAAGTCTTCATAGGATGATCCAAAAACATAAACTAAGAAATCATTCCAGAGTCAGCTCTTAAAGGGCAAACTGAAAGTTAAAGATAACAGTTGAGTAATTTATAGTAAAATAACCTGAAAGTAATATTTTGAAAGAAACTCTGAAATTAACAAACCACAGGGTCTGCTGGAAACATTGTAGTATGTCTGTTTTTATTTCTGCACTAAAAACTATCATTTGAACATGATATCACATAGGGAAGTCCCTCTGCTTCTGCCTCTGTTTAACATTAATAAACATGGATCCG
Organism: Halichoeres trimaculatus; assembly: GCF_033239565.1. Taxonomy (NCBI): domain Eukaryota; kingdom Metazoa; phylum Chordata; class Actinopteri; order Labriformes; family Labridae; genus Halichoeres; species Halichoeres trimaculatus. The sequence goes on along the minus strand of NW_027437185.1, from coordinate 30,653,872 downwards.
ACTGTCACTCCAGTCAAAATCCTATCCTATACATATGATGGTCCTCAGGGTTATAATTATGAACCTGTTAGGAAAAATCGAAACGGGAACAGAGTAGGATTAGGAGGAATAACGGCCGTTGGCAAACAGTGGAGTTGTGGTGTGAGGAGAACCAGAGGAGAACGGCGCAGGTGTTCCGGTGAGTGAGCGCTGTTAGCTAGTGATCTGCAGCCTAATCAGATAAAATGACTTAAAAAAATAAGTAGTACATGTAATTACTGATTGTAAAGCAATGAACTTTGAGCCGTCATGATAAAGCCCCTAGAGAGAAAGACAGGGAGGACCTTCAGAAGTCTACAGTCAGAAAACCAAGACTTAGCTACGGTGCTCAGTTTATGTTGCCATCAGGTTGAATCTCGCACCTAATCCCTGACAAATTCTTGTTTACATCTGCCACCAGGGGCCTGGCTGGACGCTGCTGCAGCCGGTAAAGCTGCAGTTGTCTGTTATGACAGGATAACAGCTGCATCAGTCTCACCCTGACTTGGCTCCGGTATTCCATCCTGAACTCCATCCATAGACTGTGTTAAATGGACTCCATCATATCATTGTCAGTCTACATCATCATAAAGATGTGCACACATCTTGACCCCAGAAGTAGCGTTTAGCTGCATTCATTGAGGCAAGTAAGAGTTTTTTAAACACTAAATTTAACCTTTTAGCAGCATAAAAATGTACTGTTGTTCTGTGGTCAGTTTTTAGAAACGATAATTTACAACAGAGGCAATGTCCATCAAGTTTTAACCATCACAGAGCAACCGGTGTTTTGGAATTATGGAACGTAGTTTTATGGTTTCCTTCACTATGAACTGGGTCTCAGACTTAGCAGTCTCTGTGCTTCTTTTTTTTAGGTCTGGGAGAGTTTTGGATTTATTGACACATGTTTATGTCCTGGTATGTCACAGTCTGGTAAGTGTCCATGGATAAAGCAGTCATGAGCATCGAGTGATAGTTGTGTGTTTAAATTGCTCTAGCAGTGCTTCTGCACCCAAGTTGCTCGCACATCCAGCGTTGTTGACAAACAACTAATCCCTAAATATGATGCAGAAATAAAGTCCCGTCTTGTTTTCTGCACAAAATGAATCAGATCATCAATGCTAACTCCATAGAGTCCAAAAAAGTGGACTTCATCTTAATAAATGGTCAAATTAAATAATACTTTTTTGGAAGAAACAAGATAAACACTTCTTGATTCACATTGGCTGAGGAGGTGGAGTAAGGGGATGTGAGTCCCCTTTACTATGTCTTATGATAAAAAAAGAGCTTTTTAAACAGCCATAATGGAAAAAAAAACAGCCACTTTTTCATCCAAATGTGTGCCCTTTTTGGTTTAATACCATATAAAATCAACAGCAACAACAGCAATCAACAACAACAACAACAACAACAACAAAAAAGCTGCAATATGCCCTTTCAAGTATCACTCCAGTGTAGCAGAAGTGACGGTGTAATCCATGGATTGAACAGATCCTCTCCCATGTGGCAGACACTTCTCTCCCATTTGTTTAAACTTTATTTGACGTCCTTCACATTATTCGTGAGTGTGAAGATCGACCAAGGTGAGATCCAGCAATGATCTTGTCACTTTCTCTAGTTTATATCAAACGCTTCATGCTTCATCACCACGGGAACTGATGGCTTATTTCCAGGCGTAGAAATACAATCAGAGCAGCATTGAGCAGCTGTCTGTGAGAGAAGTATGGTGTTTACGAGAGTGAGGCCAGAAGTTCAGTCGTATGGAGAGGAGTGAGTCCGTTAAATGGCTCAGAGTGTTTAGGTTAACTGAGCAGACGAGGTGGAAGAACGACAGCATGAACATCTGAGTGCTGAATTCAAACGTGCAAGTGTGCATAACAACACAACACGTCTTTTCATGGAGCAGGATTAGCATACAGCACAGTTCCCCACATGTCAGCATCGATCAGAGAGAGTTTTTAGGCTTACTGGTGTATGAAATTCATTTACTTCACACCTCTCTTCTGACTTCATCTTGAATCAGCGGGCATACCGCTCTGATGAGACGACTTACAGCAGGGGTCACAAAGTCACGGCCTCTGGGCCACTTGATCTCAATTCAAGTTGAAATCCAGTCCTGTGTTGATGGCCTTGTTTGCTGTTAGGAAGGAATACCTGATTTCCAAGTTGACCCTGAACACAGCATAATCACAGTGTGACACCAAGCAGAAAAAAAAATATATATATTAAGCATGGTGACCAGGTTGATTTATGGCACGTCCAGGTCTCTATGACAACGGACATGTCTTGGAGAACAGGGCTGCCAGCTGCCCTAAGTATAGACCGCAACTAAACTACTTATAAACTGACAGTGTTGACTTGTTGTCACATTAGCCTACAGATTTGTTGTCACATTAGCCTACAGCTACTACGTTTGCTTGCAGTGATGGGAAACTCGATTCTTTTTACTGAATCGAGTTTAAATGAGTCACTCACCAAAGTGAATCGGGTTTTTGAGTCATTTGAGTCACTCGAGTCAGTTACCCAGAAAGTGCATAGAAATCTATATTTCAGAGAGATTCATACAAGCGAAATGACTGAAAAGGACAATTAATACACTCTAATGTGAAAAAAAAGAGTGAAAGATCAACATATATTGAAGAAACTTTTATTTTTCTAACTCACAAATAAAATAACATTAAATTAGATAAATATAACTGGGAAAAATTACAAAGTTCAAACAGTGCAACATTAGAAAAAAATAACTATGTACAATAAATCTAAAATAAAATAAAATAAAGCCTCTTGACAAATATGAAAATAAACGGAAATAGCTTAAACAATAGTGAAACAAAAATAAAGTGTCATCAATCATCAAAAAGTCACCCCTCTTTTAAAATGAATGGTCCTCACAACAATTTGGCATTCAGTAAAATGATTTCACGAACCTTTCCAGGACTGAGAGGGTAATGCTACGTACGTGGGGAGTGACCCGTATGAGTCATACTGTGAGTGAGTTAGTGATCCGTATGCACTGTGGGTGAGTTAATGACCTGTTTACACTGTGAGTTGAGCCATTCTACATACCAGTCATTCTCCTGTGATGTGTGTGAGGGGCTGGGCTACCGAGTGCCTTGTACTGAGTCAGTAAATGAGTCATTTGGGGCGAGGAATCATGATTCTCGAGTCAGTAAAGTGATTCTCGGGTATTGAACGATTCGTTCATGATTTGCACAACACTATTTGCTTGATGTCACATTTCAAACCGTAGCGCTATGTAACTGTACTGATAAATACCTTACCTTGGCGTGTTGTATCCAGTAAAAATTTGTTTGGATCTGATCTTCATTTAATTCCAAAACAAAGACCGCCTCTCTAAAAGTCATTTACACAAATGTGTTTGAGACTTCGGGCCGGGAGGTGGTGAGGCAGTCCAATTAAAACAGATCCTTCTCATAGCATATTTAGGGGGACTCACATCCACCTCATACACAAAGAGGAAGTTGCTGAGGAGTTTATCACGCGGCTTTATTCAACCTAATGTGGAGCAGTCGGCAAAGTGGCAAAGGGGAGATGCACAGCTAAAGAAAGAGCTGTCGGTGCAATGAAATGTATTGAAGAGAGCAAGAAATGGGGCAAATCAAAGAACAGGTCCAGATTTAGAGATGTCTATATGGTGTAAGGAAGCTGTCTAAAAGGACATATGCGTAATTAATGATTCGTCAAAAAAGACGTATGCGTAATTAATGATTTGTATTTTTGATTTCAAAAATTTCTGTGTCAATAAAGTTACTTCACACAAAAATCTGCTGTCATATACGTAACTCAGTGAAACTGGGTTCAGATTACAGTTATTTTTATACGAGTGCAAAGTCTTATGAATACAACTCAACTTTCTACGACTACGAATTCGTCCCTACGAATACGAATCTAAGCTTATGAATATGAATCCAAGATTACGAGTATGGATCTAAAAAGTGCTGAAATGACGTCACTGAGGTCACAGGTCACACGAAAAGCAATTGACCTCCTCCAACCGCACATGCCCAAGTCACAGAGGTAAACATGGAGTGGAATACGGACGGAGACAGCCTCCTGGGTGCCTCCAGCTCCAGAGAAACAACGATCGATATGAACGACAGATCGATTGCTTTTCCTGCGACCTGTGACCTCAGTGACGTCATTTCAGCACTTTTCGATTCGTACTCGTAATCTTGGATTTGTATTCGTAGGGACGAATTCGTAGTTGTAGAAAGTTGAGTTGTATTCATAAGACTTTGCACTTGTATAAAAACAACTGTAACCTGAACTCAGTTTCACAGAGTTACGTATATGACAGCAGATTTTTGTGTGAAATGACTTTATTGACACAGAATTTTTTGAAATTAAGAATACATATCATTAATTATACATACGTCCTTTTTGACAGCTTCCTTACACCATATTTCTACCTTCAAACATCAGGTCAGCGTACCAGTTTTTAATGCCAGGCGGACTGATGTTAGTGCATTACCAGTATCTCACCACAAGCTGCTGTTAAGTAATCATCTATTTGATGTACACAGCATTCAGACAGTTTGGTACACGGTGGTTAGGGCTGCACGATTATCGCAATCGCAATGTCAGCACATGCAATTACGTAATCGCAACAGAGGATATCGCAATCGCAATGTCAGCACATGCAATCCAGATTTTTCTCCATGATAACCAAGCAAGTCTGTAGACTCATCATGACACAACTTTTTTTATTAAATCGCAAGCACAATCGCAATCGCAATATTGACCACCTAATCGCAAATCGCACCTTTTCCCCAAATCGTGCAGCACTAATGGTGGTACATGCAAACAGGTGCTGTTCAGTGGCCCTCCGACAATTTGAGTTTGAGACCCTTGACTTACAGCGTGTGGCTGCCTGCGGCAAATCCAACAAACAACCTTTCACTCCAAAGAGGAAATAATTGCAGAATCAGGTGTGACGTTAGCAGATTCAGATGTGTCAGCTGTGACTGAGTAAAGAATGCTCAATGCTGCAAAGTGTGCTGCGCTGATGCTGATGCTGGCGGTAGAGGCAGGGAGCCAAGGATGAGAAGAAACTCAAGGCTCCAGCCTTGTCGTGGACATGTCAGGGGAGCACTCAAGAGAGTATTTATATTTCCTTGTTCCCATTTTGCTTCCTCTTCTGTGCTCTGAATGGCCACTGTTGATCTGTTCTGTATTTTAAAAGTGCTTCCTGCAACATGCCCATGGAAAATAACATTAAATGGAGGAGGGATGGATGACAAGTGGGCCTTTTAAAGTGGAGTGCTATGAAATAGGATCGTGCATTGTCAACTTGTATTTGTTATCTCAGGAAATCTGACCTTTGCTTTTTCTGCATATAGTGAGATAGTGTTTCAGCAGTTGTATGTAAACCAAAAGGGCATTTTATGCTAAAGCCTCATCCATAGTGTCAGGAAAGTTGGCTTTTCTGCTCCAGAATACATCCTCGTTCTGTCTTTCTTGAGGGAAATGATGGAGAAAATATTCCTCTTAAAATCCTGTAATGCTTTGATTTTCCTCTACAGCCTTTATTCTGTCTTCCTGCTGTAGAAGCATTGACCAGGATTCACTTTGGTCCTTTGTCGGACTCAGCAGGTTCGGTGCTCTCACTCCCAGCCAATTAGCCAGTCAATGCTCCATCAACAAATCAAACAGTTTCAAAATAACCAGCGGGATACCGACACGAGGAAGATGCCCATGTTTGCTACACTCTGTCGCATTCTCCCGTACTGAGGAACAATGTCATTTTTATGAGAGAGGTCAGAAAATTGAACAGGATGTTGTGTATTTAACCTTTATTTTACCAGGAATAATCTTATTGAGATGTAAGATCCCTTTTACAAGGGAGTCCTGGTGAAGATCAAGTTAATAAATAAACAGCGTTTAGAAGTAAGACAAGTGCACAGGCTCATCAGGTGATCCTTGATCCTAGTTTTAAAGGTCCCATATTATGCAAAAACCACTTTATTAAGTCTTTTAGTGAAATTTGTGGGTTTTTGGCTTTCCTCCCAGCCCACAAAATGTGATATTTAATGACAAAACCTGTACTTAGTAGTGCTTGTGAATGTAAAATCCTGACCAAAAACGAGCTGTTTGGATTTTGGGGATTTGCCGACGTCAGCGATTCCCTTTTTCGACCAATCAGGAGCAAGTCGGACCTGATTGGTCCACCAGAGCAGATACCCCTGAACCCCCTCCCCACTGCTGCTCCAGCAGCCATCACTGCCATCACTGCTCTGTTTTTGGCTGTAAACAGCCACATAGTTCCATCATGCTCAAGTTTCCCATCTAGGAAGAAGATAAGACCAAGTGGCAAGAGTTAATTTATCAAGGAAATGTTCCACCTACACGCAGTAAAACTGTACATGTGTGTGCTAGTCACTTCACAGCCAACTGCTTTTTCAACTTTGGACAGTACAAAAGAGGGCTAGAGAATAGACTGGTCCTGAATCCAGGCGCATTACCAACCATCCTCCAACAAACCTGGGACCCTGGAAATGTGAGTATTTTAAATGCTATGTGCCGTGGAGCAGATGTAAGAGCTTTTCCTCAGTGTCCCTCTGTCTCTGTGTTAGCTTCAGGATGCTAACTTTAGCTGCGGTTAGCCTGTTGTTTTAGCCTGTAATGTTACAGTAAACAAGCTTTCGCTGTTTTCATTGTGCACTCAGAGCTCGTGGCGCCACTCTCAGTGATGCTGAAGAGCAGGGCGGTATCAGCGGTGGCTCATTTACATATGAAGGCCACGCCCACTAAATCCGAGTGTTCTGAACAGAGGGGCTATGAGAGCCTGGAAACAATGCTGCTGTGCTTGATTTATTGGCTTTTTGGACCAAAACATGTTACTACCATTTTATGAAGACATCAATGATTTATATTACACTGCAGAAAAGGAGCATAATATGGAACCTTTAAAGTAGTCCAAGCTAACATGATTTTCCAGTGTCAGATGGCCTTGTTGCTCAGACCAAGATGAAGAAGCAAAAACACTCAAAGCTCTTTGACCAAAGACTGAGCAAGTTCAAGTAACCACAAACAAAATCTGAGCATTTGAACAAAGGTTACAGCCAGTGACAACCTTAGATGTCGGTGAAGAGCATAAACAAGACAGCAGATCATTCAGTATGGCCTTATGAAGAAAGACATACCAATGCTCCTTTCGTCTATTATGTAGGCAAGACAGACCGTCTTTGTTATACAAGACACAGTAATGTGTGCAAAATCCTAACCCCGAGACAAAGCGCAGTGCAGCATTGTAAACTGAGTCCAGCGTTTTTAAAGAGGCAGGTAAAGCATGCATATAGAGAATGGCAACACAGATAAAAATGTATGGTTGCATTAGTTTTCTCAACAACAAATGAGATATATCTTTCTCTGTGAATGAAACCCAGCTTCATCCTCAGTTTAGCGTTATAGTTATCTCAATGTATGCTATATAAGGTTTGAAAAAGTACCAGCGGAGCGATTCACACATGTTGATTCAGCCGTGTGTGTGTCAGTGATGTTTTTGTGAAGATAAAGATGCTCCTGTTCCTCTGACGGACAAGCGCGCCCTTTAAAAAGCATATTGATTGGAAAGACTGGAACCTCCTCACATCTACATCTTTTCTCATCTCATCGCTGCCCTTGAGGGTCAACACGGTGTCTCTGGTAATAGGAAATGCAGGCCAGCCCTCACAGTGAAGGGCAAAAACAATTTTGGCCAGGATGGGTAGTAAAAGGGACTAATGTCTGTGCCATTCTGGTGTTTCTGTGGGGCTGAGTTTTGTGTTTACAGCCTGCGGCAGTGGAAGTGTTGGCCTCCTGAGTTCAGCTCTGACAAATCTCTGAAACCTGCCCGGTGTAAACCTGGAGGCAAAATGAAACAGCGAGCAGCAAATATAGAAATGGGCACTTTGTAAGAAACTTATATCAATAACATCGACTAAAACGTGGAAACACACAAAATGTACATCTTCAAAAACATCAAACTGCACAGTTTCTGTACGAACTTCAGTCCACCAGAGAACAGCTCAGAATAAAACAGCATGAACGTCACCGCTGAGTCCAAGGGGGTTTTATACATACGTAAAGCTGGTTTATATTTGAAGCAACTCTTTTAGACTGTAAAGAGCATACATAAATACATATGCGTAAACACTGAGACTGATTTAAAAATGCAGAGAGGCAAGTATCTGTGTCTGTAAAACCTCTCAGACTTCAGCTCATGAATTTCTTGTTTTCTTTTTTAAAATTTACAGCTTCAGATAAATAAAAGCCCCCGTGGCTGAGGGTGAAGGACAGAGCCAATAAAATATTGTTAGACCTCAGAGTAAACTCTTGCTTTTGGTCTTTTAATGGATTTTTGACTGAGATAAAAGTCTTGTATCCCTTTTCCAGCCTTATCTTTTAAATGAATAATGCTCACTTTCTGTTAAGAGGAAAGCCACAGGGTTTGTTTTCGTGTTTTTCTCTCAACAGTTCTTATTTATTTGCTTTCATTGTGAATGTTTTTCCTGAACATCTCACCCAAAGAGCCACAAGATGCTACAAAATCACTTCTGAACAACTCCAACCACACAATCCCCCATCCATCAATCCATGTCCAGACTCTTATTACTCCAGGCTGTAGCAGCAGGGCTCTCTCCATCTCTCTCCAGGGGATCCCAAAGAGAGTTGTAACCCCTCCAGCAGGTCCCAATCTGCTCCCTGGTGGCTCTCCTCCCATTAATCTGCAGCTCCACACACGTCCTCGGGGAGATGTTCAGAGGGGCATCCTAACAAGGCGGGTGAACTACCTCGGAGCCCTTTCTTGTCATGTTCAGTGGGTACACAGGTTGAAAATGAACCTTTCGGTGCTACCTGATGGTGCAGTGTAAAGTGATTTTTTGTGTCCAGGATTAGACTTACAACACAGTTTTTAAAAATGAAAAGAGAACCTGTCTGTTTAACAAACAAAAATGTGACACACTGGCAACAATTTCAAGTTCTCCTGCTGAGAGTTAGAAGGAAAGTTGAACAAAACGCCTCCATGTGAAGCTACAGCCAACAGTCTGCTAGTTTAAATTAGCACAAATCTTTCTCTTTCTAAAGAAACAACTTCCCTGATTAAAACACCAAACTTTGTGTACGCTGAACAAAGGAACTGAGTAAACAAATGTCTACTTTTAATGATAGAGGGAAGAGCCTCAGTGATTTCTCTTGGACTGCTTGTCACTGGCAGAGATTTAAAGAGTAAGCTGCGCCAAGTGGAAACATCTAGAATTTAAAATACAGCACTCAACCTTGTTTAAGTCTGTCAGCATGTGGTGTGAAAGAAATGTGATATGTCTGAATTTTTAAGCTTCAGAGACAACATTATATTAAGTTAACAGCTAGGGTAGGCTGTTGGGTCACATTTAACACTGAGACATGACACAGGTATCACTAGTCTTGTATAACACATGACAAGAAACTCAAGACTGTTAAAATCAATATCATACAACTGACATGTTCTGAAAAAATCAAAGCAGATCCAGACACTGCACTTTGTAAAGCTTTATTATGTAATAATGTAATAAATTTTCACTTCATTTTGTGATAAAGCCGCATTGCATAATAAATTTCTTGAACTTCTTGAAATTCTTGAACACAAGTTCCTACATACTGCATCACCTATTACAAAATGCGGGTTGTAATGTAATAAGTAAAAACTTACATAATGCTGCAAAGTTTACGACATACTTTTGCATTCAAAAATTTTTTTTACAAATTGCAGCAGATTATTACAGTTGCGTTAAACACCTTCAGAGCCAGAATAATTGGCTTTACCTGTGTTATGTTGCAACAGTTACAATATCTGTGTTAGTGTATATGTGTCAGCAACAATTAGCACTGCGGCCTCACAGCAAGAAGGTCACTGGTTCAATTCCCAGCTTGGCCATTGGGCCTTCCAGTGTGGAGTTTGCATGTTCTCCCCATGCATGCGTGGGTTACATAGACTGTATAAAACTGTATAAAACAAAGTCTTGCCGACTTCACCCATCTTTTTCTGAAACAGAAAATGAAGCACATTGGCTTTAGCGGCCATATTGGTTGTCGCAAGGGCTTCGCGTACAACTATAGGAAGCCTGTTGGTCACGTGACCCTGAGCTGTGCCTCTGATTGGGCAAGCTCGGGATCTTAATATCCACTGAACGGCCGAGTTAGAAAAAAATTCAACCTAGTACAGTGTGTGTTGATAGTAAAATTAGCGACTCAGACAGGAAACGGTTATGGAACCAGGCTGTAAATAGGTTAATTTCTGCTCTGAAAATGCCTGTTCTTGGCTCGGTGTGTATGTGACTTCCAGTACTTCCAGAGCCAGCCTCAAGCGGACACTTGAGAAACAGCAGATTTTAGCACTTTTGCATTGTCTCATATTCTTGGACTGTAGATTGTCGCTTGGTGGGTTTTGTCTGGGTACTCCGACTTCCCCCGCAGTCCAAAAACATGCTTGTCAGGTTAATTGGTCACTCCAAATTGTCAGTAGGTGTGAGTGTGTGTGTGAAAGGTTGTCTGTCTGTGTCAGCCCTGTGATTGGCTGGTGACCAGTCCAGGGTGTACCCGCTTCTTGCCCAATGACAGCTGGGATAGGCTCCAGGATAAGTGGTTTGGAAAATGAATGAATGAAAAAATCAAGACATTTTTTGAACCAGGCTGTAAATCTATTTTTCAATGCTGTAAGTCTATTGTTGTTTTTTTTGACTTGGTATGTATGTAGTTTCTTTCTGCAACCAGCCCCAAAGACATTCAATAAACTGCAGCTTTTAGCACTTCTGCGTTGGCTTCATCTTGTGTTTAATGTCACTGGATGTTGGCCCCTTGGCCTGACCCTGCTCTGTGTTGACTACTTCACAGGAACTTAACAAAATACTCCAAAACCGCCACAAAGGTCAAGACAACTAAGGTGAAACAACTCAGAGCACCACAAAGAACACATCCTCACTTCCTTTGTTTTGAAGTTTAAACTCAATCCATCTCACTGAAGTTTGTCACACTGATTTCTCAGAGCAGCTGCCGTATCTTCAGCTACATAAAAAATAAACACATGAGAGCAGGTTATATTGTTTTATAGATTATAGAACATATTCAGGGATCATCCTTAACTGTATCAGTTACCCCTGTATCTCCAGTGAAAACCTGCTCTGTCAGTTGTAGTATAAAGTTATCTTGCTGCTGAATGTGTCTTCTGTTCGATTAGAGCCAGTACGTCACCACCGAGCTCAACAGATGAGAGAGAGGAGTGTATCTGTAATCCAGAGGAAGTGATTGTAAGATTAGATTGTTGAGTCAGTCGTGCTGTGTTAGCGTTTATTCTGGTTTTGTCATGAGAGTGTCTTTTGAAATTACTTTAACAGGGTTTTAAGGGCAAAATAAGTTATCGGCTTTAGAGGAAGGGTTTATCAGTTACATGAAAAGCTCAGTGACTCCATTGTGTTTTGATATGCGCTGTGAACTTTTACACCCAAGATTACAATTCATCTTCTCAATCCTGCAGCAGAATCATTAGAACGATAGCTTTTTTATGACGTCGATTGATTTTCTTGATTTAGTTTGAGACAACACTTCAGGCCATCAACCTTTACACTCAGATGAAATATTGCATCTCAAGGTCCGATTACCTGAGCTTTCACTGAGTCCATGCTTATATTTCAAGTTTTAAATCTCTGCAACTGTCTGTATCATTTATACATCACAAGATTATTAATTACCAATAAAAACTGAAACACTGATGTTCTGTGCAATCCAATAAAATCGTTGAATATAATTGTGCTAATTTTTAAACAAAGTCATTAGCACATGAAAAGCAGCCAACACTGACTGCAACTGATTATCACATCAGAAATACAAGAACAGAACATTTCTTCTCCTCCTGCAGGAAGTAAAAGAGGAAAGTAACTCTGCTGTTGTATTTGACTTTATATGCTGGGTTGTACGCACAGTTAGATGCATTATTGTTGCGTTCATAATAAGTAATTATTCCTATTCAACAAATGAACCAAACAATAGATGTCCCTGTAATGTTCAACCTTTTTGATCTCTAATTATATTCATTACTTTCTTCTAATTGAGTGCATGTCATGGATAACATTTGCAAAGAGAAATGTGAATGAGTCTTGATAGCCAATTATACAATTATCCAAATCACAAGAGATACTTCTGATGTGTTTGGTCACTTGAAATTTATTGCACACAGGGTGGCAAATCAGTGCTCCGTGGTTTTAAACCATCCAGAAGAACAAGAGCTCTGCATGCAGTGTGTTCAATCTGTGACACAACAAGGAATCAAGATCAAGGAAATTAGTAAAGTGATTTTTTCTTTCCTTTAATGATAACAATTTTTTTCAGTAGAGAGGAAGCACAGCAAGCTCAGTTGAGTCTTTTTGCCTGTTTGTTTTTTAATGAAAACTAAAGAGGTGAGATGTGAAATCAGGCTGAAAGAGTCTTAGGGGTTGAGATTAGTAGTCTAGAGGGTGCGATAAATCCACAATGAGACTCAACATTTATTAAGAAATCATTCTCATTCCGAGCGCCGGTAATCACAGCCACAATCAGTCGCAGTCGCACACACTGAAACGTAGCGTGAAGTGTGACCCTCCAGTGTGACAGGCAGTCGGATGGTTTGATTCAACAATCAGCTCCCTGCTCAAACACCTGATTGGCTCTGTTTTGTCTGCGCTCATGTAAAAATCAGCCTCTTGGTAAGAAGGGATTACACGCTCTTCAGCTCTCACTGGAGACGAGAAAAAACCCATTATTCTCTGGTTTAACACACTCTGCAGTGAATGATTAAAACAACCTTTGATTGCTTGTAAACACTTTCCTAACAGCTCACGGAGAGGCCATCCTGTCCGCTCTTCAGTTTGGACAGCCACATTAAAGCTCTTTATGATTGGCTGTTGCTAGGATTCAAACTTTCCTCCCTGGACGTGATGAGATTGGTGCAGACTCGACACTTGAATGCTTTGCATCATTCCACACACTATGCACTTCAGCAATACTCTGGATGCAAAGAGGGGGGAACCTAATGAGAAAGTTGAAGAGACTGGCTGTGGGACCACAGACAGCAGCTTGGAGGGAGATTGGATGCCTGCAGGAGGGCTGATATTGAATGTGCTCACATACACAGTGAAGAAAACGACATGTTTTCTCTGGTCAACAGCATCATACACCGTGGAGGAAATCTCTTTTTTCATGTCTCCACTGGGATATTTTAGTATCAAAGCTCTGTGGCTGACAGGAAAATGTGTAAAGCAACAAACTGAAAGCAGACTGTCCCTGATTCGGTCGAATCAGTGTCCTAGAAATACCCCTGTGGTTTGAGTAAACGGTTTCTTTCTCTACTATTTCTTCAGTAACAGGGAAACTATTCTTTGCATTTTGCTAAAACCACAAACAACCTTTCAAAGGTGTGCACTGAGACATTTCTTATAAGAGAATTCAACATGTATTTCAGGGAATGTCTTAAATGAATCAGTAAGAAACAAGTGTGTAATCATGTAATAACGGCTCATTAGTTTGTCGCTTAGATGAGTATTTACTCTGAATTGCTTTCTCCCAGGGTGTATGCAAAAGCTGCAATAAGACAGGTATTTAGTCCAAAGGGAGAAGTACAAAGTACCCTCATCCAAAAGCAAACAAGCCTAGGCGGGTAAACTCATGCAGAGTTGTCAGGATATGTCATATATAAACATAAGCCCGAGGGGGAGGGTGGGCACAAGAAAAAGCATTAGCTATGGTGTAATTGTCTGTAAATGGTCCAAAACACTTAATGATGTGGGAGTGGAATGCATGCTGGCACGATTGATAATCCCCTTGTAATGAGAATTCACCAGATATCATAAGCTTTGTTCATGGCCCTGCATCTTAAAGAGCTTAGCCACCAGAACAGTGACAGTGAGCCAGAGAGCAGGAGATGGCATGAAGAAAACTGAGAAAAGTTCAGTCAGGCACAAGGCTAAATCAAACATTTTGATACAAAGAGCTCAAAGTGTCTCTGCTGTATTTTGATATAAAACAATATCTTTGCCTATAAGCCTCAAAATCCTTCAACAAGCTGATCTCTGAGTGGCAGCAAAGCGAAGACATTTCCTCTGTCTTAGCTTCGCTGCACTGGCTCCCGAATGCTCAGCCCTAGCCCCTAAGTAACTAACAAACATTTTCGTCCACTGAGATCAACTGGTCAGTCGCTTCTGGTCACACCCAAAACCAGATACAAAACTAAAGGTGACAGAGCTTTTTTTGTGTGAAACAACTTGACTTTGCATATCTGCTCTGCGTGGTCAACTGAGTTTTTTAAATATTCTCTCAAGACTCACCTCTTCTCCCTGGCTTTTCATCAAAGTTTGAATGGAGATCTGGCATAATTTTTAATTCAAATTTAATGTATTTTATTTTATTTTATCAAATTTTATATAAGCTCTGGTTTTATATTTCATGTATCTTGATATTGTATCTTGTTATTTGTGCTGCCTTTAATCTGTACAGCACGTTGGTCAACTTTGGTTGTTATAAATGTGCTCTTTAAATAACGTTTTAGTTAAAGCATAAGAAAAATCAGCTTTGTGCTCTTACTGTTATAGTTCAAGATATAGTCGCCCTAATACCTTGATCAAGGACAAAAACAAAATTTGGTATAGATAAACATCACAAAAACAAAGTGCTAAACTGATGTTCAAATTAACAGTTTTAGTTTTGTTCATTCTTATTTCTAATTTCAAAAGCTTTTAAAAGCTCTAGGTCTGGTCAATTCACTATACAAGACAGTAGATTACTATCAAGATATCAGCCAATCCACGCCACTTACATTTCTAGTGCTCGATCATGATTCGCTGAAAAGCGTCAACAAAAAGCACGTGTCGCCTTCTCGCTTGCCGTACTTAGTTCCGCTCTTATTTCACTGTTGTGGTGTTTCCCCGTGTATGCTGCCTGTCAACTGAGTGCAAGCGACTCGTAGTGAATTCCAGTTACTCATAGACCACATAGGAATAGTTCAAGAGTCTCACTGGGTCGACGAGCATGGAAGAAGACGGACACTGTGAGCAGGTACTTCTAGTCTTCATCCTCACCTTCCTGTATGAATTTACCGGTAACGAGCTCAGAAAACGGTTAGCATTAGCTGCACTGAACGTGTCACATCGTAGGAAAGTTGTCAATGTGGAGCAGCATGGTCAAATATGGCATATTGCACATAAACACAGCATCCAAACCGCTTTGTTTCGTGTTATCTGGAGTACTATGGTCCAACGAATGCAGTTCGCCCACGTATGTTTCAATATAAAGAGTGAACGGACTTCAGTGCAAAGCATGAGTGTGTCAGTAAACAGAGCAGTGACAGAAATGTAGTTCAAAGCGACAGCCTACTGCTCAAGTTGATGTTAAATTCCTCCAAAGAGGGTCAGAAGTGTTTTTAAACGCTATCGAAATATGTTTACGTGATTTTTGTCATTTTATTAACTCAGAACAGTTGATAGTTTCAACCAAACATGATGGCTGAGTTTTGGAAAATATATTTGAGTTGTTTTCTCCTTGCCACCCTGACTGTTCCTAGGAAGTGTCTGCAGGAGTGTTTGCCCCTAACCTAAATTAGAGCTGTTTCAGACCGAGATACGGTGATAAGAACTAAGTTTAACAACTTTTTGCGTTTTCAATTGTCATCAAGTTTAGGGTAGCATTAATACTGAAAGAGAAAGGGTTTGTTTGAGATGTACGGAAGTTGTATGACAGATATTATGTTACAGTTAAGGTATGATCATATTGTGGCCCTTTATAATGTCTCAATGTATTAACCTGGTTCTTCTGTTTACCTCTGATCACTTAGTAGTAGCTTTGAGTGGGTCAAATTTCTTCTGTTGGAAAGAAAAATGAAATTTCATAAAATCCACTTGCTTGCAGAAGATAGTCAAGTCACTTGGCACCCAATAACCAGCACTGTTTTGAACTGAAGTTTCACTGTATGTGAAATATTGAGTGTCTATTTAGCTAGTCTTTAAAACTTTCAAAATGGTGAAAACAGCCATTATGACCAGATAACTACAGAAGCGTATTGCATTCACTTGAAGAAAAAAACAACAACAACTCACAACTCAGGTTTTTCAGATTAATTTATTTTTCGGTTTGTTTTTTTGTGGTAATTATTTTTGTTTTTCTGATTAATATATTTTTATTGGTTTGTTTTTTGTTATAATTATTATATTGGTTTGTTTTTTGTTATAATTATTTCTGTTTTTATTTTTATTTTTTCTGTTTTCAGATTACTTTTTTCCTGTTTTTCGGAGTAATTTTTTCCTGAAGTATCGATATACTTAGAAATCCCGCAAGAACCTCAACCTGCTGTTTTTTGTAGTAATTTTTTCCTCCTGTTTTGAGGAATAATTTTTTTTCCTGAAGTATTGAGCTACTTCAAAATCCCGTGAAAACCTCCAACCTGCAGACGACTCCTGTGGATGTGTGGTGGCTCCTGTGTCCCGCACGTATCAGACATCCTGTTCGGCACATATGCCTTATTCTTTACTTTTGTTTTTTCATATACACAGACCTGGAGGGAATAAAGTAACTTTTACTTGTTCTCCCTTAAAACCAGCAAAATTCAAAATGCTGGGGGGGGGGGGGGGGGGGGGGTGGGGGATGGGGGATGGGGGATGGGGGCTGGGGGGCTGGCGGGCTGGCAGGCTGGCAGGCAAAAAAAAACCCTGTGGGCTACAAAGATCCATCCAGTAGAGCCATATGCCTTGGTCTCTTTTTTCTGTATGGTTTGTTACTCTTACTGACAACTGGATGTTTGTTAAATTTCACAGTGTTCCTTTTTATTTTTAAATTAAGAAATGCAAAAAAGACTTGTTTAAATGCTAACAATATTTTTTGTTGGTTAGTCATACTATAAAATGACTTAAAACTTATGTTCACAGTGAACAATGCAGAAGATAAATGTCGTCTCTCCCCCCCCCCCCCCCCCCCCCCCCCCCCAACAACAACAACAAAAAAAAATTGTACTCTAAATCACAATCACAGTATTGGTCTAATGAAATCGCAATAAGATTATTTTCCAAAATTGTTCAGCCCTAATAACAAGGAAGAATACATTTCAAATTTTGGATATTTGTTAATGCAGCTGCACAAACCCAAAGATGTAAACAACAACAATAACAAAACATGTTCAGCATTCCTATTGGCCCAGCTTTCTTTGTGTTAAATTTAGCAGAAGATTTCAGTTTCTTATCCATTTTTTTAACAGTTTCAGTGTTGGTTTAACCTGCAGCATGAAGCCTCTTGGGTCACAGTTTAAGTTCCATACTGTATAAAAAAGATTATGTTAAGCACTTCTCTCCTCACACACTGCCTGCTATGAGAAATTTGGTAAACACAGGTTTGCTCTTAGCATGTTGACAGCTTTATGGGCCCTGTGTGATTTATATTTAAGTAATAACAATAATCATTGTGGTGTTTATCAGGCTGTTCAGAGAAGCAGGCTTTGATGAGGGCAAAAATGAGAGCTCACCTCTGAAAATGTGAACCTCCATTACAGAAAATGCCCTGTAAATTAGCTCATTTCCAAGAGACTCATGATAAGGTTCATTACTTTGGTGAGATTTGAAGGATTACTGAGGCACTAATGTTTACATAATGCCAGTGATATGCAAGGTGGCCTCCAGGTCTAAGGATTTAGGTCCAATAATAGGCTACAGCATGTTTTCATAGGTATTAAACTAAATCTTCAACCTATTTTGCAGAAAGAGGTGCTGCTGATGGCAAAGGTTAATCCTTCTATTTATTCTAAATGGGAGACAACGTTTGTTTGGGTCATTGGTTTCAGACATACAACCTGACTCTGGGTGGGAAAAATGATCCTTTTGGTGCGTTTCTTTTTTGAAGGGTTTGCGCTTATCTCTGTCTGCTGCACAGCTGCTGGCCAATTTACTTCAAGTTTAAGAGGCTGGAAGCATCAGTTGTCAGATGTGCGTGCTTCAAAATCACTACAATGGTAATCAATTAAGGATAATTACGTTTGTTAACTTAAGGGCTGTTAACCACTTGATTAATTGACCAGTTACTGTCAAACTAATTTGCTCAATTCATCTTCTCAAATCTAGCAGTCAGAAGCCTTTTTTTGTTCAAGCAGTTCAAAGCCTCCAGGGTAACTTGCATTTAGCCACTGGTCGAGGTTTAGTCAGGTTTTATTCCGGCCTCATCTTGAAATTACAGAAAGAGTTTGGATGCCAACAATGCGTTCAAACAAAGTTTATTGCAGCTGCCAAAAGGATTTCTGATTCTGAAACATTTGGAGTTCACATCCAGGTAAAGCCCTGTCTCTGATATACTCAGCCTCCTCTTGTATTCTGTTTATGCTGTGAAGGATTAGGTTCAGAAGTTTACCTGCCTCATTCTTCTTGGACCTGATTTATTTAAGCTGCGTTAAGGACTGCAGTACTGAGATGTAATAGGGGTGTCAATATCGGTCATGTCAGCAGGTTGCGCTTCATTAATCTGTCTGATTGATCCAGCATCCATGTTGTTCGGTGACCTTGCTATGCACAAATGAAAACTGCAGCCGTGCCAGTGTTACCTGATCTACTACCTGCCCTGATTGATGGATCTGTGCTTGACTTATTGGCGGCTAAGGACAGAGACAAATGGGCGCTGGTGATGTGAGTGCTGAGGAGATGTTTGGGGTGTTTTGCCCCTGTTGTGTGCAAATTGCAGCTTAACGTTATATCTCATAAGCATTTAATAAGTGGAATACTTAAAAGAATACACTCAGTGATTGGTAGAAATTATTTGGTGGTTTTTGAAGTGTGATGCCCGCCTCCTCTTGGGGGCGCTAAAGAGTTCCAGAGTAGGCACGAGAAGAGGGACCAGAAAAAAAGCACAAAAAAAAGTCTCAACCCAGCAGTAAGTGCAGAAAGTCTGAAGACCAGTGTGCCGTTATTTTGAGATTATTTTCCCTGATTTTCTGTCTGCTATGTGGAGTGTGCTTGTTTGTGTGTGCTCGCACGTGTTAGTTTGTCTGTGGGGTGGAACTTTGCTGAGAACAATATAGAGAGCAGAGGAGAGTTGTGAAGGTGTGGCTGTCCCATAGACTGTATAAAACATGGACGTAGTCTCCCCGACGTCTCCCGTCTGTTTCTGAAACGGAAAATGAAGCACATTGGCTATAGCGGCCATATTGGTAGTGGCAAGGGCTTCGCCTACAGCTATAGGGCGCCTCTCAGTCACGTGACCTAGGCTGTGCCTCTTATTGGGGGAGCTCGGGATCTTAATATCCTCTGAACAGCATACATATTCTTAGACCAGAGGTTGCTGCTTGGGCTGTCCACACAGCTACAAGACAACACAAAATCTCTGCCCTGCACCCAAATATGACATGCGTGCTTCCCTCTCGGATAGGGTGTGCACCCACACATGTACACGCACACATGTACAAAATTTTATAACTTCCAGGCAGAAAAGCCAGAACTCCCAGTGTCCAAAGTGCAAAACATCCAGAAAATGTGTAAACAGTGTAGACAACTTAATCTACCCTAGTTTAGTACAGTGGTATACGTACATTTTTGGTACACTACCCCTTGCAGAGTGTTTAAAAGTATTAAAGACAAACGCTTTCTCTCATGCTGATTCTGCGTGTCTCGGAAAGCATACAGCATTTCTGTTTATATAAATCTTTTTGCTTAGGCGTAACCTGTTTCTTGTCAAATAGTCACTTCTGGTTTGTTGTTTTTTTCTAAAATGAGGGAGAAAATAAGAAAAATGGCAGAGCAACCAGTGTGCACTTTTGTTCTAAATAATAAACAGTATTTGCATAAAGATCAGTGACACAAACAAGACATGTTCATTAAATATAACTTGGTGAAGGACGTTGTTGAAGCTGTTATTGATCTTTTTTTTTAAATCAGTTTTATCGATTTGTAGTTGCAGCCCTGGGCTCTTTTTTTTTTTGTCTTTTATATGTTTTTTTGCTGTTCAGACTCAGATTTAGCTTGCTTGGATTATCACCTACAGATGAAATTTTAAGAAGTAAGTATATTCATTAGTTACACTCTCATTTGCATTTTAATTGACGGAACATAAATACTGTTAGAGTTATTGATAAATCACTCTGCTTGTAAACAAACAACAAGGAGAAGTCCGTGTCCTTCAGCAGTACCACGTCCGTTTATGATGCATCAGCTTAACAGCACAATACACTCACTTTCCACGAGCATATGGCCAACATTATCATTAAATGATTGTGAGTGGGGGGGAGTACGCCTGCTCTTAAAGCCCTCATACACAGTGCGCATTGTATTCCTAATTATAGCAGCATCCAGCGCTAAAGCAGATGAAAGCTCGTTCAGGAATATCAATGAGGTTTGTGTAAATGGCTGTTTATGGGAAGCATATGTCAATCATAGACTAAACAAATATTTTCTGTATAGAGGACACAGAGTTCAAAAACTTGCTTATGGGAGAAAAGATGCGGGGGCTGTTTGTAAGCCTGTACCTCCATTTAAAAGCAAATAGGAAATCTGCAAAACCTGAGTGCCAAAAAACAGAACTGAATGTGGCAAAGCAAAGGTAGATCTATCATGTATAGATGATAAAGTGCACCCACTAGGGATATTAAAGTACACACATTTGCATTCCTATATTGAACTGCATGATTCTGCATTTCAAAGAGGCTCCCAGATGATCACTAAAGGAAGATTTATGTCTATTAAATCCAAAGCATCAATGGAGACATCAGAAGTAAGCTGTTTTGAGTCTAGGCTTGATACAGCTGAAGTTTTTCCTTCCCCTTAAAGTGATACTCTGGGATGGAACAAGTTGGGTCCTATCACAAGGTTTAGGGCAGAAATTACCCCTACAGCAGTGATTTTGTGCAGCAGAAGCCCAGAGCGCTCGTACCAAAGACCCCCTCCCTGCTCCTCTGCCGGTTTCCTCTGCACTCAGACGGGGACATTTTTTACTTGACCAAAAACACAAAGAAGCGGACTCCCACCGAAAAAATCTGATATCGGTCTGCATTCACGCTTTGTTAAGAGAATTTTCAGCGCGTTACTTTCACACAAAAATTCAGCTAAATAAGGCTCTAGTTCTCATCGTGTCTCTTCGTCCTGGCAGACTACCTGTGTTTGTTTATATCTGGCACGCCGCGGACTGACACTAAGCGGCGAACGCCTCGTAGCCAGCTGTGGCTCTGCAGTGGAGGTAGTGCCATTTTACGACACGATGAGAACTAGAGCCTTATTTAGCTGTGTTTTTGTGTGAAAGTAACATGCTGAAAATTCTCTAAATAAAGCGTGAATGCAGACTGATATCAGATTTTTTCAGTGGGAGTCCGTTTATTTGTGTTTTTGGTCAAGTAAAAAATGGCCCCGTCTGAGTGCAGAGAAACCAGCAGAGGAGCAGGGAGGGGGTGTTTGGTGCATGTGCCCTGGGCTTCTGCTGCACAAAAACACTGCTGTAGGGGTAATTTTTGCCCTAAACCTTGTGATAGGACCCAACTTGTTCCATCCCGGAGTATCACTTTAAAGTTTCTGATCAATCCTGTTATCTATTCATGGGACTCTGTACTTGTCTGCATCACAGCTTTTACCCAGCCCTGTGCTTAAAAATGTCATGTTTCTTCCTTGATTGTTATTTTCTGTTTGTTTTTCATTAAACGCCGTGCCCCTAACATTTCTCATGTCTGATGTCGAAGAGCTCCAGCACTATTTTGATTCTATCTGCTTAAATCTGTCCGACTAGACCTGACCTGCCAGAGGCCTTGTTACTAAACTTAGCTCAGTAGATGACACCACAGTGAGAACATTTCCAGACTTCTGCAGCAAATTGTTTTTGTCCCTCTTGGGTTGAGGAAAGGTGAAGTTTCTCATTATGAGATGTTTTGTTGGACCTTGAGGGAATTCTGGAGCTGAGCGGAGGAAAAGATGAGGGAGGTGAGAGGATGCTATCTCAACAAAGCAATAATCTTAAGTTTGGCTCATATAGAGCTTTATGACACAGGATAATAAAGGAAGCAAATGGAAAATTGCTTCAGCTATGGATATTATAGATATAGAATCCCTCTTTCAGGATAGACATGAGCAGAGGTGTCGTGTCTCGGCCTGTCAGGATTATTCTTTCTGGCATAACAGCTAATGCATTATTCTGCTCCTTATTATTATCACCAAGAATGTTCCCAGACTCAGCCACGGAAAAAAATATTATTATCTTATGAGCTCATTTTTAGTTATCATGAATGAACAAGAAATTGTACTTGATGTCATCAGGTTGTTCTTTGTGTTGCTTTAAAGGGATAGTTCAGTTTTTTTGAAGTGGGGTTGTATGAGCTCTATGTGACCACTGAGGACATTAGATACAGTAGAAAGTTGTCTCCTCTCCCTCAGTAAGACACAAACTGTAATCGATGGTGATGAGGAAATAGACGCTAACAGGGAAAGACCGTACCAAATTCAGAGGCTATTTTCTCTGCCTACAAGAACTATAACCAAAAAGTAATACCACAGTTTAAGAGTACGCTACATAAAATATTTTTTGGTGATGTTTCCCCTGTATTCCTTTCAGTCGCCATCTGTAGCAGCTCCTCTTCTGTGTGCTCCGGTTCATACAGGTATCCTTTTGGTTCCAAAGTGAATGAAACTTCATTGTCGCTGTCATAGTCACTCATTTTGAATTTCCTACACTGCCTCACAATCCTTAGTGTACAAACAAAAGAATTACAATACTTGATCAAACTTACACGAGGCTACAACTGGCGCCTGAAGCATAGCTTGTTTACATTCCCTACAGCTGAAAGGAGGAGGGGGGACGGAGCGCACTAGCGCTGCGCGGAAGGACACATGACCAGTTAGTTAGGTCCAGATAAATGTTTATATTTCCGAAGACTTAATGCACTTAAAAAAATATTTTATGTAGCGTACTCTTAAACTGTGGTTTTACTTTTTGATTATAGTTCTTGTAGGCAGAGAAAACAGCCTTTGAATTTGGTACCGTCTGTCTCTGTTAGCGCCTATTTCCTCGTCACCATCGATTACAGTTTGTGTCTTACTGAGGGAGAGGAGACACCTTTCTACTGTGTCTAATGTTCTCAGTGGTCACATAGAGCCCATACAACCCCACTTCAAAAAAACTGAACTATCCCTTTAAGCTCAGAACTTATAATTACACTCGAGAGGTTACAACCAATCAGTACCAAGTATTACACACAGCCCTTAATAAGCTTAATTATGAGGAGTAATGCCTCTGAATTTCTAGCACAAAAAGTCTTGTAACTTTCAAAGTACATTATATTTTTAAGTCACCCGGAAGAAATTGTTTCTTTTAACTGAGACCCCTTTTTAAGTACAAGCTGTTTGCCACTGTTGCTTTACCAGAGGAGAAAAATGATAAAATCCCCCCACAGTTATGGGTACATTAATGACGTAATTTCACATTTGCTTTTGACCAGCACAGAAGGAACCTTTCAGTTACTTTAATTTCATTTAATTATATCTAATTGAACAATTACCTATGAGTGTCGCTACAGCTGGGTTTCAATCATACAGATATTTATAGAGGCGCCCACTGTTCCTGATTTGTGCTTGATTCAAAGAAAAGAAAAGAAAAGAAAAAAAGAAAAGAAAAGCACCTTGATGTGACAATTGCATGGAGAAAATTTATAAAAAGTTTTTATTAGAGAAATGAAACAAAACTTTACTCAATGAAAATGATCAAAATGAGTCCATTTTTTTAATTTGGTACAAAAAAAAAGAGCAACAAAAGTTCAATTACAGCCACTGTTTATCTCCTTTCAGATGAAGACATCAGACTGACACAGTGACTTCATTTAAGTAACCTTCCAAATCGAGGTCTCATGTTCCCTTCTGCTTTGCTTTATTCAAACAGCTGATAAAAATAAATCTACTACTTCAGTTTTAACGTCTCCTTCCTTTCTGGGACAGAAATAAACTCTCTTAAATGACAGTATGGGAGCATGTGCGCTGTACTCTTCCCCTGAGGCTGAAAAGATAGAGCACTCAGTCATACTCCAGGTGCCACATGGGATATGTTGTAGTCTTACGTATGTAACACAGAGAATGAAGAAAAATGTCACTGTGACCTTGCAGTTCGCACATGGGAAAAAACAGAGGCACAATTTTAGTTTCAGGACATGGCCTGGTGCTTGAAAACAGGTTTGTCCTCATCGCAAACACTGACCTTTAATAAAAACACTGTGTTTACCTCAGGCAGACTGAATCACCGTTAAAACACCTCTCTACTATTTCCTCCATCAGCCCCGTGGTCGCTCATTTAGGCTCTGTGGCTCTTTCTGCTTTGGGGTAAATCTCCTCTTCAGATCTCATTGGATGCTGATCTGATGTGAATTCCTCAAAAGGTGTGAAGT
Source organism: Halichoeres trimaculatus (assembly GCF_033239565.1). Taxonomy (NCBI): domain Eukaryota; kingdom Metazoa; phylum Chordata; class Actinopteri; order Labriformes; family Labridae; genus Halichoeres; species Halichoeres trimaculatus. The sequence continues at coordinate 30,629,481 of NW_027437185.1, read as the reverse complement.
CAATTAATTTCATACTCCAGTAATTCTGGAAGCTGGTTTGACTTTGACAAGTGGAGGAGTGGTGGGTGTACTTTTCTTATAATCCAGTGTGTTAGTGCAGTGTTTATAGCAGAAAATGATCCAGACATGCCTGACTTTTCTGAGACATAAGCTGAACAACACTCTTTATTCTGCTTTAATTACCCGATCATCTGAGGATGACATTGAATCAGCTCTGAAGGATGCTCTATTCCTTCACTTTCTATCAGGCGCTGGTTTGATTTCATTTGAGTGTGTGGAGTTAACCGTCTCTTCAGGATCAGCTGATCAGCAGATGCCATGTTGTCCTGTGAGAATGTCATCTACATACGTCAAGCTGATGAGAACAGGAATTAGATTTTGTTTTGGATTCCAGAGTCTTTGTGTCCCAGGTCTCTTCAGATTTTATAAGTTTCCATCTGTCTGTCCTACTTTACTGGTCTGATTGAGCTTTGCCTGTTTGTAGGATTGTAGGAGGAGTAACACAAAGTAAACTATTTATTATAACATGTTTCATCCAGGACATATCTTGTAGAAGGCTTGTTGTTGAAGTCATTATAGAATTAAATCATGAATAAATTAAATAAGTTGAGAAAAGTCTGGCTTGTTTCTGTGACTTCTGATGAAAGAAAGCAGCCGATCAGCTGCCAGGACACTTTAAATGACTCCAGCTCCAGGATACAACTCTGTCAGATCTCTGTGTCTAAATCAGCCAGACATCTGGTTTAATGTGTGAAAGGATTAGACTGAATTTCCTCTCTTTGGAGAAAGTGCTGGAATCAGAGGTAGGTGAACTCAACCTGCAATTTTAAACATTTATTTTTTTTGCCTGTGAATGTTTCACCTCCTCCATGAATATGTCTTGAAATGAAAAGAAAATAACTAGCTTTTCTGCCTAATCTATCACTAAAACATAATAAATGACGGGTAATTTCTCTGAGTTGATGGTAGTTATGTAATTTGGACACAAAAGTAAGAAATAATGCCTTTTTATGGAAGGAAAAGATCTTGTTACTCAGAGGTTATAGAGGAGGGTAAGTACTGCATTCATCTACTTTGCCAGCTTAATGAACGTAGAAGCTACACTGCAAAAAAACTGAAATCTTATCAAATGATTTTATTTTTCTTATTTAAGTAAAAATTTCCTTGTTATACATGATATGAGCGGCATTCAACTTGAAATTAGACATTTTTCTGGACTGCTCAGGTGAATGTGGCTCAAGTCTAAACAAGCATCCTCAGTGAGTGGTGGCTGTATTTAGGATATTCAGTGGCTAAAAATAACAATGAGTAGATTTATAAATGTGCTGAATCAGCTGAGAGGAACCTGAGCTGTGGAGTCTGAAGCTACAGATTCAGTCTGATGTTAAAACTTCCTGTCTGACTTTACTGTGTGTTTGGTTCTTTGTCAGAGTCTGAACCCTGTCTCTGATGGTGGCCTCGGTTTACCTGGGAGACCACTGACAGCTGTTGGACAGAGAATGAGGAGTGACATGGTCGATTAAGGAGCTGGATTTAGCTCGGCCTGACCGGCTGATCAATGCGGTCCTATTTGAAGCGGGGCAGGCTAGAGACCAGACTAATAAAGATGCTACTAAGAGCAACCCCTGGGCCAGGCTGCCAATACGTCTACCTCCTACATCGATTCTCATTACTGTTAATGCTTTCCTTTGTGGTGGGAGCAGGATACTGAGGAGGGTGAGGGTGTGGTTGGAGATTTGGCTGGAGATGCAGTCTCTAAATTATGACCCTCCAGGCTTCCTTCATCACTCAGCATCAGTCTTCAACAAAACATTGTCTAAAGTAGGAATGCACAGATAGGAACATTTTGGCTGAAATCAATATCAAATATTGATATTGCTGTTTTGGTCGATCACCAGTGTTTACCAATATCAATATTGGTAACCAAAAAAATAATAATAACAATAATGAGATGATGTGTCGCAGTAGTTCAGAGAGAAAGAGCAGCACCAATACATCTAAAACTGGAGACAAAGAAGAACGCTTTAACAAAGGACTTAAAAAATGGCTTAAATAAAAACAACAGTGTTTGCATGAATAATTTTGATTGGTTGGTGACTGATCATGTTGCCTTGGCATAACATTTTATGTATGTATTTAATTTGGAAAACTGCTTCTCTTTAACTGTCATATTTTATTGTACATTGTACTTTTTCTTTCCTTTCTTCATTTATTAATTTTGTAATTTTACAAAAGCCTCCTGTGTACAAGTGTTATAAATTAGCACCTGAGCTAAATCACTTAAAATAATGCACCTGGTTTGTCCAATGTAATTGTTAAGTCCGTATCAAATAAACAATAAATAAAAAAAAAATACAATAATTGTGAGATAAGACAACAATGGGGAGGATCAAGGCTGGAGCGCTACAGATGAACATGATCAAAAAAGTATGTTTTGTCTGTTTTTTGGAGCAAAAACAGGAAGAGAGACATGAAAGAAGAGAGTCCACTCTTCTCAGGTAGTTTTGGTGTTTGCATAGTCATAGAAAACATTTTTTGTGTCTTGAAAGATCATTCATGCCCTGAAAATGGCTGGAAGCTAATGAGTAAATACCCCCCCCACTTTTACACATTGGCCGATGTCGATATGTTAAAAAAATTATCAACATGTGCCGATACTGATATTGATGCCGATATATCTTGCATCCCTAGTCGAAAGCCTTCATTCTTTATAACCTATACAGTTAGAAAAAGAAACCCTTTGGGGTTATTTAAATCTTCTGAAATGATAAACTTCTTGGTGTTTGTGCTGCACAACCTGTTTCAGTGCCTTAACTCTGTCCCTAACAGGGTTCAAAAGGGTCTGGCACTCCCCTTGAAGCGTTACCTGACACATTAAGGGGGAACTCTGAAAATTTTCAGATTTGTAATGCGTCTGTTCCCGAGCTGAGATGGAACTGATTTTTAATGAGCCTTGCTTGATATTGGAGCTTGTTTCAGCACCATGGATAGCACTGTTTGTTGTGTGTGACGTTACAGTACGCTGCCTCACCTGAACGGAGGCTATATTTGCACTGGTGAATTAACTTACTACATACCTTTGTGGGGGATTTCACCAGCTGTTTAAGTCTAGCCAGCTGCTTTATTTCTGTAAAACTTAAGTGAGGGGGAAAGTTAGAGATTTGGGAGCCAGGAAAGCTGCCACTGCCACATTGATCTGAACAGTTGACATGATACAGTTCAATAAGTTGCGCAGAGGGATGTCCTGTGGTATAGAAGGATTATTTGTTTATCAACAACGGTGGATAAGCGCGCAACTAGGGTGCTCAAGCACTGCGGAGTATAATGGTTTGTCAACCGATATGGAGGAGTTAACCACCAAAAAACACATTTTTTAACTTAACGTCATCACTTTGAGGGATGGCAAAATGCTCCCAGGTTTGTGAAATAGCAGTGAGTGGACAGAAGAGATCAGCAAGTGGACAGATGTTAGGTGGACAGACGATTTTAGCAGAGAAACCAGCGTGTACCCAGAGAGGAAACACAACTCTCACTCGATGCACTACATTACCTGTGGACACTAATCAGACTGTAACAGACCAGGATGTAAACATCGTTTTATAATCTCTAATTTTGCTTTGGTCATAAAACCTGTTTCTGTTAATCACAATTTAAAGGTTCACTCATTATTCACTGTCCATATTGAGTCCATGTTTGGTCAGAACCTCAGCCCCAAACCAACTTTTTCATTGAATAAGCAAAGTTAAATCTGTATTTTGAGTATCGGCAGTTATTATTGCTTGTTTGCAGTCAAACCTCAATAACTGAGGTTGGATAAAGAATACACATTCAATTAAACACACGCAGACGTCGCTGGTGTATCAGTGTGAAGTGTAACCCTGTTAACTGGTGACTTTCTGCCTTTAATCACAGCTGCTGTTGGCTGAAAGTAACCAGTTTGCAAAGTTGCTATTAACGTCAAAACACCGGTTGCGCTGTAACAGTCGAAACTTTACAGAAGTTGCCTCTATTGTGTAGTATTGTTTTTGACAGCTGTCCACAGAAAAAACGCACATTTTGATGCTTCTAAGAGGTTGAATTTAGTGTTTAAAAAACGCTAACTCGTCTGATTGAATGCGCTAAATGCTGCTTCTGCAGTCGAGATGCATGCACATCTTAATGATGAGGTAGACTGATAATCCCTCTATTTTTAATGCTTTAAATCTGACCGCACTTAAGCCAAAATAACTTTTCCATCTGCAGAGGACACTTTGCAGAGATTTTCTGTCCATTCTGCATGTTGTTAAAGGATTTGATTCATCACACTGTGTTCATAGTTACTGTGAATTTTAGCAACTTGTGAAAAATTCCCTGACAAGTTGTGGATTGCTGCTATTGTGCCTATATGAAATTTTAAATACAGTATTAGGCAATTGCTATTATTGTAGTGGGATTTATTTCTCTGTAAACCTGTTATTGGCCACATATGGGTAATAAAATATGTGCTTACATGTGAGGTGAAAAGTTGTGGTGCACATGATAAAAAATAGGGTTCCCCCAAAGGCCACTGTGTAATTCGAACCCTGGTTACTAAGAATAATGAACGTAAAGGTACTACTTTAATTTTTTTTCAACAGGTTTAGTTTCATTTTCTCCTTTTATGTTCCATAGGTTTGAAGATGAAGCCAAAGCTCTGTGACGTCGCCTGCTCTGGATTTCAGTGGCCTGGTGCAAAGAATAATCAAATTAATGACTGCAACAGCTTAAGAAGTAAGACCTCATTTTATCCTCAGTCCATCTGGTGAGAATACAGACACAGATCCACCACAAACACCTGTAATGTTTTTTTATGATTTGTAGAAGATTTAGAGAGGCTCAAAGGAACTGAAGACGTCCTTCATTCGAGGGGAAGCTCTTGAAGTATTTTTCTTGCTGTTCTTTGTTGTCTCAAAGGCTCAAGTGTTGCTTCCTCTCAGGCTGTTATCACTGGAGTCTGACTTCAGATTTAGCTGCAGATAACAGCAATTCTACCTCCTGTAATTGCTCAGTTGCCTAAGAACTACTGGCTACAGGAGATGAGGACGGCAAATATATCCCTAAGTCTACATTCAGTGAAAAGACAAATTCACATATGAAAGTGTTACCTGTTTTCACATCCTGCAGAAAGTTTTTCTCACTGGCATGATTTCCTGATTCTGTTTATATTCAAGGACCACCATTATATTTCTTTGAATTACAGTCTTACAGTAAAAAATTGCCCATCTCTCTTCAAACGCTATAATTCTCAGATATATAATTCTCCTGTGATATAAAAAGAAACATTTCTGTTTCCATGTCTTATCATTATCCCTCTAAGTAACCAGCAGGTTTCCAGGAGAAAAAGATGCTGGCAGCTTTGCACGCTTAATGGCAACAGATCAAATACTAATTCTCAAGACTGTGTCCAAAACACAATCAAGCTAATTTACCGAGGAGAGAGGTCAACAAATCCTGTTGCTTCGTGTGTCAAGCCAGATTCATTAGTATGAGTAGTTAGCCACTGTCATAATCAAACCGAGGAGGAACCTGATAATGTTAATTAGAGCTGTGTATTGGGAGGAATCTGGAAACGATACAGGAGTGATGATATGATTTATTGGGACACTGGTTGCAACATCCCTTGTGTTAAATACAAAAACAAACAGCAGGACTGAGTGATCTTTTGAATAGGGTGAAGATGTGATGTGAGTCATACCCATAGACTGTCCAAAGAGAACACAGCATGGCGCCGCCATTTACTATTGTACGGTTTTGAAGCCAAAATACCCCAGTCACAGGCGCCGCCATTGGCAGCCATTGTGTAGCCAAAGTCTCCGCAGTAGAGGTGACAAGAGAAGCTTAGTGGAGCGTGGTGACAAAAATAATATATATATTTTTTCTTTTGAGAGTCTGATCTCTTCTTGACTCTACCTCCCGACATATTTTACAATCCCCCCAATAAAACCTCAAGAACGGTAGCTGTCAGTCATCGTTGAACGTGATGTTGAACCTCGTTTCTAACCTCTTATAACCAATGAAAAAACTTCTCAGAGAAAAGGGGACTTTAAAACAAGGCAGCCCAATAAAATCTTCAAATCACCACAACAATCAGTTGTGAGAAACATTTCTACGAGGTGTATTCATTTTTTGAAGTTTGACCACAGCCCATCTGGAATGGCTGAGGAGAAGGAGTTTTTGACCTATATTGCAGCCAGCCACCAGGGGGAGCAGTTTTTGTGGCTACCTCACTTCAAGCTGAGCAAGGTGACGTCCATTTTTTCTTTACAGTCTATGGTTATACAACCTTTGTTCTTGTTAAGAGACCTTTGTGGTAGGGATGGGTACCAAATTAGGTACTTTTATAGGTCCCGACCGAATTCTGTCAAAAGTACCAGGTATCGATTGACGTAAAATCAAAAGGTACCATGTTTAGGTACCTAAATGCATCCTCGTGAATCGGAGGCAGTGGGAGAGTGGGTGATTTTCCGTGCTGGACATGAACACAGCATTCCAGGGTTATAAATTGAAGAATAGTATGTTCAATAAAAAATAATTTACATTTTATTATTTAAAAAATTAATACTTTTTTCCACAAAAACACAAAAAAGTATCGAAAATTGGTACAGTTGAGTACCGATACAGTGCCAGGTACTGGGAGTCGGTACCATATTGTTTCAAATGTGAAAGGTACCCATCCCTACTTTGTGGACACAAAATAAAAATCTTAAAAGGAACTGCTATTTTCAGTTTTTCTTCCAAATATGACGGTTTCATCTAAAGTAAACATTTGGCTGAGTCAAAGAAGACTTAGAACTAGTGCTTTGGACATTTAACTCATGAGATAAATGTGCACGAAGATGAAGAATCATCTGAGAAGCAGTCAGCTGTAAGATGCGATGAGCACTTTTTCTGCCATCCTTCATTAATATCATATTCAGTGTACTGATGCTGTTGTCTCAGAGTTTTCCTGAGAGCAGCTTGCACATCTCACAGTGCAACAGCTAAACCACACACTGAAACAGAGATGCTTTCCAGACAAATGTTTGTCAGGCTTTTAGCGGTCATTACTCGGAACAGCTATTTGACATTTAAGAGCAGCTTAGACACCTCTGTGTGTCTGACCTGCAGAGGATATTACCTGTTATTGAGTTTCCAGTGCAGACATTTTACAGAGCAGAACAAATCACTGACAATTCAAAACTGAACAAACCTACGGAGCAATGTTCACTCGAGCGTTCTGTGCATTTACTGCCACTATTTTTATTTTTTTCCTCTCATCTGTTCTGAAAGGTCGACACTTAAGTGCTGCACTGCAAAAGGAAAAGCATATATTAGGGGTGTTGGAGGAATGTTCTGAGCTCCAAATGCTGGTGTATTGGAAGGGCACCAAAAACGAACACAATTAAAAAGCAACTCATAACAGCTTTAAAGTTAATGGTTTTCAAAAGATTCACAGACAGAAGAAAAGCACCTTTCTGACTGAGTTTCATATCGTTAACCTCTGATCTAAACCATCATGTCATCCACAGCAGCAGGCTAATATTAGAGCTAACCTTTGGTCTGCGTGAGAAGCTGCCTCACTCTGTATTTCTCTGTGCCTGAAACATGCAATGCAAACACACACAACAGCCACACAGGCGGTAAATTAGCTCCACTTTGTTCCACCTGTTTTTCACACTCAGGACTAATCTCTGGGTCACCTTTCTGCCCACAGAGAGCAGAACAGATGCAATTCTCTGAACAGTCAGCGCCTAACACCAACTGATGATCAAATATTAAAGACTGTCACTCAAAACTGACCAACAGATATAACTTTTAGAGCTCCTAGCATTGAATCAACTTTCTATCTCGTCAACTGGAATCATTCCATCATCATTAGAGCCTGCTGCCTACCCACTGCCACTCATAATTTTGTGTGGACTGCAGAAAATGACAAGTAAGTGGGCAAACTCCAACAGCCTCGAAAAGTAGAGCAGCCACCACTTTGTTCAGTGAACTTATGTAAATCTCCAGCATCTTTATTCCACAGCGGCTGTTTGCTGATGGTGGAAGCTAATTACGACATCTTGGACTCATCTCTGCCTCCAAAGCTCGTTTCTACAAAATTTAGATTTCTAGTAGGCTGAAGCTGCTGTTGAAGCACCTACACACACTCCAGCTCTCTCTTCCACACCAACACATAAAAAATGCTTGTACAGCGGTGATTTCATTTGTTTGACAAAGTTCAGTGAAAGTTAGCAACACTGTGCTAAAGTTACACTCTGAAGCAGATCTGACTGAGAGGAAACAGAGTTTTTAAAGCTGCAGTCTTGATGATGAACATGAAGAAATGCTGGATTGGGTAAAAACAAATGTGATCAGTTGTTTGATGCACAAGGGGCTCAAGGGCAGTGACACATTAATTCTACTTGGTGACACGTTCATTATTGCATGAAACACTCTGAAACGAAAAACTGGTGCCACCAAAAGTTTTGCCTGAGCAGCTAATGGGAAAATGTCAGAGAGAAGTAAGAAATTAAGCTCTCTGGGTTTAGGCTCAATTTGACTTCTCTCTTTAAGGCTGATTTATGCTATACAGGGGAAAATTTCCTGCCAGACGATGTAAAGATGTGGCCCTAGTCAAGTTGACACCTGTATGTGCACCTGCTAAATGAAAATGCCCACAATCCAACAGTTTCTTGTGTAACACTGAGAAGTTTTTGTGGTGGGTGAAGCAGCTCTCAGATAAAAAGCAGGAAACTGTCATTAGTTCAGCCCCTTAAGGAAAAGCTTCCAGGAAAGAAGAAGTCTGAAGGTCATCACAGTGTTTCTTTCTCTCCTTACGCCATGGGAGCCTCACAGCGCTGCCTCCCTCTGGATGTGTGTTTCTCTGCTCCTGGTGTAAATTATGGCTCTGGGTATAAATAGGCTGACAGTCTGGCAGGGCCAGGTGGTCTAATCTGCCAGTTCAGTGTCCTGCTCCCTGCCTGGCAAAGTGGCAGGGACGGTTGTTTGTCCCCACATTAACATCGGCCTCAGTGGACACAGATGGGCCAGTTCTTGTATCTTGATGAGACGGTGGAATTTTTCAGACACGTGACGTGACTCTGAGTCTCTTGATATGGCGGTTATAACATCAAATCTTATTGAGCTATACATTTTAAGGGGGCACAGGTTGATTAAGAAAGTATTTTGGAAACCACTGAAAGAGACGAAGACTGGAGTCACACTTCTGATTTTTTTCAAGAAGAAGGAAAAATCTTCCTGTCAGCCAAACCTGAAAGCTTAATTTACGATGGGTTTTTCTTGTATCCAACATATTTTGTGCATCTGTTGATTAAAGTAACTGTTAGTGGATTTCATTACATGTCCTTGTTTCTAATCTCGTCTCCCACCTGGAAACAGTTTGGCTGCTGAAAATTCAGCATAACAAGGTTTTCCCCTGCTGACACTTTTGGAGCAGCAGCTACAACAAGAGCTTTCCACATCCTGTCTGCCTCACATTACTTTGTTTTATTCTGTATGGAGTACATGTTTTTCATTCTTACTCTCCTCTCTTTGGAGATCAGCTTCTTGTGCAGGCTGGTTGGTACATGTGAAGCCGTTTATTAAGCTAATAACACTGAAGTACATCTCTTGTTATTTGAGTTTTGCAGCACTTTTTGGTGACCACTTCTTTTCATCTCTTCCCTCTCGTCTCACTGTGTCCCCATGTCGCCCATCTCCACTTCCCCGTTATCACTTTCCTCCATCTTCAGTCATTTCCCATCAGAGGTGCCAACGAGACACCAGCAGCGCTCGACTCTGATAGCTACGGGGACATTTTCTGTGACACCTGCAGCAAACATGAAGCCTGCTGGGCTGCAGGGAGAACAGAGGGAGGTTTATCTGGGATGGCAGGCCGTCCCTTCATCACTGTGCCAGTAGAGACGGCAGCACAGAGCCCGGTGTTTCACAGCCTGATAAGGCCTGAAGACAAAGAGGCTCTGCAGCCAGACCACACTCTTACAATAGAGGGGAGGAAAACAAGACATGTGACTAATGACCCTTGGCAGTTTGCTCTAGTTAAACACTTTACTTCTAGCTTCTGAAGGAGCTGTCGTTTGGGTAGGAGAAGTTTTCATGCAGAAGTTTCTCACATTTCTAACCAGGTTATAGCAAACGTGCAGTCAATCAAACCACCAGAACATCTCTTGCACTCTATGTCTTCCCCTGACCTCCTTTCTGCAGCGTGCCAGGACTACAATATCCTGTATTAACTGTCTGTGTGCTGCACCTCCAAAGCCCCTTGTGGGATAAAGTCACGGCCAGACCTGTGGACTCTGGGATCGGCTCTTTGTTTGGCTCATCATGGCGGGCAAACTTAATCCCCTGTGAGGCAATGAGCCTCGCTTTCCCAGTCCTTCACCATGCGTGCACAGCTGCTGAATCTCCAAACATGCAGTTATGATCTGGGATTGTTTAGGGAAATGATGGTCTATCACAGCGGCTGCTCTTCTTGGACATGTTTTCTCGTGGTTTGAAAACCAGAAGATTTCGAATGGGGAAACAATTATTAGTAGTTATTGCATTACATGCTGGCTTCAGTCACATTATTGGTCCATTGCCTTGAAGCATAAAAAGAGTCAAGGATCTACTCTGATCTCACTTTGCATGGCTCCCCTTTTTTATTTATTTGTTAGTTATTTGTTGTGAGTCGGCACAAGTGTTTGTGCATGTCTGGCAGGAAATTAACTTTGTCACAGCGGCCCTGAACAATAGCGAGCAGGAACTGCTGAGCTTGATGTTGTGCTTTGGCAACAGTGAGGTCATTTTGCTCCAGCAGACCACTTAATAGCTTTGGCCGATTCAGAGTTTGGAAATCCATCAGTCAATTGGATCAGTCAGAGAGCAGCATTATGTTAAGGATGTGAGGAAGAATGTAGTAGAGCTCTCATTGTAGCTCCAGTCATTTCAGGACGTCTAACTGCTTTGACAAACATGTTGCCAAAAAAAAGTGCATCCGGCGCGACTCTGAGACAGAAAACAAGAGCAGGGAGATGTTAACTCTACTCAGTGTTCTCTGAAAGCTTGATTTTTGCTGTCTGCATTTTCTGCACTGACTTAAGGCCTTTGCACACCAATGGCGACGCAAATGAACAGCACCAAATTGCGAACAATTTGAAGGCGACATATTCAATCTCCTCAGCTATTGTCTTCCAAACAGTGTCTTTCTAATAGTTGTCTTTGAAGTTTTTATGTCTTTTGTCATAAAGAACAGAGTGCCGGGGCACGAACACAATCAGTGTTTTGGTATGTGACTTGTCAACAAGAAGTGTTTTAATTGGTCAGATGTGTACTTGTCCTTTGGATGTATACTTTGGAAAAATTGACCCTAGGTCCAAAAAAAATGAAAGCTGCAATTTCTGACAGTGAAACAACATTGCTGGTGTGAAAGCTTGCATTGAAAAACAGTAGGTTCAAAAAAAGTAAATAACGTGCGAAATATTCCCGCCAAAAATATGTGTCTGTTGTGCAAAGGGCTTTAATCTCTCCAAACAGTCCTGATTTCAGCACTGCAGAAAACTGAAATCCTATCAAGTGTTTTTGTCTTATTTTTAGTAGAAAATGTCTTTTTAGATTTAATGTCAGCCAAATTTAGCTGATTTATCCAGAAAGATGTCCTGTTTTAAGTGATTGAACGTCAAAAATTAGGTCTGAATTTCTTGTTACAAGCCAGTAGAACAAGAAAAAAGTTACTTGAATGAAGATGTTAATCTAGTTGAAGGAAAATTTCTGGCAATTTTTTCTTGTTCCTCTGGCAGATTTTTTTAACTTGTTGCAAACAATTCAGATCTCATTTTTGCCTTTAAATAACTTGAAACAAGACATTTTTCTGGACTGATAAGTTGAATGTGGCTCATGTCAAGTGTAGTAACACAGTTTTACTTAAAATAAGACAAAAACACTTGACAAGATTCCTTTTTTTTGCAGTGAGGGATTAACATGTATCCTCTTAGTTGTATAAAATTTCCAGTCCAGACGCCCTCATTCGTGTCAGTCTGTCAGGTTTTCTCGTCTGTCTGCCAGCCTCTGATGTCTGCACTCTGATCAGACTGTCAGCTATGAGGGCACATCTCTACCAATGAAGCAAATGACCTCAGGGAGCTTAATGAGCTGCGATGATGGTGCTGGGCCTGGGCAGCATTAAAGGATTGGTATTCTTGCTGCCCTGCATCTAATTATGCTCACTGTGCTTCAAGCTGCTGAGCAGACTGGAGTAACATGTCAAAGAAGAGTGACAGGTTGTGTCCATGTGGTGATATTTTAATAGACTGTATGGCGGTTGGTGGCATAAATAATATATAAGGTAGTAGTAGTAGTATGAAATAAATACGAACTGTTTGGTTTTCCTCACTCGGTTCAGGGCGGGTGTGCTTCGTTTATTAATGTTTTTCTTTTTTCTTCATTTTTCTACTCAGTTTGAAGCGAGTATGTAGCTCTGATCATACACATGCACAACTCGAGGCGAAAGAGTACAGCAGGAACCTTTGTTGGAAACATAGACTGTAAAAAAGATGGACGTCATCTTGCTTGGCTCAAAGTGAGGTTGCCACAAAAACTGCTCCCCCTGGTGGCTGGCTGCAGCATAGGGAAAAAAAAAAACATCTCCCCAGTCATTCCAGATGGGCTGTGGTCAAACTTTAAAAAATTTATACACCTCGTAGAAATATTCCTCACATATGATTGTTGTGGTGATTTGATAATATCACTGGCTTCCTTGTATTCAGGTCATCTTTTTTTCTGAAAAATGTTGTTCCCATTAGTTATAAGAGGTTAAAAAGGAGGCTTTACGTCACGTTTATTGATGATTGACAGCTGCCGTTCATGTGTATTTTTTTCGGGGATAGTAAAATATATTAGGAGGTAGAGTCAAGAAGTGATTAGACACTTGAAAAAAAAGAGGTAATAATTATTTTTGTAACCTGGCTCCACTCAGATTCTCCCAGAGTCCCTCATAGCCTCTACTGCACAGACTCTGGCTGCACAACTGCTGCCAATGGCGGCGCCTGTGACGGGGGTATTTTGACTTCGAAATCGGGTTAGGGTTAGGGTTAGAGCGAGAGACGACAGAGTTGTAGGGTGTACCTGTGACGTTCAGCACTTTAGATTCAGTGTGAGCTCTGATGACGGCGGTACGAAAGTGGAGGATAAAACCGCGACTGAGTGTTGCCAACTTAGAGACTTTGTCGCTGCATTTAATGACTTTTCAGACCCCTCTGGCAATTTTTTTAAAGATGACAATTCTTGCAACTTTTCTGGAGTTTGGAGAATCTGAGGTTAAAGCGTGTTTTGATCTTCTCAATGGTCAGCGTGTGTGAGTTCTTCCCCGGTCCAAAACACATACAGAAAGTCCTCCTCACTCACAGCAGTCTCCTCCTGCTGCTCCAGAGCAGACAACTGCATTCAAATGAATCAAGCAAGTGTGTGTCTCATTATGGTCTCTTCGGCTGCCCAGATAAAGGAAGAGAGTTGATACTTTGACATGAAAAAAAAAAAAGGATGGACTGAAGAAAGTTAATTTGTTGCTCTAAACATGTTTATGATGTTGTGTTTACCTGCTTTCTGTCTCTTCCAAGTTATTTCTCTCTCCTACAGAGTCCACGACAATTACATGCAGATGGATTATTACGCATATTAGACAGCAGCATCATTTAGTGACTTTTAGTGTCTTCTGGGACAGACAGTTGTGACTTTCCTTATTGAGGAGTTGGCATGTTGAAACTCGCAATGTTTCACTCAGCTTTAATTATGTTTTAAATGGAAAACAGCCTCATTCTTTCAGGTTTTTCATGACTATACATGAGATAATTGATTAAAAAACAATCTGTTTATAGTGGATTATTAGGGTATGTACTAATTTAGGGTGTTAAAAAAACAGTGACTTTTGTGACTGTGACATTTTAAAGACTTAAAGATGTTAGAGTTAATCAAATAAACTACCAAGGGATTAATCAGTCGTGTAAACAAAAGTAAGCTGCAGTCATCGTGGAGAAAAAGCCACTAAGTTGATCTGCTTCCTAAAACTCCTGAAACTCTTTGCTCTGAGTCCAGTTGTGTCAGTATGCGGCAGACTTTCTCTTTACTCTTAAGCAGCTCGTTCCTCTTATCAGCAGCAGAGTCAGTGTTGAGACAAGCTAATTAGCTGTTAAAAGAGGAGTCTGCATTGAGGAGCAGAACAGACTCATCTGCTTTTCAATCAGAGGCTCTGTGCTCTCTGGTCAGGGCCTCCAGAATCAGTGGAGGAGCAGACAGACGAGGAAGACTCTGCATCACCTGCGTCAGGAGACTGGAGTTTATTACTACATTAAGATATGACTGACAGAGAAGTGAGGAGCTTTTTAATTATGGATTCTGGCTAGGTGACATATTCTTTATTTTTTAATCCATCTTTTTATTCTTTATGTAGGTTATCAAAACCTACACTGAGCACACTCAGTCCTTGTTTCAGCACAGGCAGAAACTGAATCTGTTCACATTGAGACAGCTGTACACTCAGCTTTAATAGAAACACCAGCCGTTTAGAGAACAGACTATTAAAGCTATTGTAGCTGGCGTTCATGCTAATTAGACAAAGTCTGACAGTTGTCACACTCTCTACAGAAAACTGCAGAAAAGCTGTTTTGTTCTGAACATTGTGTAATGAATCTGCAGCCTGTAGTCACTGACTCACAGCATCCCACACACCACTTCTTCTAATACAAGTCAACAACCTTTGTGTGTTTTGGTGCCTAAAACTGTTTCAGTCATGGTTATTGTTGCTTCAAAAGGCGCCAGCTCATTTAGGAAGGATTTCCAAAATCCTCCACCAGCTTGTTTTGGTTCCTGAAAGCAGTATTATGCTCCTGTAACAGCTTTAGAGCACCCCACCCAGCCTGATTTGGACCTTGGTTTAATATTTCAGCGTGTCTCTGGCCTCACAGGGACACCAGATATGAAGGTTGGTGGATCCGTCAGGTGCAGCAGTATTAGCCTCCCTGTCTCATCCTTTCTCCTCTTTACACTCACTTTTGCTGCTCTTCTACTTTTCTCCTCCAGCTTAAGTCTTTGTGACAGCGAGAGCTGAGCCTCATCTACCTCTTCACATGCAAGACTGATTTTCAAACCTTTGCTCGACTCGACGTCCTGCTCTGTTTCAGCAGCTCTCTGCCACACATTCACCCACTTTCACTTTTCATGGACTTTTGTTTTGTGTTTAAATGCCACTGTTGTGTTTTTTAAGAAGTGTAAAAACTTTGATTTGATCTCATCAAAGATAATTATGAAGACCTTTGAGACAAAGCAGCAGTGTTCCTCTTGATTGTTCAGTAATCAGTCGTTAACCTTTATAATCTCAAGTTCCCTCCTTGGCATCATTTTGTCGTGTTGCAACAATAAACTGACGACACTTTGGATCCACTCTTTCTTTTTTCAATGAGTGAAACTCTTCATTTGCTCACATTAAAACTGTTTACTGATATATTTTTGTTTTTCTTTTGGCACCACTCGGGGCTCTGCTGGACTGACTGGATCTCAGTGTCTGAGTGAGAAAATGATTTCCCAAACCTCCTTGTTGGCCTCTAAAGCAACAGCAGCACATGTCTCAGGCTGTCCAACATCACACTCCTCTCCCACTCATGAAAAACAGACTGAAGCTTTCCCTGGACGGCCTTTAGTGAAACAGTGGAGTCAGAACCAGCTCCACGTCTGTCAGTGAAGATCTCAGAGAACAGGACTGTGTTTGTGGATCACAAAGCGGTTCAGCGTGGTCTATCAGAGTCTGTGTCTGTAACATGTAGGATGATCCTCCTCGTGCTGCTCTTCCAGCCTTTCAGACATTATGATGTTGATAATTCAGAGGTGTAACAGAAAGAAGCATTTGGAGCAGCACTCAGTGTTTTATGGACCTGGAGATTAATGAGAAAGAAGCGTTAGCTGCAGCATTAATCGTATCTGTTAATTAGTCCTGAACTTAAATGAAGAATACTCCAGGATGAAGAGCTCTCTGGAACAGCTTCAGACTTTCTTTAACAGCTTCACACACCTGTGCGTGCTCACTTTGAATTGTGTGGCTCTTGTAGTTAAAGCTGAGCTGTGGGCCCTGTGTAAACCTCTCCATAAACCGAATCTGTTCCTTCTTTTGTTGTTTGGATGCACATTTTATCGTCTTCCTCACACTTAGGAGCTTGTTTCATTAGTTTCCTGTCTTGCGGTGATAGAGAATAGTGCTGTGTTGGTCAGTCCTCTGGCTGTGATGCTAAACGTTGTAGAAAATTGTTTCCTGCTCAGCATCAGAGACGTGTCTGAACAAAGAAAGACAAGTTTCTCTTTTTGATTGTTGTTTTGTGGTGAAAAGTGGACTCTGTCATTTCTGTTTTTTATTCAGATTGTGTGATATTAACCAATTTACAGATTTTTTGACTTCAGCATGAATACATAAGGAACTCATCAGTCTGTACAGGAGCTGAATGGAATATTTAGAGCTCACATCTTGTTTGTGTTGCTTCTTTTCATCCCTCACTAATAAAACCCTGAACGTCTTGCTGTTCTTAAATTGTTCACACGATTGTTTCTGGATCTGCTCACCCACTGGAGGAAGTCATTTCAACTTTTCAACACTGCTGTAGTTTGCTGCCATCAATCCAACATGTTTATGTCTTTATTAGGGATGCATGATATATTGGTATCAATATTGGTATCGGCAGATGTTAACATATCAGCATTGGCCAATGCGTAAGAGTGGGCTGATATTTACTAATTAGCTGCTGGCCAATTTCAGAGCATCTGGAACAATCTTTCAAGACCCAAAAAACATTGTTTTCTATGACTATGTAAACACCAAAACTACCTAAGAAGAGTGGACTCTTTTCTTTCATGTCTCTTCCTGTTTTTGATTAAAAAAAACAGAGAAAACATACTTTTTCTTGATCGCGTTCATCTTGGGCGCTACATCCTTTGATCTTCTTCATGGTCGTCTTTTCTCACGATCACGCCGCTAATTCTCTCTGAACTACCTTGACACATCATCTTGGATTGTTTTGTTTATTTTTGTTGTTGTTGTTGTTTACCAAAGTTGATATCATTAAATTTATGTTATCGGCCAAAATTTTCATATCGGTACATCCCTCGTTTTTACCTTGGTAGCTTGACAGGACATCTTCAACACATTAACAGAGACTCAAACACTGAACAAGATTACATGTTTGTAATGTTTTACAAAGACTTGTGGATGTATTGTAAGTAGGGATTGGTACCGAATTAGGTACCTTTAGAGGGACCAACCGAATTCTGTCTATAGCCGCGTTTCCACCAAGCAGACAGGTTCGGTTCGTCTCTTTACGGGGCGCATTTTGTGGCGTTTCACCTGACTTATCCCGGGACAGATCCCCAAATAACCGAGACAAGGCCTACTTTTTTTGGGACCCTTTCGTATGGGTGTCAGACTGAACTGATCCGCTCTCGGAAGGTGGAGCTACAACACTGCAGACCGTTGATTGGTCAAAAGAATCATCACTTACCCCGACAGCGGCTGCATTTCTCCTGGTGGCACACAGACTTCTCTAAAACAAAGCTTGATTGTTCTTTGTATCAAAGAGCTACATGCCAATCACAGAGAGGACGAAATGCTGCATGTCTTCCATCTATGCTCTTTGTGTACTGTGTCCTGTTTTTCTTCTTCGTTGGATTTATCAGCGAGGTAAACTGTGTCCCGTTACTACGGCGTCGCGCTATTGTTTAACAGCTGCAGTTTTCGGCATCCGACTTACACGCAGCCTACCATGAGAGGGCACAGTTTGCTGTGGAAACGCTGACGAGATCAGGCTTAACTGTACCAAACCCTGCCAGACCGTACTGAAATGACCCGGACTGCTTGGTTGAAACGCAACTTATGGTACCGAGCATCGATTCACATAAAATCACACAGTACCATGTTTGTACATGAACACATCCTTGTGGGTGTGAAGGAGTGGAAGAGTAGGGGATTTTCCGCGCTGGACATGAACACAGCATTGCAAGTTTAAATATTGAGAAATAAATAAGTCAAATTGAAAAACTTTTTGAAAGTTTTTATTATTAAAAAAACAATATTTATTACCACATAAACACACACAAAAGTAACAATAATTGGTATAGTTTAGTACCAATACCGATTGCCAGGTACTGGGCATCGGTACTGTATAATTTCAAATATGAAAGGTACCCACCCCTAATTGTAAGAATACACAATGAACAAAGCTGCACTGCAACTGTGTGCATCTGATAAATTATAGTGACAGTTTAAGATGCTATAATTGGACAATTGATTGTAGAAATAAGAAACAGACTCTAGATATGACAAAGCCTCTGTTCAGTGAGATGTTTTTGTTGCCACAGCATAAAAGTGACTTTTTTTCTTTCACTTCTCATCGCTCACAACCAAACTACTCAGTGAGTATCTGTTGCTGACTGGTTTCTTTTAAAAGATGTGGATAATAGAGTTTTTAGTAACAGAAATCATGTTCTTTTGCTCATTTTCCTTCCATTTATGTCCATTGTAATAAAACTGAGCTACTGAAATATGTGTTGCTCTTAGGCATCAGAAAAATCACTTTCAGAAAAGGATCACAGTATTTCTAAAATGAATGGTGCAGTTCACACATCAACATGAAATACAAGGTAGAGAAGGGATTGGGTGAGGTCAGATATGTTCAGCACCCAAACCAAACATTAATGCCTGGTGTTTTGAAACAAAAGTACAAGTAAATGCACATTTCTTTGCTGCAGTAAGGAAGCCGTGCTTCTACTCTTTGTGATGATATGCATATAAAAACTCAGCTTTAAGTTATAAGTTAAGTTTTCACAGATGCTAAATCTCCTGGGCTGTTTCTTTCTACTCCTGTGCGTGTGTGAGGAGGCGTTTCATCACTGAGATAAACTCTCAGGCTGAGCGATATGTACAGAAAAAAAGGGACACAAGAGCTGCTTATGAAGTACTGATCTGTTCCTGTAAAGTTTGTGTGATTTATCCCACACTGCAAACAGTTTCAGACTGTGATTTGCTTTGTGTCTCACCCAGCTGCTGTTTCCTGCTGTGGAGACAAAAGATGAATGGACCTATCAGGGATATTATGAGGTATCTTCCTCCTCCATCACTACAGAGGCCGCTTCACTCTGATAATCCTCCTCTGAGGGGATCCTCTAATCCCTCCCAGACTCAGGTGTCTGGCCTTGTGCCGTCTTCGGGATGACTAATGCACTGAGCGGTGTGTGACAATGCATATGATAATGCATACACACCTACACAAGGATAAACACACCGTCTGGATGAGGAATCAGAGTGAGGATGCACAACACACACCTGAGAGCATTTTGATGCAGTAAATCTGAAATTATTGATTTTTCAAGTTTGACATGAGCAGACATAAACACAGAATCACACACACCATGCAGCCAGCTTATTATCCACTTCTCCATCAACACTGCCTATAAAAAAATCGACTTGTGTTATATCTACAGGGCTCATTGTTTACAGGCTCTCAAGTTAAAAAGTTAGGTTAAAGTTACCTTCCTGCTTGAAGAAACTTGTGTTTTTAACAACATAATGAGGTCAGTGGTCGACATTGATTTCCGTTGACAGCTCGACTCTGATCTGAATCCAGATTTCAGAATCTGGTTTTGTAATGCTTGTGAGAAGCTTATTTCCTCACAGCGTCTCGTAATTTTTGTTAAAAAGCATTCCTTTAAGCTTCCATCCCAAACTTCCAGAAAAGGGATTTCAAGCCAAGTGTTAGGAAGTCAGACACATGCTTAGTTAAAAATATGAAAAAATATAAGTGGTGTGGCAGCCTCGAAGTGATAAATGAAATTTGTTTTTGTTCTCACAAATGTCCAAAAATGTTTTTATCGGACTCCCATGTTATTCACATCCAAATTTAAATAACTCCCAGTATTCTCTTAAAAAAAATTTCAGTCCCTGTCGTTCTGATGGTGGGATATTATTTTCTCTTGCCTTGATGTTGCTCTCTGATTTCCCATTTTTGTTTGATTTTAAGCAAATGATTTTCACCAGCTCTCAGTTTTTTACACTATGTCCATGTGCATGTTGATGCAAATCTACCAGACTTTCACACCTGCCTTTGGCTGTTTGTTGCAAACCACACTTTAATTCTCATTAATAAGGCATATTATTGTCAGCAGCTTTTCAGCCTCTTACATGTTCTTCAGAAAGAGTTTGCTGCTTTTCTTGTGTAGAGTTTGAAAACATCATCATAACCAGTGGTTTGTGTGAAACAAACTCTGCAGACCTTTGTATGTTGAAAAACTGGGTCTAGTTCTAGGAGTAGAGTTCCTAAAAACCACATAAAGTCTTTTTTGAATTATTCATGCTTCAAGAGCTCCAATCTGAACCCGAGCCAGCGTTCTGATCACTCCTCTCTTTTTCTAAAGCTTCATATTTCACTCTGCATTGTTTTTAAATTAAAACCAGGTGGAAGAGAAGAAAGAACTGTGCATTCACTCATAAACATCCTCTGTTTTTAAGGCTGTTGTTACGTTATCAGACCGTCTCTGTGTGAGGATCTGTTGTCCATGTGTTCAGAGGTTAAATAAAAAGACACGGAGGTCAGCTGTGTGAATAAAGACGCCTCAGTACAGATCAACGCTACAGCATGTTGTCATGTTGAGAAGAGCTCAGACTTTAAGATGACTAACAGGATTGTTTGGTTGTTTGTTTTCATCACAACAGAAACCTTTATTGCTGCTAAAATGAAACAAAAAAGGATTTTATGTGTTTGAACCTGAGTTTTAGCCAGATCTCAGATAAGAAGCAGATGTTTGAGGCTTATCTGAATCTGGTATCTGATAGCTTTTAACGCACAGTTCAGTACAAGTTTTTATGCTTTCGCTAATAAACCTCTGTGTGTGTATTTTACTGTTTTGTATTTGAGGTTTTTAAGTGAAATAATTCTTATCAGATTACATCTTTAGTAGCATAACTTTCATGTTTGATTAATCTTAATATCAAATTCTCGACAAAATTCAGAACTGATTCAGAGCTGAAAACACGAGGTCACAGTTCTTTGTACAGTACACGTCTCTCATCAGCTGTGAGCAGTTTGCAGAGACATGGATCTGGAAGTCAAGGATCTCCTGAAGATGTTCTTTTATGTACTTAGAGATTATTATGCCTGTCATACAGTGTGTCAGCATTAATGTACCTGCACGGCAGGTGTGGATGTCTGATACAGATCTTATCAGTGCTGACATGACGGGAGAGAATAACAGAGCTGATGTGATGAAACCAACTCCAGCTGAGACATGAGGTGAGCTGCTGGATGAGTTCTGCTTCATGGAACATGAAGAGTCTGGTTATTGATTTTTAGAAAAGTGGAACAAAATATTCCTTATTTATAAATGTGAGATGTTAAGTCATTTCAAATCCCCAAATTTAACGTAAAAACAAACTTTCCCCTGGAAACTCACCCGGTTAGTCCCTGAACTGCAGGTAAACTCCAGGAGCAGTGGAGAAATGTGTTTTCAATGTGTCTTTGAACAGAAAGTCAGAGTCTCCTGTCAGCAGAGAGCAGCGACATTTGAGGGTCATGTGACCTTCTCATTGGCCTGTCAGACTGTTGGCGTGGCATGACTGATGCAGATTATCATAGCTGCAGAAAGCCAATTACTCTGGTCATCACGGCCCCCTCAGGGCTCCTCTGGGTGGAGAGAAATGTATGACAGGATCCTCTGTGAATCCCTCTGGCAGCGTTTTGTATTTCCTCCACGCTGATCCACCCAGTTTGAGTGTTAATAGCGCCGTCAATGGGACTCTCCCTCGCCTCAGAGCGCTCTCCAATGAACTTCTGCCTCACAAAGCAGGGAGGTCATGCCTCTCTGAAAGGCGGATGAGCTACATCCTCTTCTGTTTTGGTCTCTTTTTTTTAAACTAAGCCCCTTTATTTCAGTCCTGCTTAACCAGTGTGAGCGTCTTTGAACAACTCCAATCTGAAAATGTCGACTCTCACAGTGGTGGCGTGAAGGACTCTGGTGTGGCGTGTTAATATCCTTAACACCCAGAGGATTTTCTAACTTCTGGTTTTGTTTTTTTAACAGATTTCTTACCCAACCAGAGAAGATGACTGACTCTGCATGACTGGGAT
Source organism: Halichoeres trimaculatus (assembly GCF_033239565.1). Classification (NCBI taxonomy): domain Eukaryota; kingdom Metazoa; phylum Chordata; class Actinopteri; order Labriformes; family Labridae; genus Halichoeres; species Halichoeres trimaculatus. The sequence goes on along the minus strand of NW_027437185.1, from coordinate 30,607,351 downwards.
GTACAAAGACAACAAACCGAGCCGAGTCGCAGGTGAGATTTCTGAGTGTGTGTTTGTATCTACCTGAGCAGATTTTTCTCTCCTTAGCTGCCTCAACCTTTAGACCTGTGTTTCTCTTTCCTGGATTTCAGTTATTCTCCTAAAATCATGTTTATTTTTGCCTGTACCTCTTGACTTCTTTTTGTGCACACATCAGAATCTTTCCTGACCTCTCAGTTATTAGTGTCACAGCCTCTGATTTACAGCTTTGGCCTCTTTCAAGCTCGCACATGTGATTCATTCATGACTCTGACCTGAAGAGCCCGAATGAAAAACACGAACACGAACACAGCCACAAAATAACGAGGAGGCTGAATCGAGATATGTGGAAAGATTTAAAGTGTGTGAATCTGCAGCCCTTAAAAAACAACTGGAGAATCTGTTCCTGGAAACTGAACATTTATTTGTATATACGTAGAATTCGTTATTGCACACATGAATATTTGAGCACACTGAGCTGTTATCGGCCACCGATTGCACCAGTTAACTGCCCTCAAAACAGAAACTGAAATCTCCTTTTGAAGTCAGACGCTGAGGGCTCTGGGTAATTTACTGGCTGCCCAAAAGAAACTGCATCTCCAGTTCCATCTGCAGAAAGTTTCATCCTGAAAGTAGTACTTATTTATCCGCTCTGAAAGTGAGAACTCCAAACTTCTTTTGCAGCAAGAGATATTTACTCCACTTAGACTGAAGTGAGCAGGAGAGATGTGAAGATGAAACTAAACTCTTCCCTGAAGGACTTTTCTTGTGCCAAGCAGCATAACTGAGGCTGTAATCATCGGTGAAGCTTCTGTGGATCCTTCGAGACAAAAAAAAGAGAGGGGGCAGGGGTCAGACAGAGGGAGGAGACCGTAGAGGGAGGTGTAGTTTACTCCAACTGGTCTGTTGTTAATATCACTCTGAGGTCGTACTGATAACCTGATTCCCAGACTTTCTGTTCATTGCTGTAAAAATGTGAGAAATGAGCTAAAGCACTCTCTAAGATGTAAAATCACTAACAGGTGTTTGTTATGTCTTTTTCTAGCTTTTTTTTTATTTTGGAAAAAGACATAACAATAATTTTTCATATATTCATAACACAACAAAGTGCCCTTTTATCAACGCTATCAGTTTGATGCTATCAGTTTAGCAAAGTAGTCTGAACGTGCCTCTTTAACTGCTCTGTTTAAGGAGGCCAGAAGATCCCTGAGGTGAAGTCTGTGGACCTCAAGCTTTGTGGATTTCCCAAGGTGCTTAATTTTGCGACAAGATCTTCTTAGGTTCAAAATACCATCATTTCGCCAGGGACATGACAACTTACGGGAGACATGGCAAAAAATCAGACCTGGTTTAAAATAAAGTCACAGGGGTCAAACATAGCACAGAACCTCTCTGGTGTAGAATCTGCAACACAGCAATGGTCACTCAGATGGACGTCTTCTGCGTGCACATTTCCAACATGTAGGCCGAGTGAGAACACCAAGTCAAGAGTATGGCCTTTGGGGTGGGTGAGGCCTGACACATGCTGCTTGAAATTAAGAGATTAAGTCATAGATAGAAGTTCAACCGCAGGGCTAGATGAGCCATCATCAATGTGCAAATTTAAACCTCAGAGAATTAAAAGTTTTTAACTTAGATGATAAAAGGTCATAAAAGTCATTTAAGAAGGCACCAGCAGGGCCAGGAGGACGATAGATCAGGAAGCAATGAAGGACCACAAAGAATGACAAAAGCAAAGCAGCCTTCAACACTTTTACACTACAACACTTATCACTCATCTCATAACCCACAATCTTTGATATATGACATAAAAGACCCCAGACACTCTCAAAAATAATTTGTCTGCCCTTCAGCACATAAGAAACATCTGCTGCCTCCACTGACTTATAGCAGGCCTATGAATGTTCTTCCAACATAACAAAATACACCTTTTCACATTTAACAGTATTAAATCTATAAACATTTTTTCAGCTTTTGTGTATGAAGGTTTCTCTGCGTATAAGCCAAACAAGAACAGTCTTGGGTTCAAAAGAAATTTCTTCAAAACTGTTCTTTCAATTTCACCTCTTAGTCCCCTCCACAAACAATGAACCAGAGTTCCTCTATATTCAGCACATTTTGGACAAACATCAGGAAAATTTTCATCATACCTACTGATCTACTGCCGTTACATACAATCTCATTAACCATTTTAAACTGGATTGATCTGAGACGTATATTAATAGATCTGATATGTGCCAAGTTACATGCATCTCTCCAATCCTCCTCCGTCAACACTAGTGCCAGGTCTTCGTTCCAAGCTTTAAGTCTACCTTATGAACCTTCATTATAAATATGAGATATCATACCTCTTTCTGACTATCTTTTGGAAATATTTATTCCAAAGTAGATTGAGTAGGTTTCGTCTGAACATTGTTCTGTTTTTTTTGTATGAAGCCTCTAAATTGAAGATGTTTTAAAAAAAAATATTAAAATCTATCTTGCAACTCCTGAAAGGACATTGGATAAAGATCTTGAATTATTCTCAGTCCTTTGGCTCTCCATACATGAAATACTGCATCAGCTCTCCCAGGTATAAACAACTGATTGTCCCATATGGAATCGTTGGTTCTGTTGTTGGATTTGCTTTTAGCATCTATTGGAAATTGCTTTTCACTGCCACAGTGTGTAACTCACACTAAGTACTCAGCAGCATAAAGAGAATAATGACAACATTCATCGAAGGAAAATATAATGTCATGTTAAGAAAGCTTTAATATACGAGCTACTCAACCTGCTCCTCATCAGTCATCCCCTCACTCCGTCTCTATGAGCTGTTATTGTGTTTTTACAAACAATAGGAGCCCACAGTAAACTGTCTGAGGATAGAAATTGAACTGAGGAAGAAAGTGACAGATTGCTTAGGAAGGAGGAAAGAGAGGGGGAATGAAAATCACCTTTCTTTCTGGGCTCTGGCCGATGAGTGTGTCCTCTCCCATTACTCTCACACACAGCAATATGCAGGTCAGTCAGCTGATAATGAATGCTCCGTCTGATCCCGGCCTTTCTTCCCCCTCCTGCTCGTCTGCTCTGCTCTCTCTGTTGTTCCTCTCTTTCTCCTTTCACCCTCAGACTCTGCAGAGTTTTCTTCACCATCCAGTAAATTATTTTCCTCCAGAGGGTTTAATTATCGTACAATCTCCTCCTCCTGCTCAGTGTTCTGCAGCTGCTTAAAGGTGGGAGATGGTAAAGATGTCAAGTTGTTCCGACTCTTTCTTCATTAATTAAACTCTGACTTCAGGCTGAAGTCTCTTCACTGCTGAGCTGAATTTGTGAGTTTTGTATGAACTGAAAGTAAAGAGAAGACACCTTTTGTCGGTGGATCATCTGTTAGAGTCTTTACAGTGAACACAGAACTGAAAGAAGTTTTCACATTCTGAGCACAGAAAACCTCCACTGCACGACGTCTGTGGGAGGAAGAGATGTGATGATGAATTCAGACATTTCACTGAAACACCAGGGACCAGCTTCAGCTTTTCTGATGACATCCACAGTAAACTGTAACACATGACTAAAATCAGTCAGAATTTTCTTACATTTATCATTTTCCTTTCATAGATGATAAAGAAACATGGTGGAAAGTTAACGTAAGGTATCAAAGCTCAAGCTTCTATGCAACAAATTCACTTCTAATGATTGCAAACAAAAAGTTTTGGACTGTATTTGAAGAGTGTTTAAATAAATTAGGACAGAGCATCAAAACCAGACCATGATTTCCGTCACAGGAAGAGATCTACAGGAAAACTTAGTTTAGAGTCTTTTAACAAAAAATGACCTCTTGACTGAACGAATTGAGAGTTTTTATCAACAGAAACATGAAAAATAACAGAACATTAAACTGCAGATCTTCATCTGTTTCCAAAAACATCACAGCAAAGTGAAGTTTTGTAGAGAAACTGTTTTTTTCTCTTGTGAAACAAATGGGGCCATGGTTTGAAGGAGGCGTCTCTACATCACAGAGTCAAGAAAAGTTTTTCTGCTCTTTTAAAGACAACTTTCATCCTTCAAAGTCACTATTTTCCTGACCCACATTTGCAGGCGCTGCTTGGTATCACAAAATATCTTCATGTTTAACTTAAAGAGGCATCAGAGGAGAGATGAGTGGTGCTTACACTTTTCATGAGAATAAAACTTGAACCGCTGCTTGTTTACTGATAAAACTGAGTGAGATTTAGAGTTTAAAGTTCAGCAGGTGAACGTGACTGTCTCTTGTCTCTTTATCCCACCATCTTTAGCCTCTCTCTGTGTGTGCTGACTTCTCTTTGGGAGCTAAATATCTGGATGTTTTCTTTGTGTTGCTGTGGACTTTAGAGCAGTGGAGTTTGGTACCTGTGTGAGGCTGAGGACACGTTTGGTGCCAGTTTCTCATCCAGCTTTCTGAACATCACAGCTGCCAAAAGCAGCACGGTCCCCCTCGCTCTCATAAGCTGCTTCTGCCTGAATCAGAGGGCTCGCAGCATTTTAACACAGCATGCTAATGATGTAAAACAAACCAACATGCTCTGTCATCACCTCTGCTTTGGGCTGTATGAGCAGATTAGGGCTGTTTGATTCAAGTGATTCTCTGGCTGTGGATGATGGCGGGGCAGCGAGGGCAGTTCACAACATTTCAGCAGCACAGAGGGGTTAACTGTTGTTTCTCGCTCTGTCTGAGACCTGTTTCCATCAGTATTCATGCTGAGGGGGATTCTCTAGTTGTAGGCCTGTCCTCCTTTCAGAGCTTAATCCAGTTTCCAGAACAGATGCTGCCGTCACAGAGGCACCAGCAGTAACTCCCTCCTCTCAGATCATCATGAAAACTGAATCTCAGAACACATCAGATCCAGATTCTTTTTACAGCGCCTGATCCCTCTGAACTCATTAAACTCAGACCAGTAGGAGTCGACCAGTCCACGCACTGGGACAGAGGGAGGCTCATTTAATGAGGTGTGACTTCAGCTGGAGAGTCACCTCAACCTTTCCTGTCCAGATGATCATCTGCTTACCATCAGACCGAGGGCAGGAGTGCGAGGAAGAAGAGAGGAGGAGAGGGAAGAGGTAATTAGAAAAGGAAGGATTAAGGAAGATGGAGGTCAGAGATAACCAGCAAGAAGCAGAAGACAGAAATGTACCCCGACCTCAGGACACATTTCAGCGCTGGCTGTCTTCCTCTTCAGAGGGCAGAGGAGTTAATGACATTTTTTACTGGTACATGAGCTACAAACACTCCATCCATTGATCTGAAACAAAGACACTGAAAACTGCAGCCACTCTAAACTGATACTGCTGAGCACATCCTTTTTAAATATCATCCTCAGTCCTCTCTGAGCAGCTACCTGAACCCTGTTGTTTAGCTGGAAAGGGCATATTGATAAAGCAGGAAGCTGCTCGCTGACAAAGTGAAGGCAGGAGAGTGTGATTCTGCAAATGACTGGATAGAAGCAGAGCAACAGTGCCGACATCTCCCAGGAAAAATAGTCGTAAAAGCTGAAGAGCAGAAAGAGAAATCAACTGAAGCAAGTGCTGTTTAAGACGCTGATGTTTCTCAAAGCTTGTGATAAAATTTTACTGAGATAATTTCAGAGCTTTCATCAAAAATTCAGTAATTGAATTTGAAATATTCATAATCTGTGGTTTTCCATGTTAAAAACTAAATTATTGAACAGATTTTATTTAGTAGTTCTATGAATTTCTGTATTTACACGTGAGACTGAAGTGAGAAGTGCTCATGTTTTATGGAACACGGCGCCTTGGTAAATTCGGTGATTATTTCTAAATGAAATGGTTAAATCTTGCCGATGGAATCACTTTTGTCCACTCACATCAATTCAGGCAGATTATATGAGCAGAGGCAGCTGTAATGACACAAAACACGCATCCTCTCATACCAAAACATAAAAGCAACACAGGGCTGCTTTCATCTGCTGAGGCTCAGAGTCAAATTAGAGTTGAAATGTTTTGTTGCACCAAACAGAACATCATTGTAAAGAGAGAAAAAATCAAGACATCAGACAAACATCATCCCCAGAGGACAGTGAAATTGAGTGAGAGCATGCACTGGCTGTTACTCATTACTATTGGCTGACAGGGGTAATTGAATCCTGTCGAGGAAAATAACAGTTTGTATGTTATCAAGTCTTTCCTGGAGGAGGCTTGAGAGACAGTAGTTGATGACAGAAAGCAGATGATCAATAATGAACCCCTGGCTCTGTTTATAAGCAACTATTTCTCAAAAAGAACTGAATATGTGTAAATCTTTGAAATAACCATAAAAATAATGTGAACATAACATTCCCTTCCATAACACTAGGGAACACAATGTTTGTTGAGTTAGGTCTGACAGCTGTTTCTGACTAATTTTTGGGTGCGGAATCCAAAACTCGTGATCTCAGTTTTTCTCTATCACGTCAAGTTTTTAAACTACAGGATCACTGTTACCTTAAAAAATGTGAAAAATACTTTATCTAACAGATGTGTGCTTGTTTCATAAAAATCTTCAAAAATGTATATACAATAAAATGTGAAAGAAGCAGGCATGACTGCAAAGTTTATCTAACACTGCTTTGTTTTTACAAAGGATATGGCTACTGGAGGAGCTGTAGAGCGATTATCAGTCTATGTCATCAAGAAGATGCGCACGCATCTTGCCCGCAGAAGCAGCGTTTAGCTCCATTCATTCAGACGAGTTAGCGTTTTTTAAACACTAAATTCAACCTGTTAGAAGCATTAAAATGTACGGCTGTTCTGTGGTCAGTTTTTAGAAACAATATTTTACAAGAAAGGCACCATTTATCAAGTTTTGACCGTCACAGAGCAACCGGTGTTTTGGAGTTAATAGCGACCATGCTAACTTGTCACTCTCAGCACACAGCATCAGCGATTAACAGCCGAGAGTCATCAGTTAACAGGGTCACACTTTACACTGAAACACCAGCAACATCTGCAGGTATATAATTAAACGTGCTATCTTTATCTGATTTGGTGCAGTTCTCTGGATGTAGTTTCCTGATTTTTTTTGTTATGAACCGGGTCTTAGCAGTCTGTGTGCTTTTTTGGTTTAGGATGGTTTCTAATTTATTGATACATGTTTACGCCCTGGTATGTCACAGTCTGGTAAGTGTCCATGGATGTGGACGATTAAAACACACAGTTGTGCGTTTTAATTGCTCTCTGGGTACACGCCAGATGTCTCTGCTAAAAACGTCTGTCCACCCAATATCTGTCCACTTGCTGATCTCTTCCATCCACTCATTGCTATTTCACAAACCTGGGAGCCGTCAACCATCCGTATAAGGGATGATATTTAGTTTAAAAATGTGTTTTTTGGTGGTAAACTCCTCCACGTCAGTTGACAAACCATTATACCTCGCAGTGCTTCTGCCCCCAAGTTGCGCAAGCATCCCTCTATAGGAGCAGACATGATCTGGAACAGTGGAAATATATACGTGTGGAAATACAACACTAAGATAGAATAGTTATAACCTTTAAAAAAATAAACAGCATGAAACGAGTATAACTTACATTGGTATGCCCATAGTTACAAGGTTAAGAGAAAACCCAGCACAAATCCACTTAACTCCTACTATGCTAGCTTCCTGTTCAATCAGCCTGCAAGTCTTACTACAGCTAATCAGTTAAATTTTGCTGATCTGGAGGGTAAGCTGTGGAGAAAAACCTTGACGTGCTAGAAAAAAACTGACAGCAAATTTGGAATTAGCATGCCATTTTTAATGTTTCGATCAGCATAAAAGTCTAACAAGCAATTTTTTTTTTCAAATTCCTAGTGTAATTCTTGAAAGACCAGGCTGCAGGGGGAAATATGTCCCCATTTTACTCTGGTATTGGAAAAAGAAAAGCTCACGTCTTGATACCTAATACAATATTATAAAGAATTCATTTATTTTTCAGTAAATGCAGATGCAATTCATCCGCAAGCAAGATACACTTGGAGGAAATCCATATAGCTTTGAATCCAAGTCACGCATCCTTGCCAACTTCATATGTTAGTGCCCTTTGTTCATAATTCTGGAATAAATAAATAGTGCTAGTTATAATAATAAAAACATTTATGAAAAAAAGATCTATGTAGGTTTCTGACTATACACAGACACACACGCCAGTTATTTCACAGACACACAGTTACACATGGAAGACGAAACTGAAAGCCTTGCTGAAGGTCTCTAATATCCAACTGCCTTTCTAGTTGTGTCGTGTTTCTCACACCTTTCCAAGAATCTTCTTTGTGACATAGATGAGCTCTCTAAGAGCGCTGGCCTCCATCAAGGCCGGCAGTACATACTTTTGTCGACTTTGAAAACATGTTTGGCATGCCTGCTGAATTTGTATATATAGCCATGTCTCTAGACTAATGAGTTATGCTTTATGGTACGCTAATTACTGTCCCAGAGTTACTATTAAATATGCAACAAACTTTATAGTAAGTAATATCAGCTATTAGTGCTGCTTTGTTTGAAAGTCAATAAAGGTTTACATTGAAATGCATTGTTTTCTATCTCTTATCTGTCCATCATGTCTGAACTACATACGCTGATGTAAAAGTTTGGGGGCCTAATAGCAGTTGCTTTGTACCTTTGATTATCTGAAAGGATGTTCTGCAAGAGCTAGATACAATAGTCTTTTTTTTCTTATATTATCTGCGAGGGACTGTTTGTCTGGCCTCACAATAGACTGGAGCTATTTAGAGTTTTGTGGGGAAATGGAGCACCACTCTGGCCTTTATTTACTTTTTTAATCACTTTGCAAGAGCAGTGGAAACAGATTTATTAGTGGAACAGAGGAGGAAATAATTTGACCTTGCAACCATTTTTGAAATGTCATTCCAGACCCTGTAACCTGAACTACATTACCATAGATTGAGCTTGTGTTTGTGCAAGATTTAAAGAACCCCCTGTTCTTAAAGTAAGATAGTTTCCAGTTTAGTCTCAAGGTAAACTGGCTCAGTACAGTAACATTATCTTTGTTACAACAATGGAGAGAGTAAAAATAACAGTACACAAAGCTTTACAGAATCAGTGAGGATCATTGATAAGTCTAAAAACTGTGTGTTACTTTTTAGATTTAGCACCAACAGTTCAGTTTCTGATATTTACCCAACTTTTAATGTTTACAAAACAGTGAAGCTGTCAACTAAAACACTTGGGCAACTTAAACTGGCTGACTTTTTTCTTTGAATAGGAAATCCGTTATTTACTCAAAACCCTTGGAAAAGCATTTTAAGTGTTAGTTTTTGTGGACATTAAATGTGTGACACCTTTTAAAAGTTATTTTTAGCCGTCTCTGCAATTACTGGACAGTACAAGTGAAGAGAGACGGCAAATGTTTGACTTCTCACGAAAACATCTTCGAGCAGACAGCTCATATCAGGTTTAATGAAAAGTAAACTCTTCCTGTCTGGCTGTTAATATTAGAAATTAAAGCCAGTCCAATCCAGACAGTTCATTACACCAAGCACTCAGTTGACCACTGCAGTGATACATCAGAGGTCATTCTCATTCACATAAATTTTCATGCCTCTGTTCACAGCTTGTGTCTAATTATAGCAGCCTTAAAGTGTTTGATACTGCTGTTTTCCTACTATAATTAATCCTTCAGCTGTGTGTTGGTCAAACCAAATCTGTTCACACCCTCAGAGCATATTTAATGTTTTTATAACTGACAGCAAGAGGTCAGGTCAAATGATGATCCTTTTCCAGGATCCATGAGAACTCTGTGAGCTAGTTTCAATTGCAAAAACAGATACTGTTCACATAGTCTCACTTTTCTTACTTACCTTCATCCAAAAAAGCTCTTAAAAAGAATCCACCTGCTGCTGAAAGAGTGTAATACCATTTTCTTTTGATAAATTCAGACACCAATTTCTAAAAGTGCTTTTGTTAGTTCTATTGGTCTTTATAATTTGAAAAAAAGTGAGTGCAGCTCTTTTTTGTAGGGAATGACAGGAATTTCTCTTGTCACAGCCTGCCTACTAAACTTATGGAAGCCCATTTCAGCCAGTAAAAGAAGGGAAAAAAAGTCAAAATTATCAGATGAAAAAGTCATAAATATGAGAAAAAAAGAGAAAGAGTCGAAAATATGCTCACAATCCTTATCTCTATTATATTAAACAGCAGCCAGAGGATACTTTTGAAAAAAAAAAAAACAATACTTCTAGCTCTGCTAGAAGGTGCCTGGCTCAGGCCAAGGACCCTAATAAAGCTACTGCTTCTACTACCTAATACTTATGACTTTTTTGTTAAATAATTTTCACTTTTTATCTTGTAATTATTCCTTTATTATCTCTTAATTTTTAGTTTTTATGTCATAAATATGACTTTTCATTCCATAATATCGTTTTTTTTAATCTCATGTCATTTTTTCATAACTTTGACTTTTATCTCACAATCATGACTTTTTATCTCACAATTTCAACTTTTTCCATCATGATTTTTGTCTTTTTATCTCATAATTTTGACTTATATCTCATAATTATGACCTAATGATCTCATAATTTTTTAAAGTTATTTTTTAATTTAATTTCATTTTTTTTAATTGCCAGAAATGGGCTTCCATAAGTAGTGAACGTATGATCTTTTAGATTTTCCTCTGCCAACAGACGAAGTAGCTACTGGCTATCACCACGTCCAATACCGTGTTATTTAGTGATCTCTGTACGCAGTCTGAAAAGTTGTGGTATTTGACGTTGTAGATTACCAGTAAGGGGTGTGCACTCTGTTTCACAGACTGTCTTGTTGAATGGGTGGTTCCGCTGGAGCTCTGCCCTCCTCTGACAGCTCACCAGCCTGCTTGAGTCCGCCTTCACTGTCACCGACAAGCTGAGCGTAGGTCAGCTGCTGTAGTAGCGCCTACCTACACAGCAGAAACACTTCGCTTGTTCAAAGCGAGCACGTAAAGCGAACTGTTTCTGTCGCGAAGCGCGGGCACGACGTCGCGAGCGCGTGCTTGCCTGCCTCAGCTAAAACGTCCCGCTTCCCCTGACTGCTCTCATTGCAGTCCAGTCTGCGGAGCGGAGCGGACTGACAGAGGGACGGGTCTCGGTGCTCATACAAGGATATTACCTACTTCGTACACTTCTTCCTGCAGCAGAGGACCTGACAGGAACCGTTCTTAGCCTTTAGTGGACAATGTTTCTCCTGCAGTACACAGGTAAGAGCTCCAACTGTCTCAACGGTCTAATTTTTAGAGCAGAAATGTTATTTTTCAGGTCCGTTACACGCGTAGACTGTCGGTACTTGTGTTGCCGCAAGCTACAGTTTCTCTCTGGACCTCTTTGGGAATTTAGGCACAATTTGCTGCGTATTTCTCCATTGGCTGATATTAGTTACGCCGCGGTTTGAGAGATATTCAGACCGGGTTTAGTCCGTTAATTGTCGGGCGTATACCAGCTGATGAGACCGCAGAAGAGGAGCTGTGCCGACTCCATCTGCCTCAGAATTTGATGTGAAACGGTGCTTTATGATAATGAATGTCAATAGTAGTGTATTGAACACTGTAACACCAGCTTATCTGCACAGTAGAAAGGAGTGGATGCTGAAATGTTGGCTGAAACCTTTACTGCAGCTGTTTATGGATGAAGTTTGACTGAACCTGCGGTGACGCTGGATCCTCTGATGCATGATTTCCTCTGCTCGGTTTCTGTTTGATTTGGGCAGCATCATCGACATGAGAGACTCTGTTCTATCATATATTCAGCATATCCTGCATGATTGTCTGATGCAGGTGATGAATTTAACAGAAACATGGTGTTTTAAATGAACGTTTCCTCTGGACTCAGGATGAAATTAAGCGAGGATGATGTTTGAACTCTTCCGTTAACCTGCTCACTCTGCTCACCAGCTTTCTCTGTTTATAGTCATGGTACATTTACCACAGATGTATCTCAGCTATTCTTCTTGTGTTCACAGTCTGTGACCAGAGCTTTTCTGAAGTCCATAAAAGCAACGATGTGTTCAAGATTAGTCCCATGGGTGGCACAAATAAGCTGTTTGTCACTGCAATAAGCATGCTGGCAACAAAACAACCCTCATGTTCACCTTCTCTGCTCACCTGTCGTCCATATCCTCCAAACATGCTTTGAGTCAAATTTGCTCAACAGGGGTTGAGTGCCTGAGAAAACCTCCATCAAGCTCCACGACAGCCATTCACCCCCACACTGTCCTGCTCCTCTCTGATCAATGGACAGAGCATCCTAAGATAGCCTTTAATGGTGAGAGGGGGGAAGCACTTTGCTCCGATCTGTCAGAGAGGAAAGATTTAAAGGTTGTGCGCAGAGTGCTTAAGAAGGTGCTGAAATGCCTCAGCTCTCTTTGGCAAAGAATGAGGGAGCTGCAGAAGACATCACTACACAGAGCAAACTTACAGCCCTGGGAGATAAGTGGTTAAGTGATCAGCTGATGCAACTTTGTGGTTACTTAGGAGTTTTATGGCTGTAGCTGTTGAGGAAAACAAAGCGAGCAAGCGATAAAAGCATAGAACAAAGTCACATTTTGTAAAGTCAGCTTACAACCTCCATGAAAGTGTAACTAAGCAGTAATTTATAGTTGATACAAACCCTGAGAAGCTGCAGTGAGGAGAATCCATCATCACTTGAAAGCTTGAGTACTTCCCATGAAACGAAAAAGGCAGTTGGCTCCTGTCTCTTCCATGCTCAGGACAAACTCTCACAGCAGCCCAATGACTCAGCCTTCTTATTGGTATTCTGCACTTCTGCTGTCACCTGACTGCCTGAGCTAAGCTAAGCTGACAGACACCTGGAAGCTCTTTAGCTCTCTGAAGGCAGGTTTTTACCTTCAAATGTGAAAAATACAACTCTGGAAGTGAGTTGGTTGTCTCTTAAATTATCTCACTCATCACTAATATCAGATACAGAAAAGAGAGCCACATACTTTGATTTCTTGAACGAAAAGACAATGAAAACAAACATGATTCCCTTCAAATTTAAGATGTCCTTTTAAATTTCATGACGTTTTGACTACTTGTAGCAACTAATAACATAGCCGTTTTGTCTAAAGCTGTTTGGTCTGATGTCTTTTGGTACGATGCTGTTTTGTGTGAGGCTGTTTAGTCAGACGCCATTTGGTTGGACACTGTTTTGTCTGACAAATGACAGAAGTTTTCCTGATAACTGATACTTGAGACCTGAGGATGTCCTAAAATATACACTGTACAAAGTGGCAAACTTGGTTTGTCTTGGTCAGATACGAACGTAAAAAAGTACCAAATAATTCTTATTTGATTGATTGAAAAACAGGAGCAGGCTTGGTTGAAAGTCTCTGAGGAGACAAGTTTTGAATGTAACGGGCTATCACTGAGTCCGACTGTGTTTTCCTCAGTGGAGTTTTGAACCTGATAGAGAGGAGGGAGGAGCTGGGCAGGGACAGAGCCAGGGAAAAGATGGAAGTTCTCTGTGCTCCTCTCTTTCCTCCACCCCTTCATTATCCCCAGGGAGACCTCCGGGAACATGGGTCGGAGGTTCAGGTGGTCGGGGGGTCGGGGGTTCGGGGGGTCGGAGGTTCGGGGGATCGAGGATGAGATCGTAGGGAACAGCCAGGCAGGGCTGGTGGAGGTGGATTACCAGGGAGAGGCAGCAGGCATTGATTGTGATCTCCAAAGCTTTCACACACTCTCCTGTCATGCTTTGGAAACCACAGCTCATTGTTTTTCAGCTGCTCTTTTGGACTTTCGGTCTTTAAATGAACGAGCTCTCTACTCCGCATGCGCAGTACCGCACTAATGCGCGTTCGCCCCTCAGCTTGTCAAAAAAGTCCAGCGGCGAGACTCGGGCGTTCACGCGGCGCGTGACAGGCCATTCCCGTGAGTAAATTCGCATGTTCGCGTTTGGTGTGGCCGCGGCATAAGCCACCTAAAATGCCCGATGACTTTCAAAATAAAACAAACCACGTCCAAACCAAATCGTATTTAACTTGACCACGGCAACAGACTGAACTAATGAACAGAGCCAGCCCAGAAGTCAACAAGCAAATATATAGCCCTTCAGTGCCTGGTAACGTGATATAGAGAAATATAATTTTTGTGTTTGTGATAAGGTTGAATTTTACAGGTGTGCATTCTAACGCAAACAACATGTTCGTTTTAAAACCTAAACACATCTCCTGGTGGAAAAGCAGTGTGTGGATGCTTCCTGAAACCACTCTTTATGAGATGCTTGACTGCTTTTGTCACATCATTCCCCTTCATGTGGCGCGACCACTGTGCCACACCATCTGGTGTTTGAAACCATTGCTTTAATAACTTGATTGTTTCATTGCCTCAGCGTTCATCCTGAATCTGTGTGGCAGCCTAATGTCAGGGAATGATCATTGTTTATTTCTGTGTCTAACGCTCACTTGGATGTGCCCTGCAGAAACTCCATTTACCTTGGTGTAATTGTTCAGTGATTGAGTAACTGTTGCATTAAAGTGAGTCGAAGATCTGTTCTGGTTGAAGAAAAGTATATTAGCTTGTGTTCAAGATCCCCACAAGGATCAGCAGAGTTGGCAGCGGCAGCAGTTAAAGCAGCCATCTGGTATTGAGTAGCTGAGAGAGCTTGGCAGCCTGAAGGCAACCAGCTCTGGAGCTCCAACAATATCAGTGACAGAGCTCTTCATTTCTAATCACTTTCATGATGCACAGCCACACAGGGAACTTTGAAAATGGAGCAAAGGACTCAGCAACAGCATATTCAGGAGCTTCAAGAAGGATGAAGTGAGCCATCAGCTTTTTTCTGTATGAGCTGAGTACGAGCGGTGTGTGAGACAGGAGTGAGGCTGCAGTGCTGCTGTGTTAAACCCAGCTGACAGTGGCTTTGAGCTCCAGAGACCAAAGAAAAACAGTTTGAGGATTAAGCTGCTCATCAGGAACTTTTTTACCTTCACCTTCAATGACATAGAAAAAGTGTGACTTATTTCCACTCATCCCTGTTTACTTTGACAGCTACAGAAGCATAAACTACAACACCAGAGACATTTATATCATATGTGACATGATCTACTAGGTTCAACAGAAGTCCTTTAGCATTAAAACAAGAAGTTTCTCCTCCCCTGTGCTCTGAAGTTCACATTCATCCCACTTTTGTATCCAGTTTGAAATGTCACTTGAACTGAATCAGTTCAGCCTTTTTATAGTAGATAATTATAGAGACTTAGTTTCTACATAACATGTGAGTCACTGTTGGAAGAGGTGCTGTTTCAGTCTCTAAACAGGAGTTTCAGCTCTTATTACAAAGTTTTCTTCAGAGAATAAAAGAGCAGAATTTGTGTAGACAACTTTTCTTTTGGTGGTTAGAGTTTCTAAAATAACAGTGATTCCTCTAAACCTGGCTACAAAGCTCCTTGGATATTAGAGATTAAATTGTCTACTGATAACTGGTTTGTAACTCCACCTATTATTTTTCCTTTTGTTCTGCTTTTCAACAATTTGGGTAGTTGTTACAGCTCTGAGGAAGATAATCTTGGGATAATACGGCTAGAATTGCTCATTAATGTGTTGTTGGTTCTTGTTTCCTTCACTGATTGAGGACAGAGATGGTACGGGGACATGTCAGCCTCACTTTGTCTGATAACCAGAGTTACTTTTCTGCTTCTTTTTATGAGGTTTACCATGTGTTTGTGATGTTTCATAAGAAAAGTAAACATAAAAAATCAAACTTTGAGAACTTTTTGGCTTCTTACAGATATCCTTAAAGCTGACTGACTGACTGTCAGTCGTTGCAAACTGTCAGCATGTCAGACATACCTGACAATCTGTCAGACCTTTACCACTTTAAAATGAAAGAGCAACAACCCAGCCAACCTGCTGGACTTGTGCTTATGTTTGTGTTTTAGTAATGAGGGACTCACAGCTATCACTTTAATGTGCAGAGACGAGCAGAGCTGTATCTCCCCCTCTGTCCTGCTTTAGTTTGCTGAGGTGAGGACATCCTCCTGAAACATTCACAGCAGCGCTGCGCCTGTCCTGCTGTAGGTGCTCCCCTTGAGAAAGAACAAACCTGAGTCTTTATTTTTTATTTATTTTCTATATTTTGGCATTTTCTTCCTCACCAGCTGTGCCAGGAGAAGTAATTGGAAGTAGCAGAGCACCCGGTGTGATGGATCACCACTGGGATGCAGGATTCTACTGTTGTACCTCTCTGGAGTTGCCGCGTCCACTGCTGCTTCTGGGATTGTATTACAATGAGCTCTCTGCCTCAGCTCTGGATGATAAATGAATCCACTAAATCAAACTTTTATTTAGAAGTTGCATGGTGTCCAGATTTTCTTGTTTTAATATCATAGGAATTGCTTATTGCATGTACTGTGGATGTTTTTATGAAGGAGCTGAATTTATTGCAGGAAACTTGAAGACATTTATTAGACCTTTGCTGCTGCCCTGTGAATATACGACAGAGCCGAAGTTTGCCCTCTTGGTTGAAATCTGTTCTCACAAACATTGGTATGTTGAACGTTTCCTGGAAGAGAAAATGGAGGAGGCTGAGAGCGTGGTTCAGCAGTTTCGACCAGAGAACTGTGGTGTCCGCTGAGATTGCCTGTCTAGAAGGCAGCCATCGCTCCACTGTAATAGAGACTGAGGGCCAAGATTTATGTGGCTCTGACTCTGGAAGAAGGAATGGCTTGGAGGAGGGGGTGGGGGGTTGAAGGAGCATGAAAACAAAGTAGAAGCAGAGTGGAAGGAGAGGATGTAAGCATGAATGCATTATTAATGGAGCTGCAGACGTTCTCTGTATGTTCTCTGAGTGAAGGAATGAAACAAAGTGTTTTCATGGGTTAGTGTGTAGAGCATGTCTGCAAGACAAAGAAGTTCATATTCTGAAGCATGTTTAACTCAAAGCTCAGCGCTCTGAGCAGAGAGAGCAGAGAGAGTGGTGGTCAGCACAGAATTTTCCATTTGCAAACACATTTTTGTGGCAAATTTTACATGGAGAGTTTTTTTTTTCCATTTTGCATCAACAAACTCAGACTCAAAGATCCCCGCTGTGCAGAACCTTTCACTGCAGGGCAGAAAAAACACACAATCTCAAATGTCATTGGGAGTGCTCTGAAAGGTTTGGTGTGGGAGCTCAAAGGAAGCCCTGTACTCACATGTTTACTGCATGAGCCCGGCCAAAGTCAGAGCCCCTTCGCCGCCGCTGGATAAATGCGGGGCTTTCTCTGCGCTCAGCACATCTTACTGGCCAATATTTGTTCTGTGGCTTTTCCCCTGCCGTTTCCTGAGGAATCAGAGGTCAGCATTCACAGGAGGATGATACAACACCAGTGTAACATTTTGGCCATGGGTGTGGGGTGTAATTTTCAGTCAGGTTCTTTAAATTATGGCTCTGGCTATTTTGGACTGGAGGAATGCTGGCTGAGGTCAAGCTTTGGGTTAACTTCAGAGGCCTCTCAGTGACACGGTCAGGGCAGGTTGAATTGAGGACATCCACTTTGAGGGCTCAAGTCTAACACTTGACTTTCTTTGATGACAGTGAAGTTTGTTGAGGAAACCGATCATTTCGCGCAGCATGTTACTCTTAGGCTACTATCCTTTGACCTCTCAGTCTCCCATAGTTACCCATGTGAATATACCGTGAGTTTGATGAATGACCCATCATAAATTAATTTAATTTGCTCTAAATTTTGTTATATAGTATCTAGTATTCTTAAGTGACAAAGGATCATTTGCATCTCCCTAGCTGCTGCCCAAAAATGATTTCATTGAGACGCTGCCTGGATAAAGTGACAGGCATTGCAGGGGACTCATCACATTTAGCCACACATCACTTGACCCTCTGCCCTCAGCCATAAGGTACCACAGCATCAGAAGTAGGATCACAGTATTGTTGAACAGCTTCACTCCAAAGGCTGAGGCTGCTAGATGGACATTTCATCTGATTGTATTGATTTTTACTTGCATTATGCATCAACATAGGACACTTGAAAAGGTGGAGTTTTCTTGAGTTTGAAAAATCCTCCTGTATGAAAGCTTGAATCTGGTCACTGAGTCTACCTTTAGTCTTTTTTGAGAGCTTTTTCTTGCGCTTCATTAACTGCTGTTCAGGAAAAAGCACCATTAGTAGCTGCAGCTGAAGCTCAAATTACTCTGTCAGCCCTCAGGCAAGTGTCAGTGAACTTTGGGGGATAATGTACAACAGATGCTTGGAGGAAACTAAAAAGCACAGATCACACTGAAGCCATTCAGGTTTAACTCTGTACATTGGCGATCAGAACTTCTGTATTTAGTGCCAACTTCCAAGATTGGGTTAAAAATATTTGGTTTAAAATGAGATGACGCTCCAAACCCTCACCTCTAATATTTATCAGGAAACTTTCCTCTATTCAGAAAACATCAAAACTAGTGCTGTCAGGGATTAAAAAAATAATCTAATTAATTACAGGATTTGTAATTAATCAATCTAATTGATCGACTTTTAATCTCTTATCTGCTTAAGGTCCCCAAATAAAGAATTTGAATTCTGGGGCATTAAAAAATTGTAGTGCATGACTGATCAAATGAATACATGAAGAAGATACGTTTTTTAAATCAGGCGGAGGCAGGGCCCTGCTCGTAAACTACTGTGGGTGAGAGTGGTGTGGTCTTTGGATGAGAGCTCAGCATGGATATGAGGAGAAGATGTGAGATGACAGAGACATAGCGAGACGCTGCAAGTCAGAAAAGTTCAGGCAGCTCACGCTCCAACTGAGGATGTGTTGCGATCATGAGAGGATCATGGAGAGGATCAAAGGGTAGAGCGCCCGAGATGAACGCCATAAAACGAAAAATACATTTTCGTCTGTTTTTTTGGATCAAAAACAGGAAGAGAGACATAGAAGAGGGTCCACTCTTCTTAGGTAGTTTTGGTGTTTACATCATCATAGAAAAAAATATTATTTGGGTCTTGAAAGATCATTCAAGGTGCTCTGAAAATGGCTGGCAGCCAATGAGTTAATCTTGTGTTAATTTGTATAACGCATTAACTTGTAGTATAATTAATGAGTGACAGCCTCAATGTTGATATCATTGAGCACCTTTCGATTTGTTTCTAGATGTGTCTTCAAACTAAATGTTTGTCTGTAGCTTCTAGAGCCATCCGTCGTCTCTTTCTTCAATCCATCAACACGGTTATTGAGATGATCTGTCCTGGAAGCTGACTGTGGTTCCTCGTGGAGGCGGTGGCCTTAAGGCTGTACGCTGACAACAGCTGACTTAACATCATGGCACTGAACACAGCCATTACAGACAGGGACGTAATTGGATTCACAAATCAGCCATGGCCCTGGGTTTATAGTGGCACCGGGCTTTATGGGTCATATTTCAGAGACTGGTGGGCAGTTTGTCAGAGTGAGGCTGGGTTTAATGTTGAACTGGTGCTGGAGAGGAGCTCTTCTTCTGCTTCAGAGAGGTAAGGAGGCAGTACTCTGTGACCTGTGTTTCCTGAAGACAGTCTGATCAAATATTAAAGCTTCAGAGTTAATGGATGACACAGCTTTTTACATGTCCATGGTAGAATTTGTCATCCATGACTTTGCAATTTTACAAACACGTTCTTTGACTTCATCTTGTTTTATTTCACTGTGAAAGCTTCTGCTTATAAACATTTAAGTCTTTACATATTCCATTCTTCCTGTGCGATATTTCCTTCAAGGCAGAAAAATGAAAACCCCCACAGTCACAGAGAGGTTGATGATAAAGTGTGTGTGTTTTCAGACTTGTTGGAAGGAAAATCATCTTTGAGCTGAAAAGTCCTGCAGGTTCTCAGTCACGCCCTCTGTGTCTGTCTCAGCAGAAGTCAGGGAGATGGATCAATGTAAAGACTAATTACTGTGTTCCGGTTGCGGTTGGCACGAACAATCGGCATTTTCTCGGCCTCCTGTGAGCGTCCTCAATGCTCCCCCCAACTGACGAGCATTGAGCTTTAGCTTGTTAGTGAGGTCTCTGGACCGAAGCTGTGCTGGGAGAAAATTAGTCCGGACTCCAGGGGAGGCAGACAGAGGCTCAGTGTAGCTCAGCTCAGACCCACCAAGAGCAAAACTCAGGGTCCCACAGCATTTTGTGGGCTTTATAGCACCCCCTGGTTATTAAGTAATTGGTTCTCTCAGAAGTGGGGTGGATCGGATCAGTCATATGTCTTCTCTTGTAACAACTCCAGGATGAGATCATTCGTATACAAGAATGAGCACTAAGTTAATGTTAAATCAACTAAACTTTATTTATAGAGCACCTGATAACCACCTGAAAACATTAGTGGGCTCAGCCTCCCTACATTACGAGACTGTAGGCATGACAGACAGGCCTGCATGCTGGGAGTGCAGAGATCTAGCACTTTAAGATATGATGCTACCGTTAAGAGTTTTGCAGGTGACAAGAAGGATTTTTGATTCTGTTCTGGATTTTCATTGGGATCTGATTTAGAGATGTGATCTTTCTTTTCTGTCATTACTCAAGCTGCTGTGTTTTGGACCAGCTGAAGAAATCGTTATATGCTTCTCTGGAACATTTAGTAAGCCTCTACAAAATTCAGCAGCAGTGTGTTTGGGTCATTTTGATATATCGTCTCTCTGAAAGTCCAATATGTTGTGACAATAAATCCTCAGCATTAGTTTGGTTGTGAGCCTAGATTTCTTCAGCAGGGGGAAAATGTCCAACATGAGAATGATGAATTCTCCCCCTGAGGGTCGTTGGACAGTCTGACATATTTTACAGTGAAGACATGTTTAAATCATCAGATCAACTCGATTCAGTCACAAGTCAAGTGACACAGGTTGATGCCAGGTTTGGTTTCATGTTGCTCTAAAAGACCCTGAAGAGTGAGAAGGATGATGTTAAGATTATAACAGAGGCATTATTCTCTTAGATTGCTTCATTGATTTGACACAATAAAATAACTTTATCTCATTAGCTTAGCAACTACACAACTTTCTGGAAGGCCGGTCAATGATTTGAGTCTGGTCCACGAGTCGCTCATTTCACTCCAACACTGATTGGTCTCTACAAGAGAAGTGTTGTGTCCTCTTATCTAAAACTTATTTCTCTCAGAGATGATGCAGAAGAACTTTTAGCTCAAAGTTTTGTCCATGCAGTGTTGGTTAGTCTCAGTTCTTGGGTACAACTGTTTGTAAAGAGGGACGTGTTGGTAACCAGACAGCAGCTCCTGGTGAAAGGTTACTGAGGAAACTCTGGTCTCTCCTCACGGTGTTATTTCATTTTTAAAAGCCAGTCTGACATCGCCATCATGTTCCTGTCACACCTTTCTTTCCTATTTCGGCCCTCATCACATTGGCCATTAATAACAGCGTGACTCCAGTTCCCAGGGTGTCTGCTGTGATGACTGATGGATGGATGATGGATGGATGAATTGCACGAGGAAGGACCAGAGAGAGAACTGAGAGAACAAAGCCGGTCTGAGCCTGATCATAGCCTCCGGAGCTGTCCTTTCATATGATCTATGGGGCTTCATTTGTTTGTGCTGTTTTGGTAATTAAACAGGGAAGGCCTCCTCAGTGGAGTCCGGCTGCTGGCTTACTCTCTCCCCCCTAATCTTCCCATAAGACCAGATAATTAATGGTGGAATAACCGGAGAGCCTGCAGTCCCTCTGCTAATGGAAGGGATTCATCTTGTTTACTCAACTTACTTCTTGTTTCTTTATTGGGAGCTCGGCCAGGGTGTCATCACCGTGGTGGTCCGAGGTATTTAGATGTGGCGTCTGTCCAGACAACTAATGGCAGATGATATCGTGACAAGTCCTGGATCAGACATGAATATTCTCCGCGAGGATTTGTCCCTCATCCTAATAGTCTGACTTCATCATTATTTATTTTTGCCAAGCATTAAATGGATTATGAGACTGCTGACAGCTTAAGCATGAGAAGCTCACTTTGTCACCTCATCATTCTTAATTTATGCAGGAGGTAGTGTTGAATATTGTTCTTTTGATATGTTCTGTTAATGTGCATGTTAACGGATAGAGCTGGTAATGTCCCAAATCCTTATAATCACAATAAACCCATCAAAAAAAAGACCAAAGCAGACAGAGTAAACCGTGTCTGCACACTTCCTCACCTGCTTTAACAGTCTGGAGTCTGGAGCACTCAGTATCAAGGCCACAGTTTTCTACTTGATACTTACATTTTCAGAAATGGGTCACAAATGCAAACCTTAATTTGAAAGTACAAATCACATGGCTCTGCAGTCTTTTGCTCAAAGAGGAGGGTTCATTGGGATTTGTTTGAGACTGTTTTCTGCTTTAAATTTGTAGCACTACTGAGTATTTACAGCAACAGGACCATGTTGGTGTGTGAGCTTGTGCGTGGTGGTATTAACTCAGGAGAAAGCACAGTGCCCGTGCTAATCCTTACGACTGAAATCGTTGCCAAGTGCCAGCGTTTGGCTCCTCATTGTTAAAGTAGCTGTTGGATATCAGTGGGATGGAGGAAGCAGCTGCTTTCACAAGACAAGGTACAGTTGGGGATGATTTAACAAAGCTTTCTATACTTTGGCCATGGAAGTTGATCCATTTGTGATGCATTTATTCCTTGTTATTGACAGCTGACAGGCTGGATGTGTCTTGTCACTCACAATAGTTGGACATGTAGCCTCCGGGTAAAAAGTAGAATGGAGAAGTGAGAGATATCCCCGCAGTAGAACTCTTCCTGTGGGCAGATAGCTCCTCAAATCTCCCCCAAAGCAACATTTTGACACCAGCTTTTGAAGGTGTGAGCTGTCAGCATCACCCCTCTGTCCAGACCCTCATTAGCCAAAAACCAGCGCCATGAGAGCAGACCAGAAGGAGACACCTCTATGAAGTTCTCCTGAGAAAAACGCAGAGCTAATTGCAAGTTAGTTGAACAATCAGGGATTCAGTGGGAGAGGACGAGGTGTGGAGGGTCTTAGTGTTGTTTTCTGAAGTGTCTGTTTGAGTGACACAGCACGCGGTGTCTCATTAATGTGGATCCCTGAGAGAATCGAATCCCAGGAGCTGCTTGAAGGTAAACAGAGCAGTGTGGGGCTGAGAGAGATTCCCAAGGTGCCTCACTGTTTACAGTCCTGTTTAATTATATTTGGACACCAAGCTTTGTTAAAACTGTCTGCTCCTGATGTCTCACATCAGCTCTTTAGTTCTTTGTATTTTAATTGTTGCAGTGTTTTAATCTGTGTTTCTAAAAGGAAAAAACATGGAGAACTGCTCAGACAGCTGGCTCCAAAACAGTGATTGGCAAACCATTGATTTCTAAACTGGAGACTTTGCTCTGAGGATCTGGTATTTCTGTGGGTGGAGCTGATACAATCAAAGAAGATACAGTTTGGTTGAAGCCGTCTTATTGAGACTCCATCAAGAGATTTTTGTGAACATGCATGTTTATGTTAACTGCTGTTTCATAGATCAGAAAATAAATTGCTTTGACTCACTTCTTGTAGACTAAAATCTACTTTGTAATTTCCTAATGTGAAGTTCTCTTTATGAAAACTTCCTCTTGATCAGTATTAAGAAAAAAAACACATGGTCTCTTGACTTTTTGTTTGATATTTCTCTTTCAGTATGCTTCGTGTGAGCCACAGCAGTTTTCTGTCTCACACCTCACCCTCTCCAGTAAAGTCAAACAGAGACTGTAGTTTATAACAGTCATAAAATGATGACAGAAATGCTTCTGGTGCAGTAAAGCTCTGTAATTAAGTGTCACATTCATTTGCATTGCCGTAACTCCTCTGGAGCTGCTCCAGAGTAACACAGACATGTTATCTCCTCACATCGGGCAGCAGAAACATTGTTCCAGTTGTACATAAGACAGAAATCTTCAAAATCTAATCAGGAGTTTGTTGCTGTGTTGGCAGTTTTGAAGTCATTTGATGTTATTTTTCGTAAGACTGCAGGTTACCTTTAAGGAAACAACAACTGAGCAGTTTTCATCTCATATTCAAAGCTCTTCTTCTGGCTTACAAAACAGTGACAAGAACGGCTCCTGCTTACCTGGGGTCCCTCATCCAGGTCTTCACTCCTTCTCATCCACTACACTTTGCTTATGAAAGACGCCTGGTGCTCCCAGCCCAGTGTGGCTTCGAATCTCTAGCCAGACTCTTCTCCTCTGTTGTTCCCAAATGGTGGAATGAATTACCCAACACTATAAGGTCCACAAAGTCCCTTTCTACTTTTAAGAGATGTCTGAAGACTCATCTGTTTGGGAAAAAATAAAGCACTTAATCTGACCCTTTCCTCCTCTTTTGCCTCAGGGGTAGAATGAGTCAGACGGTCCAAGACTCAGCTCTTAGTGAATTTTCTGCACTAATCACTGACGATGTTGAAGGTTGAACTATATTGTAGTTGTTGTAGCAGTTGATTGTGTTAGTTGGCTAGATTATTCTACATTGTAAAAAGAAAGAATTCTTGCACTTAATGGCAGCACCTACAGCCAAATAGCTTGTGGCACTCTTGTCCCACTAACTCATGTTTTCCTTCTGTCTAAATTCTTGCTTGTGTTGTTGTTTGCTTTGGACAAAAGCGTCCGCTACTTGAAACTTTATATTTGAACTAGGGAAACAGGTATATTCCACACTTAAACTGACATACTGGATATGTAAATCATTCATCAGATATCTTTTTTGGCTTTTTATGTTTTGTGACAAAATATAGAAATGGTTTCTTGTAGATTAATGTTATGCTGTAGTACATTATCTAGAAAAAAGGAGAAGCTGCTTTCTGCTCTGAGACTGAGTAGTTCACGATGGGCTTCTGGGTATTTAGAGGTCTGACCATGATTGTTTTATTAAGACTGACTCTTTATAATGAAAAGTCTTTACTAATCTGTTTATAAGTCTTCCACAAGTCAGTGGTGCATCAGTAGATTATTTCCTCTATCCCTTTAAAGCCTTTTGTAGTTTTCTGTCTTGACAACCCAGGTCTTAATTTCATTAGTTTTGGACCTTTGCATCTGTTTGACTCGCTGAAGTTTATGTCCTGTATCACAGATTTAATTGTAGACCTTTACAAGATTCTCTTCTCTCAGAACATAGATCATAGAAAGGAACAGATACTCTTCGAGACAGTTACAGCAAGGCAAAAAGCAAGCTGACATTAAAGAGTAATCCAGACTGATTGCGATGTTAGTTTCCTGGACTCCTGGAGCTGCATCCTTCCTCTATGATTTCAGAAAGCATCTCTGTGCCAAGTATGTATTATTCATGAATCCCATGCAGAGCATCAGACATGGGAGGTTTCTCAAAACTGGAGTACAGGGTGTACGGTGTGCCTCTCCTGTAAGACAAGTGCTCTATTGATTGAGAAGGAGCTTGAAATTGATTGTGAAATCACTGAATCACTCTGGTTAAAGTGATGTTCCTACTCCCTCATTTTACGATAATGCATTACACAATGTGCGGTTATTCTGTGGCAACCTGGTGTCCTTTTTCTTCTTTCACTTTATCGCATTTTGGAGATTTTTTTTACACATTGGTGAAAAGGAAGGGTATTACTTTATGACATTAAGAAAGCAACCCACCGTAATCATTTCTCAGCCTCTGATATAAGAAATCCTCTCACTATTCAGTGCATTAGATCTCTAAATGGCCGTGTGGAAGTGGGACTCTTTATTCATTATGTTGGTTGAATGGTCGCTGTTGGGCCTGGTTGCATCCTCTATAGCCGGATAAGTGTGATCTATGGACAGACTAATCGTCTTTGTCCTGATGGCCGCTGTGGCCGGACATTCACTGTCTGCAAAGGTCATTTCCTGTCCTGTTTCTGTGGATCCATCAGGGGAGCTGCAGCACAGCTCAGAGAAATACTGTCCATGATGTTATTTAGATATCATTGTTTGGTTTATTTGCTGAATTACTGAAGCTAATCTCTGGAGAGAGACAGAGAGAGCTTGGAGTTTGGGAACAGCTGGGAATGTATCTGAATCCAAAGAGGCCAGCAGATGGTTTTCAGAGCTCTCAAACTGTCCTGCTGCAGTATGTTAGTCCCACGCTGCTCCTGCACGAGGTCAGAATAGTAAGATGAGGAAATGTAATGCCTGCTTCTTTTGTTGAACTAAAGTTTGGATCTAAAGGAGAAGGTGAGGCTTGTCCTCATTTGTGGTCACTTTTTGTTGACGCAGTTTCATCCCAGAGCTGCTGTCAGGACAAACTGTGAGACTGACCCAACGAATGACATGAATGCAAAGTGGACATATTTTTGACCACACCTGCAGTTTTGTCTCTCTGTTAAATATTTGACAGGACGTGAGATGACTGTGAACTCAATCTAAGTTAATTTAGCTCGTCATGTTGGAAACAACGACTCAGCAGGTTCTCCCTCAAAGCTGAGCCTCCTCCTTTAAGTTGTATCAGATGAATTGTTCCTCATTATTTGGGTCCATTAAAGAGAAATGTTTTATTTGAACTGGATACAGAGGCAGATTCTTCACACACTTAAGTATCCTGGTTGATTTCCAGCCAGTTCTTACTCTTAAGATCTCCATATTTCAGAAAGAGCTGTTGGCTGATACACAAAGACACCAGAGTCTTAAATCTGCTTCCTCCTGGTGCTTGTTGGCATTAAGGATGAGTATAAAGAGGAGAGATGTGATACTTCAGAGGAGACAGTTTTTGAGGAGTAGCCTGCAGATGATGACAGTATCTGAACTTTGTTTACACTGAATGTTGTCACTATAACATGTACTCTGTAAACACTGTATGTGGTATGTGACAGTCAGCGAGTGATATTTTTATTCTAATTGAATCAATTCATCATTCTTTCTTTAACGTGTCTAAACTAAGTGAAAAATGTCCGTCATAATTTCCTCTGGCCCAATGTGACCTCCTCAGATTACTTGTCTTCACTCATGAGAAACATATTATTCACTCCCAGCGAGTGAAAGCCCGCTCCTGTCTGTAGCTCAGTCCCAGTGCACCATGGGATGTTTCCACTGTGAGCCTGATGACAGCGCTGTCAGCCGAACAATCAGTCACACTCAACAGGACGGAGGTTTGCTCCATGCATGGAGTTTGAAAGTAGTTAATCTGACTTTGTTGAGCACAGAGAGTTGAGTCATGCTGCCCGGTGTCACGCTGTCCTCAGATTCTATTACCTGTCTTTTCTTCCACCAGTAATAGGTTTGTGCTTTGTGACTGTTTTGGGACTTGTTTTGTGGAGTTTAGAGCTGGTGCTGCCTGTTTCTCCTGCCTTGATTTGTGTGCAGTGACTCAGCAGAAGAAGGGGCTGTGAAACATTGGTTCAGACTTAAATTATGAACTATTATGGGGAAGTGTTTCTTCTATTAGAGGGAGTTTCATCCCCACAGCTTTTGTGTTGCATAAACTCAAAAATATTTCAAGGATGAGCCAGTGAGAGTTTGTTTTTAAGGATTTGGGAAACACTGTTGGCATTTCTCCCACAAACTGTCAAACAACAGTGACTGACCTTCTTTTTGTGCTGTTTTGACTTGGTATGATTCAGAGCTTCTGCTTTAATAATTTTCTGACAGCCGCACAGTAAAAAGTCCACCGAGGGGTCATGTTATAGAGATGATTCACTTTACCCTCTGTCACCATGTTTCTGTCTTTAAATGAGTCGGAGCTCAGCTTTAGCATGCATCAGCTGAAACCGAGGGCGTCTGAATAAATCAAATAAATCATTGTGTTCCTAAGTGGATGTTTACTTGACTGAGTGCAACCTATTGTGGCCTCGAACACTCCCAGCCTCCCTGAAGGAAAACAGAGATGTTTAGGACTCTTGGCCGCTCTTTAGCTATTCTCTCCGTTTATGCCTCATAATTTAATAAAGCTGCTTCTGGAATTGATTTTTCTGACTTGTTCCCTGGTCAAAGGAGGAAGTTTTGCAGGCTTCACTGAGTAATTCCTTCTGGCCCACTAAAAAGCCTCTTTGCCACAAAAACACGCTCCCTCCCATTTTCCTGTGACAGAACAACAAGAGGCTCCAAACAACAAGAGCTGACATTTTGTGCCACAGGGTCCATTAGCACTCTCATGTGTGACTAAATATTACTTTGCTCCAAATGTTGGCAGGTCTGCACTTAGTAAGGGCAAAAGAGGACAAAAAAGTGTCTTTATGGAAAACGTTAATGTCAGACAATGGTCCTGGATATTTTAGTGTTATGTCACTAAAATGAAGAGATATAACTTTAAAGTTTGTATTTATCTGAAGCCCTAAATTATTTTCACATTCAGAAAGTTGAAACCTTTTATTCTTTAAATCAGTAATATTACATTGACAGATGCCCTGATCTCATTTGGCTGCTTAGACCTTGCTTGGGCGTGTGTATTTAATTGGCAATTGTCTCATCATCTGGCTGGTACAGGCCATGCTCAGTCCCTGCAAGTTTATCCCGTTCTGAGTCCAACAGCACTACACTGATATTTCCCCTGACTGCTTTAAATATTTTCTTCTTCTTTTGCTGTTTAATGCAGTTGCCATTCTTCTTCTCCTGTTATTCAGTCTGATTAGCAAATAGCTATAGGAAGCACTCCAGCCACCATGAAGCAGGAATACTGAATCACAACCAAGCGGCAACCTCCAGTCTAAAAAAATGAGACAATGTAGAAGTGCTAAAATCTGCTTTTTCTTGAGTGTCTGCTTGAGGCTGGCTCCAGAAGTACCGGAAGTCACATACGCACCAAGCCAAAAAATGCCATTTTCACAGCAGAAATTAACCTATTTACAGCCTGGTCCAAAAACTTTTCCAGTCTGAATCTCTAGTTTCACTCTTGGCACACACTGCAGGGGAGTGATTTTTTTTTCTAACTCAGCAGTTAAGAAAAAATTAAGATCACAAGGTCGCCCAATCAGAGCTACAGCTCAGCTCATGTGACTGACGAGTGCTCTTTAGCTGTTAGTATGCAAACTTGAAGCTCTCAAAGAATATTCAATGCCTTTGAAAATCATGACCAATCTCTAGATTGGTTTCTCAATTTCGAGAAAGGATGTCCTGATACAGATATATTTCACTTCCGATCTGATTTTTTCTAGATTTGCTTTACCAATACTGATCCAATACCTTTCTCTGATAAATAATACGTTGGGTGATTCAGGTGTGAATGAGGAATCATATTATTTGTATTAAAGTAAGCACTGTTGGTACCTCCTTGGGGAACACTTAATATCACAAATGTTGGAAGACGCTGTTTTACTATCATTGCTTTCCAAATAGAAGTAGTCCTGCACAGCGGACGTGTTTGCATTGTGGTTTGTTTTACAGCAGCTGTAAGCCTGACGGTACTGAAAACACGTGAAAACTGGATCAGTCCCGATCATATAACAGAATCTGATGCAATCCGATCCTCCAAAAAACAGCCATATCAGGAGTTGATACCGATCAGGGTATTGGATCGAGAGATACCTAGTATCCAGGTCACTTGGTTTTGTAGTTTGGTTTGTCAATGAACAAAAAATAGTGATGAAAAGGGGGGAAAAAGGCATCAAACTGGGTCAGTGTCCAATATTGACACAGCCTGGCTCTGACGCTGTGAATCTCACATCGTCTTGTGATGTGACGAATATCTCGGCTGGAGCTTGAGTTTTAGGTCTTGACACAAAGGGAGTAAAGAGGTCAGCATATATTAGCATTTACTCGGTAAAGACGTCATGCATTTGCGTCATAAAAGGTGGTTCAAAAGCCTTTTTTTAAAAGACTGACCTATATTTGTGATATTGTGTGGACGTCTCATCCTTTCCTGCTTCGCCTATAACTATTATCAAAGGTCCAACAGCTTTTTTCAGAGAGAAGACCGCAGGCTATGATGGGGCATAATGATGACATTCAAGGTAAAGAAAGACCTAAGATAAATAAAGATAAAGCAACAATGCTCACAGCATGCTTCAACCGTAAGAAACAGAATCTTTTAGACCATCACAAGATGAGCTCAATGACATTAGGCACTACACTTGTGGTTTGCGTTAAGTGGGATTTGCTTGAAACCAGCTCACACCTCCTCTGAGTGCGATGATATGAAAAAGGCAGATGTTGGAAGATGGTAGTGATTAAATTGCACAATCACACGCACATCTGCAAGTACTGCCAGGAACGTATGGATTGTGTTGCACTGTGTCATACACACACTTTGTTAATCGTGATCAACATCAGCTCCACACTGAGGACTTCAGCTTTCCTGTACTGCCTTCAGAGCTCTGACTCCTGGAGGATGACAAGCAGCCATCTGCTGTTTCTTCTCCTCAGACCTACACAGCAGCTCCATCCTTAAATAGCATCAAAGGAAAGGCTTGTCTTTTGAAAGAAGGATGTGCAGAACGATCTCACTTGTACTGTCACTCAGACGCTCTGATAACATCCTGATAAAACTTCAGCTGCTCTTAAAACGGAGAAAGGAAGCTGTGTGCACAAGACAAACAATAAATCCACTGAAGGAAAACTCTTAATAAGTACTAATTCGCACACAGGGGAAAATGGCTCTTATCTCATCTTGCTTCAAAACTGAGCACAGAAGATGTTAAAATACGTCAAACTAATACAGTATACTACCACTAAGTTGAGACTCAGGCTCAGTTCCAGTTCAGGATGGACAGGAAACTTATCTCTAGTTAATAGAATTATTTTGATACATAGCCTTTTTAATTTCCTAGTATTTTTCTGATATTCTTTAAATATATTAAAATGTGGAAATTGTACATGATTTACCTCCTGTTGAAAAACTGAGGTAAATCTCTTAACAATCAGAGACCTATGTGCTGAGCACATCTTGTTGCTTTAAAAAGCCATCGTCAATGATGGCAGCTGCTCATCATAAATCTCTGCCCTCCTCTGTTCCAGTCCATTATCTCACTTGGAAAAAGTACAGGTAGTTTGAAGAAAGTGGTAAGGGCTTCAGAACAGGCAGATAAGAGGACAGAAACAGTAGATGGCAGCCAGGCAGTGGAGTGAAGATAGAGGCATAATTAAGAGAAACTTACATTTGAGAGACAGATGGGAAAGAACAAGAGGTGACATGAAATGAGGAACAGGTTTATAGACGGGCAGACTGTGCCAAAGGATAATGATATACATTTAAAGCCTGAGAAGAACAGTCCGTTCCCTCTGTGACCTAATCCCAGTTTGATTAGAAGGAATGACTTTCACCTCACTCTGTGCGAGCACCCCTGTTTTCTTTAAATAGCATCTTTCCCAGGACTGAGAACTTCCTGGTCAGCCGAGGAGTTCATCCTCTGCTCCAGGGACAGACTTGCAGAAGTTTGAGCCACAGTGTCAGAAAGTTTTCAAGTCAATCTCTGGAAGTGCTCGTAACGGTCAGACAGTGAAAGTCAGCCGTGGAGCCGAGTGCGATTTAGAGATGACCACTCTCAGCAGGTCATGGCCTCGCACAGACGCACACATCTCTCTGTGTGTCATTGTTTAGGCCTGTTGGAGCCAGCGAGCCTCTCATTAGCCATTCCTCTGGAACCCCAAAACACATCCACGTAGGCTGGATGTTTATCTGACAGACTGCAAATAGCTTCAGCAGCTATTTAAGGTAAAGGCCAACACTCCCAAAGTCATTAGCATATGAGGGGCTGTGCCAACCATACTGGATGCCATGCTATTCTAATGACACAGCTAGCGATCACGTAGCCAAGATATCCTTTGTACTGCTGCCTAATTGTTGATATCTTGATATGGCCGCACTCTGCATGCATGACAGCATCCTGTCTGACAAAGCTGTGGCCAGATGGTGGATCTTAACCTTTTCACAAACCCTGAGGACAGAAGAAAGAGCATTTCTACTAGAAGCAACCTACAGTTTCATTACATCCTACAGTGATGTTTATAGATTTATTAGTTCAATGCGAAGGATTTTTCCCAGAGGACAATGCACATGCATGTTTAAGCTAACGTGACCTTATCAACTGCAGTTTTGCCGTGTAAACACACACATACAGTCTTTCAGTGACTACATAGTAAAAAAGGCAGAGACCTTTGACAGGAGAAAGCGGATCAGACCTCAAACCAGAGATTCTTGGTGAGTTTAATGGAATAGAGAGGAGAGGATGAGAGATTTAAATAAATTAACCAACAGTGAATCCACAGAGACCTGGAGGAATGACAGAGGGGGTCTGATAAGGAATTTCCTTTGTCATGAATAGTCATGTTAGGAGTGAGGTTTCACCCAAAGTTCAGCAGAAAATGAGCGCCATAATTGCAGGTGAAATGTCACGAACACATACTTAAAATTCTTTGCAAATTCCCATTTTATACAGTTCATGGATCAGTGTGTGTTCCAGCTCTATGCCAGAGTCTTGGTTGAGTTTATGTCTCATGCAGAGATGGTAAAAGTCAACAAATATGCATGAAGTATAAATTAGCATCATTTTGAAATGTCAACGCAACAAGAGGGAATACATTAACCTTCGCCAAAGTCCCAAAAGAAGGGACATGATTTTCCACACACTTAGCGTAATTCAAATTCCGTCAAAGATGCACATTCCTCTGCACGCTGATGGAAATTAAATAATCATGTAACCGTAGAACTGACTAAACTTGGATTGTTTCACCAGTGTTGCTGTTTTGTCGCTAAAACTGCCAAACTCTCTGCTAGAGAGTTTACATCCTGCAATAACTCCTTAGTTCCTCTTAAATTTATTTGTTGGCCTGACAGTTTTAAGAGATCAGTCAGGATAGTATCTGGAAAATCGGGTCCATGCTTTTATCTTCACTTGGCTTGATGATTACTGTAATAGCATCTTTACAGGTCAGAGTCAGAACCAAACATGTTGAAGCAGCGGTCAGCTTCTATGCTCCAAATATCTGGAACAAACTGCCAGAGAATACCAGGTCTGCTCTGCTGAAACTCTCAGCTCAGTTAAATCAAGGTCAAAGACTCACC
The DNA here is from genome assembly GCF_033239565.1 of Halichoeres trimaculatus. Classification (NCBI taxonomy): domain Eukaryota; kingdom Metazoa; phylum Chordata; class Actinopteri; order Labriformes; family Labridae; genus Halichoeres; species Halichoeres trimaculatus. Next base: position 30,574,521 of record NW_027437185.1, on the reverse strand, counting down.
TTTTTACGGCTATCTTTTATTAGAGTGTTATGACAAATTATTTTATTTTAATTTTTTTTTCTAAGCTGCACAACTCTGCACTGTGACTCCGTGAAGCACTTTGAATTGCCTGAAATGTGCAATGCGAAATAAACTTGCCGTTCCTAGTATTAAAAAAAAAATTCTTCCGTGCTTTCTACCAGTGGTATCAGACTATACCATTGACATCACACTCTGTACAGGAAAAGGTGAAATGAGAAACATAAAATTTAATGAATAGATTTAGCATGTGTTAGGTGGCCCCCAAGTGTCTGCTTTGCTCTTGAGGATCAATTACTGTTGTCAGTAGCTGCGTTTCCATTACTCTCTTTCATAAAAAATAAAAGCAATATTTCTGTATTATCGATACAGAACAATTATGCCTTGCCAATATTTCCATTACGACCAGAACTGTGCACAACTTGAGTAAAGTAGAACATAATGCCCATCCACACGCTGCACTCCTGATGATGCTGATTCTTGACCATTAGAGTTTTTATTCACTGCTCAAACTGTCGGCCGTGATCGCGCTAACTCAAAACAGGCACGAACAAAACACTGAATGAAAACCATCATCTCCAGCTCACATACTCTCACTCACACACACAGACCTCCGTCCCTACTACCTGCTGCTCTCTGAACCGCTCACAGCCGTCCTGCCAGAGTCTGTTTGTGCGGCAGTCTACACGTACAAGGAGGTGAAGGAGGTGCATTGTTATGACAACGTGACATTTTTAAGAAAAAGGTGTTTCCATTACACTTTTGCAAGAAACTTCTATATCGAAACTTCTGAAAAACCACCTCATGAGAGCGTAAAAACTTTTTAAGGAAATTTCAGAGGTTTTTCGAAAATGTGGTGTTTCAATTACCATTTTTTTCAATGCAATTTTTACAGTTTGCGCAGTTCTAGGTGTAATGGAAACACAGCTAGTGTTTTGTCCAATCAGGATCAAGTGTTCAATACAACTAAATTTAGCTGTAAGTGAGAAATTTGGGTAGCTAGCTAGCTAGCTCTTCAACTTGTTTAAAGGTAATGATGGGCTCTGCTGTGTCCTCCAACAGCCAAGATAGTTAAAATGCTGACTGATAAGCATGTTGAAACTTCACTAAACTTCACTGTCACTAAACTTGAAGTTGTTTAAGTTAAAGAAGACTTATCCTTTGTTTTGGTTTCATCATCATAATCCATCAGTGTTTGGAATTTAAGGTCATAATGGCAGGGAGAATTCCTCTTGGCTAAGTCTTGTTTATTATTAGCTATGAAGCTTAAGTACAGGCTCACATTCAGCCATGTCTAGTTTTAATAAAAGAGACACTCTATTTTTCCAGGCTGAGGTCACTCTTAAGCAACAACCTGAGCGGTATCCAAACAACCACAGTAAACTCATGATTATTAATTTCTTTGTTGATGCAATAAAAAGACAGAGAATAAAATAAATGTGAAACATTGTGTGCTCAGATCCGTTAAGTTCTCCCTTACATATATTTTCTGATCAATATGAATCCTGTAGAACAGATCAGCTGTACATGAATTCACTCTGTGTGTGTCCTCTGACTGTATGAACTGTGTGTTGTTTTTCACAGCTCTTTGTCTTTGCTATAAATACACAGGAAGTGAAAAGCTCAGCTAATAGACCTCATGAGAATACCACAGCTGCTTAGCATGCCTTACCATCCACCGCTAAGCTGCATCAGTCAGACACCTTGTTGATACATCTGTTAGGGGCACTCAGACCTGACAGCCTGCTTCCCTTTTTAGGGATCTGGGACCTTGTGGTCACAGCCACAGTATGTTCTGTTGTTCTGGTGGACTCTATGAATAGAGAACATCTCATTTTATTGTGCTCACTGAAAACTTTTTAATGGCGGTCTTGTGACTTTGTTTGATCGTTGACCTTTCAGGAGGCTAAAAGCTAATTCAGGATCCTGTTTGAAACTCAGCGGCTGGCGGCCAACAGGACTCAGAGTTACAGCCTCTGACTGTCACTTTGTTTGACTCAGAGCAGCCAACTTTCCATTAATCACAATGTAGCATGAACTGAAGCACTATCTGAATGCAGCTTGTGACTTGCATTGCTAACATGTTGGTCATGGATAATGTGACCTATTCTAATTCCTGTTTTATCCTACCTCATAAGACCACAATGCCCTTTCCCACCCAACCACATGTCCTCCATGTCCATGGTCTGCCTTCCCATTGGCACTAATGTGTTAACAACAGGGCAAGGGGAATAATCTCTGGTTTATTGTTTATGAATGATTACTGGTGTTTTTACATAAATTAAGTTTTTTAAAATGAATTTTTAAAGCGGTTGATTGATATTTGTTTTTCTGAGCCTCTCAGAAATAATGACCTTGTGTATATCTGGGCTGTTCAGAGTTGTAAATTGGATAACCTTTCCCTTTCTTGCTCTGTCTCCATTTGAACAAACAATTTCCAGATGATAGAAACTTTTCTGGCAACAGGTTGGACTGAATTTGTCTGTTTTTGCTGTACAAATAACAGATTAGTACGTTAAGAGCCTTAAATGGGTTTTTATTTGATCATATCCTCTTAAAGAATGCAATTTTCCAGTCTGTGCAGTGGAAGGGCTCAAATAAAAATGGTTTCATTCAAGATTTTATTCTGAATGTTGAATGTTCTTAGTCTTTATCCAGTTAGTGAAGCCAGTGTGAAACCTGAGAGTGTTGTTAGGTTTGGTGATGAAGTTGGAAAGTCAGAGGAACAAAGGAATATGTTCCTGTTGTGTTAAAGGATGAAATTCTCCATCTTTTCTGGTCCCTGGTCAGATAAATGAATATCTGGTGGTTTATGAGTTTTCTACACATTTCAAATTTTTGTCTCTGAGATAAAAAGTCCACTGCCTGCACCATCCTCACTCAAACCTCTCAGTATTTGATGATGCACATTTCGTGCATTCGTGCTCTGTTTTATTCTGTCTGTACTGTTGTGTTTATTTGTGGATCAGGAGTGCTACTGTGGAGATCATTAAACAGCGTTGGTTAAAGAGAGATCAAGGGTTTGATCCCTAGAGCAGCAGGTGTACCTTCAAGCTATTATTAAAAAGTAATTGACTGTATTATATGTGTAACAGAGCAGCTAAATAGTGTTTTCTGTTTAATCAATTTAGATGTATTATCTAAGGCATTAAGAAGTATTTAATATCAGATTTTAAGTCTGTCTTTGATGTTGATTAAACCACTCAAGAAAATTTTATTCTGAAGGTTTCACACTGAGAAATGTTGTTGTTGTAGCCAGAGGAGAGTTGGCGTAAGATCCAAAGGCCAAACTAAACAGTGATTTCTCTTCAGTCATCTTCTGTTTGTATTAAAGTTTGCTTTTTTGATGTGTAGAATATAATATCACTATATAGTGGAGATGTGAAAAATATTGATACAGCAATATATCACAATACTTTGACCTGTGGAAAACAAATAGATATTTTAAATCTTAATATTTATATTTTTTCAAAATAAAAGTTCATATTTCTGGTAAGTTGGAAATACAATACCTCCTCTGCACCTCCACTGCAGTAGATGGCACTGAAGAGCTCAAAGTATATTTTCTATGTTTTATTCCTAAACTTGATGATGTGGGTTTTGATACCTTAAACATCAATGTTTTCTCACTGTTCTTGGGTTACACCAAGTAACATTAATCAGTTTCACCAACTGACCATGTCTTTCAAACAACTTTTTTTTTTGTCACATTAGTTTAATGTCACAGTAGTTTAAGTGACAAACTTGAGGCACTTTATGTTTTCAAGTTAAGTGTACATATGAAACACTGCATCTGACTTTCAGTATTTTAACCACAATAAAACTGAAATGTTGTTTTCAATCAAATAGTTTACTGTGTAGAATATCCCAATATATCACGATATTTTGATATCACAATGTTATCATATCGCAGTATCAAAATATTGTGATACCACTATCATATCGTTAGATTCTTGCCAATATTCACCCCTATTATGTAAACAAGAAAAGATAACAACTGACTTGATGTCTACTGTGAAATGGATTACGTTTGTCTGACTGAATAACCCCACAGTAAGTCATGGTTTCATCATATATAGAAAACAACAAAATACTACATTTAAGAGGCTGAGGGCTCATTTTTGTGACAATAACCCTCTGTAGCACACTAAGTATTAAATCAATATCTGAGCTGACTTTATTTTTAATGTCTGTGTGGCACAAATACAGTTTAAGGTTGATCTAATGTCATCAGTGTCTGTCAAACCTTTGATAGCCTAAGAGTCGATCAGTAAATCTAAAAACCTGACATGACTCTTAAAAGATTCAGACCTTAACTGTCGGTCTTTAATCAACCAGGCTGACCTCATCGGTGTAGTTATTGATTATCTCTGTTATTGACCCATGTCTCCCATAAAATCTGGACATCATCATAAACCCACAGCTCTCCTCAGTCTCCAGAGAGTCGCTGCTCCTCTTGGTTTCACATCTGAAGCAGTTAAATGGTATTTTAATGACCCTCTGAGTTTCATTGTGTTTCCTGACGCTCCTCTCTCCTCCTGCTGCTCCCTCTCACATTAATGGAGCTCGTTGTTAATGCAGCCTCCATGTTACATCAGGTCACTTTCATTTGTGATAGTTTTGCTCTCCGAGGCTGCAGAGCGTGACGTTTGTCTCTCAGTTCAGCGTTTTGGTTTCCTGTCATTAACTCTGCAGCCTCCACCTGTCTCCACCGGACCTCCTGGAGTTTATTTTCCTTCACTCCCCTTCAGGGAGCCATACTCTCTGACATCACTCCTCCCTCTGTCCAGATGTTGAAACTTGAGCACACCATCCATCAGGGACAGACAGACGAGTATCTCAGCTGACAGAGGCGATGACCCAGCTAAGACTTTCCTAAATAAAGGTTCACACACTCACACACACTCACACACATTTACAGGCTGCCAGCTCCTCTGCTGTGTTCACACTCTTCACTTCTACATCAACATATATTTCAGCTGAAGGCCAGAACTGCTCCATTACTGGATCTGAACACTAACAACTGTTGCAGAGCTTGAACTCAGGGCAGCAGATGTCTGATGTGATAAAATAAAACTGTTAGCTTAAAGCTGCAGCGTTGAGGATGAATCTGAGAAATGTTTTCCTCATCTTTGCTTCAGAGCTTTATGCTGTAACACTATCACTCAGGGGTGCTATAAAACAACATTATACGCAGAAGTGCAGTCAGTCATGTCTCTCCACATCACTTTTAAATCCCATTTGTATGAGTGCAGTTCTCTTACTTTCTCTGCAGTCATCACAAATTTCATACCATATTTACAGGTGGTGTTCTGGTTCATTTTTCAGCAGACAGAGTTATGAACTCAACAGATGACCTCAAGTTCTGCTCAGAAAACTTTTGACCCTGAATTTTTCTTTTGTCAGTTGTTACTTGGGCATTTTTTGCCTTTTTTAGACAGCTGAAGAGTTGGTGGAAAACAGGCTGCAATGAGGAGCACAGCCTCTGTGCATCAGGCAAACATCTCCAAGTGCGAGGCAGAGAACAACCCCCTCATGGCTTCAGCAGACTGTCTTAAATGAAAGCAAACAAATAACATTTCAGCTCTTTTTAACTGATTTCTTCTGAAGTTTCAGTGTCAAAACATGAAGAGAGAGTCTTTGCTTAGTTCAGTAAATTTTAAAGGGCAGTAAACCGTGCTTTTCCACAGTGATGTTGATGGTTTTTAGAGCTTTTAGTTAAAGCGGGTACACACTACAGCCAACCAGTCAGAGACTAAGAGCCACAAAAATTACCATTGTGCTACAAAGAGCCACATTACACAGGTGGTCTTAAGAACATGCTTCCTCTCACACATGACATAAAATGAAAATCAATACATTTCCAATTTTCAAAGCGAGATTTATTGTGTTTGTGTGTTTAAATTTGTATTTGGGGCCGTGTTGAAAACAAATTTATGCTTTTACTGCAGGAGTGACAAAGTTCCATCTATCTATCTATCTATCTATCTATCTATCTATCTATCTATCTATCTATCTATCTATCTATCTATCTATCTATCTATCCATCTATCCATCTATCCATCTATCTATCTATCTATCTATCTATCTATCTATCTATCTATCTATCTATCTATATAGATAGATGGCTATGACTATATGAGTAATTGAGAGGAGCCCATGTAGAGAACAGAAACTGAAACTTGGCATCAATATATCAATTTTTTATATTGATTGGCACACCACTACTCAAAACAGCCTATTTATACATATTTATACTTTTTTAGGAATGGATTGAAGAGCCGCACACCAAAAGGCAAAGAGCCACATGTGGCTTGCGAGCCACAGGTTGGCCACCCCTACACTACAGGATAATCAGGATGATTTTTGTCCTGATCTCCTCCTAATGATCAAAGCCAGCAAAGGCCTGATTGTCTGATGTCTGCAAATGGCATTGTGTGTGATTTTTCTGTGTGGGGTTTGTAGAGTGTTTTTGTCCGGTTGGAGCTGCTCAAAAGGCCTCAGGTTGGAAAATAGTAGATAATGAACATGTTTGATATTTGCGACTGGAAATCAACTCTTAGAGGAGCCTAGCAGGTAGAGTGTGTAATGTCACATGTAATGCAGCAAAGCCAATCAAGACGTGAGCTGACTCAGCTCACTGACCAAAGAGGAAGTAAGAAATTCATCTGTAACACTTGTGACAACTTTACTCACCTCCAGCTCACATTGTTTTTCATACAGTTCATATTTCTGCCACCTCCACAACTTTTTCCATCTTTGTTTTTCTTTATTTGTGTTTTTTTCTTAAATTTTAGAGGCCAAAAACAACCATCATTTCTTTTCATGTTTATCCGTCATGTTTGTTTACACCAAAGTCATGTTTTACTACGCAAGATTTGGAAAATTGAGCATGGAGAAGCTGAAGCTCTGCTGAAGAATCAGTGTGTGGTGTCACTTGAAGATCACAAAAGAGAGATCTTGAGCGATCCGTCTTTTGTTATCATCAAGTGTGTGCTCTCTAAATGTCTTAAGACTTGAAGAATCCTGTAATGTGTGCCGGCCTTCAGATTCTTACTGCCTTGTATCATGTGGACCTCTGATGGAGCCACATTAATGTGCAGCTTCACATCTCTACCGTGCAATAGAGGGGAAAACAAATGTGCGCACAGAGAATTGTAATGAATCTTTCATGGATGGAAACAGATTTTCCCCATTTTTTTATGCTCTGAATCATAAACACACACCTTGAAAAGAGTGGGGAACAAAAAATATTAAGCAGGAAACACAAGTTAGGTTCTTTATCATTTATTTAACACTCACTACATTATTCCAGTTTTATTGCTCTGGATGAAAATGTGTCTATATTGTTGTATTCGTGATGTGACTGTTGACTCTGCTAGAGTGAGATAACAGAGAGAAAAATAGAAATACAAGAAAAAACCCTCCACTGTCTGATAAGTAGGCTGTACATTAAACCTGAGCAGGAGTTTTTCTTGTCTATAAACACATTTGTGTCGATGTTGACATAAAGAAGAAATGCTGTTTTTATCATTTCCTCACTGCGACAGGTTGAAATTCGACTTACGTGCTCTGGAGCTCCCATCATGTAATGTCGTCTTCACATGTTTGGATTCAGAAAAAAAAATCATCCAGGGTTTGTTCCTACATTGTTTGTGTTAGACTTAGAAGTGGTGAAATAAACAAAAGTGGTTTTGATGTCTTCAGAGATAAGTGCCTGAGTAAAGCCTTCAGTGTTTGGACATTAAAAGCACAGTAGCACTCAGAGCCCCTGCTGACTTCTGTTTTGATGCTTCAGTGTTTTTTAGGTCAGCAGCCATCACTCCATTCACTTTAATCAAGCTCTCTGTGTTTGTGTCTTCCAGGACTCAACCCTCTGCCCTTTGATCCGACTACAAACAACGACCCTCTGCAGTTCAACGGCTCCAGCGGGCCTCTGGTGACTGAGTGTCCTCCTCTGGAAAACTCTGCAGAGAACAGCAAGAAGAGGAAGAGAGCCAGCCTGCCTCCAGGTACGGACAACAGCTCACTCACATGTTTCACCACCGCTGCAGGATTACTCAGGCTTCCAAATCCTCACCGGTTTGCCTTCAGCCATGTCCAATTCCAAATGCAAGTGCCTGTAATTCCAGCAGAAAAGCTTTGATACAACCTTGAGATATCTCTGCATGGACTGTGCGTGCTGAGAGCGGCTGCAGAATCCTTTCTTTGGGAGGCAACATGGAGAAAAAAGCAGCTGGTTTCAGTCCCTGTTGTTTTAGGTTAGCTTGCCATGTCCTGAGGCTCAGCTTGTCTTCCCTGTTTGGAGGTCAGACAGCTGCAGCAGGAGGCTGTCTGTTACCGTGCCAACAGCACCTGCCAATCAAAGCTGCATCAGCTACCTGAAGAACACAAACACTGACCTGTCACACAAAGATGGACACACTGAGGGAGGTGTTAGTGTACAAGCATGTCAAGTAATGTGTGATTCTGGTTGGTTGATTGATTGATTAATGGGGATTAGGAAGAAGAGGAGTTGGTGAGGTGATGTTACCATGTTATCCTATTTAATAACAATACGTAATTAGACTGATTTAACATCTTGATAAAGTTAAACATCATTAAGAATCATAATTCCAATGAGGCAAACATCATGGCTAATTTTCAACCAAAATGATACTCAGATGTTTTAACTGACATATTTTGTGACTGTATATGAACGAAACGGCACCACAAAAAAGGATGAAGTGAAATGACAAGTGGAGATATGAATCAACAGAAGACGAAATGTATTTTTTTATTTATTTCGAGACACTCCAAGTGTCAAAAACACAACATCTCTGTCAATCAAAATCACAGCAACAGAAGATAATTGCCAGTCCACAGTAATACAAAAACTATTCACCCCTGTGCTGCTTCATTACTGCAACATTCTCATTTTGGTTTGAATTTGTTTTCACTTGTCAAATTTCCTTTCAGAACTCTGAAAGTGTTGTTTCCTACAGTCACATTATTGTGAGTGCTTTGAACAATCACGCTCATCTAGTGAAAGCAAATTTCTCTTTTCACTGTCTTATGAACAAGATGTTCAAAGAGGCAGAAATACTTCAAACTCAGAACAGACTGTGAAGGCAACAATCGTGACAGTGAATAGAATTCCTTTTTAGTTTTTATGCACAGACTAAACTTCAGATGAAAGCATTAACAGAATTCAACTCTGTCTCGCTGATGGTCTAAACAAAGATGTAAACTTGGTATGAAAAGTAAGACAGTTTGAGTTTGGTAGATTATTTTATTGTTGTATCAACGCCTCTTGGCAATAATTCTTAGGATGTGGTCACACTGGCAAACTGTACCTTGCTTAAACACGCTTCAACCCTTCAAGCCCAGATTGTTTGGCCAGTGTGACTGCAAGCGTGCCAAGCACAAGCACGCGGACAGGAGGTATGATCCATGACATATGATCACTGCGACTGCTCCTCTGGTCAGTCATTTAGAGGGCTGTGTCTGACCAAAAAGACTTAACATAAGTCAGAAAGTCTCTAAAGTTGTAGCAGTGCTCTCTGTTTCTCATTGTGCTGACTGGTGAGATCACGCTTTGTGTTAACAGTCACTTTGCGGTGACATAAGCGGGCCATGCTTGCGCCTAAAGTCTGGTTCATATTGAAGCAATGTGCCCACTGGCCATACTCTCCAGCGGGGGGACGGCGCCGCCAGGGGGGCAATCATGCTTGAGTATGGCACGGTTCGAATGTGTGACTGCACCCTTACTCAGTTGGAAAGCCGGTTTGTTTTCCCTTTAAATTTTGCCACATTTGCATTTGTGGGATGAGCAGTTGAGCTGAGTCTGTGGATTTCACCATGAAAAATTAGCAAAATCTTGTCTGCCAAAGCCAAACAGAATCTTTACTTTTTTCTTTTGTCTTTATTTTGAAGGCTTTTTTTCCTTGATGCTTTGTTTAGATGTCATACTAATTCTAGCAAAGTTTTTCTTCATAGTTAATCATATACTAGGGGTGTAACGGTACATGTATCCGTGCCAAACCGCTCCATAAGGCCGTTCGGTTTGGTACAGTGCTGTATTCGAACGAGTACAGTAAGTTTATGTTAGCCGCTGCACATGGCTCTTTAATAATCACCTGAGTACTCGTCTATGATTGGCTGAGCAGGGAAGGCGTTTTAATATTCATGAGGACAGTGGTCTGCGATTCGTGCTTTGCTATCATGCGCATATCATGTGGACGTGACGTCTCACGGTGAGCCAATCAGAAGATGATTATCGAAGAGCTTCTGTAGCCACAGGAGCTTGTGTCTGAACTGTGCATCATGGCTGCTGCTAACGACCTACTGGAGCTTGAAGAGCCTCCCCCATCGCTGTATAATGGCAAGTTTTTGGTTTAATAAAAATGCTAAACAAACAAATGGTTTGTGTTGTTCCATACTGTACCGAAAATGTACCGAACCGTGACCCTAAAACCAAGGTACGTACTGAACCATGATTTTTTGTGTACCGTTACACCCCTATCATATACTGTATAAAACATGGATGTAGCCTCCACGACATCATCCATCTGTTTCTGATACTGCGAAATGAAGCCAATCCGCGGACGCTGCAAAATTTGATATGGCGCTGGTTGTGATTATTTTCGAACAACTGCAGGGCGTCGGTCAGTCACGTAACCTGAGTTGTGTTTCTGATTGGACAATCAATCGATCCTAATAACTTCTAAACCACCAAGTTAGAAAAAATGTACTTACTGTACAGCATGTGCCGTTAGTGAAATCAGCGTTTTAGACCCAAGCTGTTTCTGAACCAGGCTGTAAATATGCTTTTTAACGCTGTAAAAGTCTGTTTTTATGGCTGGGCGTGTACATGACTTGCAGTCTTTCAGCAGCCAGCCTCAAATGGATTCTCAATGAACAGCAACTTTTAGCACTTCCACATAGGCTTCATTTTTTGTCATTGTCAAGCAGCACACCGTAAAGACTGACTGGATTTGTGATTATTTATGATAACAGGAAGTGGGCTCCAGCTTTGTGTTTACTTTAACTGCTGTGACCTGCATACTTCCTGTTAGTCAGAACATTAACACAAGCAAAGGTTACACAGCTTTAACTGTGACACTGTGTAAACACGCAGGAGATCAGCGATCACATTTCTCCCAACCCTCAACCTTTTTATAGAAACATAACTTAGAGTGTTGGAGCGCAATGAAAGAACGGCTCTGTGGGGAGTCTTCTTTTACAGCTCAAACATGACTTTTAAAATACTTATAACATTTCGACATGGAAAGCAGTTATGTCAGATGGAGGAGGGCATGTGTCATGATCTCTCCTTTCACTCCAACGCCTTTCCTGTCAGAGGTTTTTGTTCTGCACAGGAGAAACTAAAAGCACACAATTTAAATGAGCAGTAAAGCCCAAAACAAGCCCCTCTCAGGGAGAAATGCAGCTTCTAAAAGCCTGTTCCTCTACCGCCCCAAGCTCAGACACTGAGAGCATTTTTGCTGCAGTAAGTGGGCTTAATCTATTTTACTTAAGGACATACTGTATAAACACTGATTTACGTAAACTTAAGCCCATGCCTGAAGAATGAGCTGAATAATGAAGACCTTTAACAGCTAAACAGTGTCAATCTGACCCGACTGTCTCTGTCAGCTCCTCTATTCTTCAGATGCTTCGGTGACTCATTATCAGCCAAGTCGACTGAGTCTCGTTAAGGGATCCTAATGGATAGATTTTTCTCATTATATCTGACATCACACTTTTAACAATCCATCACACTCCATAACAACACACACACTCAGTTCACACTCAGTTTAAACTGCTCACAGCTCCATTTTATTTCAATCACTGATGAAGAATTTAAGAAGGCAACAAACGCGCCGTGTTTGATGTGTCCTGAGAGGAATCCCTGTCATTTCATACTTAATGCCACCCTGCTGACAGATAATTAAATAATTATCTTCAATCCAACAAACAAAAAGCCAAACAACACACAAACAGATCGGTGATGAGGAGCTCTTCACCTCCTGTAAACAGTGACAGGAAACGTTTGAAGTGACATTGATATTCAGTTCACTCTGCCACATAAACAGACATTATTCATCAGAGTCCACTCACTTCACTTCACTTCACACGCACACACACACTTCATGTTTTTATCCAGCTGAGTGAAAACAGCTCCGGAGAAATTAAGTTAATTGAAAATCACGTCCACTCGAAGGAAGTGTCCACTTTGTTGTGACCATCTTCCTCTTTTGTTGTTCAACTCTGCTGTTTCTATTCACCTCTTCCTAAAGTTAGACACATGCACCTATTTCTCCTTTATATCGTTTTCTGTGTTTATGTCCCCTGTCAGATATGTGTGTATTAAATAACCCACATCAAGCGGTGCCTTTGGGCAGAAGACACACTGCAGGGATATTCCTCATTCAGTTTTTATTTCATTTCTTGAACACAGCCAGAGACGACCGTTTCTCCTCGTGTCCTGCTGCGTTGAAGCTGCATGTGGTGGAGACAATGAGGTTTTCAAATGCTGCTGTTTGTTTGAGTGGAGCTGGATTTTCTGACCTACGGAGACTTTAAATGTCAGTTTAGAGGCTAAAGCACAGGCTGGCCTCTTGTCTTTTACTAGTGTGATATCATGGCTTATATACTTGTTTTTTTTAAGTGGTTCATTCACATACTGGTTTGTCTCGGTGATACAAGACAAATGTCAGTCCTTGTCTAAGAATAAAGGGCAATCAATATCAATAAATTGTGAAAATGACGGCAAGATTACAGGAAATGTTCAAACCCTTTAAGCAATAATCCAAGGTTTATGTAAAAAGCCATAACCACAGGTGTCTGTTGTTTTGTTTTTTTTAACTGACAAACAGCTGCTGACTTACCAAGACATTATGCATGACGTCAATTGGGAGTGGGGGGAAAAATCGATATATCAGGATTTTTTATTTGACAATATCAAAATCAGGATTCTTTTTCAAAAAAATCTTTTCATTTTCCAAATTCATTTTTTTTATTTCAGTCTTTGTTTATGAACTGGATTGGAAAAAAATTACCTCTTTCCTCCAGCAGAGAATGAAATGTTTCTCTCTGACTCACGTGATGTGCATTTTATGGGAAAATATGGCTCCTGATATAGTCTGTAGACATTATCATCATTTAACTTTTTCACATGGTCTGGTGTTAAAAATGCAAATTAGAAATTGTAAATATCGTAGAATCACAATTTTGATTGAACTGGCACCTAAAAAATTGTAATAATCAAATTAAATCTTTCTTGTCCTTGTAGGTATTTCTTTATGCCAATAAAGTGTTTTATCATTGCTTGTACACTCACTGATCTGACCCTGATACAGACAGCAGGATAGATCTGTTGTGCTCATCTGTTAAACTCGAGTTAGAAAACCCAAGAAACATAATTTTCTGTGTCAACTTTATATTGAGGCAAAGAGATTAAGAATCAGTGCTTCCCTACTCGTTGAGCAGTTAAGAAATGTCCAAATATGGACTGAGCCTCTTATTGTTTATCTCCCATACTTACCAAACATTCAGTGACTCACTCAGAGTGAAATGTTGCTGTGGAGTTACTAAAGGTCCAGAACTCCATGGGGAACCTTTAAGGCTGACGGTGATTTTTCAGACCAGAGCGAGGCGGGCCACGGCTGTGGGAAGCAAAGGTCCTGTCAGTGTTGGTAATGAGGTTTGTTTTTGCTTAGTGCACAGCTCTGTGCCTACAGCAATCCTTTACTAACATCCTGTAACCTCTGCAGTCACTTTCAGGTCATTACGCGTAAAAACACCCACTTAAATCAGCTGTGGTTCATGAAGAAATTTCATTTTAGAGACTGTAGGTGTTTTTCTGAAATGTGCCAAAGGAAGAAAACGTTGTGCTTTTGGACAGTTTCAAGCCTCTTTGTACCAAGGTTGTTTGAAAGGAGAAAACGGTGAGTAGTGATAGAACTGAGACATAATTTCCAACCTGAGGCCTTGTGTATTGATTCATCCAAACACTTTCAATGCCAGGGTCAAAGAAATGCCCTCACTGATGTTTTCTCTGTGCATGAAAATCATTGAAGTAAATTTGATCAATTCACCGTCATAGTGTAGGAGAGTAAAAGAGTTGTTTTCTCACCGATTTAATCTGTTGTGTAGTGACCTTTAACAGGAGCAGAGAGGAAGGTGTTGAATAAAGAGCGATTGATTGTTCAGGGGGAAGGTTAATGCTGCTGAGCATGGCAGGATAAAGATGCAGGTGGAGCAGGTACATGGATTAAAATTACATCATTTCTACTGAACCATTTTCTGCTTTTATCAAGGTTCAGATGATTCTTCTTTAACTTTTTGTGGCCTGACAAACAGTTTCAGCCAGTAGCTGTCAGCTGTAGTTACTTTCTTTTACAGTTTATAACTGTGGAGTGAAGCAGTCTCTGTCCGAGTTCATCTCTGGTCAGAGCTTTGAGTCAGTTAAAGGTCTCCTCAGGAAGTTTCAGTCCACTCTGTGTCTCCACTCTCCTTATGATGAGAGGATTTCACTCTGACCGACGTTTCCTGTGTCGAGCGCTGACCTCTCACTCCAGGTCGACTGAATGCGGTTTCTCTTTTGAGAAGGTTTAACATAAAAGCGTCTGATCCTGAAGGCACCAGTGGTTTTTAAAGTTATTTTTAAAGTAATGGATTTACAAAAAAAAAAAGAAAAAGTGATCTCATCGACAGACGTCTGACAGGAAAATAGCTTCTGGAAGGTAAATAATGAAATGGGCTACTTAAGCTGTCAGAGATGACGGTCCATAGACGTATGGCTGTGACACTGTCCTGAACAGCTCTGTGTGAGAGTGTGTGTGTTTGAGGAAGATCTACGGCCTGGTGTCGGTCTGTGTGATGCTGAGTTCACACAACAACAGAAGATGTAAAGCAGAGCTGATGGATGAGGGGCTCAGGATGACAGAGTGATGCTGCAAATGAACTCATTAGCTCTGGGATTTCCTCTGCTTCAGTCAGAACATAACAGTCCACTTGTTTCTGCTGCTGCTCTGGGAAAGATAAAGACTCCTCGCTGCCTCCGTGTCTGCATGAACAATATGTGCTTACGGAGCATATCCAACATTTTGAGTTAGAGGAAGAATGCAGTCCAAGTATGGCTGCTGTTGACAATGATTCATCTTAATCTGAAGGGTGTTAACCAGGCGAATGCTTCTTTGTATTCTAGATCCAATATGTAACAAGTTATTTGACTGACTGCAGAATTATTATCGTACCAGATCATCTGTGATTGAGGCTGTGAACCTGAACTGACATGAAACCAGGGTTTTCCTCCTTGTTTCTGGTTGTCCTTTCTTTCTCCCAGTCTCTCCTCTGTGTGTGCCACTGGTCACAGGTTTAGTGTCACTGCCCAAATCTTAAAAACCCACAAACATGTGAGCTCTAAATAATTCAAGGAGCCAGAAGGCACTGTGCTCTGTCTGTCTGTGGACTCACACTGAGGTTAATGGCAGAGCCTCAAGCAAGACTCAAAGCCTGAAGAGCTAAAAGAGGAAACCAAAATCTTCTCCTGCTTTCTGTTTGGTGCTTTATCAAACATCCCCACTCCTGTTATTACCTTTAAACAGCATCGGTGTGGGAACATAAACAATTATCCTTTAGAGGAGCTTTTCTCTGCAGCCTCAGGGACAAAGCTGCTTCAGGAAACCCGAAGCCACGGCAATTATTTCTTAGCAAAGTTTTAACTTTTAAATTAACATTGTTAGCTACTTATAACTCAAGTTTAAGTTGTTAGTTTTATTATTTTTCAAGTATTAATTCTAAATATGATGCTGCCTGTGGGCAAGAGTTTCAGAATTTTGAGGTGCTATAAAAACAGCGACTGAAAATTAATTCTTATGATTCTTAATTTAAGTCTTCAATGAACAATACATGTGAAGTAAAACAAATAAAATATATATTTTGTTAGCTGATAATTCAAAAATGGAAGACTCTGCTTGTTTTGAATTTTAACATTTTGGTGTTTTGAGGTGAATGTGACTCTGACGTCTGTAAGGATATGGACTTACTCAGCTGTGACAGACAGAGAAAGCCTTGTTCCAGCCGACAGTTTAAATCCAGAATACCAAAAATATAAGAATTATGTCAGTCATTCTTAAAACTTTATGTGAAAGATGACCCTTTGGTTTCATGAAACTCTCAAACAGATTAATCCCTGTTGCAGAATCTCTTCATATCAGCCCTCAAACATCCTCTTCTGTCTGTTCGAACCAGAATCTTCTGTTTCCTCTTGTCGAGGGCAACTCTCCAAGAGAGAAGGCCGCTCAAAGACTTGAAGGCTCAGAGGGTTCAATTACTCATGTAAAATCTGATGTGGAGATTTTATCTGCAGTGTTTTTCATAAAGCCACCAGCGACCGTCAGATTTCTACACGTCTGACTCGTCCACACCGGAGAATACGGTCTGTCTGGGATAGGTCGGATTACCTGATGAATAATTCATGCTGTCTAGGTGGGCGAGCTTTGTTTCTGCCATAAATGAAGCAACACTCAGTTTGAGCTATCCTCTGGAGTATTTTTTAACTCATTTTAAATGGTCTGTGGAGACAGTTGGACATGCATCATAATACTCTCTCTGTGCTATAATTGGAGCTGGAGAGGCTGGTTTGATATAATATGACAACAAATTATAAAAGATGTGACACACTCAGCGCTCCTTAACACACAGACAAAGCTTTATTTGGAAATGATGAAGTCCTTTCAAAGGGGAAGGCCAACAAGAAGTGGAGAGGATTTGTTTCTTTCCTTCTTCATATTAGTGAACTCATCAAGCGGTTGAAGGATTCCCCTGTTTCCAGCCGAGGCTCTGCTCACTGCGGCGTGTTCATCACACAGACCCTGCAGCTCTTCAATCAACACCTCTCCCTCCTCCCTGTCTGTCTGTCTGTCTGTCTGAGCCGGGTTAACTGATCCTCAGTTTCCTCCTGACTGCCTGACATCAGTGTGCTGAACATCTCCTCTTCCTCCGCTTGTCTCCATCCTGACGTCTTTTTACATCAGCCTCGTCTCACTCTGCTCTGTGAGAGGCCACTGCACAAACACTGCTGCAGAGGAAAATCAATTTGGTAGCAATTAACCCATTTTTAATCCCTCCTTATTTTCACACTTTAGAGGAAAGTTGCAGAAAGCTGGATTTTGACAGGCAGAACAAACCAGACTTTCTTTCGTTATGCTGTTTCTTCTTGGAGGCTCTGAACCTCAACATGTCATGGGAGAGCTGCTCCGTGTCTGACCATGGGCTCTGACTCCTCCTGAAGAAACACATACAGCATGTAAGCAAGCAAGCAAAACTTTATTTATACACCACAGCTTGTCAAGGGAAATGCAGTACGCTTCAAGACAAGTAAGAAAAACAAGAAATGTACAAACTAGTGTGGGAGGGATGTGTGAAGTGTATATGTTGGCATGGATAGAAAACTTTTCTTCAAGACTTAAGATTATGTTGTTAGTTTTAATTTCTTTAGCCTGTCTAAACTTTCATTTTGTGTTGTACTTCAGCTGCTCACTGGAGGATTTCTTCCTTTCTCCCAGGAAGTAGTCGAATGGGATTGTGATATTTTTTTATTGTCGTTCTCACTGCAGTTTTAAAAATTATGGTTAGAAAACTGCCCAAATCAAATCATGCTCTTACTTTTTGGACAGCAGTTTATTTCCTTTGTCTTGGTATTTCGCATAGTTTTTTTTCTGTTTGGCGGACTGTTTGAAAATTAAAATGGCCTGATCTGACCACTCTCTTTTTGTATTAAAGTCTTTATCCACATGCTGCTGTTTACAGAGTATTGTTATCATGTATGGAAGAAGCAGCATGATGACAGTGTTTCAGCTCCACGTCAGGATCTGCACTTGTTTAAACTTTGTGCACAGATTGATTTGGACTCAGCTTTAGATCCACACTCTTAAAGCAGAGCTCAAACTTTCTGTTGTTAATGGATGACCTGATTAACACAGCCTGCTCTGATGAATCTGCACATAAAAAAGAATAATGAAGAAGTCGATAACGAAGCTGTAGCAATGGGAAATCTAGACTGATATCAATAGAGGGACTGATGGTACAATGAAAGAGGAACACGCTGATAAATTATTTAACACAGCACTGTTTTTTATATCGGTTTTGATTAGATTGATGAAATGAGGGATGCAGATGGTTGCTGATGTGATTACAGTGTCACAGACTGTATAGAGGGAACAAGGCTCTGCCTCTGAACTGTCACTCCTCATACACTGTGGGGTCTACAGGGTCTTTCCATTGACACAGCTCAGGCTTTGTTAACAGACTTATGATGCTTCCCTCTCAGTTATTTGTTTTTTAGAAGAAGAGCTGACTGACATATTGACTTTAATTGTGTTCATACCATTGGTCAACGCCACTGACTGAAAACAATAGGGCTGGGACGATATGCTATTATCGCGATTTGATTCTATTACAATTTTTGGGGTGCCGATCCAAATTTAAATTTTGATTCTTCAATATTTACAATTTTTCGTTTGCTATTTCAACAGCAGACCATGGGATAAAGTTAGATGATAATGGTAATGTCGACACACTATATCAGGGGCCATATTTTCCCATAATTATCCCATTTATTTTATTGTTTTACTATTTTGACACTTTTAACTTGTCTTTTTATACCTGCTGCCCTGTTCTCTGCTCCAAACCCCTTTTATTTCCTTTTTATTTTCTTTTTCTTGTTGATTGATGATTTTATCTTGGTCCTCATGCTCTCATTTTGTATTGCATGGTTCTTGTATTGTCTGGGGTCATATGGGTTTAAGCTTGTATTTGTTTTTCTGTTCTGGCTGTCAAAGCATTTTGTAAACGTATGTTTTTAAAAAGTGTTATTATTATTTTTATTATTACTATTGTTATTATTATTAACAAATGCACAAAAAGAAAAAAAAACATCTCACCCTCTGCTGGAGAAAAGTCGGACTTTTTTTACAATCCAGTTTACAAACAAAGACTGAAATGAAGAATTTGAATTTAAAAAAAAAAAGAAAAAAAAAAGCTTTTTTTTTATACAGAATCCCGATTTTGATATTTTGATATAACAAAAAAAATCATAAATATAGTTTTTTTGTTTTGTTTTGTTTTTCTCCCACACTAGAAAACACACCAAATGCCCTGATAGAGGTTTTTCAAAATTTTTGTGAAAAAGATTGTAAAACATGCTCCACAAAAGTGCTGACAAGAAGGTTTCCTGTATTTGGACTATTTTCCACAATTATTTAGTTAATCCAAGTTTGAGAGCTTCTTTTAAGGTGTTGAAAGGACCAGATTATAAAATTTTGCCTAAAACAAACATATTGAAGGTAACAGATTTCCAAAGTACCTGGATCAAGAATACACAAGCTACGGGCTGAAGTTCTATGTCTGTAATAACGGCTGTTGTTTTAAACGACATCTTACAAAAGTTTGAGTTTCCCTGGAATAATTTTCAGGAAAGTCTTAACTCATTGTTGTTATGAAACATCTGTGGGGCCCAGTGGGTCATTCTGTCTCAACAGATGGATTCATATTTTGGTTTTGGATCATGTTGTTGATGGGCAGATGAGCCTTTTTATGATTGTGGTGAAAGGCTTGGAGTGACTCCAAGCCACACCACTCAGAACAAATCAAACGTCTTTGTTGTGATGCTTTAAAGTCCAAGCTCATAAAAAGGAGGGTTCGATAAGCTTGTCTGACATTGGCTCTCTGAGGCTGCCACTGCATGTATCTCTCAGGGCTCTCCTCAACCACACCACCATTAGTGAAAGGAAGAAGCATTAAAACAGCAGCGATGACCTCCATTCTGAAAGCTTTACCAAAGAAACCATCAGACCATGAATCATCCAGTGCTCCAAGACTCTGTGTAGGTCACTGTCAGCAGCAATCTGAGATGTGCTCTCAAAACTAGCCCATGCTTTCATGTCTCCTCCATTAAATTTCATGAGCAGTGATGCAACTGATGATGACATGTGACAGAAATGTGCTTTTCTATACTTAAAGCCATAAAAATCAGAGAGACGGACAAGACATGATGCTTTCACAGTCATATGGCTGTATGTGCATCTCAGGTTGGTCAGACATCAAAGTTTACACAGCACAAGCTTTTCTACAGAGATGCAAAAGGAGGGGGAAAAAATAGGTCTTAAATCGAGTTAACATTTTGGATCTCAACACTCAGAGAATAGAAGGGAGTGAGGATAAAATTAATCATAAGTCAAGAAGGATTGGTCTTTCTGATGGAAAGAGGAGAAATAATCTGCCTATTGTTCAGACTGAAGTGAATCTGAAAGGCCCGTCTCCTTAAAAAATTCATCATGTTCCATAATTCCCATCTATGTTTGATTTATTTTTACTATTACATCAATGCTCCTTCATTAATTTGGATCATGCCTGGCACCAAATGAAAAGTAGAAGAATTTTGTTGATGTTTTCTCAAAGAATTCCTGAAACATTGAGTATTTCATAAACCACAAAGCCTTCCTGTGCAGTTCCCTGTTTCTCAACCCCTGCTGAACCTCCAGCCCCTCGTGTCACAACATTGCACTGGCAGTTGTTGATGTGACAGCAGACTCAGAAAAAGCAGCCTGGGTGAGGAGGCGTGGCTCGATAAGAACCCTGCTAAGTTCACCGAGCTGTTGACATTTCCTCACACAAACTCCTGTGGTTCTAATTGGCTGCTGCTGATAAGATTCCTGTGTTGTAATTGGCAGCTGCTGATAAGATGCTGTCAGCTGCTGCAGCCATCAGCTGCAGGGTGAAGTGACAACAGCTCAGGAGTTGGTGGGCGGACAGGGATAAATCCAGGGCCTGAACCTTGTTTACCAGAGATAGTTTCCAATGAGGGGTTGTTATACTGGCTTAGCAAACTTTTAGACAAGAAAATTTATAGTTAGTAACCCTGAAACACAA
Organism: Halichoeres trimaculatus; assembly: GCF_033239565.1. Classification (NCBI taxonomy): domain Eukaryota; kingdom Metazoa; phylum Chordata; class Actinopteri; order Labriformes; family Labridae; genus Halichoeres; species Halichoeres trimaculatus. The sequence continues at coordinate 30,553,584 of NW_027437185.1, read as the reverse complement.
CAACAGTCTTTACTTTGAAAGGTGGGGAAAAAAGTTATGGGGAAGGAGGAAAAGAAAAGTAGGTTATCAAGCTAGCCTTGCTGACCCATGTCTGTCATGTATCTAATGTAATATATAATGAAAATACGCACTATGTTGGTGGGTTATCATCGCAAGTTGCTAAGACTACAACAGTCAAAAGAGTTTATACCCCTAAAATCTTCAATTATTTTTTATTCTAACACAATATTTAGATTTTCTTTCAGAAATGTGTAACAAATCAGCAGTATTCTATGTTAAGCTAGCCTTGTTATCATTGACCAGACTCATTCTCCAGCCAGCTCATAAATGAAAGTTCAATATTGATTTTCTTTTCTTTTCTTTTGTTTTCTTTTGACTAATTTGCGCATCTTGAAGGATTTTTCAAGACCCGAATGATATCGCTTTCTATGACGATGCAAACACCAAACTACCTAGAAAGAGTGGACTGTCTTCTTCCTGTTTTATCCAAAAAACAGAGAAAACATACTTTTTTAGATTGGGCTTTACCCTTCAATCATCTCCATGATCTCTGTTGTCTTTTCTTCCTATCGTGCCGCTTTTTCTCTCTGAACTACCATGATACATCCTCATTTGGAGCATGAGCTGCCTGAACTTTTCTAACTTGCAGCGTCTTGCTATGCCTCTCTCATCTCACATCTTCTCCTCTTATCCATGCTGATCTCTCATCCAAAGAGCGCACCACTCTCACCCACAATAGTCTACGAGCATGACTTTGATTGACAAGCTCCACCAGACCCTGCCTCCCCCTGCGGAAAAACCTAATCTACTTCTATAGATGCTAAAGCTGGGACTATTCTTGCAATTACAAATTTGGGGTGCCAATTTGATTTAAATTTCCAGTCTTCGAAATTCAAGATTTTTGCGGTTTTTAGTTTGCTTTTTAACACCAGACTGTGTGAAAAAGTGAAATGATGAGGAAATGTTTAAAAGCTATATCAGGAGCCATATTTTCCCATAAAATGCTCATCAAGTGAGTCAGAGAGAAATAATTCACCTTCTGCTGGAGAAAAGTGGTAATTTTTTTCCAACCCAGCTTATAAGTACAGACTGACATGAAGAATTTGAATATAATATATCATATAACCATTTTTTCTCCCACCCCTAATAGATGCAGTAAATGGTTATAATCAAATTGATGTCAACAGACGTCATGGCAAGGAATGAGTTAACTCTGTTTTTGGTCTTCACCACTGCCTGAGAGAAAAATGATTTGTCTTTCAGCAGCTAAATTGTTAACTACTGTCGCTTCACCAGTTTGTTTCTAGATTAGTCTATTTGGTAAAGAAAACCAAAATTTCCGTCTATTAAACTTGGGGTTGTTTTGATATTTTCTTATGTGACTACTAACAAAAATTCTGTCTGAGAATCTCAACATTGAAACTCTGGTTAGGATCCTTACCATTTGAAAGCAATCCTATTACCACTGTGACCTGACTTGTGCAGCGGTATGCATCGAATAGAGCTTCTTTTATGTAGCACTAAGGGATACTGAGTCACCATTTACCTTATATAAGCTAATGCAGCATTCATTAGCTTTACTCTGCTGTAATTGCAGGCTTCGAGGAATCACCCTGCCTCCAGGTGAGTTAAGGTTTGCTGACAGTGACAGGTGATGAATTGAGCTGAATAGTAGCCACAGCTACAGGCCTCACAATCAAGTCCCAGCTTCATTATCGGTGTGTGAAAATGCACTTTTTGGACACGATATGACAGACCCATTCCTTCATCAGCTTCCTCCAGTACCTGCCATGTATCTGTGAGCATCACTGGTGATGTAATTATCTGTTTTTCTCCCATAATCCAGATCAAGGGAAGCACAGCTGACTCTGCTGAGTCCCTGACCCTGTTTCTGTGAGTTACCAAACCATGTGGTCTTGTTTGAGGCCAGATTCTCAGATACAGCAGATGTGTTTGCTGGCTAAAGCAGCTCAGGGTCTCTTGGGTTTGGGCCGGAAATGCTGAGAAAGTTATTCCTGAGCTATTGTGTCCTTAGCCTAGATTTCTTCATAATTAATAATCATAAGGCCCCACTCCTCCCGAACCTAACTTGAACTCCAGGCTGTTATTCCTTATTGCTCACACCGTACACAAGAGCATACAGGCGTAGTTTTGATCTTGAGGAAGTGATTATGCTTTTGTTTTCAGTTAATGGGATGCCTTATACAACCCCCTGGTGGAAAAAGTACTTCATGTGAGAGCGCTGGAGCTCCCTGAGCCTGTGCTACTGAGGGGTTTTATGTAATTACTTGTGGTCCAAGTCTTTTGCATTAAAGTGACGGTGAGGGGAAAAAAAGTCATTGTAGCAAGAAGGAGGGGGAGAAAAGAAGTGCACAAAAAGGGCAGAAATTGATCTTTGTTCAGCTTTAAAATGTTAATATTTGGCGCATTATTTTTGAGTTTAATGCTTGGAAACTGATTATCTATCTCATTAGGGGCTAGTGGGAGAAGAAACCTGCAATTTAAACTCATCATCTTTAATTCTTTGAAACGTAACAGCCATTTTCCACTGTTTGATGGAGAACAGGTATTAGTCGCAGCTCTACACAGGTGTTGTTTTCTTTGTGGGGGAGATTGTAAACTTGTCTCAGACTGTTTACTCCTGTGTGACAAAAGCTACTTGTGCAAAACAGCACAATTCATGTCTTGTTTTAAGTGGCTTTAGCCTCCAAAATCAAACATAACTGGCAAAACTTCCAGGGTTACTCGGTTGACTGTTTTGACGAGGCTCAGTTGCGTAAAATAGCAGCATTCGTTCTTGTCTTATAACTTTTTTTAAGTTTGCTGTTGGATTTCTTCAGCTGATTATTAACCATGACCATCAAAGATGTTTTCCCTTTAGCATGGCATAACAAATCAGCATAAGCATATCCAGCTCTGCTCCCCCCTCACCACAAACAACAAAGACTGACAGTCACAGCTTTTTTCCCCTTCCTCTGAGCCCCTGGTCTCTTGTTCTGACAGTTTAAACTTCAAAGAAAAGAGAAAGCAGATTTAAAGAAGCTCTCCAGCTTGTTTTTCCTTCTGGAGGGTGTCAAGCTGTCCTTCAGGCATCAATACACACATTCAATTTGTGTCTCTTTTTCCAAACAAGGGTTTGGCTGTGTTGTGACTGCTTGTTAAACAGAAACCCCCTAACAGGCTACAAAACCCAACACATGCTGCCTGGATGAAACACTGAGGAGTTTATACCAGGCAGCTCCTGTGTTTCCTGAGCAGGATGCAGGCATCTTGCTCCAAACATATTTTGATCCTACAAACTGAAGTTGGCAAATTAAAGGGCTCCAAACTTTTAACTGTGTCATCTTCTTTGGCTTAACTTTCAAACAACAAACAGGGATCTCTTTCAAGCTTTTGAAACTGGATTTTTTTTTATTTCAAAGATTTTACATTTACTCAGTGTTTTTGCCCTCTCCCTGCAAAGTTCAACAAAAAAGATGATACCTCTCAGTTTGGTACTCATGAAGTCCCTGTCAGTGAATCTGTTGATATTTCTGATTTTTTTTCCAAGTCTGTCCTCACTTTCTTTTAAGACTTAGCAAAATAAAAACCCAAAGGATTACGCTTGAAATCCAAGCTGCTTTATCCTAAAATAAAGAGGTCTTGGGTCAGCAGCTAGCTCCTGGATTTATTGAATACATATTCAAACAGGAGTTGGGTTGAGAAGAGAATGACCTCCTCAGGAAGTTTACACAGATGGAAGAGAGATTTGAAGCTGATTCAGATTCTGAATGTAAAGATACAGAAGCATAAATCAAACTCTTTCCTTCTCATGTCCCTAATGTCACCTCTTTTTCTTCTTCTTCTCGTTTTCCATCACAGTCAGAATCAGTTGTAAAGTACAGCTCCTCTGTCTCACTTCTATTAACTGTTAACTGTTTGATTGAAAACAACTTTTCTATTTTATTGTGTTTGAAATAATGACAGTCAGATGCAGAGTTTCATACATAAACTTAACTTGAAAACATAAAGAGCACCAAGTTTGTCACCTATGAATGTTGCAAAGAAAATATTTAGGACAGACGTGGTCAATTGTGAAACTGATAAATGTCACTTGGTGTAACCAATGTTACTTATAAAAAACTAATATTGCACAAAACATGACTATGGTTATCATTTTATCAGTCTACTACACTGTAAATTTAAACTTCAAAGAATTTTAATCTAACTGACCCAAGAATAGAGAGAAAATATTGATGTTCACAGTATCGAAACCCACATCATCAAGTTTAGGAATAAAATATTTTGAATATACTTTGAGATTATATTTAAGGTCTTTGCACACTGCATCCATTTTTTTGGTACGGAATTTTGTTAAAAAATAAACTTGATCCCATGTTATGTCAATCATGTTTGCACACACAATCTGAAACTTTCGACCGCCTTTTTTTATTCTTGGAACAGGTTTGATTTTTTTTTTTTTCTCATCCACCCTGCTCGTTTCCAGGCTAGTTTGACTATTCAGAGACGCCGTAGGCTACTTGTAACGTTATCCAAAATGGCATCTGACAAATTGATTCATTTTGTCTCCCAAAACAGAGCTCTGATTAATAAAAAGTCATCAGTGTGAAAATTCTGGTGCTCGATAGCTGAGTAACTTGGGGTTGATGATGGTAGGGGGTGATCAGAAGTATGTTTAAAGGATGTTGGCTCTCTGACACTACACTGGACACACCATCCGCAAATAAACATGGGCTATATTTACACCTTAACGCCATCAAAGTTCACTAAAACTCATATTTTCTGTTAGCACATGTTTTGTTGATGACGAAAATAATAACGAAAAAAACGAAGAATGACCTAGGATTTACAAACTTTACTAATTAATCAATTTTTGCATCCCTTTTCCTCTTTCATATACGAAACTTTGAAACTTGTGCAGCCTCATCTCTCTCAGCCCCTTCCATTTTTTTTCCTTATGTAGTGAGAGCACCAAAAAATCTTCTTTTTCATTTTCATTTTTTTTTTATAACAGATTAAAAAAAGCATCTGGAAAAAACAAACTCAGTGTGCAAAGGCCTTTATTATGCATTTTATGAGCAACATAAAGCGGAATAGCTAACTTTGAATTTAGCAAAAATATTGATTTTAAGAGTTTAAAAATGGATATTTTATCACAGGTGAAAGTATTGTGGTATATTGCCGTATCAATATTTTTTCACACCTCTACTAATATAACCCTTTCAGTATGGTTTGGATCTGTTGTCTTCTCCTTCTCTAGAGAGCTCAGCCAATCTAGATAAGGAGCAGAAGTGACAGTTTGTATGTGCTATCACAATCAGCATATATAATAACACACTTCAGTAATAACACTCTGTTGAAATTATGAGATACTTGACAGTGGAATCAAATAATCAGAGCATCTTGAACTTTGCTGCTCTCATTCATTTTTACACTTCTCCAACATGACCAAGAGTGAATTTATTTATGTGTGAAGTCGTCAGATGAAACTCTTTCACTCTCTGAATTTGTCATTTTTAGGAAAACAGTCACATTTTTCTCCCTGCTGTCATTGCTCTGTTAAATTATCCGCTCAGTGAAAAACAAAGCACCAATTATCTTCCTCCTTATGGCAGATCCAATTCCAGGATCATTATACATGTCTGTGCATTATAACTTAGTCAAACTGCAAACACAGGAGCTATTTTTTTTCTCAGTTTTTTTTTATTTATCCCTTTAATGGTTGAATCTTAATTTGAAATTTATTTTTTTAATTTACTTTCACGATGTGTGCTCATAAACATATTCACGATGCTCCCTGTTGTGCCTGTGTAATCAAAGGGAAGCAATGGGGTGCTGCACTGATCCCTGGGTGTTACAGTAAATGCAAGAAAGCTGAAGCATAGTTCATCTTAGCTCTGCGGTTTGTTTCCACTTCACTTCACACAGCATAAATTATTGGCTCATGTCCTGCAGGACTCAAAGAAGGATTTCTTATTTTTCCTTGCAGCACTTTGAATGATTAAAATGCCAATCACTGCTTTCCTTTTTAAATTGTAGCTTCTGTAATTGAGTCACTTTCTTCCCACCTGAACCACAGAGTATCAGATTACAACATCATGTACATATTTCCTGCTGTGACAGCTCGCCCATCATGAGAAATGTTTCCCCCTCCTTCTCTCCAGTGCAGGGAAATAGATGCTGTGAATCATGTGAAAATTAAAATGAGAAACTATTCCACCTTCTCAGTGATGAGATCTGCTTGACTTTTTCAACAGGAGCATGTAAATGTGAGATAGGCGTGGGAATGAAATGCAGGTCACAGATGTTTGTTGTGGCTCCAAAGCAAATTTCATTTCAAAAACAGTTTGACGTGCTTCACTGGGTCATTCTGAAAGTCTGAATTAATCGTCTAGAAAATAAAAGACTTTAGTTTGACGTAGCACTTCAGCGATTCATCGTGCATGTTCAAATTAATAAACCTCCAAATCAAAAACAGATGTTGGTTGATCGTCATCCCTAATGTGTGCCACACAGATTTCCCATCTGTGTTGCATCTTTCTCCTTAAGTCAATAATCAGATCCTCTGTCATCAGATCACTCCTCACTGTGTGGACTTAATGTTTGTGTTCATCTCTCTGAGCGTGGTCATTAAAGCAGCCGTTCGTCTCTGAGAGCTCATTTTTCAGATTAGAAGCAGCTGTGTTGTTGCATCATTAGGATCGATGCAGCGATCAGCGTGCTCATGCGTCCTTTCATTCATGTGGTCATTTTCCTGCTGGTTCTCATCAGCTGTGATTTTCATTTAGTTTGATTTCAGAATGGAGGATCACATCAGGAAGGCTCTGAATGATGAGTCTGTTTAGTTCACCCAGAGGGTGAAATAGACCACACATGAAATGTTGCTGAGTTGATCAGCCCCAGCAGATGGAGTTTCTTCAGTTGACATGTTATTAAAAATGTTAAAGGAAATATTTTTTGATGAAGCTGTTGCAGAATGTGTGACAAAAGCTTCAGATCAGCTGTTTTCAAACTCAGGTATGGACTTCTAATTTAAAAAGTTAAAATCCTCCTGAAATGAAAACTTTCAGTCTGATCCATGTCTGTGTTTCTCACACTGAGACAAAGACACAGTGAGCTTCACTGAATGTCAGCAGCTCTGTTTCAGCTTTATTGATTTGTTTTTAAATGTTAATTTCACCAATCAGAATGCAGAATCACAGATCTTATGAACGGCCTCCGATTGTTTTATTTTAATGCTTTCTAAGTATTATCAATGTGTTGAGATTGCTACTCTGCTCCAGGTTTTGTATCTTTATCTTCGATCCCTCTTCACCTCTGATATCAGAGTAATCTGTTCCTGTCTGTCACCTCTCTTAGCCCGCCTGATAAGGAGGGAAAGTGTCGTGCTCCTGCCTGAAAACGGATGTTCCTCCTCAACAACACTGACAAGACACAAGTGCCTCTGCTCCATTTGTACAGAAATAGACCCTGATAAGGAAACAGAAATTGAAGTTATTTACCATCACTAATCTGCCTGAGGAAGTCTTCAGTAAGCTGCTGTCCACAGTGCATCTGTTTCTTACAGCAGTATTCCCTGTAAAAGACTATTAATTAAGTGATTATGAAAGCAGTTGTCATGTAGGAGGATTTACGGCTCTGCAGCTCCTGACGGGCTTCAGTGTTTCATCAGCCGTCTCTTCAGAGCTGAGTCTAATCAAGATTTTTTAGAGTGGCTTTTTCTGCATGTGGCCTTTTCACATCTAGTGATGAATCACATAGGGAGGATTGTTAAAGGGGTTTAGTGGCTGCTGATGTAAAACTGCCATGACAGATTTCTTAAATTAGTTAATTATGTCAGCAGCATATTTTTATTCCTCACAGTTTGGACTATTGCTGGGTCTGAATGCATATGAGGATGGAGTTATTGTGTTTAATGCTGCTGCAGAGCTAAAACTAGAGCCTTCATGTTCAGACACAGTCTGACCCGTTTTGGGCTGATTTATAAACAAGATTCAGAATAGGGCCGCAACTACCGATTATTTTAGAAATCAATTACTCTATTATCTTTATGATTAATCGATGAATCGGGGGGCAAAAGGGATGAGAATTCATTATAGTAAAATTCACAAAACCAAATATACGCTGTTATTAAGATTTATTAATATATGTACAAAAAAACAACATATTTGAATATAAATTAGGCTAACCAGATGCTACATTTATAAAGAATAACAAATGACATGAATGTATTGTCACTCAAAGAATCAACCGTTTGGGCAAAATAATAGAAAATATATTGTTGTGTCATCAGATTTCGGACTTGTTGGGCCAAAAAGGCAAATAAATAAAAATGTGTCGTCAATTTTTGGACGTCACCTGCTGGTCAAACAGTTCACCCCCTCTGCCTTACCACCATCTGTAGCAGCTAATGCTAATGCTAACGTTGGTTAAATGAACTCCTCGAGGTTTCAAACGGGGTGATGATTTCATAAAAAGACAAAACGAGTCTAAAAAAACGTTTTACACCATATGAGAGGAGTGTATGTGGGATTTTGTAGATCCTTACTTCGCTGTTGAGCTCCTCGGCTCGTCATCGACGAGCCCAACATGTTTGTGTTTTGCAGTCGTACTGCCGTGCCAACTGAGGTCATTTTGTCAACACACTGTGTGCTTTCACTCAGTGTGAAATACTCCCAAACTCCAGAATTTTTTGGGACAAACAGCTTCTTCGGCTCTGCTATTATTTGCATGTTTACTTGTTTCCCTCACCTGCCAGCTCGGCTTCTTCTCCGCCACGCTGATATGTTTAAATGTGATGCATACAGCCCTGCAGCCCGGGTAATCTGCACTCCAGTCCAGTAGGTGGCAGTAATGCACCTTCAGCTAGTTGACAGCCTCTAAATAATCAACAAAAAGGAAGAAGACAAATAAACTGAAGAGAAACTGATACAGAACAGTGCATCAATTATGGAAAAACGTTGTCGACGCTTTGACTAATTGATTTTTATCGATTTGTTGTTGCAGCCCTAATTCAGAATATTATCAATATTTTGTTCTAAGTGAGTAAGAATCAATACAAATAAATGCAGAGTCACTCATATCTGACCCCTGAAGCTTTTTGAGACTGTAACAGGTGTCGGATTAAGAGTTTTAGTATTTTGTTGGAGTCTGAGTTTTATTCACCTCTTCAAGGGATTAAGTCCAGGTTAATTTTTTTTCTAATCCCATATTAGAGGCAGGAATTTGATTTGACAAAACTTCACTGAAGCCACCGTCACCTGGAGGATTTATTTGCTGTGGATGCTCAGCTCTGTGTTCAGCTCATATTGCAGCTCGTCCTGAAGGCCTCAGTAATGTGATCATGTTTTTGATACATTACACTTAAATCCTCTGAGCACAATACGGCCTGATGTTCTTCTCTCATACAGTTTTGGAGGGCAATGAACTCTGAATCTGTACCTACTTGTTGCTACACAACTCTAAAAGATCCCTTCCAAATAAAATCTTTATTTTTATTTTTGATCATTTATCAGTGAAGGTTTTTCAAGTGGTCCTCAAAGCACAGTTTGCTACAGCTGCACACATCCTGTCTGAAGGATTTTCTGACTCTTTTCACATTAGATGGAGACTTTATTTTTTTCACCAGATCACCTGTAAGTTGACCTCGTGGCTTGCCATCCTACTCAGAGACACACAAACACACATAGACAGACACACAGAAGAAGATTAAGGTCAAAGAGGCATCCGCTCTCAGAGAACCAATGAGCACTGGAGGCTTTTTTTTCCTTGCTCTGTGCTTTCTATGCAGAAGTGTGAACAGTTCACACATCACTGCAGATGGAAAATTACAGTGCTCTCCTCCAACATTCCCTCTAAGAACAAGGAATGAGAAGCACCAGTACTTGAAGATTTGATTGAAGGACATGTATTTAGACTTTATCAAGCTTGCTCAACCACTTTGTGCTCTGTATTCATCTATAATTCATGTAAATATCCTAATCGTAGGTTTTTGTTGTCACAAGCATCATCTGGTCTCAGTGCTGCAGTCATTGCTGAAAGCTCAAAACAGCTTCCTCACTCATCTTCAGTCCTCATACTGAGAGTTTGTTTTCTCAGCACTACATTCTCTCCTCCTCTATTGTCTAATTTCCCATCATCCTTTTAGCTGCCTATTGTGCTCACCCTGTCAGGGCTATAATGAACCTGTGGTTAGCTGCTAAAAACGTATGTTTTAAACGAAGTTTCTCTCAGTATCTCTCCATCTGCTGTTGAGGCTGCGGGCCGATGGTCCTTAAAATGACCTGACTGTGTCTTTCTGCCTCCTCTGGGAGATTTTAGGGAAGCAGCTAAAAGCTGGTCACAGCCTGCAGGGAGCGAGTACCAGGAATGCTCAGGACGTATGTAGACCTCAGATCGCTGTTTCTTTATCACCAACAAGGGATGTCAACACAGAAGTACATTAGGTGATGCTGGTGCATAATCATACACAGAGTGGAGTTAAAAGTATTTCAATTAGTGCTCATTAGTTTTCCTCATTGTTTAGGAGTAGTGTTTTACTAAAAGTCCCACTGTGGATACTGGTATTCATTATGTTGTATCATTTCTTAATGTAATGGTTAAGTTGGACACTGTATTCAATGTAATATACCAAAACCAAATACACATACACAGTTTTCTTTTTAGAGATGCTATGAGGAGGATCTGTTTCAATTGGACTGCCTCGCCACCTTCTGGCCCGGAGTCTCACGCACACTGTCATAAAGATGTGACCTTTAGTCGTAGTCGTAGTATTGCTGACAGCCCGACACTGTGAGACAGGTCTGTAATGTGTAACACTAGTAAATCCTGGTCATGTCCTGCCAGTTATCGACCAAGCAGAGCTAACGTAACCTCACTCTTCATTTTATTGATAGACTCTCAAGTTTGAACAGACCACTGCAGAATAACTGCTGACTGTGGGTTAGAATGAACACTATCACAAATAGTTTAGCCCTTTTAGCCTTTAGCTTGGGCTGTTTCTCTCTCCTGTTTAGTTTTCTTCCGCTCTTCTGTCCTTTTCTGTCTAACAGTTAAGCTCCAGGGTCCACCATCACTACAGAATTAATAACAGACATAGTTTTCAAGCAGAGTAAAACACAGATCTCTTGTATCACTTCCACACTTGGTCAGCCAGCGTGGTGTTGTCATGGAGACTTGGACGTGCTGTATATCAACTCAATCAAGATGCTACAAAGAAGTATTTTGAAATAACCTACATTGGTGCAGATAATGTCATTTTAAAGTGTGGATTACAATTGGGCATTTATCTAGAAGGGAGACTTTTTCAAGATAACTTTCAAAATCCTCACAGCCTCTTTAACAGAAGGAATGTTGTTTTTTTTACATGACAGGATGTAATTTCTCTACGTAGTAGCACAGTTCTTCTCTGCTATCCGTATAGTGCATGGCAGAGTTTTGCCCTGATGTGTTTAGAGACACGCAGACACATGAGCGCACACACATAAGCACATTTTATAGCGGACAGAAAGTCTGGAAAACCACCACAAGAGAATGTAACACCCGCTCTCCTCTCCTGCAAGCAAGAAGTTTGAAGCAGTTTAAAAAGAATGTGCAGTTTGCCATCTGTTAGTTGGATGCTGGATGTAATCAGCTGAGCTGTCAGCTGATTGGGTGTTAAGAGCCATGATATGTTGTGAGCCAAGCTTGATTTCCAACTGCTCAATTCTGACTTTTGGATCCATGTTTACTGCAAAACAAAATAATGTATTACTTCTTGCATAGATTTCAAATTGAGCGGTTTTTCATTAAACACATCATGTTAGCTAAATCTACAGGTTTTCTATCAAGCGTTCGCAGGAAGTTACAGAGTAAACAATTGCAACACATCAAGCAGCATGAAGTCTTCTAAACATTTGTTGTGTTGGGAAATTATTGAATTTATAATGATGATGATTGTGGAACACTAATTATTTCTCAGGCTTTAATCCTAGCATCCATAATCCTGTGCTGTGTGTCTCTGGCTGAATATATGAGCATCCTTGTGTTGACTCCTCGATCAGCTGTTTGCTATTCCTCCCTCAGCTCCACATATTGATGTGATTCTATTGAGGGGTTTCTTTGAGGGCAGCCAAGGCTGACTTCTGCCCTCAAGGTCACATTTGCTGTACGGGAATCAAAAGCCTGTGATGACTGACGCACAGAGCTGCAAATCTGACAGTGTAGCTGATCCTTGTGGAAATATGAGATAATCCATGTCGAATCAGTCAGAAAAGCAGCTGAATAGGAAGAAAGAAGCGGAGGTCTGTTTGCAAACACTGTTTGGGTGAGACAGTACGATGAAGAGATGAGCAAATAGAGATGAAGGGGACCAGAATGTTTGTCAGCAGGGTCAGAAGTCAGCCTGATCCAGCACTTATAGTGCTCTTATCACCCACAAAGTCAAACACAGAGCTCTGAAAGAGAGCCTCAATCGATAAGCACTCTTTTTCCCTTAGAGGGATGGGAATGACCTCTGCTTGGTAAGAAGACGCTTTGGATGTGAGGATTGGCTGTCAAATTTTCTCTCGTACAATGTTTCACGGTCAGTTTTATGAACTTGTAACTCAACATTTACACAAAACAAAACAATCCAAAAGCTGAAAGATTTGGTTGCTTAAATGTAGTGCATTGATTTTCCTGTTGTTTTTTGGCGAAGCCTTTGCCCACATGTGCTTCCTCTGCCCACGTGTGTGTGTTTGCTTCAGTGACTGCAGTTAACCTCCTGTAAACTGTTTTAAAACAGCTATGAAACAACTCACCACCAGGCCTCCAACTCTTCATTTTCTGTCCTGCAGAGTGTCCAAGGGTTGTGTCGTAGTTTACAGGGTTGTGTTAGTTAACAAGCCTGTGAAGTCAGCAGCTTTATCACAGAGACACACAGACACTGGTGGTTATATCAGGCCCCTCTGCACCAGCTACAGCAGGCTGCTCTGAAATTAGCCGCTCGGAGAGGAAGGCAAAGAGGCAAATAACATTATTCCACACCGCCAGCTGTGTCTGAACACCAGGAATACCAATGTAGCACTTGTTGTGCAGGAGGACACACGTGTTACCTCCACACTGAGCTCTGCGACAGACTTTGTGAGGTGTGAAGACTGTGCAGGCTGCAGTGCGTCTCATTATTAACAGCAGTGTTGGCTTTGGCATCAGAAGAGGGCAGCTCAGCTCAGCCAGCAGTCACAGCAGTTTACAGGTGTGTCACAGAGAAGGAGGTCCACTGGAGGAGAGAGTTAAAGAGCGTTTAGAGGTGTGAAATTGGCTGCAGACAGAGAGAATGAGCCGCTGCTGGATATATGATGTGTTCATGACTTGACTTCAGGGTTTTTATAACTGGATCTAAATGTGTTTGCTTTGTTATGCAACATTTAGCGGGGAGCCTCGAGTCTGGGGTTGCGAGCATGTGATGTGTGTGTGTATGATTTTTGTCCTAAGTTACAGATTTTTCCAAGCTGTTGTTTCTGCACTTTGCAAATATTTAATAACATTTACATTTGTTCACCCTGTCATATTGACCCAGATTTACATATGTACATAAATCTGTATCTGTTTTGTTTCCTGGAATGCTGCAAGAGAGACTTAGCACTTTTGTGACACTTCCATAAGTTAACAGGTCACTGGGACAGGAAGTGTCAAAAGGCCAGACTGTTCAGCCTCGGCGCAGAAACTGAACTAACAGCAGCATCAGGGTGAATAGATTGTAAATGACAGCATTGTTTAAATCACTGTAGGGTTGGAGATACTGCAGGGTCCTGTCTTCTCCTCCTCCTCCTCATCTCGGTCTCTGACCACAGAGGGAAAAGGGCATTTTTGAGAAACCAGTCACAGCATCACAGTGTTGAAAATACATCATTATGTTGATTTATTTTCCAATAGATAGAAAAAAGATGAGTGACATCATGAATATAAATTGGTCTCTTTCTTGCATCCATGCACGTGTTCTGCAGCTCTTAAGGGGAATAGTTCAGGTCTTCCACTTTCTGCATCCTAAACCTGTTTTTTTCTCCAAAGCATTATGGGAGTTTTATCTCTTTTTGTTACATAGTAAAGCTGCAAGTTTGTTCCTCTTAAAATCTGCAAGAGCCAGGAGTGGAGGCAGTCCAGAAATAGCAGCAAAGCTCCATTACCTTTGGGGATAGACTTGTTTATATCTCATTTAAATCATTCCAGGGGTGTATGAATCCATTAAGTCTGTTCTTTTAACATCAAAACTTCTCTCTGTTCTGCAGAAGGAATCTGTAACATGTCTCTGGACTCCAACTCGATGACGATGCCCATGTCAGACCCCAGCGCCTGGGCTACAGCCATGAACAACCTGGGGATGCCTCCAATAGGGATGACTGGACAGCAAATCATACCAGGTAACACACAACTGTTACTATTCAGCACAAAACACTAACACCTGAATGACAAACGGCCCAATAAACAGGGTCATATCAGTGTTTTTGCTGCTGTTGTTTTGTAGCTGGGTCCTGAATACAAAGCATGATTTAACCTCCCAGGAGTTGGCATGCTTAGATTTGTTGTTGTTGTTGTTGTTGTTGTTAATATTTGACATATTTAATTCTGAACAGCAACGCTTCATTTCCATGAATTCACTTCAGAGCTGTAGCTCTTGCTTTTTTCTTCATGTCATGATCACTTGATTAATTTTGCAAAAGGGAAGCTGTTGTTTTTCCCTGAAGCCTTTTCTCTTTTAAGCATGCTGCGGGTAGAATTTTTTAAATTTTAGTGTTTTTACATCATTTTAATTCTTAAATAGAATGATTGAATTGAAGAGTACTTTTGACTGAGCTGTACTGGACTGTGTTTGATTGCATTTATCTTCAAGAATGTTGCTGTTCTGCCACAGTGGACTTCTCATGTGTGGAGCTCTGCTTTGGTCACTTCAAATCAAAGCTTGTTTCTGTAAACAGGTTAAGATGAGTCATGCATAGCAAGGCTATGACCAGTCCAAAGATTTCATAGAAAAAAACTCCTTGGTTCAGTGTGACAGTGGCTAACATGACTCAAGACAAAATCCTCTGAGAACCCAAAGAGAACTGCAGGTCTTCATGACTTTTAAGTAAGCCTGGGCGATAAAATGTTAAAGGTATATAACTTTTCCTTGATAGAAATATGAGGCATGGTCGATAGAATTTCAGTAGAATTAATTCATTCATGTTTTGACGGACATATGATTAGCCAATCATATCTGGGAGGAGGAGATGTAAATATAACCATTTAGTGATCGCAGATTGACTGTTTTGCGTCTATATTTAGCACGTTTGAAAGGCACGTGCAGACTCTCAAAATGTTACACATAAACAGCTGCGGCCATTGTGGCACAGAGCTGCAATGAAAAACAAGGAAAAGAGAAAATGTTCCGTGTGCGCATTAGCACAGTTGGACTTTCAGAAATAAAAGTAGGGGAAACATATCGTCTTTTCAACAACCCTACTTCTGAGCTTTCATTTTTTTTAACTGGAGCTTTGTGTTTTTTCCGGCTGCGCTTGTCTCCACCCTTGTGAATTCAACATTCATCTACTGCGATCTACGGAGAGCACAGGAGATGAACCTCCCTCTTTATCCAAAGTACGACTGCCACTGAATGACCTCTGGACGATCTTGTTGCCAATGCATTTACGATCAATGTCAGCCCAGTCACAGCACTGACCAGCTGCTTTGTTCGGCAACGATGGCTCGAGTGTCACGGTGGAGGGCATGCACGACATCAGACACAGCTCTCACTTCCTGTGTAGCAGCGTGTGACCCATACATCTTATTTCTCTAACTTATTTCATCGCTTCAAACTTAGTTTTTTGTTTACGGCCTCTGTCCTCTCCCAAACTCTCCATGGTGACAGCAGGTAGCACGCGATAAATCCTTATTTTTATGGGGCGGTTTGCTCCTGTTATCAATTGCACACAACATACCCACCAATGACAAAAATAAAGTTGATGTTCCCGTTTTATTTATTTGAAGAAGTTGTATAATGTTCTTCAGTTCATCTGTCACATTCAACCTCTGACAAAAGATAAACCAAGTCAAAAATAACCTTCTGATGTATTCACATCTCATTTATGAGTAACTGCGCATCTAAGCTTGACAAAATAGTTACTTGATTTATACCATGATAAATATCAATATTGACTGATATGAAAAAAAATATCATTTTAGGATTTTTCCTCATATCACCCAACCCCACTTTTAAAGTATCATCTCTTTGATTTATGTTTTGATATTTTTCATTTGTCTCTCTCTGGGCCAACACCTGCAAGGGCACACAGTAATGAATTAATAAAAATGCAAATTGTCAGTGATAACGTATCATATGTGTTGCTCTCTGTAATTAACAAACTGGCAGTGACCTTCACCTGACATTGGCTGGTCTGCTGGAGAGAACAGTCAAAAAGGAAATCTCACTCATTAGATTATTTAATGTTTTGGTTTTACAAATCAGGGGGCAGCTGATTGGGACAAGAACAAGTTATTCTTTACATTGTGCTGTAGCTTTGTAATGTACCCAATCTGATCTCTCTACAATCCATCACAGTAAGGTTTGTCAGAATTCTTGCTCTCCACCTCTGAAGAGCCCTTCTGTCATGTCTTTTCTGTCTCCTCAGTCGAGAGCTTTTCTCCAAAGCCTTTTATAAATCACTTCCAACTTCTTAGCTGGAATGCACTTTCATATTTGAAATATGCCAAGCCTTGTGTGTGTTTGTGTGTAGATGCTTGTGTGTGCACTCTGAGAGATGAACAGCAGACACACACACACCCACACTCTTGCTCCAACCTGGCATTTTTTAAATATGGTGAACTTAAACCTTCCTGCTGAGGCGAGACAGCGGAGACAACCTCCTGTGTTTGAGCTGTTCACAGTGCGTCCTATGCAGACTGTGTGAGTTTTGATGTAAGGAAAAGCACAGGTGTGGGACTGCTTTGTTTCTGTCTAAATGTGTCATTAAGTCACGCCAGCGGTGATACAGTGTGCACAACATCGGAGACTAAAACTGGCACACATGAGAGGAAAGCCGCAATCAGTGAAGTCATTATCTGCACCTGTGTTTGTTAATGTGTGTGTGTGTTGTGACAAAGGTCAGTGAAACAGCTCTGATAATAAATCAGTCCTTCTGCCTGCAGCAACAGTTTAAACCAGGTGCAAATCTGAGCAAAGAAAAACTGAGGGAGAGGAAGGACTTTTTTCAAAACCGACCTTGTGACTTGTAATCGGAGCCCCAGTGATGATTAGTCTCATATGACATGAATGTAGGTTGTGAATTAATGCAGCTTAAATTACATTTTTGCTCATCTGATCTTGTGGGCTTAATAAAAACAAGGCTAATGTGTAATTTGTACAAGCAAGCGACTGAGGTAGAGGTCAATTAAACACCGCGAGGTGAGAGAAAGAGCTGTAATCAGACTAAATAATGGGACTTTCCTGAGTGGGTGTCCCCTGAGTGATCAGGGTCTTTTATCCTAAACACATGAGGGATCAGGAGCAGTTTGTGTTTCTGCTGTAGCTCAGACTGAAACAAGGAGGCAGTGATGGAGAGGGAGGAGACGCAGGTTAATAGGACAGCTGTGACTCCCCGAGTAGATCACCTGGAGTAACAGCTGCTGTTTCACCACCTTCACCTCTTCCTCTTCCCTTTCCTAATATCCTGTTTCCCCTTCCTCCCTCACAGCCTGAATTACCCACAGCTCATTTATATCTTATAACAGCTGAGTCAGCCTCTGTAACCGAAACACGCGCTGTTACTTTCTGAGCTCCTTCACACTCAGACTCCTTTGAGTCACACTGAAACGCTCATCTGAGCACAAACTGAGAGAAATGACGGCAGATCCACTCCAGCAGCTAATTATATTTTATATCTATGATGTAAGGCTCAGAAAAGTTATTCTCTCTGTCCTATGAAGATGGGGAACACTTCTGATATGTAAATTCAGGAAATGTGCTGCTGTGTTATCATCGCTCTACATACATTACTCACAGGCCTCTTCTTTCCTCCCATCATGCATTTTTCATTTCACTCAGGCCAGAACAACTTTACATGTTGAACCCCGGGAGAAGTGTGAGCGGGAAGTTTAAAGCTCTCTGTCCGTGCTTGTTTCTATTTCCTCAGATTACAGAAAACAATGAGGAAGAGGAAATCCAAAGTTAACACCTTGTATTTCTAAATTGAACTTTTATTGAGTGATGTAATTGAGCTAAACTTGGCTGCTTCTTTCTGAGTTAATAAAAAAGTTTCCATGTTGGAGAAACACTCTTGTCTCTTGGTGTTATGTAGCTTTTGTTTCTGCAGCACCTTGCGGTTTGGAGGTAATCCAAGTGGATGAGTTATTGATTCCTCAGAGCGTCATCTTTGCCTCCTTTTTGTTCCAGCTCCAAACAACAGGGGGGAATTCAGCCTCACTTCTTTCTGGTTTAATGTGGGAGTGAGCTCATGCATGCGTTGGACTGGTTGTAAGCCTCCGTGTAGCTTTAAGTGGGTTTTATGCATCAGTTTGTCTCATTCATTAAAAAGTAAGTGCCTGTGCTGGACTGTTTTCATTAAACACTGAAGTTTGTCTCTGTTTCATCCACTGTGTGTGAGAGAGCGTGTTTCTGCCTCCACTCAAGTGGATTAATGCAGAAAGACAGCTGGATAAACAGACCACTGAGGGCATCAAACTTCTGCTGCTTAACCAAGATTAATGCGCGTATCCAGTACTTATAGTTTTATTTCTATGGATAGACTGGGCAGTGGGTGTTTGTTTGGAAGCTACTGCATTCAGATGTATGTATTGGTGAAGTGTTTAGCTATGAAGGGTTGGAAATCAGGCCACAGACTTGAGTTGAGCTGTATGATAAACAGTGCTGGAGGTGCAAAGGAGAGTAGCAGAGGACTTTCAGTTTTCAGTTTTCTCTCTTTGTCTTAATGCAGGAGGTTGTCGTCATTTGTTTGAGGGATTAAGGGTGTTGTCATTTCAGGGATTGGAAAGCCCTCTTGCAAAAACAAATATTTCTAAATGAAAGTGACTTTCTGACCCAGCCAAAGAATGGCCTTCAGGGAAAATTAGGAAATAGAAAACAGAAAATTTAAGTCGAGAACCCACCTATCGTCAAAGCAGTCTTTTGGAAATCAGTCGCCCAACATGAGATCAAAACTTTGTATCAATCCAAATAGAGCTGTGATTAACTTTATAGAAGTTAGATATCAATTTCTTGAGTCCATTAGCACCAAAACCAACCAATTAAAACTGTTTCCTGTTGGAATGTCCTGACTGCATGCGAGTGATGCAGCCATTTTCACTCCAACACCATGTTTCTGTATTAATTCCTAGGGCTGGGACGATATGCTGTTCTAGCGATTCGATTCTATTATGATTTTTGGGATGCTGATTCAATTTAAATTGCAATATAATTACGATTTTTGCTATTTTAAGTCTGCTTTTTTATCACCAGACCATGTGAAAAAGTTAAATGATGATGATAATGTCTACAGACTATATCAGGAGCCATATTTTCCCATAAAATGTACATCACGTGATTCAGAAAGAAACATTTTATCCTCTGCTGGAGAAAAGTAACTAACTTTTCAATCCAGTTTATGAGCAAAGGCTGAAATGAAGAATTTGAATTTGAAAGAAAAAATGATTTTTTGACAAAGAATCCTGATTTTGATATTGCCAAACAAAAAATCTTGATATATTGATTTTTTTTCTCCCACCCCTATTAATTAGGGTCCTCAGCCAAAGGCAGAGGGCACTATTGTATTCCGTACGTTTCTTTTTCCTTTTGGTTTTGACATCTAATGGTTACTTCATAGATTTTATATAAGGATTCGGAGCATGATACCTCCTCTTTTCACAACAGCAACACAACTAAAGTCTCAGATGGTTGGAGGTAGGTTGCTGATATAGTTTGTAGGGGTGGGAGAAAAAGAAGAAAATTGACTTATTGGGATTTTTTTGTTTGACAATATCAAAATCTGGATTCTTTGTCAAAAAATTGATTACTTTTTTCAAATTCAAATTCTTCATTGCAGTCTTTGTTTGGAATGGAAAAAACTTACCACTTCTCTCCAGCAGAGGGTGAAATGTTTCTTGCTGACTCACGTGATGTGCATTTTATGGGAAAATATGGCTCCTGATATAGTTTGTGGACATTATCATCATTATTTAACTTTTTCACATGGTTTGGTGTTTTGGGGTAGAAAACTAAAAATCGCAAAAATAGTATACAGATGAATCACCATTTAAATCAAATCGGCACCTAAGAAATCGTAATAAAATTTAATCGTGAGAATAGCATATCGTGCCAGCCCTAATAGTTTGTTTACATGACGTCTACTTCTACGTGATGCAAAGCAACATCCAACACTCACATGCTGTCAGGACACTGTGTTACAGAGTTCATACAAACTGTTATGCATGTAGTTGAAATCTCAATCCCAAGTTGCATTTATATGAGGAAGGTATGAGAAAATAAAGAAGTTTCTCACCCTCCAAGCAGTCGATGAGGTTAACTGGGTCTGTTTAAGAATCTCTTTTACTGTTCACTAAGCAATCTAAATGCCACTTCAATTACACCATGCACAACACACATTTGAATCACCTCTCTCCTGAGATGTCTCTGTTACTTGTGAAATACTATCATTCTATGTAAAATCCACTGAGATTGTAATAAATGACTAGTCTTGCGTTCAGTGACAGGAAAGGAAAAGGTCCTCTCTGTAACATAAACACAGACTATCTGACTTAAACAAGACCTAAACTATAAGTGGAGAAGCTGGACTTCAGAAATGAGATTTATATTGAAAGAACTTGACCCATATGTTCCAGGGATGGTTCGAGATATCTCTGCAGGAAAACTGCTAAAGTTTTATAAGCTGGGGCTAGAGTGTGAGATTTTTCTTTTTATTGCAGTGGAGTGTATTATAAACATCAATTTTAGTATCTGCAGCTGCTCTGCCAAGTGTGTGTCGACCTAATTCATTGGCCCTGCGGTAAAACAGAAGAGCAGTTATTAAAGTTTGAAAGTATGTAATGAATGTCAAGATGTAACAGAACAATTATCCATGGGTTTGAGACAAGAGCGCAGAAAGATTAGGCAGTTTCAGTGGTTGTGGAAAACTTGAAGGTTTGAGAAACTGTCCACAGGGTTTTTCCTCTGGTCAGAAGAAAAGTGGAATGATTCAGGTCGAGGAGTCTTGAGTTGGTCATCTTTGTAAAAGTGTGAAGCAGTGTGTCTGGTTTCAAGTAGTTTATTTTGAGTGTGTGTCACCAATAGCATCACCACACTGGAAAATATAAAGTCTGCGAGACACAGGAAGAAACAACTGAGGCATGTCTTGGTGAGTAAGCCCAACCTGGTGAGAAAAGACCCAGAGATTGCACAAACTTTGTGAACAAAGTAGAACAAAGTAGAAATTACGACAGCGACAGCAGGATTGAACATCTGGTTTGAGCATCTGACAGAGACAGAGACAGAGGATGTCTGTCCAGGAGAGTTCAGCGTGTATTTCTCCATCTTTCATCAGAACTTTCTCAAACACACCCAGGCTATAAGCAGAACCAGATGGAGAGCTATAGAGTTCCTCCTCCTATATTCCTGTCCAAACACAGACCTCACAAGATGGTTTCTATTAACAGAGACACTCCACAGTATGTGTTGTATCACACATCAGCTCCTCTGTGTATTTAGCTTAGAATGAAGACTCCACACTTGAATCTCAGCCTTTAACAAAGTCTTGGTGTGTGAAATCACTCGGAAACATTTGTCAAGCGAACTGCTTTTAAAGCCTTTCTTACAGATTATGATCTCAGTGCGGAGAGGTCCAACCAAAGAGTAATTTCCTCTTTTCAGCTTGTGTTATTGAACAGTGTGAGCTAGGTGAAGTGGAAAAAAATGTCCCAGATCCAAAGAAGATCAAAATCACTGCAACTGCAATGAAATATGAAAAAAAAATAACCAGACAAGAAGATGTTGTACAGGTGGAATCCAGTTCCACCTCCCAAATAGACGTCACAAAATCAAGAGCTTTAAACTAGTGCTGTCCGGCTTTTAAGAAAATAATCTAATTAATTACAGGATTTGTAAATAATTAATTGGATTAATCGCATTTTAATCTTGCATCTGCTTAAGGTCCCCTAATAAAGAATTTGAATTCTAGGATGTCACAAAATTGAAGTGCATGACTGATCACATGTATACAGTATGGGTGGGTAAAAATATTTATGAATCGATACATCAAAATATTTCCTCGCCATATTCAATATCGATTTAGCAAAGCCTATGAATCATTTAATCTCCTGGCAAGTGAGGGGGACTCTGTGTTTTTTTTTGCGTTGTACTGAAGGGGACCACCAGGGACCGAACAACAAAAAAATGGCAGCCGAAGCAGCAACAGCAGCATAAAGCCATATCTTATGGCTTAAATGTCTAATATTTGGGTTGTTTAATTGCCCCAAAACATGAGGTGAAATACGACGATTGTTCTCATAATAATAATAATAATAACTTAATTGGATGGCACTTTTTAAAACAGAAGTTTACATAGTGCTTTAATAGCCGAACATAAAAACAAACACAAGCATCACACATGGAACACAAGCTTCGACCCGTATGAACCCAGGCAATACAAGAACCATGCAATATGAAATGAGAATGAGAGCCTGTAGACCAAGATAAAAGCTAAAAACATCAATCAACCCAAAAAAAAATGAAATAAAGTAAGTAAAAAACAAAAAGGGGTTGGGAGCAGAGAGCGTGAAACATGGGACATGGCCTTCATGGCGGCTGCTCCTCAGCTCTGGAACAGTCTGCCTGAGCATATCCGTTCCACCAGCTCAGTTGAGGTTTTTAAATCATTTTTAAAGACTCACTTCTTTTCCCTGGCTTTTAATCAAAGTTGAGTGCACATCTTAGTTTTTTTATATATTTTATTTTATTTTATTTTTTATTTGTTTTATGTGTTTTATGTGTATTGATGTATTTTAATGAATACAGACAGACTTTTGCTTATGTTTTAGATATTTTAAGCCATATGTGTTGTTTGTGTTTGTACAGCACTTTGGTCAACTTCGGTTGTTTTAAATGTGCTCTATAAATAAAGTTTGAGTTGAGTTGAGTTAAGAAAATCTATAATCGAAGTATTTAAATCAATATCAGATCGCGACCTACAGAATCAAAATCGAATCTTATCATGAGGTTCTTGGCAATACCCAGCCCTAGTATACACCTAGAAGAGAAGAGAAGATTTGTAAATCCATTTTTTTTATAACTGGCCAGTATTGAAATGCCTGTGTCCGAGAAGTAAATCATGTTTTTCAGCAGGGGGAGGCGGAGTCTGTTGGAGCTTGTCAGTCAAAATCCTGCTCATAAACTACTGTGGGTGAGAGCGTTGCGCTCTTTGGCTGAGAGCTCAGCATGGATATGAGGAGAAGATGTGAGATGACAGAGACATAGCGAGACGCTGCAAGTCAGAAAAGTTCAGGCAGCTCACGCTCCAACTGAGGATGTGTTGAGGTAGTTCAGAGAGAAAGTGCGGCATGAACACAAGAAAGATGACAGAGATCATGGAGAGGATCATAGGATGGAGCGCCTGAGACGAACATGATTAAAAAAACAGAATGTTTTGTCTGTTTGTTGAATCAAAAACAGGAAAAGAGACATAAAAGAAGAGAGTCATAATTAATAAATCTAACTAACGCTTTAAAGTGACACCCCTATTTTAAACACAAACACAATCCTAGAGAGACCTAATGTAAAGAAAGGATGACTCTTTTCTGGGACCAGATGTTCCTTTTTGTGTTTGTCTAACCATGACACTAAAGCATATCTTTCCCATCCAGTAACTTTAATATTTTGACAAGAAAAGGTGTTTGTTTCATCAGAGGAATAATGAGTTTGATTAGCCTGTTAGCTCAACCACACACTCTCCACCAAGAGCAGAGATATTTGGCCTTTCACACATGTGTTTGCAAGGTTAACATAATTAATTTTAGATGCTCATTCGTATGCATGGACACACAAACAAACTAAAACACCCTGGAGAATAGATAAACCAGCTTGAGGGACACACAGCTCCTCCCTGAGTAAACAACCCCTGCTTTGTCTCCGTCCTCATCCCTCCCCCACAGTCGCCTCAAAACTTCCACTGCTGCACAAAAATAAGCCCAGGAACTCATGCACAGAATCCAAAATGGAATATATTAAAACTTTGTGTCATGCCTGATAGCCAATCATTTAAAGACTGCTCCTCAGGCAGACTGAACCAGGGTCCCTTCATTGTCACACATTAGCTCACCTGAATTAACATCAGGAAATATATTAGCTGACAGTCGCTCCTTTGCCCAGAGCCTTTTGACTGAGCGCTGTGTCCCTTTCTGCTGACTGCACTGGAGCTGCACTGGTTCAATGCCAGAGGATTTTGGCTGTGTGTAGGCGGACAGAGTGGATAGACTTTGGATATACAGTGTGTCTGTGGGGAAAGAAAATAGAGCAGGAGTTATAAGGCTGCAGTAATGAAACTTTCTGACAGCTCTCCCTTTCTGTGGCAGCTATATTCGATTAAAGGCTGGATATCATTAAAAGTTAGATCTGTTGGGGAGATTTGACGATGGAGGTGTCACATTAAAAAGATGAACTCCTTAAAAAACAGAACCTTGTTTAGGTGTAATGGAAAAGGGGGATTGAATAACCTTTATAAACAGTAAGATGTTTGTATTGAATTTCTCTCCTGCAGGATGCAGATAGGAAAACTGTTCCTGCAGGAGAAATGAAGTCTGAGATGTTCACATGAAAATGCAAAGCGTGTGACTCCTGGCAGAGATTGAGAGAGGCAGATTTCAGCCACTGGTAGGGTTCCAGGTGGTGCTGCTAGCTCGTCTCATTAGAGGATATTATCCAGCATGCCTCACAGCAACCATCCATGTCACCTCTGTCAACACCCCCACCTTCTGCTGGCTGCTAGAAGGGACGTGTACCCTGGAAATCAGAGAGGAGAGAGCCTGAAGGCCAGAAGAAGACATTAATAATCAGGAGCATCATACAACCAGTCAAAAATTTCTGCTTCCTGATTGATGGACAGGTCAGATGTGATCACCTTCATGAAAAGCCTTCAGAAAACAGATTGTTTGATTTTAAAAGAGTTATATCTGAAGAAATCCAGTCTACAGGCTTTTGTGAGGATATTTTCATGTGCTGGTGTGTTACTACAAAGACACAAACAGCTCCCAGCTTACATGAGAAACTGGAGCTCCAAGACAGGCGCAGAAAAAAAAAAGGATCAGACGGATGTTTGGCCATGTGTGGGTGGACCTTGTCCCAGGGTTCCCTGTTGTTCTCTTAAAAGAAGACCTTTGTGATCTCCAAATCTGTGTTTGAAGATACCTCTGGGTCAAAGAAACCTGCTAGTGCCACTCATGTGTAGACCTTGTACTTGCAGTTCACTGTTAAATCTTTTATAAAACTATTTATTAAAGGTAAAAGTTTAGAATAGATTTTGCAACAAATTCATATTTTCCCCTTTTGATTTTGAAGGCCTGTTAAAAACATGCTATTTTTTCTAAGAGCTGCAACTTGAATAGTTTTCTTCTACGACTAGATTTGAAAATAGAAAATGTCATGAATGATGACCGGTCAAATAGTGGGTGTTTTTTTCAGGGAGACCAGTCACCGATCCGGTTCTCAAACCATGAAATGAAGCCAATCTGAGGAAGCAGCCACATTTGATATGACGCCAGCTGTGGGTTTCTTTTCAAACAGCTACAGGGCGCCCGTCAGTCACACCTGAGCTGTGTCTCTGATTGGACAATCACACGATGCTAATAAAATAAACTTCACTTACTGTACAGTGTGTGCCAATATTGAAATCAGCATTTTAGACCCAAGTTGTCTCTTGAACCAGGCTGTAAATATGCTTTTTAATGCTGTAAAATTCTCGTTATGGCTGGGTGTGTACTAGTGATGGGTAGATGAGGCCTCATGAACCGTTGCGGCACATTACCCAAACTGTACTGATACTGTGTTGGTACTGTCTAACTGTGTCGCTCAATATGGACACCTTCTGGATTTTAAACATCATTGCAGGAAACAGAGTTTAAGAGACTAAACTGGCGTACTGATTCAATGACCCAGAATACACAAAATAATTTTAATTATTACATTTTAAATTGTATAGTAATCTAAATTTAAAATATCTTTCATATCTTTAAATTATATGGTCAATAAACAATGTGAACACGAGTTCTAACATGTGAATCAAGAGTGTCGTGAATGATGATGTTGTTTATGCACTTATCTTTGATGCAGGGAGGTTTCATTTTAAAATAAAGTTTTAATCAAACAAACATATCATTTTGTGTCTTGGCAATTCAGTTTTTGGAGAAAGATCTCCAGCTTCAGATCAAGCTGAAACTAAGAGGAACAGAATGAAAAAAAAGAAAATGAAAAGAAAAACCTTATTTGCCGATATAAGATCAAAATGGGCCCACCCAGCGGAAACTGTGATTATTTCAGCAAAGATGGATCCTGTTGACAGATGTAATCCGTAAACACAGTTTGGTGCCTCAGTGAGACAGGCGACACAGCAGCTGTATCAGTCACGCGACTTTCTCAAAACGGTATGCGCACCAACACGGGGCTTCACTCTATGAGCTCGACACATGCGCCGAGGCTTTGTATCACTAGTGTACATGTGACTGCCGGTCTTCCTGCAGCCAGCCTCAAGTGGATTCTTAATGAACAGCAACTTTTAGCACTTCCTCATTGGCTTAATTTTTACTAACTGGATGTTACTCCTTGGCGGACAGGCGTTGTACAAAGATCGCAGTTGCACTTTCTTCTCAACTCATCTCCTTGTCCCTATGATTGTCAGATGTTTTAAAGTAGATGTTATAAATGTTTGGTGGCTGCAAATCAACAAGTTGCACCCCTGTTTCTTACATCCATTTAAATTTATACTTGGCGTTTACCATTTACTCCATGGTGATGTTAATCGTGCTCTCTTATTAGCTATCCTCAGTTTTCCCCACACACAACAGAATATCTAATTAAACATATATTGAAGGGAAACAGGCACAGACAAGACCTTTTCAGACTTTTGTTGGAAAGATAAAATCAGGTCCAAATTAGGCAAATACGTTGTACTTTGTACACCCTATCTTCTCTCTGTTATCCCAGGCTGGAGTATAAATTAACATTCATCCAGTTTACTACTTGAATCAATTAAACACAATGAATGGTCTCATGGAGCGGTTCTGTTTAATCATGTCTTTATCATTCTGCGCGTGCTGTCCTTCAGAGTTTTAATCCACTATTATGTATCATTCCATTGAAGGATTATAATACCTCCAACTCATCTACAGTGCTCAGCTTTTCAAAGCAGAATGTCTTTTCATGTAGAACTTTTTTGAAAAGGGAAATGAAATAATGGCAAAGAGGAATTTTCATTCAGTCTGAATCCACAGTCTTCATTTTGTTCTTTCGCTCTTTGTTTTGAAAGACTGCGAGAAGATCGGAGATGGCTTTCCTCATCTGATCCATGATATCACTTCAGAAATAAGTCTACTTTGACCCTTCTTAATTTGCAGTCAAGATCCCTCAGAAAAAAGCAAATATTTAAATTAGATTATGTGCACAAGTCTCATGTTTTTATCTCCGTCTAGGTTCAGTTTACTGTCTCGTGTTGTGATTAAGGAAAGACGGCTTAATTGTCGAAAGTAATGAAACATTTCCTCGAGCTAAAACTGGAGATGAGAGAAGTCTGGTGGAGCCGCGAAACCCTGGGGAGGAGTAAATAATTTCCTTCATTACTCACAGCTCTGCTTCATGCTTGCTCCAGGTCTCAGGCTTGTAATGAAAAAAACATAAATATATAGGTGGGGAGACGTGCACACACTCACACACCC
This sequence comes from Halichoeres trimaculatus, assembly GCF_033239565.1. Taxonomy (NCBI): domain Eukaryota; kingdom Metazoa; phylum Chordata; class Actinopteri; order Labriformes; family Labridae; genus Halichoeres; species Halichoeres trimaculatus. The sequence goes on along the minus strand of NW_027437185.1, from coordinate 30,525,690 downwards.
CACAACTCACAACTCACACATCACACTCCAGAGGGAGTGTGAGCAACATTGCTGTGAAATTACACCTGCTGTGATGATGTGATGCAATCAGTTGGTTTCCCCCATATGAGCTGAACGCAGTTAGTCTCTGATCACTTTTCAACTTATCAACTCAGACGTATACTCACTTATGTTACCAGGGGAAAAGCCACAACAGAAAAGCTTCTTCGCTAATGTTTGCCCGACACTTTTATTCCTGCCTGGCTTCTTCTCTTCCCTCAATTTTGTCCTTCACTCACTGTTATCATCTCACATCTTTATTGTACCCTCTTTGGCTCCAGGGACCAATTCTGAATCTTGAGTAGTGTGCATATTTCTTGATTCCCTTTTACTGTGTCATTCAATTCATCAGTTTTCCCATTTGCAGTGGATTTAGAGGCAATCACTTACAAAAATATGTGCTAAAAAGATTTCCAGTTAATGGGGTGTGCTTTCCACTGTTACATATTTCCCCTCCTTTACTGGATTTAATACAGCTGAAGATAAAAGTGGAGAAGATTGAAAAGGTACTGGTGCAGTGTTTGCTGAACTATTTTTCAGTGGACATTTCAATTCCAGTGAATAAAACACAAAAATTAAATTAGCACTTTTAATAGGTTCAGACTCAATTTATTGGCAAAAACATTGATAATAGACTCATAGTCATAGCTCATAGTCTCAGCTCCTTTAGTATGAATTTATGCATTAGATGTATTGTAATGGACTTGTGTAATGATGAGTATTTCTAAGTCAACCCACAGGAAAACAGAGTTTCCATCAGGCCGTTTAGAGAGGCTCTTGGTTACTTGCATTGACATGCACTCAAAAAATCCCTACCTCTTTCTCTCTGTCTTATCTGACATTTTTGCTTCATACTGATTTTTTGACTTTCAATCCGATTTTTTTCACGATATGTTTTGCTGATCCAATACTGATGCCTGTCTCTTAGGAAGACACTGATCCAACTTTTCGGTTCTGATATTGATACCTGGGATTTGGTATCGACCGATACCGATATCCAGATAGGATATTGATCCTATACCAGTGTTAAATAATAGCCTGCATGACCTACTGTGGGATAAGACTGGTAATTTTTTGGGTAAAAGGCAAAACAAATATTTAAACTTTTAAACCCTGTTGACTGGTAATGCCGCAAAAAAGCAAAGAAAGTGCTTCAGAAGCAACATTTCACATCAAGTAGAAAAGAGGGCTGGAAAAAAAAAACACAAAAAGGCATAGAGCTGTTTACCTGGATCAGCACCATGGATCTCTTTTCAACAATACCGATTGGTAACGGTTTCACTATCATTGATTCCCAAAGAGAAGTAGTCCCACACAGCGGACATGCTTGCAACATGGTTTGATTTACAGCAGCCATAAAGCGTGACAGTGCTGAAACCATGTGAAAACTGTACCGGTCCCGATCACTTAAGGAAATCCAATACTATCCTATCCTCCAAAAATCGCCTTGTCAGTCGCCAAAACCGATCAGTGCATCAGATCAGGACATCCCTACTTGCTACTAACCAAGAACAAAGTCTTTCATCAATGGAGACCCAAAGAAAATAGTGTCTGTCTTTTTTACCAACATTGTACAGTCATTGATTTGTGCAAACCACCAATAACCAGAGCCATGAAGTCACACATGGAGGGCAAGATAACCTCATGTTCATTGAACCACCACTTGCTGCACAACAGTTGCTGATCCAGATCAGATGTACTGTGTAGTGTCTCCCGTCTTTGTTTTGGTGTTTTTTGACCTCCACATAAGTCTGCATTGGTCTGCCATTCAGTCCAGTCCATTATCACTGTAGCATACCCACCAAATCAGATCACTGCATTGATAATAAGGTTAGAAAGAGAAACTGTTATCTTTATAAAAACAACTTTAACATGTTGCACTCAGCTGAAACTACCGCCAAACTACCGTCTGATGAATCTGCTGGTTTTGGAGGCAAGGGGTCATGAGAAAATGATACTTTGAAGACAGCCTTAAAATGAATGGCTTTTTATGCTCTCTCTTTCCCAAAGAGTAAAAAACAAAAGAGAAACAACTTGTTTAGTAAAAGCTTTTACAACAAGGAAAAACTGAAAATTTCACATGCTGATGTTGCCAAATGATGATTTTGACCTTTTTATATGAATGTATGATATTTGATGAATGAGTTTCAAGGACCTTTTTAATATGAAAGTGACCAAAATCACCCAGTGTGTCAAATATGGGTTAATAGGGTAAAAAGGTTGATATACAGTCCCAAAAAATTGAGTTTGATCGGTCAGGCTTTTAAGGGTTAAATAACTTAAATGCACTTGATGCTATAGAAAGAAAGATGTTGGATTCAGTAAAAGCTTAGCATCAGCTTCCAGCAATTAAATATGACCCTGTAACTTTCTAATAATACACACACAACGTTAAAGAGGAATCACACCATCAATAACATGAACCATTAACACTAATTCGGTGTTAACACATTTTCCAAGCAGCTTGTCAGGTAGGGAGATGCTTGCACTAGGAATCACTCTGGATAATAATAAACATATAGCACTTAACTAACTAATTAACCTTTATCAGAGTTGTTTGTAGTAGGAAAAGTGGAAAAAAAATCGCCTGTTGTCTGGCAGCAGATCAGGTGAAATGAAGGAGGTACCAATTTCTGGGTTACTACTAGCAAGAGGATGTTCAGCTCAACCAACTGTAAAGACCGTCTGACCCAAATCCTGGTTTTATTAAAAAGAATGACGAAACCCTTGAACATTTCACTGCCGTAAATTGGAAAAGTAGGATGGTGGAGGCTGCAGAATGAGGTTAAACATACTCTCCTTGGCCATGGGATTGGGTTGGCTTACCCAAAACTTAGTAAAAAACTTTCCTGAAATAAGTTATTCAGCGTTATCTTTATTTTTTTTACTCAGGGTGAAGCTGGTGTTTTTGTTCTCTTCTTTTTGTTTTTTGATGCCTTCCTCCCTCATATTTTTAAATTGGATTGTTGCTGCAAAGAACAACTTTAGTAAAACCCACAGACGTGCATAATGTCAATCTAAATTGGACATTTGTAAAGAAAAGATTTACGGAACAGCTGTCTCCATTTATGCATTCCATGACTCAGATTTCATTAACAGTGTTTTTCTGTCAGCAACAACACCCTTAGTAAAATCTGCTCCTGGCTTGTCAGATTGATTTTGTTACATGTCTGCGATATAACAGTGTGTGCATAATCCCCTGTGAGGGATGTGCTTTAGAAGCAGTGCTCCTGCAGAAACACAAGCAGGTGTAAAAAATATTATGCACCCTGCAGCATAATTGTCAGCACCAAATTCTCTGTAGGTGACAATGACGCACATCCAGAAGAGCCGAGTCATTTCCATTTGAAAAGTGTCGTTCTGTGTGCTCATATGGGAACACGTGAATGTGGATACCAGAGCTTCAGCTTACATCAGCATCATGTTTAAAGCTTCACTGTAGATCCAAATCCATCAGCGTACATTATCTGTAAAGTCATAATTCAAACAGCAGGAGTGACGGAGAGTGTCACTAAAACTTGTTAAAATATGGATGTTGTTTACACCATGTTTTATTCATGAATGGCTGTGTTTTCATTTGGTGTTGGCTGCTTGTGTGTCAGTGGTGTTGACAGAGGAATCGCTCCGTGAATAAGTAAACAGAGGGAAATGCTATTTGAGAGTTTAAATGAATGATACCTTGCTCAAAAAGCTTTAGGAAATCAGTCTTATCAGCAAGGTGTATGACATCTCATTTATATTTCTCTCCTTCTCCCTCCAGACTTTGATCCTAACCTGGGTTTGATGGCTGGAATCAGCCCTCTGAACCCAATGATGCCAGGCCTCAATATGGTACCAGCTCCCCTCTCCCAGGATGTCCCACCTCTTAAGGAGATCATCCACTGCAAGAGCTGCACCCTGTTCCCTCCTAACCCCAGTAAGTCATTATATCATGCTAATCCTGTGCTAATCTCTAAAAACAGCGTGTAGATGCAGAAATGGGACAAGATTTCCTCCATTGGACATGTTCTGGAGTCTGTTTGGAGATCAGTTTGACCAAACACGTTGGCGCAAGCTTTGATTTGAAATGTGCCTTTTTAGCTTCTACTGAAGGCAAAATCAAAATGACAGCCAAGTGTTTACATGGAAAGTATTGCAATCCTTGTTCTACCCCTCTAAAGACTTGAAACTGTAATTTCATTGCTGCCTGAAAAAAAAGGATGCTCCATATTGTGGTAACCGTCAAACTATTGTTCCTTCTTTATTTTTATTTTTCTCCTCTTCCTGTCAAGTCACTCTTACTCTGTAACCACATTTTCCATCTTAAACCACATTATCATCACAAAAGACAGGAAAACCTCAGGGCAAGTCACTTTGTGTCATCTGACTGAGGGTGTGCTGCACACTGTTGTTTATATTTATCTCACCTCCAACATCCAATTATCCCGGGTGAGAACAGAACCAGCAGGGGGCCTTTTGATTGATCCCACTTTCACTTTTTCAGATTTCACGCTGCAGAAAAGTTTCAGCCTCAGGGACTTTATTCACACAGGTCTCACATGTCGTCTTCAAGCAGGAAAGAAAACGGAAGCTTCTCACCGCAGCAGCTTTTGGGAGTTTACGCTCCTTTCACCAAACACACTCCTGCATTTTCTAAAACAAATATGATTCTTTCAGCACGACTCTGAAACTCTTCAGAAGTTTTTCTTGTAACGCAGTGGTGTGCCCAGTGGCTCAGCATAAACCGTCACTGTCACAATAAGGTGGGAAGGGAAAAGCTGATTAAAAGTTTAACTTCACCTAGAAAAATCTCTTCCTCAGCCCGGCGTCAGTGGAGGGAAACACACTCAGTACTCTGCGCACATTTAAACCCCGAGGCTGTGTGAGGGATCAGCTTGTCAAGATTTTACCCTCCAACTTTAGAGCCTGTCACAACCGCTCGGTGGCACAAGCAGAACTTTTACCCTGAATGTTTGTGGCTCAGGAAAGCTTACTTAGGTTGTGAAATGTTCTTCACTTATTAAAATTGAGATTATATTTGCCTCAAAACATAAAGTTTTTTCAGTCTTGATACATCTCCCAGCTCTTCCTGGTTCGTCTCAATGTTTTAAATTTCTCTTGAGATCTTACCTGTCATCTCTTCCAGTGCCACACAAAACGTTGACTGCTAAGCCAGTTATTTTGAAAAGGCAGACATCTGAGCAGAGCTGTGCCGGATTCTACCAATGACTGTTGTGTCACACCCCATGCTTCAGCTCCGGATCGAGACACTAAACCCTGTGAGGTATTCTGTCAGAGCAATCAGCTCCCGAGAGAGTCTCTAAAGATAAGTTGTTCCCAGGCTGTCGTTGTTACTTCAAGGTCACGTCTTTAGTTTTTGGCAGCTGAGTTAACCTCAAAGGCCGTGACTACCGGTTTCTGCTCTGGCTTGTTCGGCCTGTATAAGAATTACTTTCCTCTTGATGGAGTAGAAGTTAAACTCCAGATGGGACATTTGCCCTCAGCTACCTTTTCTGTGGAATTGTACCCCATTCAGGCCACCAGTGGGGATCAGGTTTAGCAGAGGCCTGAATTTCCTCAGGGACAGAGTATCAAGAGACCAAACTGCAACCACTTTAAAAGGAGTAAGATCAAGCATCTTCACAGGATGCCTCCTGGACTCCTCCAAGTGGACAGGTACCAGACACATTCGGCTTGAAGGAGATACTTGTGCTGACTCAGAAAATGCTGTATCTCTCCAAGAATGAAACTGCTCTGGGATTCCCCTCCAGGAGCAGCTGGAAGAGAGGATGTGTGGAGTCCGTCTTATAATTTCTGCACTCTGTGTGACCAGGATCTGCATCTTAAACCCCAAATTAATGGGTTAAAAAAGAAGCGTGATCAACTCAGCACATCTTTAACGATCTTTCAAGACCATAATGACATTGTTTTATATGATTATGAAAACACCAGAACTTCCGAAGGAGAGTGGACTCTCTTCTTTAATGTTTCTCTTCCTGTTTTTGATCCAAAAAAACAGACAAGACATACTTTTTTTGATCACATTTACCTGGGATGCGCCATCCTTTGATCCTTTTCATAATCTCAGTCGTCTTTTCTCACGATCACTTCGCTCTTTCTCTCTGAACTACTGCGACACATCCTCAGTTGGAGCGTGAGCTGCCGAACTTTCCTGACTTGCAGCGTCTCGCTATGTCTCTGTCATCTCACATCTTCTCCTCATATCCATGCTGATCTCTCATCCATAGAGCGCACAGCTCTCACCCACAGTAGTTTGCGAGCATGATTTTGAGTGACAAGCTCTGACAGACCCCGCCTCCCCCTGCTTAAAAACACAATTTATTTTATAGCAGAGTAGTTCATTTTATAGCAGAGTAGAGTAGTTCATTGACGTTGTTGCACAACGTCAATGAACTTTTTAATATTTGCCAGTTGAAAAAAAATTATTGTGGATTTACAAATCTTCTCTTCTTGGTGTATTCATTTGATCGGTCATGCACAACAGTTTAATAACATCCTGGAATTCAAATTGTTTATTTGGGGACTCAAAGCAGATATGAGCTTAAAATGTGATTAATTCTATTAATTAATTAATTAATTATAAATCCTGTAATTAATTATGTTTTTTTTAATCCCCTGGCAGCACTACTCTTAAGATAAGGCATTTTATCTACGCCATCACTTTTATGAAAAACATCTGTTCAAGAAGTGAGCAAAATTTGGGTTTTGGGTTGAAAAGTCTTTCAGGAAAGTTTTATCATCTGTTTCACTAAAGATGTGTCATATCTCTGGAGGTTAGAGCTGAGAGGAGACATTAATGATACAGGAAAATCATTATTTCATGCTGTAAGATGGTGATGTTTCAGATTTGATTTTTTTTTAAAATCAGAGAAGAAGAAAATCTTATAAATAAAAATCTCTGCCTTGTAGTTTGAAGTGAAGGATATGTTTGATTCCTAATGGAAGATTTATCCCCTGCATAAATACTGTTTCTGCTGGAAAATTTCATCATTTCGGCAGTGTTGTGGTGAGATTGCATATGTTGTCCATCACAAGTAAACATCACCTTCAAGCTGTTCTCACTGATCCTGACACTGCATGCATCATCCCTTCTCACTGACCTGTAACCGAGCAACCCTGCAGCTCTGGCGCTCTCCTCCTCCTCCAGATAACCTTTACAGTCGACGTACATGCTCATCAAGCACTTTTCATGTTGCCTTTTTCCCCCTTTTCCAGCCTGTCTTAGCCTTTTTATCCTCTTTGATGCCTTCCTGGATGCTTCAGTGGTGCAGTTTCTGTTTTTAGTGTTATTGATTTGCTGGACTTCCTCACAATGTTTGGTCGTTTCATAATCAGGTTACACATAAACTCTATTATGTCTTTCCCTCTTACATAAAACACTGACAGCAGAGAGGTTTTATGGGAGGTTACCAAAAATTATTTAAAAGTGTTGTAAAGCTGTTCTCTGAAATACAATCTAGGGCTAATGTAATAGATTGAATTAACTGTAAGCATGACGTATAGTTTAAAAGAGTGCTGTTAACATCGTTCCATGTGTTAAACAGTTTCTCCACGTGTGAGCTAAATGATCCCAACGTGTTTACTCCAGTTTTTCTTCTTGATAGCCCTCAGGGAGCTGAAGCCTCCCCCCTGTGGTGTCCCCTTGGACAATAAAGAGGAGTTTATCCGCTCAGAGTGATGGATGGTGATGATTGGTGTTAGCAGGTGGCCACACAGGCGGCTCCCCTGAGACTTACAGTCACTGGATGTGAATCAGCTGGTGTGTTGGCTGTATAGAGGCATCTGAGTTACACCAAGAAACATATCATGAAAAACAGCTTCATGCAGATTAGGATTTGATCCAGGTCCAAGAAATTAAAAGTTCCAGATGGTAGAATAACTGATAAATTAAACCAAACAAATTCAATGCTCCTGAAACTTTTGTGTCAGATTTTTACTTCGCTAAGGAGAGAGTTTGTCTGTCTGTTTGTCTGTGAACAACATAACTCAAAAACTAACAAACAGATCTTGATGAAATTTTCAGGAAATGTTCTAAAGGGAATAAGGCAGAACTTATTAAGTTTTGAAGGTGATCCTGATCACCATCTGGATCCAGGACTACTTTAAAAGATTCTTTATCATAGTGAGATAGGGCCATTTTCACCATATGTGTATGTAAATCCACCATAAATGGTCGGATTGCTTTGCAAAACAAGAGACAAGGTCACCATCATTTCTGACAGATTTAAAAGTACGATCTAGATCCTGGCAATATTCTGTAGGGTGAAACAGTTAATCGAATTTAAACCGACATCACAATGTAAAAGAAGGCAATTTTCCGATCGCAAAGGCTGCAATCAAAAAAAAAAAAGGTTTCAAGTGCAGTTAATAAGTGCAATCCACACATTTATATATTTCAGTGGTTGAGCCAAAACTTTGTTTTTATTTACATTTCTACCCTTTAGTTCGTGTTTTGTCACTGATGAGAGATCAGTGAGAATTTTATACATCTGATACGTACGTTCACATAGTGTTTCTTTTCATTTTATAAAAAAGTGCACTCCACATGTTGACGTATTTCAGTGGTTGGGCGAGAGATTTGGTCTTATTCGCACTTCGAGAGGAGTCATATTTTCATTATATTGTTCATACCAGGCCTGCTGTTTGTTGTTCTGCAGTGCTTCGTTTCTTTCTCTGATTTTATTCAAGGAAATTAATGATAGTATTATTACATGTCTACAAGGCCTGAAATTAAATGAATCTGTAAATATTCTACTGGGATGGTAATATTAAAAAAAGATGCGTTATTTGTATGAATTCATGCATCAATTCATCTCATTTCATCATAACATGTAGGTCTGGCCTACAGGAAAGAATTGTTTATACATTGACAGTATCCTTTGTTGTGTTGGTCTTATTGTAGAATGGTTTATTGCTTGTGTTAAATGAATAATGTAGAAGATAAACATCCCCCCCAAAAATTGCATGCTAAACCGCAAGCGTAATATTGGTCGAAAAAATCACAATTAGATTATTTTCCAAAAACGCTCAGCCTTAATACTCTGGATACTAAGATCCGGGATATGAAACATGTACTGGGTCATCATCATTTTCAACACTGTCAGGTAACAAATTATGGTACAAACCTGCAGCTAACACCAAATTGTAGCAGACAGTCTGCTGAAAGGGAGTATTACATTAAAGTAGGACTACAGTGCTTGGCAGAGGTCTGCACTCTCTCAGTGCTTTTCTAGTTGCTTCTCTTTTCATACCACGACTTTTATAGGGCTAAATCCTTGATATATGCATAGAGGTTTGCTTTGTATTAGAGGAATGGAGCAAAAAGTATAGTACCTCCTTCATTACCCAACAATATTTGGTTTCATTTTCTTCCCTGACTCCTGCCCAACCTCAACCTCTTGCTCTTCTAAGCTCCCCCGTCTACATTTTTAAGTTACCAGCCTAGAGGGATCCGCCTAGGACACACACTAACACACACATGCACACGAGTTCAAATTTGGTCATAAAATTACTTTCCAGAATTTGAGTCACTGCAGCTCTCACATGTACTGTGTAAAGCCATTCCTGCTATCTCCTCGGCTTCAGACTGAGCTGCTCTGAATTAACATAAGCAATGAAAACTTTTCTCATTTTCTTTCATACAAAACTTAATATTCACTGTGATTTAATCACAACCTCAGGCGTAACTGGGTCATAGTAAATGTGAACAGTGCTGATGCAAAAAGAAGTTGAAAAACTGACCAGAAGTTTTAAACTGCGTCAAATTGTTTCCAGCTACAAAACAATTTACTCAACTGAAGCTGAAAACATCCAAAACTTTCTGCTCCACAATTTCTGTCCAATTTACAGCTCGACACCTCATGTATCTGCTGCTGCGCTGCACCCACACTCCTATCTCTGTCCTCATTGCCGTCCTCACAGCCACCACCATCTCCCACTCATGGACCGAAAAGGTCAGATAATTTGGGACTCTTTGTTGGATCTGCCAACAAAGCTTTTTCTTGCTGTTGCAAGCTTTTTCCACTTTCACCTTTTCTGTTTTCTGCCCATCTCAACTTGAAACTTGTTTAATCCTCCGGCTCTGGAGGTCACTGACTGAAATGCCAGTCAATATTTTGCTGTAGCAGGCACATTTAAAGGGGGGGAAGACACAGGGAGGGAGGGGACGTTACAACAGCATCATCTTTGTGGGAACAGTAAAAGACAGCGCTGATTTGGACTCAGAAACTAAAAGTTTTTCGAGTTTGCAAAGGCTTGAGGAGCTCTGACAGCAGAGGGATTAGGAGTTGATTGGCTGCATATCTTAAAAACTCCAGGCCTGGCTTGTGTCTTTTTCTAAACTGCCACAAAATGTTTTGTTTGTATAACATGCTGTTCAGTTTGTTTGTTTCGTCATCACCACATTGTTTGGGGCCTAGATCAAAAGTAGGAAAGGTTACACTTTACATAAACCCCTTCAGCTCAGAAAACTGAAGTCAACTGTTTTTTAACGTGATCCTTTTTTTCCCAAACCCCTCGAAAACCCAAATCAAAGAAATCTTTGAGGTCAAGACGAAAGTGGAGTTTTAAGTTTGTTTTTCGATGTTTAGCGTCAGAACAGGGAGGAATAAATGAATCCAAAGGATAAGAGCTGTCATATATCAAGGACTCTCTTTGCTTAAACAGACCTTCCTGTAAAGTATCTGTGAGATACTGAAGCAAGGCTTTTATACTTCCCCGTTTGACTCTGAAGAGATGCCTTGAAATCCTTTTGATCATACTCAAATGAAAACCTGAGACGTCAGATTTACTCCACTCTGCTCTGATCAAACAGACCCTCATGATTCACTTCGGGTATCAAACCAGGTTCACCCTCAGGTCTTTTCAGAGAGTGGATATCTGCGAGCAGACGTCTGGACATACAGCGTCCTCACCGCTTCACTGATTAGCTGTTCACTCCTCACGGACCCGGCTAATCACATTCATCATGGCTGAAAGGTCTGATCTATTGGAGATTAGATCAGTCCACACTCATCTGTGCAGAGCAGGAGACCTTCATGTGAGAGGATTTACTCTCACTCTGCAGCCAAAAGGGGATTTTATTTTCATGCATGAAATAGTTTAAATATGAGAAGTTATCTAACAAACAAACTGATCTGAGCATAATGCTCTAAGTTATCATTATTCATGCATTAGACGATCGTTTTTTTAGGTCAGAGGCACAATTTTCTGAAATATAGCTTAAATGAATTTTGCATCATCAATTCTCTTTAATGTTCAGATGTTGCAGCCTGATTGTCGAGTTTGACCTCAGATCTTACATAGATGTTTTATATTTTTCCTCTAGTTGTTATGATTTTTTTTTAGTTTCCTCCTTTATTTGTGTGTTAGGATGTTTCATCACTGTGTTCTCTGTCTTCTTTTGTGCTAAAACTTTTCTGTACCATTTTGATGATGTATTTCTCAATATTACAGCTGAATCATCTCTACACTGTAAACTCCAAAGTTCAAATTACTCCATTGGATCAAGCAATGAAAACTTAAAATTTGTTAGTAAGTTCTATTTACTTCAGTGTCTTAGTTTTCATTGTTGAAAATGATGATTTCAGAGTACATTTAACTTTTGTTACTGTTTAATTAAGCACAACTTAAAATCATTGGTTTGTGACTGTGTTGTGTAACCGTGAGTGAGGAGGGGCGCAGTCGATATGAGACCCTGATGTACTTCTAGACGTACACAGATTGTCTGTGCTTCACATTATACAGACTGTTTGTCTGTGCTCTACATGGCACGGACAAGCTGTCTGTGCCCCTTGTGGCATGGATCAGCTGTCTCTGCTCTACATGGTGTGAACTGACTGTGACAAAACTAAATAAACCTATTTTTACACTAGATTTCAAGATTGGCCTAAATAATATGATAGTCCAGTCGAACATTTCATTCATAAATTTATTAATCATGAGGCATACTGCAAAAGTCAGTAGGTACAAGACCCCGTGTCATGGAGCACAGACCACCAGTCAGTGCTGTGGGGCTCTGACAACCTGTGCCCCCTGAAGACCAATATTTCAATAAACAGCAGGGTCTCATATCTACTGCCTTCCCTCCTCACTCATGGTTACCAAAGTCATAAAATTAGAGCTGATTTTTGTTGTGACGGTGTTTGTAACCATGAGTGAGGAGGGAACGCTGTGGATATGAGACCCAGCTGAACTTTAAAATGTTATTTAATTAAGCTGTTCAGACCAAGGCAAATTTATTGCTATATCACATCTTTTAGTTTTAAGTAAAGACATTCAGTAGATTTTTTTTCCATAATAGTCATAACTATTTTACTACCTTAAACTGTACCTGAATTCAAGTGCATGCCAATTCATCATAGTGAGGTCTTAATTTCCCACATAAAAAATCAGTATTTCTCTACATTCCTGACAGACCTTCCTCCTCCCGCCACAAGAGATCGCCCTCCAGGGTGTAAAACTGTGTTTGTCGGCGGTCTCCCAGAGAATGCGACAGAGCAGCTCATTGTGGAGGTGTTTGGACAGTGTGGGGATATCACAGCGATACGGAAAAGCAAGAAAAACTTCTGCCACATCAGATTTGCTGAAGAGTTTACTGTGGACAAGGCTCTGTTCCTGTCAGGTAAGATATCATGTTCAATCCACAATCTCCAGCTGGTTAACTGAATACAGAGCTTTGTAGATTCTGCAAGGTCAAATTTCAGTATTTAAGTGCCAACGTTGTTGTGCAGGCTCTTCTTAATTGATAATATCTAAGATAATCATGTAGCACAGAGAAACTCAAGACAATGTTGACACTGTAGCCTTGATGATTTAAAGACTTTGAAAAATATGAAAGTAGGGCTGCATGATAGGGCCTGAAACCCATTTCTCGATATCTTTAAGCCATATTGCGATGCACAATACACATCTTGATTTTCTGGTTTCTCCTCTAAATCGCTATAAACTTCAAGTTCAACCTGTTGATGCAAAAAATGACACCAGACCCTTCATTTGGATTCTTAAAATTTGCATTTGCAAACCCCCAAACATGCAACTGACGAGACGTGCAAGCAAGTTTTTTTCCACCTCTCCAAATACAAAAACATGCAACAGAGTTTTCTGGGTTGGTGGAGGAGCGAGGTGCTTGCTCTGACAGGAGCACCGGCAGAAAGTGAAGGAGCTGGAAAGAGAATTACATACCGACATCTTAAACATTTACATGACAATTTGGAAATATTCTTTTCTTGTATCTCAGGTGCAACAACCTGCAACATATCCAGAGTATTCAATATATACAAGGCTCTGTACTCAAATCTAAGTCAAAACAACAGTTAACCAAGATAAGAAAGAGTGCATGTTCCTGAATAAGAAGCTGGAAGGGACTGTAAATGGACCCAGAATCACAATGTACCCAAAGGCAGATAAACGTTGGTTTTATCTGACAGCAATTGAAGAGTTTTAAGGCCAAGTCTGATTGTCAGGCAGATGGACAAACAAGCACCATCCATCATTTCATTTTCTCCCTCCTATCCCTGAGTTGGGTCATGGCAGCAGCAGGCAATCCCTCCCTGAGCACCATTTTTCAGCTCCTCCTGGGGGATCCCGAGGCGTTCTGAGGCCAGATGGGTCACATAATCCCTCCAGTGAGCTCTGGGCCTTACCCAGAGGTCTCCTCCCTGTCGGATATGCCTGGAAAACCTCCAGACGGAAGAACCCGGCAGACATTTTAATCAGATGCCTGAACCACCTCGACTGGCTTCTTTGGATGCATGGAGTAGCAGCTTTGCTCCAAGCTTTTTCCAGATGTCTGAGCCCCTTAAACCATTTGTATCTGTTGTCTTGTTCACTGAATCACTAAAAAGAGCTCATGAGCAAAGATGAGGGCGTAGATGGACTGATAAATTTAACAACACAGCACAGCACTCTCTTCTTAGGCAACTGAGACTCGTTTCTTTTCCGTATCTCGCTAACTTTGACCTCAGCTGACTTCACCTCAAAGGAAAATTTCATCCATACAGTCTCGACTGAAATAAATGTTTTACTCCTTCTATAAACGGTTCAAATCAGTATTCTTTGCATATTCTGTGCGACCTCAGCATCAGTCACGCTCTCATTTAACCACGTCTTCAAAGCTAAACATGCTGATTTTACAACTGTTCTGCTTTTCACAGCAACATGGTCAGAGGCTCATGGGTATTCTATTATTTAAAGCTGTCCAGCATGCCGAACGAAAAATGTGAGGAGGAATTTTAAATTATTGAAGGAAAAATTCATTTCTTTTTTATAAACATTGTCACATTTTGAAATAGGAATTGAATATGAGTGAATGTAACCGTGTTTCACTTCTCCATCGGGCTGTGAAAGTATACACAACAAGGTCGAAATTAATGAGTTTCACCACAGACCGTCAAAGGCTTTCACAACAGAATTTATAAATGAGGGATAAAACGAAGGAAAAAATCTTTTCATTACAAACCAGATTATTTTTCCTGTAACATCTCTGAATAAAACTGTTTATTAAGTTTTCCTGCAAATACCTCTCATACACACCCAAAGATACACACTCCACCTCCCCAGCACACACACACGAAATCGTCTGATAAAATATTGAAGCAAAGTTGTTGATTCACAGCCATGAGCAGAGCGAGCAGACCAAAGTAGATGGACTAAGTCTGCCTCTCCCTCTAATGATAGTGGATTTTCCTCCCATTGAATCACACTGGACGCCATTAGTATGACTGAAGAGAGCCCGCGTGCACCCAAACACTTGCACAGTACAGACTGTTATCATTTTGATCCAATTAAATGGAGAATGGGCCTGACTTCACTTCAGATCAACAACTAGTGGTTGTGAAAAATTGAGTAAAGAGGAAAGTAGGGGGTTGAGAGGGAGGAAATGAGGAGAAGGAGGTAATGAGGGATACAGTGGTCCTTTAGGAGTACAAGAGGAGTGATTGGCTTTCATTTGTCTCTTCTTGTGTTGACAACAAGAAAGAAGCTACAATATTCTCCTGTACAAATCTGTTAGCCATGGTACGAAGATCTACAAAGTAAAGCAGGCAAAGACCTTGTTGAAAACTAGAGTTGGGCAAATTACTTTAAAAAAGTACTTTGTTATAGTTACTTATTACTTTCCCAAAAAATGATTGAATTAGTGACGGAATTACTCCTTCATAAATGTAATTAGTTAGTTTTTTAGTTAGTTAGTTAGTTAGTTCCACCAAGCAGGCTGGTTCGGTTTGTCTCAGTACGGCGCGCATTTTGTGGCATTTCCACTGACTGATCCCACTTTTTGGGACCCTTTCATATGGGTGCCAGACTGAACCAATCCGCTCTCGGAAGGTGGAGCAACACACTGCAGATCATTGATTGGTCGAAAGTATCGTCACTTACGCCGACAGTGGCTGCATTTCTCCTGGCGGCACACAGACTTCTCTGAAACAAAGCTTGATTGCACTTTGTATCAAAGAGCTACATGCCAGTCACAGCGGACGAAATGCTGGATGTCTTCCATCGTTGCTCTTTGTTTACTGTGTCGCGTTTTTCTTATTTGTTGGATTTATTAGCAGGGCACACCATGTCGCGTTGCTATGGCGTCACGCTACATGCTGCTGTCGGCATTCCAGCTTATACGCAAACAAGACCAAGCTTAACCGAGCCAACCAACCCGTACCAAACCATACTGATCTGAACCGGACTGCTTGGTGGAAACGGGGCTATAACGTTTACATGTATGTTCCTGCTTTTAACATTTATGACACTGAGGTAGTGTCTGTATATTTCCATCCTGAAAACGCCAGTTTTAACCCAACAGACTACTCAGCACTCGTGCATACTAAGTTTGCAGCTCCTGTCCTGTGTCTGGCTGAGTGAGCCAGGTCAGATAGACTCGTCAACACTTCTGTCTCCTGCTCCACTCCTGTAATTTCTCCTAGTTCCCCCCTTGTTTTTAAGTCTGGTCTTGTCATCTCTAATGTTTTTTCAAGTCAAAACAAGTCAGCTACTTGTGCCTTACACTCAAACCTCAGAAAGCATCCACCCCTCTCCCTCTAGTTGGTTTGATCCAAAGACGCTGCATGAGATCCTCTCTGACTGCAGGTTGCACAGACACACACAGATAGCTGTGTGATATTTGTTGCTGAAAAGTTTACTTTAGCATCAGCTCTTTGTTAAAAACATGTCAACATGATTGTTCTCATCATTACTTGTGTGTCTGCTGCTTTTCCTCATATTTTATTTGGAGCTCCTCTTTTGTTCCTGGCTGAGCGAGCCAGGCCAGATACAAAGTAACACACCACATTTTACTGGTGGTAACGGCATTAGTAACACCGTTAGTTTTAACACTGTTATTCTCACCACTGATTAAGACGGAGGGGGTTCAGGACATTTACCTCCTCCACTCACTGAGCACCAATTGCTTTGTCTTCATTGCTTAGTTTTCTGCTTCTTCTAATCTGTACATCCTTTTCCCACATTTTTATCCCACCCAGGTTATCGTGTTCGCCTGGGCTCCAGCACAGACAAAAAGGACACGGGTCGTCTCCACGTGGACTTTGCTCAGGCCAGAGACGACCTCTACGAGTGGGAGTGTCGACAGCGCATGTTGGCCAGAGAGGAGAGACACCGACGAAAGATGGAGGAGGATCGACTCCGACCGCCGTCACCTCCTCCAATTGTCCACTACTCCGAGCACGAGTGTGGTCAACTGGCAGACAAAATCAAAGGTAGGATGACCTGATAAAGCAAAAAGCATATACTAAAAAATGAGTGCATGATGAGGTTGGAAAAAATGCTGAGTCTCCAAATGCAGCAGGTCAAACAAACCAAGCTGTTCTCTGATGTTTGAGCAAATCCAGGGATTTGTTTTTCAGAGGTCACTGTTAAACACTCTCTATCAGTTTACTCTTTCATCTTGTCCTTTCTTTTTCTCCTCTTCCCGGCTCTCCCTGAGGTTTCTGGCTGTATGAACTTGTTTCACTAATGAGCGAAGACACTTCCAGGTCTCAGCCACCGTTGCCCGTTAATAACTGTGACTTTCAGCCTCTCCACCATCTGTTGGAGTCTTTCTCAGCTCTTTCTTTCTTGGCCTGGGTGTAAAGAACCAACTCTGTGTTGTGGTAACCGAGGATTTGTTTCTAATTACTTTTGGCTGCTGCTGTGAAAAACACACATTCTGGCTTTTTGCTGCAAGTTTAGGGTTTACTCCTCCCTGAATCTGTCACCAAGAGAGGAGAAAGGAGTTCAGCCCTTTTCATTGCGTGTTATATTCCTGTTTGATGACAGGAGCTAAATGTTTAACCCAGACCACCTCTAGAGGATTTAATCCCTTCTTTTGTTTCCTCTCTCTGTCTCTCTGAGGTGTCGTTGAATTCTCTGCTTCTTCAATAATGACACTTCACTTATCTCCTTTATCCAGTGTGTGTTTTGTTCTCTTGTCCTTCTTCTCTTTGGAACACTGTGGTCTAATATTTAATCATTTTTCAGTGTCACCTTACTGAAACAAACCCTGAGTCAGCATTTTTACACGTTTTAAAACATGTTTTATAACAAGGCCGGCTAAGATACTTATTTTTTTTGACAAGACAATTTTGACCCGTCCTCTTTCTCTGTCCTCTGTTCCCCTGAAACAGATGACGGCAAATTTCCTGAAGCGGTGCGTGTGCTCTTGACCTGGTTGGAACGAGGCGAAGTCAACCGCAGGAACGCCAACAACTTCTACTCCATGATCCAGTCGTCCAACGGCCACATCCGCCGGCTGACGGGCGAGAAGAGTCAGCACGAGAAGGAGATGGAGGAGGCCAAAGACAAGTTCAAGACCGCTCTGGCTGGAATTCTGGGTCAATGTGAGTCTTCTGCTCTCAAACACACACACACACACACACACACACACACACACACACTGCAATGTTGAATCTTAAACACACCTCCTGCTGGACTGATCTCTGATTGTGTTGTAGTAAATGTCAGATTTAAGTCAGAGGGGTCTTGTCAGAAATTTGCCTCCATAATAAATGTTTGGCTAGTTTTGAAACCCTTAGACATTGAGCATGAACATAATGCAGGTTTGAAGCAGAAACTACTGCAGTTTGAGTTTTGATCAAGTCTTTCCATGCCTGGAGAAGTTGATGCTGAAAAAGGTAAGTATGAAATCATGCACAGGCCAAACATAATGGATCTTAATCCTATTGATTACAAGGACCTAGAAGTCATCTGATTCATGCTAGTTTAACTTATGGAAGAAAACTTTAAGGTGAGTTTGTTTTTCTCCTAACAGCGTTATCGTATCACTTATTCCCTTTTACTCCTCTGTGTTACAAGTACATCAAACATTAATGGAAACAATGGCAAACATTGTGGTGGATTATGAATCATGTTGCCTTCAGAAAAATTCAGTAAGTATGTTTATTGCATGAATCCACAGGAGGGCAGACATGTTGAATAAAATGCATGCTTTAGTTTACGAACAGCCAAAGGCGAAACATGCAGCTTTCCTGTGCTGCTGCTGGTTTCCAGCGCCTGAGGTGCTTTGTCTCAACATATCAAACTACATGCATGTTAATTATAATGTGAACATCCTCCAGTACAAAGTAAAGGTCCTTATTCTCTGCCTTTACTACAAAAGAGGTAAACATTGGGGGATGTATGTGTCCCATATGATAGAGAAAGGAAGGAAGAGAAAGAGTTGGTATTCTTGTTTTTCCATCATTTAAAAAAATACGATCCTTTTCCTTTTCCTGACGCAGGCCTGCCCTCAAGTCAGAATCAAACTTCTTGTCCAGACAAAACAAATTAGGTCGATCTATCCTTTAAGGTTCTGCCGCACAGGTCTGTGCAGACCTGCCTCAAAGTTCAATTCACCCACGTCACAAAAAGTATCTTGCCTATAGATAGATTGACATGTGATTGATAAATGGATTGATAGATGGATAGAATTGCAGAGAAGTTAAAAGTCTTGCAGGTCTGTCTGTGCCCTTTCCTCTGGTCTCTGACTCCTCCATCGATCTGCTCCATCAAATTACAGGCTGCTGGGAAGGGGCTATCGATCCCACACTGCTCTGTCTCTCAGCACTCTGAGAACACACACACTTAGCCGGTGGTCATATTGAGTCCAGCCTGTGTTCATTAGGAGCTCTGGGATACACAGACGAACCTTACACGTCTCTGTGACTACCTACATGTCAACAGATGGAGAGATTTTAGAAGGGGGATGACTTATATTAAGCTGAGATGAAACTTGACACTCGTTATCACTCATTGATGTTGTAGTGTTAGCTTTCTGAACTGTTGTTCTGCAGCCTTTGATTCATAAGCCAATCATTTTACATTGATGTACAAAGCACCATCAGAATAACTTTCACTTCACCCAAATGTCTGTGTGGTTTCAGTATATTAATAAGGCTTTAAAGACAAATTATCCACCAATAAAGTAGGATGTTTTTGCTTACACATGGCACCAGTTTGTGGCATTCAGTGCACTGGATAGTATCTTGGACGTACTTGCATTGAAACAGTTTAACAAAGCATCAGCAAGATACACAATCTGGAAAAACTTGCATCTTTTATCCAGCTCTTCTTTTTCTTGATGGTTTGTACCAGAGATGGGGACTTAAGTTTGCGACTCTAACTCGAGTCGCACTTTAGTTATGCACAAAGAGACCTGATTCTGACTCGTGTTTTGGGTAGGGATGGGTACCTTTCACATTTTAACAATATGGTACAGATGCCCAGTACCTAGCATCGGTACTAGTACTCAACAGTACCAATTTTCGGTACTTTCTAGGTTTATATGGTAAAAATATCAACTTTTTTAATTATAAAATATAAACGATTTTAAACTTAACATATTTATTCTTCAATATACAACCTTGCGGTGCTGTGTTCATGGCCACCATGGATAATTGCCTACTCTTCCACTACCTCACAGTCACAAGGATGCATTTAGGTACCTAAACATAGTACCTTTTGGTTTTACACGATTCGGTACCCGGTACTTTTGACAGAATTCGATCGGTACCTATGAAAGTACCCAACTCTGTACCCATCCCTAGTTTAAGGACTCATGAACAAGCATAATGTTTTTTTTTCGGCATAAGATTGGGGAAACTGACAAGTTTAATGTGATTCCTTCCTTTTTTCCATAGTAACCATGGTAACCACTTTATGTATCGGGTGTGTGCCTCGTGGCATCAAGTGGTATCGCTCATACATTGGATTAGGACAATTGCGACCGGTGGCAGACCTGCAGCTGCTGCCGTACCATTTGTCATTACATTGGGTTATAAAAACTTTACAAAGTACAGCACTAACAAAAGAAGTGCTGACTGCAGAGTCTACACAATCTGGATCAAAGATGTTGGATCCACCACATCAAATTTTGTCAGGCACCTAAAAACTCACCTAGATAGGATCATATAACGAAAATAACTAATCAGTACTGATACTGTATGCTAATAGATAGGAGTGATAATAATACAGTAAATGCTTTAAGTGCTTTTTGTAGATACAGCTGTGTATTGTTTGCAGACTAGATAGCAGCAGATGACAAAAGCTCATAAGACTTATTTTTTAGAGACTTGACTTAGACGCCCCCTAAAAAACTTGGGTCTGGATTTGGGCTTGCAAAAAAAAACCTTAAGAACATCTCTGGTTTGTGCTTTAAAATTTGTTGGTGCCTTCAGTGGAGCTGCTCTGCAACCCTGCAAAATCTTTTAAAGCACCGACCGCTCATGTGAACAGATCTTGCAAGATGAAGAGCCACTCACAGTGAATATATTAACAGATTATGCTCAGGAGGGTGTTTGAGTCGATATCTAACCAATAAATTGGACGATCGATTTGAATCAGAAATTCAACTTTTTCCTCCAGATCCAATCAGGACCACAGTGCTGCTTTTATAAACGTGTCCTTGGGCAATTTTTTTCTCTGCTGCTGTGGAGATGCACGGTGGTCGACAGTGGCACACTTCAAGTAGGTTATTTTTAGAAGCTGCTGGTTGCTTAGCAGAATTTTCTTTTTTAAACAAATATCTAACAAGACAAAGGTGCAGCCGTGCTGGCAGCTCTGTGAGTCTGTGCTGAGTGTACACACAGCAGGAGTAAACAGTTCATACGATGCTGATTGGAATGACTTCAATATGGCCCAGGATTTGATTTACTGAAAAGGATCAGGGTTTGAGATTTAAAGAGATTGTGAGGAGGTAAGTAGATGATACACATGCACTGGAACATAGAAACAGGTGTACAAACACACACAGTTCTTTGCGTCAGTAGTTGACTCCACGTTCTCACTCCTCTGCTCCTTCCCACCTGTCCTCTTTCTCTCTCTGTCTCTGTCTCTGAATGGTTTCTGGTCCCTCCCTGCATCCCGCCACAGTCGAACAGATTGTGTCTGTATTCCAAGCTGCTTCCAAACAAAAGGCATGGGACCATTTCTCCAAAGCTCAGCGCAAGAACCTGGACATGTGGCGCAAACAAGCAGAGGTTAGTCCACCTTGGTTTTTATTCTAATGTCCAAGTGCTTTATGGTAATCCAGACTTTCACCAGTTTTATTCACTGTCTATTTGTCTTTATTATTGTGCAGTTATTTATTTAAGAATATAAATGGTGAAATAACAAGTCTCCAGAGCAGCTTTCTTGCTAAAGTAAGTACTTAGAATGATAGCAGAAAGAGGAAGAGCTCCAAAGTGAGAAACACAGACACACACAGGTCCAAACCTCTGTCCCTTCCTCCTCCCCTTCTTCCTTCAGTGAATCTCACTGTGTTGGATTCAAGATACTGGGTGAGTTTTCTATTATTATGTATAGAGAAACCAGAAACAGAAAAGCAGTTTTGTCACTGAATGTATTCTCACCTGTATGTAAAATCATTACCTGTATAGGATGTATGATGGCTTGTTTATAATGGAGAGTCTAGAGTGAGGTGCAGTCCTGAGTCTAGTGGACCTTGTATGATCATACCCGATTGGTAAGTTTCTTGGTATAAAAACAAAAGATGTTTGGCATATTGTTTCAGAAATGTCCGACAAACAGTTTTTGTGACACAAACTTACAATATAAGCATTCTGAGTCATCAGGTTAAAGGTAGGTGCTGCAGGGAAAAGGGAGTTGTGGACAACATAACTCAAAAAGCAATTAACAGATCTGGATGAAATTTTCAGGAAATGTTTAAAATGGGATAAGGAAGAAGTGAATACATTTTGGAGCTGATCTGGATCACAGTCTGGATCCAGGATTTTTTCAAAGGATTCTTCATCATTGTCAGATAGGGACGTTATCATCATATGTGTATATAACTCCACCATAAATGGTTGGATTGCTTTGCAAAACAATACAAGACAAGGTCACCATAATTTCTGACAAATGTAAAAGTACAATCCAGATCCTGGAAATATTCTGGATACTAAGACCTGGAGTATGAAATATGTACTGAGTCATCATAATGTTCAACATTGTCAGGTAACAAATTATCGCACAAACCTGCAACTAACACCAAATTGTAGCAGACAGTCTGCTGAAAGGAAGTATAACATTAAAGTAGGACCAAAGTGTTGGTGACAATCACAATATGCTTGGTGGAGGTTTGCGCGCTCTGAGTGCTTTTCTAGTTAATTTATCTACAGATTCATTTAAAAAAATACACAATTTAATCCTGACTGTAAAACATTTCAGCCTCTGCTTATTTAAATGTATCATGCTCAAACAGCTTGTGTTTGAGATTTTAACATGTACTTGAAGAGTAAAAAGAGGCTGTATGATCATCTTCAGCAGCAGTCCCTCAAAGGGTCTCTTAAGGATCTTCTCATTTGGGAAACACTCTGGTCTGTATGTACACTGCAGCAGGATGTATTAAAATCCATTATGTGGATTGGAGAGGGTTTCTATCAGGCCTCCGGGATCCTTCCATTCTTTCTCATGCTCTTATAGTACTGAATATACACACAGCGTACACCAGGGAGTACAGCATGAGTGTAGATGCAGGTGAAATAGAGCGCTGTGGGTGGACTCAATTCTGCAGGCAGGAAACGTCACGTTGCCTTTCATTTGCTTCGTAAACAAATGTGCGTCTTGGCAAGAGTCAGTGGGTGATAGTGCTCATGGGAAATGGAGTCTTTATTCTGGAACAACACTGCCTCCAACAAATAGTCATCACAGGGCTTTGAAGTATCCTCAATCAGTTTCAGCTAACAAACCGACTGCATGGATTTGAAGAGATTTTACTAGTGCTAATTCATCGCACTTTAATCTCATATATGTTTAAGGTCCCTAAATAAAGAATTTGTCTTCTAGGACGTTACAAAATTGTAGTGCATGATCGATCAAATGAATACACAAAGAAGAAATCCACATTTTTTCAATTACATTGCAACTGTTGAGCTTGTCTTGGAGCTTGTCAATCAAAATCATGCTCGTAAACTACTGTGGGTGAGAGCGGTGTGCTCTTTGGATGAGAGCTCAGCATGGATATGAGGAGAAGATGTGAGATCACAGAGGCATAGCGAGACGCTGCAAATCAGAAAAGTTCAGGCAGATCAGGCTCAAACTGAGGATGTGTAGCGGTAGTTCAGAGAGAAAGAGCGGCGTGATCGGTAGAAAAGAAGACAGATCATGGAGATGAACGCAATAAAAAAGTTTGTTTTGTCTGTTTTTTGAATCAAAAACAGGAAGAGAGATAGAAAAGAAGAATCCACTCTTCTTAGGTAGTTTTGGTGTTTGCATAGTCGGAGAAAACGGTGTAATTTGGGTCTTGAAAGATCGTTCAAGATGCTCTGAAAATGGCTGGGGGCCAATGAGTTTATCGTGATAATTTTTTTAATGCATTAATTTGCTGTGTAATTGATTAATCTAATAACGTGTGAGAGCCCTAGTTTTTACATTGTAAAATTGCATCACTCCAAATCCTCATTTCAGTGGAGTCCTTCAGATCATTATTTTGTGTTCACTCTCACTTGCTCAGCATCACTTCTTGCAGAAGCAGCACAGGCAGCTGTTTTCCTGAAGAAGCACTGAAATCTAACCATAGGCCACACGCACACAGCACCAAACAGGCAGTCAAATAAGCTGTAATGCAGCTGAGTAGAGTGGAGCACTTAGCAGCGGAAGAACCAGAAACAAGACTCCAATTAAATGTTAATGTGGTCCTAGAGCTGCTGGATGTGTGTGGGGAGCATCTGCTTTTGTGAATGTTGTATGCTCGGCTTGTTCCAGTTGCTAGTCCTATCAGAGGCTCGTTAATATAAATCAACACAGGTTAAAAACATTTTTTCCCCACCAGGTATCCCTCCAATTAAGCAGCCCTGAGTCTTATCATGCTTTATCTTGTTTGGCTGGTCCGCTTGCTCATCAAACACCCTCTGAAGAAATGATCTAACTCTTTGACTCATGTGTTTGGTAACTTGATGCAAAAGTTGCCAGAAACCTTTGCTTTGATCACCAGCAACCACTGAGTAAATATTTGGGAGTCTTGGCTTGCTTGATGCTCAGATTTCATCACCATGATGTGTTTACTTTGGCTGTCCGTGGTTTGTCACTGGCCTTTTAGAGCAAACTAAGATGATTTAACCATGCCTCCGAGTGTTGTTTGATTTATTTTTGATGAGGTCTATGAGGTGAAATCATACATTCACTGTGTGAGTCGGGAATTAAAATGAGCTCAGTGTCAAAATTATTCAGTGTTTTATTTAAAAGCCAATCATTTTTTTGCTTATGAAGGTTATTTTTACACTGATGTTAAGGTTGGCCTGTGCAGTGCACTGGTCAGCGGTGCAGAGCTTTATAAGAAACAGCTCGGGGGTTGTTTATCATCAAACAGGCAGCCACTCTCAGTCATTGTAAACTCACTCTGATTCTTCAGCCTGGAGCTGAAATACGGAGAAGCGAGCCGCGGTGTTGAGAGGCTGCAGCTCCGAGGCAGAGTCCAACAACAGCTGCCTCCCTCGATCACTGTTTTTATGTGTGTGTGTTTGTGCACACTCAGCCCCAGACACACCAGATGGTTGTGTGTGTGTGTGCTTGTGTTGTGTGTAGAGTACCTGTTTGACCTCTGCCGTGGGCTCTGCCTGGTAATGTCAGCTGACAGATGGTTTCAAGTTTATTTACTCTTTGGCTGCGTTTTACTCACTTTGGCTCCTCTGGGAGTCATTTTCAGCCCATTTTACATACATTTTTCATTTTCATACCTGAAGTCTATGCTCTGGTGTTTTTACAGCACACAGGGGTGAGTCAGGATTGTCAGATATTGAATTAACCATTAAATCTGTTTTTTCTTTTCTAAATCAAATAGCTCATTTCAGTCGTAGTATCTCATCTGTAAGACTTTTTTTCATCTGTTTTTGGTTTTAATGTAATACAACAGCCAGATCTTTGCCACAATTGTATTTACTTGTGTATTTGACAGGGACATGTGCATGAAATGTTGCTTTAAACAGTGCTCGAATTAGATGCCTCACATATGGGTGTCCAGCAAGAGCTAATTTGCAACCTCTATCCATAAGATCCTTAAACCCATTGACAATGCACAAAAGGATTAATGCATTCATTAAATGTAGGACTCCAAAAACATGGTGACCAGCATAAGATAGAAAGAAGCTTTTTTTGTCACTGTATTGAAACAAAACACAACAACAATTTGTTTGCAGCAATCCAAAAAAGGTACATTTGAATAGATTATGAGTGAGTAGATAATAGTGAGGTGGCTGAATAAATGTGCAAGTTCTTATAAGTGAAGATAAAAGACCAACCAGATAAACAATAACCACACTTTTAGGATTCACAGATGTCAAACTTTACAGTCTGTATGCACAGACCTGCTTCAATTTCAGCTATTTTCATGTCTGTTAAAAACCTAAAGTTCAGTAAGTATTTTAGTTTCAGATTAAATGACACACATCTTCCATGATATCATTCTAAGATGCCAAATAAAGTACGGGTGCAGTGCTGTGGGAGTCATAACAGGAGAAAAACACAAGCTTTTATAAAACTTCGTAAAAAAATTTGCAAACCATGCTTTCTGGGGCGGAAGTAGCTTAGTCCGTAGGGACTTGGCTTAGGTCGGAGGGTCGCTGGTGCAGACCAAGATTAGAATTGGGCTGATACTTGGGTAGATGTTGGCTTGCATTCCTGAGCACTGTCGGATGCCCATGAGCAAGGCACCAAAACCCCCAACCGCTCAGATGCATGCTGAAGTTGCAGAACCATCACTCTGACCTCTAATCCCTGTGTGTTTCTGTGCAGAAGTGCTGTTTGTGCATGTGTGTATGTTTAGCATGTTCAGAGTGTAAAAAAGAAACAGAATTTACCCCATGGGGATTGATAAAAACTAGATCTATAATTTAAAAAAGTATGTCTTCTATATATCTTTGTAAAACTAGAATATATGGTTGACCTTCAAAAACATGTTTCTGCTGCCCACCATGATGTGCAGGCTCTTTAATCAAAACTTTTATCATTCATGCTAAAATAAAATTATTGATTTTATCTGGACTTTCAAATGTACTGTTCCACAAAAAAGAGGCTGGGAAAAGTAAACCTCATTTTTTTTATCATTTTATTGGACAGATTACAGTTATTTATTTGTGTTTCCGAACTGAAAAACATGATTTAGTGACTTCTCTTGTCAGTTTTCTGGCTCAAATAAAAACATGAAATTAGTTTGAAACTTTTCACTCAAGTTCAAAATGGTGAAATGAAAGAAAATCTCTGGGAAAATAAAAAGAAGTCAGATTCAAAGCACTGCATGATGCTGGGTAGGTTACTCATTTTTATGACAGTTGGTCATATTGTATGTGTACAATGATTTTGCACAGTCATTAAGTGGATCTTGATCTCCATGTTTCTGCAGGGGGAGGTGGGAAAGTCTTCAAATAATGAGTGTACAACCAGGAGTGACTATCGAATAGTTTACTTGCTTGAAGATGGATTAACACTTCCGATCTGTTTGTCTCTTCCACATTATATCGTTGTTGTTTTTTCCACCAAACATGATGGCTCGATGACCGTATGTTTCCAATTGTGGAAACATTAATAACAAAGTGTTGAGCTTTAACACAGCTTTAAATGAAGGGTGTATGTTTGCCTGCTTTCTGACCCTGATGCAAAGGAAAGTCTTTGTATGACACTGAATAAACATGTTTCCTTGACTTTTAACCCTCTTTTATCATAAAAGCTGCTTCAGTTTGCTAAAATCTCTGTTTTCATGTAAGCGCCATGTGCAGCTGTCAGTCAAACATCCTCTCCTGTCAGAAAATAAAAGCTGGAATGATTCCAGGGACACATGCATGAACAGATTAACACCTCAGTGTTACAGCGTTTAATGGATGCTGAAAGCATGGGCTGTCTGATGTGTGAACATTTCGAAAGGATTTTGTTTGTTTTGTGCTTTTCTCTGCACACACCTGGAAGGTTCAGTCTTATTTAGAGCAAATTTGCTTCACTGGATCGACCTTAAACTTTTAACCACTTTAAAAACTGCCTCTGCCACTGGTCTTCAAATGGATGTAGTCATTAGAGATTCTGTGTGAGGCTGAAAAGAAGTAGAGGGGAGCTGTATAATGAAGTAAAATCTGTGGC
Organism: Halichoeres trimaculatus; assembly: GCF_033239565.1. Classification (NCBI taxonomy): domain Eukaryota; kingdom Metazoa; phylum Chordata; class Actinopteri; order Labriformes; family Labridae; genus Halichoeres; species Halichoeres trimaculatus. The sequence continues at coordinate 30,498,105 of NW_027437185.1, read as the reverse complement.
TTGGCAGAGTAAAACGAGAATAGCAGGAGTAGGCACTTCTTTATGCATTGAAGCTGCATGAGTGTGCTGTTTTCCTAGAGTAACAAGTACAATCAAGTGAAAAAGGAGTCTGTATTTGTGCCACAATCTGCTCTATCACTCAGCAAGAGGAGGCGTGTATCCTCAAACTCTCAGCTAGTCTTCCTCAGTGAAACAGTGAAAATCAAGCTCCAGCTAAAACATGCATCACCCATGATCCTCTGCAGCTCTGAGTCGCCCTCCTTTGTTTGTGTTTTCCAGGAGGTCAGAAACATGCACAACGAGCAGCTGATGGGCATCAGGAGAGAGGAGGAGATGGAGATGTCAGACGACGACATGGAGGACATGCCAGACAGCAAAGACTCAGAGGACTCAGGTATTCATGTGATGCTTTTATTCACAGATCAGCACTTCTGTTAGTGTGAAAGGACAATGTGCTGATCAAAGTCTAATCTGACAGTAATCATCCTTAAACCATCAAACAACCATCTGACAACTCAGCATGAATAAGAAACACATGCTTAAACATCAACATGTTGACAACATACATGCTCCACTGAGCCATCTGACTGTTTTTCACTCATGTCCAAAGCAGAAATCCAAAACAAAAAGCCTATGTGTGTAGGAGTGTGTTAGCGTGTGTGAATCTGGGGGTCGATAGCTCTACCTGTGATGTAACAGAGGGAGATTGCACAGAATCTGACCAAATGGTTGACATCTCCTCTCACTGAGCTGATGAGGCTCTCAGATCAATATTCCTCTCACCTCAAACTTTCATTTCACTGGTAGAGAACACACAAACACATACACAAACACACACACATATGAAGCCAGAGTTCATTCCTTCATGATGACTTCATGCAGCACTTGCTAACACCCACACAACAACTAACCTGACACACACTCACACACTCACCTCAGGATGGGGCTTATCTTCCCCGTCCAGTCAGTGTATTAAACTTTCTCCTAAGAGCTTCCTCTCAGGCCCACAGGAGCAGAGCAGAGCTGATAACACTGGACGTGTCTGCAGCTGAGCGGCTCTCGTACAGTAATAACTCCCTCTGTCTCCTCTCTGAGCTCGATAGGTCGGGTCAGATGTCCAGAACAGAAACACTCCAGGATTATCACAGTGCACTGTGTACTGTAGATGTCTGGTTATTGGACGTGGTTTATGTTTGCACATAAAAGTGTCTAGTTAGGAAACAGCAGTGTGCTTTACTGTCTTTTAAGTGAGGTAACTATGTTTGAATATTTCCTCAGAGTTTGTAAACTGACATCCAGTATGACATCTGATGTCAATCAAAGCCTCATGACTGTGTGGTGTTGTTTGCTGATGGTGCTGCCTCTCATAATAAAGCTGGAAGCCTTTCATCCGAGACTTGTTTCCTCAAACAGAGCGCTTTTTTATTTTCTGACAGCATGTCCACTTCAATTATTTCTTTAAAACTTTGCTAGAGTGTTACAGGTATCTCTATGGAGGGGTATTAGAGTTTTGTCTATGGTTTCTTAATCACAAGTTATACAAAGTGTAAATGCGTCTCAGGAATGCTGAGGTTATTTGAATTTATTAATATGTTTTTGGGAGAGTTTGTTTGTCTGTCTGTTTGTCTGAGAACAACGGATCCTTGTGAAATATTTAGGAAATGTCAAAAACAGAATAAGGAAGAAGTGATTAAATTTTACAGCTGATCTGGATCACCGTCTGGATCCAGGACTTTTTCAAAGAATTCTTTATCATTGTGAGATAGGGCTGTTTTCACCATGTGTATATAACTCCACCATAAATGGTCAGATTGCTTTGCAAAACAATACAAGACAAGGTCACCATAATTTCTGACAAATGTAAAAGTACGATCCAGATCCTGCCAATATTCTGGATACTGAGATCCAGAATATGAAATATGTACTGGGTCATCATAATTTTCAACACTGTCAGGTAACAAATTATCGTACAAACCTGCAACTAACACCAAATTGTAGCAGAAAGTCTGCTGAAAGGGAGTATGACATTAAAGCAGGACTAAAGTGTTGCGGGACAATAACAATATGCTTGGTGGAGGTCATATTAGTAAGCATTTGCGAGCAGCTTTCTCATCAACATGCTAGCGTTAGAAAGGAGTCAAGTTTTCAGAGTTTTTCCTGGCAGATCAGAGCGGAGTTCAAAACCATTTAAATAGGGAAACAAATTCAAATCTAAGGCCTCCTCTGCTTTTAGCTTTTAGATTGTCCAGAAACCATCCTAACCAACAAAAACAAGCAGAATGAGATGAAATACTGAAGTTTGATTTTATTTCCGCAAAGAAATGAATCAATGTTAATGCAATGAAACATGATAGTCAAACTGTGAAGGTGACTCCTGACACCATTATAGTTTGCAGTGATGAGGTGTAAATTGAACAGTGCTGCAGTGTTACACTGTATTACTGTATTACTCCGTCCTTTGTCCACTTTGTTGAAACCTGCAGGTGTTTCTCAAGTAGAAGCCTTAAAGGAGGAGAACGACTCCCTGCGCTGTCAGCTGGACGCCTACAGGAACGAGGTGGAGCTGCTCAAACAGGAGCAAGGCAAGAACCAGCCAATGAGGAGCGAGGAGGACAACACACACTCCCAGCAGCTCAGCTTCCTGCAGCAGGCTCTGCAGGGCATGCAGAAGGTATTTTACACCAGCACACACAAAGGCGTACAGTCGCTCTTTTCCTCTCCGACAGCCAACAAAAAGTTTAATCTCTTTTCGTTCCTGTTCTGTTCTGCTCCAGGTTTTCTCTGAGAACAAGGTCGTTCAGGTTAACCCATTCAATTTTTTACTTCAGCTGTCTTTTTATTCATGACCCGGCGCTCTCAAACTGAGTTTAATGGGAATACGAAGGAGAGTACACCTGTCTGCAGCAGCTGTTAGTGTTTTCTGAAGAGCCACTAAAAAGACACATTTTGAGGTTTTTCTTTTTGAAGGACAGCTGATTCTGTTACAAAAATGTCTTCCTTGGTATTTGATAACTCACTTGTATTTCTTGGACCACATCCAAGGCTTGTAAACTGTCATCTTTAATATTTGAGCTTTTTCTTAGTTTGAAATGTGTCTTGCATACCACACAGCAGAATTTTAGTGAATATTTACAAAGAAAAACAACAATAGAACTTGAATCTAGCTTCTTAATTTGGGTACTTTCTGCCCTCAAACCACTGCTCTTTAAGTTTAAACTCTAAGACCCAGTGTCCACATATGTGGACATTACATTTGTGCCTCTCAGAGCCATAATGCTTTTATTATTTAACATTTGACCTATTAGCCACATTAAGGAGCACTGCCCACATCATCTTTTGGTGATATCACGTTACACCCATATTAGTGAAAAAAACAATGTATTTATGTTCAAAAACACTAATAACAAAAAACTAACAGAGATCTCATTAATCAAACTTTCTGAACGGTAACTAATTTTAGTTATATATGTTTAAGTCTTACTTATCCCAGAAAGCAAGGTGAATTAAAATATGCACACCAGCTAAAAGCTTGGGTATTAAGAGGTTAAACTAAATATTATGATAAAAAAAACACTACAAGACAATGAACATCATCTTTTGCAGCCTGAGAGGAATGAACTCAAACACTTGACAGGAAATTTGTTTTTTGTGAACGCTTCCTTAAACTACTACCTTATCTTTAAACTTAATACCAAAGATTTCACCTCCTTACTTCCTTAGCTTCTTGGTTATTTTAAAGTGCCCTCACTTGAGCGAGCTGTCACAGGTAATTGAAGTAATGATGGATTTATATGTAGAGGATAAAATCCATTTCATCCCTGCTGTTCTTTCTGCACAGTAATCACCTCTCAGTCGTATGTTGTGTTTATAAGAAGATGAGCTAAATGGGCTCCTTTAATTGGATGTTCCTACTTGCGAGGCTCCACGTGTTTTATCACGCAGAGACACTAAAACTTCACACATCTTAAAATTCAAATTGAATTTACTTGAAATGTTAACAGCATGTAATGACAGCCTGTTTTCTCTTTTGTGAACTGAAGTGCACTTCAAAGGTGGGGAATGTGAAGCTTTGCGGATAAACATTTCCATCTGCGAGGACCCCCTGCTTCTCTTGGACTTGAAGTTTTAAGATTCACACAGCAGGCGGGGTATCTTCTTATACTTGAGAGGACAAGTATGAGATAAACACTGTTAAGCTACCAAAGCGTTCTGTCTGGTCTTTAATAATAAGAACAAGTGTTTCTTCATGACATAATTTGTCTTTTTGGGTGTTTACAAGAAAAGCATTTGACAAACTTTTCCCCCCTGGCGCTTATGTTAGATCAGTGTTATTTCAAATTGTTTCAGACCAAGGACCACTTATCCCCAAAAACAACTGACAGACCACTAAGCTGAATCTGATGCATTATAAATTGGCATGATACATGATACATGTAACGGCCATTGACTGTATAAAGAGTGGACAGCGTGGCTTCACCATTTACCATTGTACAGTGCAGGCGCCGCCATTGGCAGCTGTTATGCAGCGCATGAGTCCGGGCATGAGAGGAAATTATTATTATTATTTTTCTTTCAAGAGTTTTTTGGCTCTTCCTCCCGACGTATTTTACAATCCTTGAAAACAAAAAAAAACAAGAAAGGCAGTTGTCATTTATCTTAACGCCTCGTTTTAACCTCTTATAACTAATGAAAACAAAACTTTTCAGAAAAAAAAGGACATGAATACAAGACAGCCAAATGATATCTTCAAATCACCACAACAATCAGACGTGAGAAACATTTCTCCCAAGTGTATTAATATTTTAAAGTTTGACCACAGCCCATCTGGAATGACTGGGGAGATGGATTTTTTGACCTATACTGCAGCCAGCCTCCAGGGGGAGCAGAATTTGTGGCAACCTCACTTGAAACCAAGCAAGATGACATCCTTATTTTTTTTACAGTCTATGCTGACGGTCAAAATACACAAGATATGTCTCAGTTCGGGATCAGATAGGTTTCCATTCAAGTCAACTGGCCAACGCATGTGTTTGCTCCCCTGTTCCGGCAGTTCGCAGCAGATACACATCAATCCTATGTTTGCCGGATGCCGTAGCCGTGACGGGTCAATTCACAATAGAGCAGACCAAGTGGGACAGGAAGTTGTGCAAGGAAACTTCCAAAAAGAGCAAGTGACTTTCTAGCCAGCCGTGTTAAAACCAGAGTATAGTTAGCTTAACTTACAACAACAAATGGACATTATGACCGGAGCCTTGCCAGGAGGCAAGAGGTTTGAGGTTTTACAGCTCAACATGGTTGAAAAGATGCTCCTAAAATGAATGAGTGGGCTCTGGCAACCTTGGTGTCCACAGATCATAACTTTAGAAACACTGCATTAGGTTGATTTAAGCTGTGATTTAGAAGAATCTTTGGTTTCTCTTTGAAAAATGTTTATTAGACAGATTCGTGATGGGTTTTGCCTTGAGTAAAAGGATTTACATCCTCAAGTTGGTGAGTTCATTTGACTCTATGTTCCCCTTTTCTTCGCAGCAACTTCTAAAAATGAGAGAAGAGATGAAACAGCGAGAAGCAGAGCTGGAGAAAAGTTTGGAGGACAAACAGCAGCTGGAGAAGCAAGTCCAGACGCTGAAGGACGGACTCCAGAATCTGCAAAACACACAAGACATGCAGGTTAGTGTGACAGGAAACAGACATGTGTCAACTCTGAATGAAGTTTCCAAAGTTAATTTTCATATGAAAGTTCATCTCAGAGTTACGCTCTTTGTTTGTGTGAACACAACCATCTAATTTACATTTTAATAAGAAAGAAATTATTTCAAGCTGAGCTCCAACGCATAAAAGATATCAGAGGAAGAAGTCATCAGTAAACAAAATGAAAGAATGTGAAAGCTTTAAAATGTGATTTTGGACTGAGATGATGATGATGATAAAGTATTTTAAGCCAGCTAAAATTTATTTATAAGCTCATCAGATTTCTTAAAGTAGCTGTTGTGGATTTGTTGATACAGTGTCAACCCTGCAGGCGGACCCCACCATAGTGAGGACAATTTCTGACTTCAATCAATGTCCCTGTTTTCTCATTTTCCCCACAGGGAGCTTAATTCTTTTAACTTTATTGTTTCGTAATCCGCTTTTTAATTTTGAGTTTCCCCTTGAAAAAGCGAATAGTGCAGCTTTAAGCTTCAGAAAAGAGTTCAGTTATAAATCTTATGATCAACAACTAACTAATTCAAGTTTGAAGGACTACTTGTCTTTGTGTTGAGCCTGTATTCAGTGGTTTCTGGCGTCCTTCAGAGTTTGTCCTTTAAAGCAACAAAAGATTAAAAAAAACACAAGGGTTTAACATTTTAAGCTGGGCTTCAAAACGATGATAATCAATGCTCCGCTGATGAGTTTTACACTCTGTGTGAAAAGACTGAATACAACATTGATATCAAATGTGACCTACAAAAGCAAATCTGATCATCAGAAAGAAAAACTGACCATCTCTAATTATGATTTTCAAGTTATTGTAACCACTGCTGAGTGACTTATGAGTAAAAGACTTGAGCACAAAGAGTGAAATTGTTCATTTGGCTGGTAAAAGATGAAATAATTACTCACACATGATACAGGATCAGAAGAGATGAAACACATCGCCTTGTCCACAGAGTTTCTAATGATAGACACAAAATGAGTTATCACATTGGCTTTATATGATTTTTAGCTTTAATGATCATGATCATCTTACTTTTTCACTTGTGTTATCTGATGATGAAGACGACTTACAAATGTCACCTTCATTATTTAGTCCATCTTTTCAATTTCTTATCATCAGGTGAATCAGTGAGGAGGATGGTCAGTAGTTTTAGCTCCTTACATCTTCATCTTTGTTCACAGTCACATACAGATCCTGTTTCAACTACGGCTATTGTTTCCCAGCAACTTCAGTTTAACCTCAGCTTCATTTTCATATTTTTTCTTCTTATATCTGTGCTTCTCTTCTCTACAGGATGTTGTCTTTCTCATCCTTGAACCTTCTCTTTGCTGATTCCACTCTGAAATCATTTTATCATTCAATTTAAAATGATGAAGACTGCATTATCAATGCATTATTCCTTCATTAGAGATCTAATAATATAATAACTATTGGTACGTACACAGACTTATAGAGAATTCTTTTGTCCTGCCCTGCACATGACAATTAAAACAGTCATTTTTAATTCACCACATTTTCTTTTTATTCAGAATTCATGTTTTGAGTATCCACATATATGTACAACAATTCAAATCAAGGCAGAGTTATGTAAAAAAAAAAAAAACATGAAAAAAAGACAGAAAAATAAATTGGAAAAGACTCGTGTGCAGCATAAAACCATGGGGTTTTAATTTAACTCCTTCTAAATTTTATTTAAAGTCTTGTCTAAGTGGTTAATGTGGGGTTATGAACTCGAGCAAGCTTCTCCAGTAGTCCTCAAATACATCACTCTTCAATCTTATTGTAAAAGTCATTTTTTCCATAACAAAAATTTAATTCATTACCTTCAACCAGTCTGTTAATAAGGGTGGTCTCTGACACAGCCACTTCTTTGTTACGTCTTTTTTGCTGGCCACCAATATGACCCCATACAAATAAGCTAGGTGGACCCTGAACTTGAGGTGGCATCTGGCCCAGGTACATCACTCTTAAACCAAAGTCCAACTTAGTCTTCAAAGCTTTTTCCATACTGTCTCTGATTGACTTCCAATAGATTCAAGAATATTTTCATACTGTTTGTGTCGTCATATTTGATTTGACAAAGATTTGGCAGGTTTTTCCATGGGTGCTACCCACAAACTCAACTTTACTGCTCATCCCACAAATATATGTTCCTCACAAATTAAGCACCATTTAAAAGGAAATAAACAGATGTTCCCAAGGTGCAAGATTAATTATCAAGAAACGCCGTTTCACATCTTTCACTTTTGTGCTAAGTTTAGCACCACTGATAAAACTCTTACGTTCTCCCTGAGCTCTTATTAACAATTGGTTAATTCACTCCTGCTACATTATTTTCTCATCACTTAATTAAATGAGTTGCTAACACTGTATCTTGTTTTTCCCCGCAATCTAACATCTTGTTTTTAACCATTTAAGCCTTTTTTGGGGTCTCAAATTGAAAAGAGTATATCTCTGCGCCTACAAGGTCTATTTGAGTCGTTGTGGTGCCATGATAAAGGAAACACCTGTGGAATTTGTTCAGACGAATCAGTATTGGTGTTTATGTGACTGGTTTAGAGTCACATAAAGGATTTTTTTTATGCCTTTTGATGTGGAATGAGACCTCAGGATTTAAAGGGTCAAAAAGGATGAAATGTTTTAGTTTAAGAGAAAAGGCACTTTATATTTTAGAGGTGTGACAAAATATCGATAAAGCAATATATTGGGATACTTTGACCTGTGATAAAATATCAATATTTCAACTCTTAACTTTTGTGAAAATCAAATTTCGTATTTTAGGTGAGTTGGAAGTGCAATATGTACTCTGCACCTCCACTGCAGTAGATGGCGCCCAAGAGCTACTCCACTGTATGTTGCCCATAAACTGTATAATATATAAACTTGGTGATATGAGTTTTGATGCTGTAAACATCACTGTTGTCTTTCTGTTCTTGGGTCAGTTAGTTAAAAATCATTTTGAATTTAATTTTCTCAGTGTAGTAGACTAATAAAATAATAATCATAGTCAATAGCTCTGTGCAATATTAGATTTTTTTATGGGTAACATTGGTTACAGCAAGTGTCTTCTGTCAGTTTCACCAACTGACCACATCTTTAACCCAATAGGTTTTTTTGCAGCATTAGTTCAATATCACAGTAGTTTAAGTGAAAAACTTGACACACGTAATGCTTTTAAGTTAAGTGTATGTATGAAACACTGCATCTGACTTTCATTATCTTAACCACAAAAAAATAGAAAAGCTGTTTCAATCAAATGGTTAAATGGGTAGAATATCATAATATGTATTATTTTGATATGAGTTTTTTTCCAATACTGACCCCTATTATGTTAACATGGATCTACAATCTTACCAAACTTATTCAATATCGAAGGGTTATCTTAAGTTTCAGGTGTTGTTGCACACTTCTAGAGTTCATAATGTTTGTTAAAGTTTCTTCAATCTCATTAAAACAAGAGAGAAGAGGCTTTCGATGAAAAGAGCCTCAGGTCTAATCCCTAATTTATTTGGATAATAACACAACTGAGAAGCTCTCAGTCCACACAGAGGGCTGCTCCAGGTGTCGTCTGTTTGCTCTGAGATTTACGAGCTGATTCACAAAGAACGATGGAAGTGAATAAGTGATAACGCGTGCCGTCCTCCAGATCCGCTGCAGTAACAGAGTCGTCAATAGTTAGTTAATGGTGTGGAGTTTGATAAGAAATGTATCCTTGTCCGTTTGCGCTGTGGGCAAAATGCTAATTAAATCCATGCATGTGTGCTAACATGAATCATGGAAGGCAGTCTCATTAAAGGAAGGGGAGAAATCGATGTTAGGGTGTTGGTTTCCCTGAAGATAAGCGGTGTTTGGGACTTCTCTTTGTCTCATCAGTTCTCCTTCAGTGCTCACCTCTCACTGAGCTGTCACTACACATTACTGGGTTTACATCAGAGGAGGTCACTGGCTCTGTCAACCCCACTTTCTACCACATTATGACAACAAAAGCCTTCGTTATTCACTCTGAATATGTATTTAAATAAAACTGCTGCACTCAAGATGCTGTAAATAAAAATATAAACCAGTGAGCCCAGAAGAAGAGTGAATAAACTTTGAGATTGTAAATATTTCAGTGGTACCTCGAGGTTTCAAAACTGTAAGGGATAGCTGTGCTGAGTCAAACTTGACCAAACCTTTGAAATAAAAACATAAAACATTTACAGTTTCAGGATCAATAAATATTATAAATTCACAGTCATAGATTATTTTCTGAGCATGAGAGTTGGCAAACTCCACAAAGCCATCCTGTCGAAAGAGAAAGCACAAAAAAAAGGAGAATGCGGTTCTTGTTTTAGTTCAGAAAGAGCTGATTTTACATGTCTGGGTTTCTTGACATAGTCTTAAAAATACCCCACACTTGCCTATTTCTGCACATGATCTCTCATCTTGTTTCTCTGCTGCGTCTCCTCTCATGTTCCCACCGTGCCTCAGCTGGAGACGTCGAAGCAGGGCGACGGCGGCAGCGAGGAGAGCGCTAATCAAGCCAGCGTAAGTGGAAATAACACAGATATAACCCTCCACTCCTCTCCATGTGTTGTTTCTGTGTCCTCATTCCTCCCTCTTTCCCTCTCTGACTTTCCTCTCTAACCTCTTCAGTGACATGACAGATCATTACAGGCCAATTCAATTCTCTGCCACCACATTTGTCATCGAGTAAATCACCGCTGACACAACCAGGCTAGGAAATAAAGGAGTCTTAAAGTCACAATGGCTCACACATGTGGCCATATCCTCACACACCCACACACACACTGATACACTCAGAGCTTAATGGATAGATTAAAAACAGAGGAAGGCCACCAGGCATCAACAACATAAGTGGAAAAAGAAACACAACACCACGTAGGATGACAAACACAAAACTCTAGTGATCATTCTCCCCCTCTCCCTCCTCATTTCTTCTTCCTACACTCGTTTGTCTTTTGTCTTGGTTTGTGTTTGTGTGTCATACATTTCATTCCTTTATCAGACCCATAGCTGCTGGCTGAAAATTCTCCCTCGCCTCATTATCCTCAACCTCATTGTCTCTGTGTAGGAGGTGAAACCTTCGGATGTGTTTTTGTTCTCACTCGTTGTTTCATGCATGTGCTTAAGGTTCAGCTGCTCATATGGCAACCAGAAGCATTTAAGGTAATTAATGTGTGTTTGTATGTATGTGTGTGTGTTTTAGGAAGCTACAGTGGTGTCGTGCAGTCAGGAGAAAGAAGGTCCCACAGAGAAGAACCAGCAGAGTCCGGTCCACTCTGAAAGAGAAGCTCTGCTCGTTGGTACGCTGACAAGAAGTCTCTTCTTTGACAAACTAAAAATCAAACTAAAGGTCCCTAATAGCAGTTAGTTTGTGGTAAATTCTATAATCACACGTCTGTTTTGAGCTTTACTCAGTAAAAGTAACATTTGATACCAAGAAAGAAACTAAAATATAAAATATGAGTTCAAAGCAGATGATGGGTAACATCTCAAATACATCAGATACGTCTGCAGTGCGACTCCGTTGTGCTGCGTCTTGAATGCGTTTGCCAACTGACCGAGGAGTTCCCGCGCTTCCTACTCCTCTGATAAGTCTCTCTTCATTCATGTTGGGCTGCAAAACCTCAAACCTGTTGACTCCTGGTCTGGCTCCACTCATTATGTCCATTTATCATCGTAGTCAAGCTAAATACGAACTGATTTCGACATGGTCTGTTTTATTTTGAGAGTCACAGGGTGGTTTTAGGTAGTTTCTTGTGACTTCCTGTCCAGCTCCATCTTTCGTATGTTACCTGCAACATGACAGGGCAGCCATGCAGACGTACTGCAACAGAGCAGATCCAGTGTAAGTCGACACATTGACTTGAATGGAAACCTATCTGATCCGTTTGCCGTGACAGAACGGAGATGCACTGCAGATACATCTGGTTTATTTCAGCCGTTACAGTATGCGTCAAAGGAAATGTGATGTTCAACAGATTTTCAGTCATATTCAGGTCAAAATGCTCAGAGCTGTTCCAAAGGTCACCACCTGGCCTCCTTCATCTCTCTGAGAATTAAATAACTTTCTGACAGCGAGCTGCTGCAAAGTCAGTGTTGTCTATCTGGATCAGCTGCATGATGCATGATGCAGCAGCCAGAGCTGCGAGCTACTTTCAGTCCTAGCAGCATGTTCACCCCAGGCTATCAACTAATCAGCAAAGTAAAGGCAGCTTTAAACTTTTTAAAGTTGGTTTTTCGGCCACTATTAGAAATAATGTCTTATGTCCAGATGGATAAAGTGACTTTAAAGCTGTTGCTGTTTTTTTCTCTGTTTTTACTGCTGCTGAAGGAAACTCAGCACCAAGATGATCTTCCTTTAACGCACCTTAACAGTTCTCATAACTAAACAAAGTTTTTAGTTTAAATCTACATGTATTACAGCACAGGATTGTTGACTGGGTTCTCCGGCTGCAGGTGGCGTGCTGAGTGGATACTTTAAATTATTTGTCAGTTTCTATTTAAAAATGTACAGAAAGGTTGAAAAGTGTTATCAAAAGGGCCTCAGCTCAGTTTAGCCCGAGGCACTCTGACAGGTTCGTGAAAGCAGATGTGAATGCTGCAGAAACAAAGCAAACACTCATGTGATGCTTTCCAATAAAACATGACGTTAGAGGCTTAAAGTGTGAAGAAATAATTACACTGCAAAAAGTTAAATACAAGAAAGTGTTTATGTCCTACTTTTAGTAAAACATATTTTTTAGACTAAATTTGAGCCGCATTCACCAGACAAAAAATGTCTGGTTGCACGATAATAAAGGAAAAGATGATGAAAAAAACAAAACAACAACAAAAAAAAAATCCTGTCAAGTTTCTTGAAATAAGAATAATTTCTTATAATGAGTCAATATGCAGATTTTTTTACTCACTGCATAGAATTCAAGCCACATTTCAAGACAGTTTTTCAGGTGAATTCGCCTCAAATTTAGTTGGAAAAGACAAATTTTACTGAAAAAATGCTTGCTTTGATTGCTTAGATTGCAGTTTGACCCGAACACAAAGCTAATAACATTGAGCTGTAACCTCATCTGAATCAATGTTGAAGCAACATTTTATGACAGTTTGACCATGAATGAGTTAATTTTTGTTGTCCTAGTTTGAATTAGTAGGCATGTTTGACTCCCAAAGAGAAAGACAGAGAAAATGTGTCAGAAAATTGGATGCAACATTAAAAGTCTCAAGAAAACTCTATCTATCATTGTTTGGAACATTTTATAATAATAACTCTGAGTCTCACAAACAAACTGACAGTGACTTTATCTGCACATACACTGAGTGGGTGCTTGTTGTTACAGCAAACGTCTGCTCTGTCAGTTGGAGATGTTCTCTGGTTTTTTAAAGGCAAACAAACAAACAACAAAACCAATCCAGTGGGCGATTTTATGCTAATAACAGCATCAAATACTTTGTGTCTCGATGCAACAAAAGTCTTATTCTCACTGCCAGTGGAGGAGCTCCAGGCGAGCATGTAGTTCAAGCATCAACCGACCCCCTGCAGGCAACAAATAAAAAAATCATGGAGCTGTAACTCTCCTGTTAAAGTTTATAGTCATTCTAGTTTTCTTAAGATCATTTCAATCCGTCTGACTTAACAATCTGCTTCTGTTTCAGTTTTCTCCTCTGGTCTCCTCTTAAGGTAGTTAGCAGAGGTAGAGGATTATCTCCGTCCTCTCCTGTGAGCTGATAGCAGATGGTTTGTGTGTACGAGAGGCAACAGCATCAAAAGCCGTCATTAAACACTCTCTGTAATCTGGAGCCTGAATATACAAGAGGCTTCTAACAGCACAGGGACTCAGGGAGGAAACACTCAGAGCTCGTGTTCGCCTCAGTCAGAGGAGAGGAGAGAGACAAACTTTAAATCTGTGTTTCACTTTTCTCTCCACCTCAGGAATCATCTCCACCTTCCTGCACGTCCACCCGTTTGGAGCCAGCATAGAGTACATCTGCTCCTACCTGCAACGTTTGGACACAAAGGTAATGAACACCAAACTGTGGAGCAGATCAGCAACAGCAATCTTATCAAGTGTTTTTTGGTCTCATTTTGATTAGTAAATATCTTTTTAGACTTAATATGAGCCACATTCACCTGACTAGTCCAGAAAAATGTCTTGTTTCAAGTTCAAAGACTAAAATGAGGTCTGAATTGCTTTCAACAAGTTTTAAAAAATCTGCCAATGGAACAAGAAAAATTTTACTTGTAATAAAACATTTTCCTAGTTTCAAGCTAATTTTCTAGCAAATTTCTCTTGCTCCATTGACAGATTTTTTTATTTGTTACAAGCAATTCAGACCTCTATTTTGTCTATAAATAACTTAAAATAAGACATTTTTCTGGACTGATAAGTTGCATGTGGCTCAAATCAAGTATAATCAGACAATTTTTACTCAAAATAAGACAAAAGCACTTGATAAAATTTCATTTTTTTGCAGTGTAGTATCAGGTTAGACTACATGATGCAGCCAAGACTCTGTGTCAGGATGATGTGAGCTTGTGCTGTTTCAGGTTTCTGCTGTGAAATGATGCACTTCCTGTCAGCCGTAGGGTTGGGAATCAAAAACTGGTTCCTGTTGAGAATCGATAAGATATGTTTCAATCCATGGATATCGTTAGCCTTTGTGCTTAACAATTCCCTTATCAATTCTTTACATTGTGCCGGAGCCACCGGGCCCTACATCAACTAGTCTGCTGTAGCTATCTTAGCTTGACAGTTAGATAACGTTTCTGAAGAAAACTCTGATTCAGTATTTTCAGCTTGAAGTTTTACTGAAGAACTGACTTCATTAAGAAATGTACATTACTCTCTCTCAGGAGATTCATATTAAATATATTCGAAATGGTATAAATCACCTTATTTACCAAAATAACAAAATAGCGCAAGCTTGATGCTAACGTATATGGGAAACTGCATTGATATGCTAGAAGTTAGCATACATCAGTATAACTTCAGATTTAGAAAAGAATTTCAACTTTCATCACAGAAACATATCACACCAACTCTTTGTAAAAAATACTGAGAATTTCAAATGTCAAAAGCTAACAGGCAATTGACAGGCTCATGGCTGACTTCATAACTATGGAAAGGTTCCAAACAACTTAAACCATTGCTATAACCACTTTGAGACACTAGATGGCCTACTTGAATTATTAACATATTACACAGTTGACACAGAAAACTTGTAAAGCTACTTTTTTTACCAAGAAAATTCACAACAGGAATTGATAAGGGAATCGATAAAGAATCAGATCAATAAGCAGAATCGATAAGGACATGGGTATTGACAAAATCTTATCAATTCCCATCCCCAGTCAGCTGAAGCACTTTATGGGGAAACATTAACTTTTTTTAAAAGTGGTGCTAATTTTTCACTAATGTTTATATCAAAATGTCACGGTCTTCATACAATCATGGTGTGGAGTCGGCATTTTGGATTCAGATACCTCTTCCTAGAAATGATCCTGACTGGGGATTTATTTAATGAAGAAGCTGTTCTTATAAAGTTGGCAGCAATTATTTCTAAGTTTTTTACTCATATATCCAGCAAAGAAAAATTAAAAACCTGTGAGAATCTTAATTCACATGTCAATATTTTTACAGTGCTGACACCAGGGATGGCAGATTAGCACCTAATTGGAGTTTATTCAGTAAAGCTTCAATTAAAAGGTTTATTTGGAGCCAGTGGGTTAAGTTCAGTTGGATACAGATATAATTGAATATTGATTTGGCTGCCACTGGCAATTGTCAAAGAAAAAGTGTTGGAATGAATAAATCCTGTTTGAAAAGTTGAATTTGAAACCACATTCAGAAATTAAAATGGCTTTCAAACGATGTCGAAGGACCTGAGAGCAGCAGAGGAAACATTTGAGAAATAAATAAGTTTTCTAAAAAATAAAATCAAAAGTATTGAAAGTTAATAGGCAAATGTTGAAAACTCTACCTTCATTTTTACCCTGAGATTCTAATGTTTCTTGTCCAACCACATTCTGCCAGTGATGTTATTTTGCTTGAAGATGAAGCATCGTAAAATCAGATCCTTCATCCTGACACTAACAGCCGTACCCTGAAGCACAGCCAGTTCATTCTCATCTTCCTGCCAAGGTGTGTCAGAAGTATTATTACTCCTCACTGGCGCTTATACACGGCTCTTAAAAAGCCAACTTTCAATGTCACCTCCACAACGTAAACGTGTCTATCTCTGCTCTCTGCCAACACCAGAAGACCTTCAGGAAAAAAGGCGGCATCACCACCTTTTTTCACAGCCAAAACTGTGAACCAAGAAGACAGTCAAATAAGATTTAAGGCTTCTTCTTCTTTTTTGGGAGAATCTCATTGTCATTTTCCAAATCTTTCCAACGTCAGAGCTTCCACTCTTTGGATCGTCTCCTCACCACCCTGGCTCATCCTCACATATGCAAAGCAGAGATTGTGTCTTTTTAATCTCTTCTGCCTCTTGGGTCTTTTGTCTTCTTTGTGTTCATGTGATGTTTTTTTGTTGCGTGTCCGTGAGAAAACTCCCAAAACTGTTTGTCTTCAGATGAGTGTGAATTCAGTGTGTGTTGCTCCACGTTGACTTTCTGGGCTGCTCACATCAAGCAGCCCACAGAGTTTGAGTCAATAACACAGAGTCAAAGCAATCCTCTCTGCTTATCAGGAGGCTCCACACACACACACACACACACACACACACACACACACACACACACACAGCTCCATTGTGTGTAATGACACACCGGTCCTGTCTCCATCATGGGCCTTAATGCTTCCTGACATCAACACAGGCCTGAACAATCTTCAGATTAATGCGAGACAGCGTCGACAACAGCTTGTACAGTGGATTTTGGCTGTGTCAGCTCAGAATTTTAATAGACTCAGGATCCTCAGCCCACCCGAGTGGTGTGAGCCAGATTACGCTTAGTCAGGTTGCTGCTGTGCCGTCACACACTGGCTTTGAATTTTCAACGATCTTGTGTTTCAAACTGGCATTTTAAAACTGAAAGTCCTCCTTTACTATTTCTGTAATGTGATTATTTCAAAATAAAGTGGGTCACTGGTCCAAAGTTTCTGGAAAACAGTGCCCACAATAAGATAAACTAATTAACAGAAAGTTACTCCTCTCTTGCCTTATTCACAAAAATATTTGCATTTCAGGAAAGAATAATAATCCAGGACACCTGCGTAAAAAAAAAAAAAAAAAAAACAATAGCACTACTTCAGTTGCGTAAGAATAAGAAAAAGAATGACAGCTATGAATCAAGTATTAAAACAAAATGACATGAATCAGGTTTGTTAATATGCTTTCCAAAGAATTCAGAAGAAAAGATGTGATTTGTTTACAAAGCTGTGGTAAGATGAATAGAAATTTAAAAGGACCCATGATGGATCCTTGTGGAACTCCGCAGTATAGTGAGGCAGTAGGAGACCTATATTTTTTTTTTTATCAAAGTCGTTTTATTTTTTGTTTGTTATCACAGAGACAACAACATGAACAACAAACATGGAGGACAGTCAGGACAAAAAAAGCCTCTGTCTTATTCCCCCCTCCCCAAATACAGGGTCATCAATATTCAGCCAGACAATCCAAAAAGAAAAAAAAAGTTGTAAAAAATATACATGTAATATGTATACACACTCTTAAACACACGTATACATAAATACATTCATACAAAAAAAGGAATAACATTAGAGGGGTCACAGAGTCACGTTGGTAGCTGCCATTTTTTTTCAGAAGTTTCAAAAAAATTTCTTGGTACAACCTCTGATGGTATATCTTATTTTTTGCTAGGTGGACAAGACACATGACCTCCCTTATCCACTGGCCATATACTGGGAGTGTGGGGTCTTTCCATTTTGATAAAATTAACCTTCTGGCCAAAAGAGAACAAAAAGCTATCATGTTAGCTTGATAGCTACTACAAGAAACGTCCCTGGAAGGACTCCGAACAGCAAAACTAGTGGAAAGGGCTCAACTGTTGTGCCACATATAAGGAGACCTTTTTTATGTACAAAATTTGACCCTCCCTCTCACAACAAATGCCAAAAAAGATTCCAGTGTTGACTAATATACCACACTCCAAGGTTGTCACTGTATCTCATGTTCTAGCAAATGTATCTCATGCATTTAGGCCAGAATACTAAAAACACTGGATTATCCTCTGTGTGTCTCTTCAGATTAACCCTGGAGAGGTGGAGGCTCTTCTCTCTCGGCTGCCCTGCACCTTCAGACAGGAGCTCACCGGTGTCGGAGCCAGTTTGGAGAAACGCTGGAACTTCTGCGGCTTCCAGGGCATCAAGAGCACGTAGAGTCTGTTTCTGAGACGCAGAGGAGACGACAGACTCAGCATCAGGGACTCTGTAACAACGTGAAGGACAGAGTGTGGAGCCACGAATATCAAAGACTGTGGACTGTACCTGATGGTCGAGGACACAGAAGACTGAGCAGGAGAAATGTAACATGAGCGTTTCAGGGACTCTGTGCAGGTGGCAGAGACTTAGAAAGCGGCATTGCCATGGTTACAGGGATGTTGAAACCAAATCACAGCGACAGTCTCATGAGCTCGGACTCTCTGTGAGTTTCTAAGCGTCTGTGACTCTCTGGGGGTCGGTGAAGCAGAACCATTTCTTCAGTCACTGGATTATAACACAGTTGTTGCCCACATGGGCAGGGCATTGTCCTCTGTGAGCCTGCAGTCAGCTCTGTACGCTGTGGGCCAGGACTACAGGACTACAGGGCTAACCAAAGGAGGCTCATCAGGGTCTAGCTGAACACTTGAAACCTCTGAACCCTCAAGCCTCCCTCTCTTCTCTTTTTTGCTGTTCCTGGTTTGTAACATAGATGAAATGGATATATTTCTTCATTTTCTGTAAAGGCTGTTAACAGTTGCATAGAATCATTTCTTGTAATACACTGTACATGCTGGGATGATATTTTTCATTATAAAAAGAAGTTTTGAGAACATAGAAGCTGTCTGGGTTTGTTTGAATGTACCTGATCTAACTTTTATCCACTGAAACTTGTTGTGTGTTTTTAAATCAAAGCTTCAAGGCAGCTTTTTCCAACCTTACATAAGGGCACTTCTGTCTCTCCAAAGCTAATTAGTCCTGGCTTTGAGCCTGGCTGAAGGCATAGCACTGCAACATCCCGCTTAACTTTGAAACACACCTCGGGGATCATGTTAATGATGTTTAATTGGTGAGGCAGTCTGGTGTGTGTGTGTGTGTGTGTGTGTGTGTGTGTGTGTGTGTGTGTGTGTGTGTGTGTGTGTGTGTGTGTGTGTGTGTGTGTGTGTGTGTGTGTGTGTTATGCTGTTCCTGGCATACTGTGTACACAAACTGTTTGTGTGTGTTTGTGTGCTACTTGCCTGGATCCATATATTAAGTGGTTACATAACGCTCTACGGAGGAGAGTTTTCTCCTCTCGCCGCCAGGACTGAAGGTTCCTCCCAGAAGTCCAGTCAAGCATCCTTAATGTGCCTCCACTGGGCTATTCGGCGGCGTGCTTCCTCCCCCCTTCGCTCTGAGGAACAAAGGTGTATTATTACACATGATTTGCTTTCATCAGCCTCCTACAGGCCCTGCGTTTGAAAAATTAGTACTCATGCACTTGACAGCATAGCAGTGCTTGTACCTAAATTAATAATGGAGAATGGTTACATGTTCTGCCTACAAGCTTGTACGGGGCTTTTCCTTCCTCATGCTTGTGTATCCATTATTAACAGCACTGGTTAGAACAGGAAAGAGGATTTCATGGATAAAAAGCCGAGTACCTGGCATGGAAGTGGAGTTGTTGGCATGTTAGACACAATGTGTAACCCCCAGCTCTCTAAGGTTGTAGAGTTCAGTCAAGCATGAAGAAGAGATTGAGTGAAGGCCGGTACATCTTTTTTATATTCTGTCACAGCCGTGTCCAAGAGCAAAGAAATTAGACCTTTGTCTTTCTTTCTAACTTGAAATTTCTTCCTTTTTCTCATATGAAGATGGTGTCACTCAAAGAAAAGAACAGGTCCAGACTCAGCCTTTCCAGAGTTGCACACTTCTCTCCCTCTCCACACTGAAACAACAAAAGTAATAACTTTTTTCATATAGAGCACATTTAAAAATATTGGTTCATAAAGGGCTTAAAGGCATTTTGAGGAATATCCAGAATCAATTGTGTCTGTTTTTCCAGGGGGAAAGACTCAACTGTCATTAGGACATGACTCTTGCCAGCGCGCATTTTGTACCTTTTAACACTACTTTCTTTGATCAAGACAACTTTTTCCCAGGATACAAAGTGATGAGGTAATGCTTTTTAATTAATATTAGAGCTGTTGTTTGAAACGTGACAACACTTCTGGGAGAATCTGAGTGGAGCTAGGAGACCAAAATGATAATTATTTTTTTTCTTTTGAGAGTCTAATCACTTCTTGACTCTACCTCCCGACATATTTTACAATCCCTGAAAAAAATACACAAGAACGGCAGCTGTCAATTATCGTTAAACATTACGTAAAACCTCGATTTTAACCTTGTATAACTAATGAAAACGAAACTTTTCAGAAAAAAGAGGACTTGAATACAAGACAGCCCAATGATATCTTCAAATCACCACAACAATTAGACGTGAGAAACATTTTTACGAGGTGTATGAATTTTTAAAGTTTGACCACAGCCCATCTGGAATGGCTGGAGAGACAGATTTTTTTTTTACCTGTACTGCAGCCCGCCACCAGGGGGAGCAGTTATCGTGGCAACCTCAATTCAAGCTAAGCAAGATGATGTCTGTATTTATTACAGTCTATGGTTACAGTGGAATGCACAGACTTCATTAAAGGGCAGGGGCAAAGAGAAGAAAAACAAGGCACACATAACTTGGGTTTTTCTCACCCAAGAGGGCAGTTTGTTGAGTTTTGCCAACTATGAGGGCACTTGGGTACATGTTTTGGCTTCGAGGAGGGCACTTCTGCATGTGTTTTTCAAAAATTTGACCATGATGGAGCTGAGCACCCTTCCTGCCCCCCTCTGTGCACACCACTGCCTCAGAGGTAACGTTTTCTCAAAGATTACGAAATGAATGACTTCAAAGGGGACATATTATGCTTTTTTCTCCTTTTCACTATGCCAGACTAGGATGCCTGTAAAGCATTTCTGCCCTCAGTACAAGTCATTTAGTTCCTTCATTGCCCCAAAATAGCGTTCTCAATATCCTCATTTTAGGCCATTCTGAAGATCTCGTTGAAACGCTCCGTTTCAAAGAATGACCTCCAGTAACCTCGCAACGTCACAGCCCTTTGTGCTCTGATTGGTCAGTTCTATCAGAGGGACAGAGGGGGTAGAGCCAGGGGGCGGTTTTTGCAGCATGGCAGTATGTACAAAATCGCCATATTGGATGGAGCAGACCGAGAGAGTTTGCTGTTTGCCAAAACTTCACTGTAAGGCATTGATGGCACTAATAAAATGGCAGAGTGTAGGATACGTCCTTTTGTATTGGACCCCGAGTCAGACTCGGACGGTTCTGCAGCTCAGGAGGAAGAAAATCCACCTTGACACAGATCATCTCAGGACTTCAAACCAGTACTGTAACATGTATAGTTTATACGTGGAAATATAGGCAGACTTGACCAATAAACTATTTCTATAACAGGGCTCCATCCTGCTCCTTCACTTTCCTCTGTCTGTTTTATCCATCATGCTGAAAGTGTAGTCTAAAGATCGCCTCTACCGTCAGTTTGCACTATGCCAAATTTCAATGACCTATTTTCAGAGGCATCAAATTTCGTTCTAAGATATCAGAAAAAGTACAATATCTCATTTTTTGAAAATTCAGGGGGTGAAAGGTCTTGTTTTCACTTTATTTTTTTATATGTAAGTATTAAATCACGGATCAGCATGATATGTCCCCTTTAAAAGAATACATGTAGCCTAATTCTATGGTTGCAAAATACTAAACAGTACATTATAAAATAGTATTACTATTATGGTATTAATTGTTACGATAAAGAGAGGGTCCTTTGGGAAAATGTCGAACCTGAAGGGGGTCCATGGTCTAAAAAAGTTTGAGAACCCCTGCTCTGGGACGTGTCAGTAACTTGTGAAACTAGTGGATCCTGGTTATGTCCTGCCAGTCATCTACCAAGCAGAGCTAACGTGACTTCACGCTTCATTTTATTGATAGACTCTCAAGTTTGAACAGACCGCTGCAGAATAACTGCTGACTGTGGGTTGGAATGAACATCATCATAAACAGTTTAGCTCGTGTTTTAGCCCGTGCTCTATCACTCTCCAGTTTAGCTTTCTTCTGCTCTCACCTCCTTTTACTAGTTGACATTCTCAGCCACGAGCATCCACCATCACTACAAAATAACTCCAAGAAATTGTTTTCTTCAATAGGAAGGGCAGATCTTGCTTCGTATTGATGCTGTAAATGGATTAACAGGTCCAACTCAAATACTAAAAAATGACCAGTTTTGGCACTGGTAATCTCATTTTAAATCATGGATTATGAACAGGCAGATGCATGAAATTGAGACTATTTCAAGATCACCTATAAAGTCTACAGAGCCTTTAACTATGGTAGGAAGCCTGGCTGCTATAAGACTTCGTCTCAGCAGAACATCAAAAATAAACTCCAACCTCTTTTCTCTTTCTTCTCTTTCTAGCACATCCTCCCAACAGAGTTTTTATTCCTCCACTCACACTGACCAAAGGCGCTCTCTTCTCCTGCTGTTTGAGTGTGAGCGAGTGAGCATCAGGTTCTCAGGCGTACGGCACACGAGGAAGTAAACACTAATTAAAACCAGCAGCAGTCCCCTGACACTCAATACACCTTTTTGTCTCCTTGTTGCTGGGACACAGTGAGGAGCCTCATTAATTCAACTGAAGGTGTGTGAGAGTGAGAAGCTATTCAAACGTGTGATGTATCTCCCAGGAGGTGGTCCGATGACTCAGACATGGTGGAGATGTTTGAAGATGTCCTGCTGGCATTAAATTTATAAGAATCTTGAATTTCAAGGACGCTACTGTCATTCTTGTCGGAGCTTGCGTTCTTAAATCCATTAATACACTCTCAGATCACGTTTAAGAGAGGTATAATTGGACCAGAGGAGATAACCAGGTTCTTCTGGGTGATATCATGATGCTCCAGATATCCTTGATTAGTTTCCTCTCTTATGTAGCCTCCTTAAAGCCTCCTCATCTGCTTCATTATGATTATGGCCTCCCCTGAGTGAGAGGGTGAGCAGATGTGGTCAGAAATAAGAGGTATAGATGTAGATCTTTGGGCTGCTCTTTGAAATGACCAGGTGAGTCAACAGCTCCTCCTGTTGAGCACAGAAGCAGCTGCATCTCCTTGTTTCCAGCCTGCTCCAGGGTGATTTGCATTGACAGCGGGTGTATGCCCACAGTGCTCGGGGACACGTTCACGAAGGTTTCTTTCTAAAAGCTCGGCGGTCCTCATTAATTTATGTCTGCATAAAAGCTCCTGGAGTTTCCTCCATTTCCAGGGTGCCAGCGCTGCAGCACAGAGATGAAGCAAATCTCCAGAAACTCTCGCCTGCAGGCATTTGGAATGACATCTTAGGAAACACAAACTATGGAAATAGTAAAAGTAGAACTAAAGGGATTTCTTATTCAGAGTGGAGTACGAGTTGGGTAGGTAGGAAATCATGTTTTGTACATTGCTTTTGTTTGCAGCGCTTTGGCATGCTGGGAAAATTGTGTGCACTTTCAGCCTGAATGAATGGCAAGTGCCGGAATAATTGCTTTACACTGCTCTCTGGGGTGTCTGAGCGCAGGATATTAAGCTGCGAGTTCCAGCGGAGTGTGACACACAATACATCTCACTGTTTCTACCAAATCTCCCTCCTTCCTTTCAAAGCTCACCATGCAAAGTAGGTAAAGCACAGCAGTGGATGCCTGAGGGGTGTTTGCACCTCCTAAACACACCCTGGGTATATGAATGGGAAGCCTCTCTTATGGGGAAAGTCTCCTTAAAAACGTGTTTACCACCCTTCACTCAAAGATCATCCTGCTGTGGGGATAAGAAGTGATATTTTAGGCCCATTAGTTGCTGGAGCCAACCGTCCTGATCACAGTGTTTGATGTAAAATGCCAGATCAGGCGAGGAAGTGATACTCTGTCCTAATGAGCGATGGCCACTCTTCATGCTGGGATAAATTGAATGACCTTTACAGAGGAAGACTCGCTTTGCAGAGACAGCAATTACCTCCTCAGAGGAAAACTTATTCAAAGAACATTTATTTTTAGACTTCTTTCACTTTTTCTCTACAATTAAACTTCTCTGAGACTTTCAAAGTTAGCGAGGTATTCACATGGTGGTGGAAGGATTTTCATTGAGTTTCATTAAACTGCAAACACCTGAAGGCCTGCAGGGACGTCTGGTATCTGTATGAGCCATACAGACAGACTCACTCATGCTTGTAAAACCAGATCTGTATCTATAAAGTCCATTAAAGATGTGAAATCACTGGGAAATTCTTGTCACAAATAGTTTTGATGTTTCACTAAACAAGTCAATAAATTCCTCATCTCACACATTGTTAACCCCATACATCAGAATTCACATTATGTTTGTGTCTACAGGGGGAAAGGAAGGGCATGAAGCATCCACGTGAAGCCAGAGTGGGAAAAAAAATATCCTGGTGACTCCTCCTGGACTGATGGATGAGACATGGTGCAGAATATGAAATGAGTTCACTGGACCAGGACCCTGATTCACACACTGCATCTGATGAATGGCCTTGGTTAGAAGGAAGGAAAGAAGGAAAGAAGCAGGGAGCATTAAGGCAGCTATGAATGACATCATTAGACAGGGACAAAATGAGTGTTTATTAAATCAGATAGTTACTCAAATCCCATGATGGGGAAATCACGCCTAAAATTCCCAAATTTTCACCTTTTTGTCTTCAGAAAATCATTTAAATGTTGTTTTATTATTAATATTTATTTACTTGTTTGTATATATTTAATTTTAGGGATAAAATTCTGAAATCTAATATTTAATTATTTTAATTTTGAGAAGTTTTTTTTTTTTTTACACAGGGTTCCTGCGGGTCCTTAAAAATTCTTAAACAAAAATAAAAATAAAATAAAAATAAAATAAAAATAAAATAAAAATAAAATAAAAATAAAATAAAAACAAAATAAAATAATAATAATAATAATAATAATAATAATAATAATAATAATAATAATAATAATAATAACAAACGTTTATTAAAAGTGCCTTTCTGGACACTCAAGGTCACTTTAAAGTTAAAAAATAATAATAATAATAATTTTAAAGTCTTATAAAATGTTAACACATGTGGTTGTAGCTGGGACTCTATTCAATGTCCCTAACCTGATGTACTTGTTTTGGTGTTTTTTTCCATTTGTGTTTATTGTGAATTTGGTCCATAATTTAACTTCAAATGCCATTAAAAAGTCTTCAAAAGTCTTGAGTTTAACTTGCTTTAAGCTGTAGGAACCCTGTTACAGTCTCAATGTGTCATAGTTAGACTTTTCGGAGCTACCCACTGCCATTCCTTTTTTGGTTATTCCTCGTTTCAACTCCAAACTTCTTGCAGTCTTCCTCAGAAGTCACATGATGTGGTGACCTGTTTGCCTGCTGATTAAACAGGTTTGGTAGACCATCCTGAAGTAGAATGAGTATGTTACCTGTTGTCCAGCAGTCTTAGGACAGTGTCCTGGTTTACCTTCCTCCAGGGCCTCTTCCGGCTTTCCACAGCCTCCCTTATCCATCACTAGCATCTGTTACACTGTAAGTGGATGACCTCAACCTTTTCCCAGTTTCTCTTGACAGGAAGTCACATATACAAGAATTATCTTACTATGTTAAATGACTTAAGCCACGTAAAACTATAAATTCTACTTGGAAAAGGACAATTTTCACTGAGGTAGGTCAGACATTTGGAAAACATGTTCTTGCAGTGGGGTAATTTATCCTGTTTGACCCACCTTATAAATACTTTGTTGCTTTAATCTTGCTGTTTGCGTTGAGTCACCAGTTAAGGATAAAAAATACATTGGCTTAAAATTCCTATTTAAAAGCCCTGTTTTCATAACTACAATTACCTCCATTGAAAACTGTATGTTGTTTTGGTGCTGAACATCATTTGGCTCCTCCATATCAGACTCAAATTACATTTTACCAATCCTAGAAATTTTAAACTCAGATAAAATCCCATGTATTGAATTAACCATGGTGAGTTAAACTTAATGTAATTTTATCGAAATCAAGCAGACTACAATGTTTAAATAAGTTTCATGCACCCAATGGTTATTGTTACTATCCACAGTGAGCTCAAAGGAGCTCTGAGGACTATCTGAAAAGACTAGTGTTTTCATGGGATAAACACTTCATTTCCCATGACCACACTCAGCCTCTCTTTCACAGTTGTTTACCTTAAGTTGGATGGGAAACTTTGTTATTAAGGGTCTTTGTTGTTATTGTTGTAGTTGTTGTTTCATGTTGGAGAAGGGCCCACAGCTGCCCTGCGATTGACTGGCGACCAGTCCAGGGTGTACCCCGCCTCTCGCCCAATGACAGCTGGGACAGGCTCCAGCCACCCGCGACCCTGAACAGGATAAGCGGTTCAGAAAATGAATGAATGAAGGGCCCACAGCTGCTCTTCAGCATTATGGGTAGTGTTTCTTTTCTTTTCTTTTACTTTTTTTTGTTTGTTTTTTTTACTGTGACAGCACAAACTTGACGTGAAGTTTTTGGGGCGCCAATTTTTTGGTGGTGACTCTTCTCTCCTCTATTTGGATGATGATGGCTCGATACATCTGTGAGCTCCAGACAACGTTTCTGAAAGGGTAAAATAGTGGATCTACAACTTTCTAATCAGGTAATTCTTCCATTTACAGATCTGTGAAGTAAATATGCAGCTGTCAAACCTGGGCTGTGTTTAGGAAACAGGTGGACATTCCTTTGGCTAATACCACTCAATAATTCAGGCTCAGAATAACAGCCTCCCTGTCATTAGTCTCCTATTTTTTCATTTATTTATATGATTTTTTATGCTGATCATTTCAGTTTTCAGCATGCGAACATTTGTTAATTATTATTTATTCACTCCACCTGAGGCTGTAAAGATTTCAGCTGGCTTTTCAGGCATTCAGCCTAATTATATCCAAAGCTGTTAAAACATTTTCTCCTGAAACAAAAGGTGAGCTCTACCTCAGATGAACTGTGATAGCAATAAGCAAACTGTGATAACAAAACGGTAAACATCTCAATCATTTTATGACATGGCCTGTATTTATGGTCATAGCTGACAGTGTTCTCCTTAAACAACCTAGTTCTGTTCTTCTCTACTAAACACTGACGGTTGTTTCCTGCAGTAAATGAGGTCAAGGTTTCTTCTGACACCTTTATCCAATCCAATCCACTTTATCTATAAAGCACATTTTGAAAAAAATCAAGTTTCCCAAAGTAATGCACAATAAAAATCAAATGTGAACATCAATAAAACAATATAATGATAATAAAATAACACATAGGAACTAATGAAAGACATAAAAACAAAGGGGTTAAGACATAAAAGGAGAGAGATCACACAACTCTCAGGCTGAATTAAAAGCCCAAGAATGAAAAAAGGTTTCAAGATGGGATTTAAAAGTAGGTAGGGAGGGAGATGTTTTTATTTTGAGTAAGTAAAAGAGAAACTGTAACATATAGATGCACAACAGTGTAATGACATGTATCTATCACACCTAACTGCGAGCTTCAGCTGTGCTGTGTGCAATAAAACCAGTAAAATCAATATCCTTGATTATTCTGTTGCCTATGTGAGAAGAATCTAATCTCACTCTCACAAACATATCATAAAATATTAATATTTTACAAATTATACTTCAGGGTAAATGTACAGAGGCCCTTTATATAGTCAGCTGTAGGGTTAAGTCTGTCAGTCTCATTAAAATCACATCAGTTTTCATCTTTTGATTTCTTGCTGAACAAATCGATCCAAAGTAAATTCCCCACAGCTCTTTCTTTTTGCATGACTGACCCTGTATTAAATCTGACTGATTGTCAAATTGTGAACTGCTGCCAAGGATTTTCTAGTTCCTCCAGTGAAGCAGCAGCATCTCAGATGGTGAGTCAAAAGCTAACAGATCCACTGAAAACAAGCCGTCTTATGAGGTCTTAACCTGGGCAAGAAAGCATTTTCAGATTTTGTTCAATTGTCACAAACTGTTGGTTGAGGATTACTGAGCAAAAATGAAATAATCGTCTTTTAGATATTCAGATTTGCCTTTATGGAGCAGAGGAGAAGTCTTTCGTGACATGTGACACTGTCTGTAATCGTGTGATTACAGACAGTAAGTTAAAAACTCAAGCTCCTGCAGCAGTAATCTGCATCACCCTGCAAGAGACTTGATATAAATCAAATTCCCTGCACATCCAAAGCCTGCGACATCTCCCTCCATCTCGTCTTCTCAGCTGCATTATGTAAATAACAAGAAACCTGCATTCTAATAAATGCCAAGTAATTATAATGTGCAATGCTGCTGACTGATTTATGAATATTAATGGGATTTAACAACTCTCCTCACAAACACAAACAGGCTCCGCTCTGCGTTTTCCTCTGGAACTCTGAGGATGTCATCAAGGGAATGAGGATTTGTGCAGAACAGCAAGCTTTACTCTAAAAACCGACAGAGTTGGCAGAAAACTTGGCGACTTTTTCTGCTGGCTGCTGTTCACAATGAATGGTCCAAAATTCACAGCAAGTAAATGACAGAAAAAGTGAAGCTTTGCTTTTTTGGCCTACAAGGAAACGGTTTTTAATAGTTTAAATTGAACACCTACATTAAAGCAGCTGATGAAAAAACTCAGCTTTATGTTTGATTCAGCTATGTCTCTGCACCAAAAGGTGAAAACATTTGGGAAAGATGCTTTCTTTTCAAAGATAAAACCCATCCTTCTTTTTTGTGACTGAAAAAAGTGATCCGTGCTTTTCGTCTCCCCCCAAACTGACTATGGTATACTCCTTGTATTCAGCCTTGTGCAGCCTGTAGTTGGTCCAAACTCAAAGCAGCCAGGAAAAGGGATCACATTAGTTCAATCTGAGCTTATCCACCAGTTTCCAGTAGTTACCAAAGCCCTGAATGACATGTTCCCCTGTGCCATGAAACAACTTCCAGGCCTCTGAGATCCTTCAACATAGATCTCTGGTGGTCTTCTGACTCACCTAAAAACTCACTTTAATACTTCACCATTTCAGTCCCTGTTTATCTCTTTGTTTTCATCAGTGTATAATTTTGTTACCTCCACCAAGGAGGTTATATCTTTGGGAGAGTTTGTTTGTCTGTGAACAACATAACTCAAAAAGTAAACAACAGATCTTGATAAAATTTTCCAGAAATGTTTAAAATGGGATAAGGAAGATGTGATTAAATTTTGGAGGTGATCAGGCTCACCATCTGGATCCAGCATTTTTTTTAAAGGATTCTTTATCATTGTGGGATAGGGCTGTTTTCACCATATGTGTTTATAACTCCACAATAAATGGTCAGATTGCTTTGCAAAACAATACAAGACAAGGTCAAGATAATTGCTGACAGATATAAAAGTAAGATCCAGATCATGCCAATATTCTGGATACTAAGATCTGGAATATAAAATATGGACTGGGTCATTATAATTTTCAACACTGTCAGGTAACAGATTATTGTACAAACCAGCAACTAACACCAAATTGTAGCAGACAGTGCTGAAAGGGAGTATAACATTAAAGTAGGACTAAAGTGTTGCGTGACAATCACAATATGCTTGGTGGAGGTCTGCGCTCTCTAAGTGCTTTTCTAGTTTTCTCTGTTGTTTTTTGTTTCAATTCCGAAGTTTTTTTCTTATCAATCTAAGTTCAGTTGAAATCTCAGCTATGCAACTGATCCAATCAGGAACCATTGATGAAGCCTTCCTTTGATGGTGAATGCTTTGATGTCAACAGAAGGGGGCTTCATATCCACACATTGACAATGTCTACATGATAAAACTTTCTGCCAGAAGGGGGAGACAAAAGCTCCATATTGAAGGCTTGGTTGCAGCTGTTAAAATTGGAAAACAGCTTAAATTTATTCATGAAACAGGATTAATTTTTCTAAATAATGTAATCTTTTTATATATATATATATATATGTATATATATATATATATGTATATATATATATATATATATATATATATATATATATATATATATATATATATATATATATATATATATATATATATATATATATATATATAAATATTCATAGAACTTTGATTAAAGCTATGTACAAACCAAGATGATGTTATATTTTGGTTTTAATTTCCAGATAATGTCTCATGCAGGACGTTTCTCTTTGAACCAGCCTTTTTCAACCTTGGGGTCGCCTGGAATTTCCAGCAATTGATAAAAAAAAAAAAAAATTAAAAAATACTATACTATACTATATATACTATACTATATATATATACTATACTATATATACTTTACTATATTTTTATATATATATATATATATATATATATATATATATATATATATATATATATATATATATATATATATATATATATATACATACATATATATATATATATATATATATATATATATATATATATATATATATATATATATATATATATATATATATATATATATATATATATATATATAAAAACTATTACATGAACAAAAACAATTTTTTAGCAAAAAATCGTTGGTTTTAGGTGTCTGGGATCGCCAGAAACTTGTGATGTAAAAATGGGGTCACAGCCCAACAAAGGTTGGGAACCACTGCTTTAAACAGTGTTATTTTTTTCTTTTTGGCCCAAACTTTACCAAGATAACTAAAAAAAAACTGTGGGTAATTTCAGAGTAGATAAAAAAATTAATGACAATATCTTAATGCCTCTAAATGCCTGATGGAGCACCACTTCATAGTTTATAATTATCAGTCTTCTATCTTTGCATTTATAGTTATTTATCTCATTTAGTTTTTACCTTAAAGTGAGTCTTTTTACTTTCTCATCAGTTCATTGACAATTCAAGCAGAAAATGAGGACTTTCATCATTCCCTTCACCCTCTTTGACTCCACATCTTTTACTCATGAAGTACTTGAAGAGAGGAAAAGTTTCAGGATCACACCAGGCCCGACTCAACTCCTGCATTTACCATAAATGTCCCCGGAGGCTGGCAGTGGAGTCCAGATCCAGGCCATCGATTGCAGGAGTTCAGTAAATTTCCCAGCTCAGTAAAGTGAGACCCTGTCGATGATTTTCTTCACCATTTGGTGAATTGGTATTTCTGACTGTCAGCAGTGCAGAGAGAGAAGGCTGTCAGTGAGATAACATCGCCGTACTAAGTCACAGAGAAGGAAAAAAAAGATACTGCAGGAAGTGTGCGCAGGCTGGGTGTAAAAGTTTATATTTGCTGACTGCAACGCTGCAGAAAAACTCATGGATAAAACTTAATTAGTCCTGTGTCTCTTATCAAATGATGGAATAAAGCTGCACTCAGCCGCATGCATTATCATATTAATAAGAGTTTTCCCTATCAATGCATCTTTCAAATACATTTTGTGTCATTGCATTACTGCCAGAGTACAGATACAAACTCAGCAGATTTATGTATAACAGGCTTTAAACAGAGTGTGTTGGATATTAAATCTCAGGAGGTGTGATGAACTGTAACTCAGGAAACTAGATTACAAAACTGACATGACGTGATGAGAACGATAGATGTGTCTGCTGTGCTGTCATTGGCCCAAAGTGAAGTGTAGTTTGGTATTTATAGAAACAGCTCCATGTGCTTTAATGGGGTCAATTTGTCCAACTTTTGGATTTTTTTCTGTATAAAATAAGACTTTCATATAGGTCATGAAGAGAATAGACAGCAACCAGAAGCAAACAACCACAGGAAGGTCACCTTTGGGGGAAACTTTCCCCTAAACCCAGATGCTCAATGGAGGACAAACCAAGCACTCCACGTTTCCTCTGCTGCACAGCTTCCTGTATTTTTCAGGATTACTTTATTGCTGCTGTGGTAACAACCCAGGGACCCCATAATGTGCATTCATAATCGGTCCTGCTTTTGAATCACAACAAGCTTTAAAAAAAGTTTCTCATAGCTGTGAGTGAGGCTCACATCGCCCCAGTTCTTCCTCTGAATAGCGAGAAGTCGCTGAATGTAAACAAGCCTCCCTTTACGTGTGCTGTGTGCTAAAGTGGAGTCATTTTCTCTGGCTGTCAAGCTGCAGAGGTACGGTTGTTAGGTATTAGCTTTATGTCCAACGCTGTTTTGTTGTGCACTGCTGAGACTTATAAATTGCCTTAGTTTGACTGCTGTGGGCCATTAGGAGGTCTCAGTGTAGCTGTTACTTGTAGAGCCCGCTAAGTTTAAGGTCTTTATCATATAAGTGAGGACAGGATCCAGTCACTGTGGAGAACTTTTACTCACCATTAGTTCAGCAGGTGTCTCTGTTGTAGTCCTCTGCTCCTTATCTATCTACGCTTGTCTCCTCCCATAAAGATGAGGAAAAAAAGTGTGTTTCAGCCACGCAGCATTTTTCAATAAACTTTTGTCATTACAGCACAATTTTACAGGTAAAAAAAAAAACTAGAAAATAAAGTCAAAAGCAGATTTTGTTTTGGGGATAAAATCCTTTTACCCTTTTAATGTCAAGAATAACACTTGTAAACAATAAGTTAACATGTCTATCGGCCTTTCAGAGTTGCAGTGTTATCAGAGACACTATAGATTACACTTTATCTTTTGCAGGAACACTGAAGCATAAATGACCCAGAAAAACAACTGTATTAACCTTGCTTTTAAGTTTGTTTCAGGTTTTGTGTACCATTAATACATACATCATTCTGCCTTATCTGTTTACAGTTGTCAGCACTAAACTGTTTCATGCTTTGTTGACACCGGGGGGATGGTCTTGCTAGTAAGAATATCACCTCTTTCCATTGTTTTTGTTTCAATAATTATTTTCTGCATTGAAAAAATTCACATTATCATATAAATACTTAAATCATTAACAAAATGATATAGCAATATTTTATGTCCTGACAGGGGTCTTCACATGTACAGGACTACTATGTTTTGATTCCCTCTGGATCAATGTTTCCCAAACTTTTTTTTTTAGGTGACCCACTTTTTCGGGGGAACAAGCCACTGCGACCCAATCCAAAATATGTCATCTGTAAACCAACTGACAGAATAACTGTGCAAAGATAAAAAAGGGTTCTTTAATCATGTTTCTGCATCGACTTACATCTTTTGTACCAGCTAACAGGCCTAACATATTTGCTTTGTTAGGCTTACACTCTGAAAATACTTGCCTTTTATTATACGGGTTAGCCCGCTTGCTTTTCAGAATTGTATCCCAGTCATGTTAACTTTCATGACAAGATATTAGGATGTGATGTTTATCCAGAATAAAGATAACAGCATCCGTCCATGCCTCTTTTTCAGTGTGACGTCGTTGCACAGCTGTAACAAGCTGTAACAGCCCCGTTCCTGCATCTGGTGTCTGTCCAAGATCCAGCAGAGACTTTGGACATCCAAACTCAAAGAGGTTTTGAATCTGACTTCAAATCTTTCTTTTGGAAACCAACGAACAAAGCAATCAATGGGTCAGCTCTTTCATATGCGTGATGGTGACAGTGACGGTGTTTTCCTCTGAGTGCTGTAAAACAGCAGGAAACATACGGTGGTGTGGCTTTGGTTGTTTGAGTAGCCCCAGCTCATGGCTTCAGACTTTTGAAAAACAGCTACATGTTTCCAGTTACAGTAAACATTGTGTCAATGACCCTTCAAAATGAAAAAAAAAAAAATCAGCTATGACAGTGTGAGGAGCCAGTCATCAGTTAAATTGGCGAGGGGAGACTTCTTCTGGTTAAGGAAAGCATGCATTTTGCATAAATATTTTGAAAACTAATTTGGTGACCCATAAAATAATCTCTGGTGACCCACCTTTGGGTCAGGACCCAGACTTTGGGAATAATTGCTCTAGATCATGACACCAACTGCTGATGATGTACTATAACATACTGCTGAATAGTAGACAGGCTTGCATAAGGAAACCTTGCAAAGTAGCCAATTGCATGTCCAGCCTGGTTTATTCTTGTGGTTGTTGCTCTACAAAACTCCACCCTAACACTCAAATTCATTGAAGGTGTCAAAACTGGAAAAGTAGTTAATGCAGGAAGTTGCAGTGCTGCTGCAGGGCTTGTGGTCTGCATTGTTTCAACATGCAGCACCTCAGCTGTTGAGAAATATCATGCTCTGTCCTTTAGTATTAATCCTCATATTTATAGGAAGCTTTAGTTAAAGCTCTTTTAAGCTTTTGACTGTGGTTTTGCTATGGTTGAAATCCTTATATGAGACCCATAATTCCTGGTGTCATCCCTGCCCATGAGAATTATCCTACTGTTTAAGGAGAGACAGCAGCATTTAGCAGCATTTAGCAGCCTTATAGCACAAAGACTGGTCCTAATGAACAGGGAATACAATAAATCCTCCTCCTTCAGAAGATGGATGCATGATATGCTGTCTTTTGTAAAACTTTTATTGTCTCACTTTCGTGTTTTAAAATTTTATTTTTTAATGCATATTATCCAATCAATGTATCTCACTTTTTATTATATCATATTATATTATATTATATTATATTATATTATATTATATTATATTGTATTATATTGTATTATATTATATTATATTATATTATATTTTATTTATTTATTTATTTATTTATTTATTTATTTATTTATTTATTTATTTATTTATTTATTTATGTTTTGGTCAGTCTACAACGTGTCTCTAATTGTCTTATTTACTCAGTGCGTTAATATGTATGTGTGCTTACGTATATTACGTCCATTTACGTATATTGTTTATTATTCCATTTGATTCAAAGATTAAATAAATAAATCGTGCAGACAGGAAAAGAGTTCAATATTTAAGGCTGTCACTGAGGCTGAAATATAGCCTAGGTTTATGAATTTTACAGTATTTATTTTGGTATGTTATAAAATAAAATATATACGATAAATACCCACTAAAACAATCTTAAGTCTGTTTTTTTTTTTTTTTTTTTAAGACCTAATTTCGCTTGCTCGTTTCTATCTGAGGGATGCACAGTCATCTCAACTCGTGGGAGCATTATGTTTCAGATGAGTGCATTTTTCCTCTCCATGGACACCACGGTAGACACGCCCCCTGTCTGAAACGTGTACTTCCCCCGTTACCACAGTTACCACTCAGCACCGTCTCCGGTTGGCAGAGCCGCTATGACGTCAGGGTGATATCGGGAATTCCTCTCCCTGTAGGGTCTCGTTGGTGTGACGGCGAAGCGGAGCCTCTCAGACACTGCCGGGAGGACGCATCACGCACTGTGGACACGTGAGCCGAGAAGTTTACCGTGCTTCCTGCCCCATGTTTTCATCTCAGCCCCCGGTCCACGGCGCGAGGAGTTGTGTCCGCGTGGTTGTGGGAAACCAGAGTAGGTTTGATGAGAGAATTTAGCCGAGAGACAACATGGTGTACTGCATCTTCATCTGCATTTCCTGCTCATAATCACAACATCTGAGAGCTGTGCTGCCACTCAGGGCCGACTGAATGTAAGTGGACTGTGAATGAAAGTCATCCTACACTTACAAAACCCAGTAGCTCCTGATAAGTCTGCTTTGAACGTAGAAGAATCCTGTTGTGTGTGGCTTTTTATTCCGTATAGTGTCAAGTTTGTTTACGTTTCTTTCATAGCAATGAAATGTGATTTTTAATTATGCTAATATTGTCAATATAGCATAACTGTGCAGGTAAACAAACTGAAAATTGGAGTTAAAAATAGGTTTTGCTTACTGGAATAAAATCATTTAACCTTTTTAATGTCAAGACTCAAATGCTGGGAAAAGGATGTGACTAATGGCCTTTTAGAGTTGCAGTGTTATCAGAGACAGTATAGATTGCTTTATCATTTGCGGAAATACTAAAAGCAAATATGACCTAGAAAAACAGCAGCTTGCTTCCGTTTTTGAGTTTCATTAATACATATAGTCTGCTTTATCTGTTAACAGTTGTAAACACTTAACTGCTTCATGCTTTGTTTACATTTTTATAAACATGTCCAGACCTGCCCAGCAGAAGTTTTACTCCCTTGATATACAAGCTTTAAATCAGGTATGTCTGAGGCAAACAGTTTTGCAGTGCAGGGCTGGAAGTTCACAGCCATGTGGCAAACTTCACATGATATATGCAGTGAAGAATGTCTACTTGGCACAAAACCCCTTTTCACACTGCAAAAAACTGAAATCTCATCAAGTGTTTTTGTCTTTTTTTAAGTGAAGATTGTCTTATTATACTCGATATGAGCCACTTTCAACTTATCAATCCAGAAAAATGTCTTGTTTCAAGTTATTAGAGTACAAAAATTAGGTTTGAATCGCTTGTATCCAGTAAAAAAAATCTACCAATGGAACAAGAAAAAATTGCTTGAAAATTTCTTTGAGACTAGAACAATGTCTAAATACAAGTAACTTTTCTCTTGTTCCATTGGCAGATTTTTTTTTTACTGGTTACGAGCAATTCAGACCTCATTTTTGTCCTTAAATAACTTTAAACAAGACATTTTTCTGGATTGGTCATGTGAATTTGGCTCATATTGAGTCTAAAAAGGAATTTTCTACTGAAAATAAGACTAAAACACTTGATAAGATTTCAGTTTTTGCAGTGCATGCTTTTCTGTAACTCTAGTGTTTGACTCCTATCACACAGCGACATACACAGTCTCATGTCACAGAGTTTATCTCTTCTTGTTTGTGTCCTGACAGAACTTGTTGTGCAGATTCCTATTATGTGACTCTGTTTGTGCTCCATGCTGTGTCACTGCTTCATCTGTATTGAATCTCATTATTGACCATTCTGTGGACAGTCGATCTGCACCCCGCACAGAGTCCTGGTCGACCTTGTCTCAGAGCTTTGCAATAACAGGGATCAGTGACAGTGTTCGGACACACAGGCGGCTCAGATGTCTGCTCTCGAGCTGCTGGGGCTGCTGGCAGGTCATCTTTAAATAGATAAGCACTTTAGGAGTGACCTCTGAACAAGGTGATTTCTCAAGTCTATCTGCTTCTCAGGGGGTGATTCAGCAAAATGAGGCTCTTCTGCTATAGGTTTTGAGGTGTAGGGGAGATAACACAGACAGACCACGAGTTTTAATCTATTTAAAGAGTCAGATTGGAGGTGTTTACATGAGATAATGAAATGCTGAACATTTTAAAACTTGTATTGCATCAATGTTGTTTTCCCACAGTCATGTGAAGATGTTCAATGTTTCAAATAGTGCTGGAATGATTGGCAAAATATATATTATCAATGCATATTGTAACAGAAAATCTTCACAGTATCTTTAAAAACAAACAACAGGTTTGAGCTCATAATTTGTGAAAGTATGTATGAAGTATGAAACAGTGATGTGTACTCTTCACTTTTCCTGACAATCATACTAGTTAGAAAACATACTCAAACCTTACTTATTAATAGAAAACACGTTAGTTACTGCAGTACTAAGTTTTTATCCAACCCCGTTTCAGTGTAAGCCTGTTAAAAAACAAAATTTGTTTTCTTTTTAAGAACAAAACACTATTCAGAATTTTATTTCCAAAGAATCTTTATTTTCCTTTTTCCTTTTTCTGGGGGACTATGCTGTGCAGCAGGAGAACAAAACCCATCTTTCATTGGAAACATCACAAGACAGCATATACATTCCATTCACAGGCTAAATGCATCATTGTACAGAAAGTATCGTGTGACAACCCAGAAAGAACATCATGTACCAAGTTGAATTCAGCGCTGTAGAGCACTGCATGGGCGGGGACCAATGACGGCATATGTTTGCAGGATGTGTAGATATAAATCTCTTTTTTTTCTCTCTACATTAGGTCTACTATGTTTCCTGATGCCCTGGAGGCAGCAGGCCGGGTGGAGGGCCTGCCTCTGTCCTCCCCACAACCACTTCCAGAGCTCGAAGAAGAGGAAGCAGAGACGTCAGCCGAGAGGGGGCCAAAGAGAAGAGGCCGCTACAGGCAGAGTCTGCAGCTGCTAAAGCCCTTCAGGATTACACACAAGTAAAGAAAACTGTGTTGAAGTTTAAGTGAGGTCTCTGACTGTAGAGGATGTAATGATTGACAGGCGGTCACAGCTCATATGTTGACAGTTATCAGTTCAGACACATAAGGCTCACATATGTTGTGTTTGCCTCATACTGAGGATAAGGGACTAACAGGTGGTAAATGGGAGCTCGGAAGTTGTCCCCCAGCAACAGACAGTGCTGTGTTTGAACATTAGCCAAGTGATAAGCTGCCCTTTTTTTCTTTTTCGCTGCTCTCTCAGATTTCTGCTAAGAGCGTGAAAATTACTGTCCAGACACTGCGGGCATTATTCACCTTTCATTGACTCACTAAAGTGAAGGCGGCAAGTCTTTCTCAGACGCCTGTGTGGACTCTCTCCCTCGACATAACACCTCTGTGTATGCCTGCACTTTTAGACATCTTACCCATTTTCACACCTTATTCTCTCTGTTCCAGGCACCAGCACCCAGTCGATAACGCCGGCCTCTTCTCATTTATGACCCTTCACTGGCTTTCCCCGCTGGCATGGAAGGCCTACAAACTGTCCAGCTTGTCCATAAATGATGTGTGGGGACTGTCTTGCCATGAGGCCTCTGAAATCAACTGCCAAAGGTGAGGTAACTGAGGTCAAACTGATGAAAGAAACCTGGCTAACTGGGAGAAACTATTTGAGGCCTTCGCACAGTGTTGCTAGAAAACAGCAGTTTGTGCGAGACATGACGTGAAAACTTTTTCATTCCATGAATTTAACCTTGTTGACTGTATCTGTGACATCATTTGCTGTCTTCAAATGCTAATAATAGCTGTTATCTTTTGATTGCGCTTAGTTTTTTTTCCCTTTATTAATCAAAAAATGTTCCTTTAAAAATTTAGATTTGTTGCTTTTTACTGCTATCATGGTCCTTTTCATCCTTTAAGGACCATTATTTGCACAGGCCCCTACTTACCATTTATTAACATTAACACCTAACATCAGCCATTGTTGTATAAGGATCACCAAACCTTGACTCTGAGTCAACGCCATGCACCCTGATCATCATAAAGTCTCATTGTCAGAAACCTCTTTTTCAGTAGACACCTTGATATTTTAAATGATGTGACGCAGGATTCATGTGACACTGAGACACTGACTGTTCATGTGGAAACCATCTTGTTAAGCAACTTTGGAAAGCAGCTTTGGCATCTTTTTTAATGGAAAGATACTGACACAGTCTAGTGTGGCTTTAAGAGTCATGAGTCTCGATGCACTCTGAGAGATCCACTTTGTACCATCACTCTTTATTGAATCTCAGCTTGATGTATCTGATGTGAGCCATTGTTTGTGTTGTTCCGATGCTGCGTTCAAGTCTATTTTGGAGGATGGGAATTTCTGACTTCTGACCTCTGAGTGTTCCTGGTGCAGAGGGACAAATGTAAACACAAAACCAGGCTTAATTTTGCAAATATGTTAATAACTGTGTTGTTGTGCAAAGTAGCAAGGCCACTGAAAAACTCACACTGAAAAGATGACTGAGTTTGTTCAACAGCTGTCTTATACTTCAGTGGGTGGTTCTCTAATGAACATGTGTGCTTTTATGGGTGCAGCTATTGCAATGTGATGTTAGATAACTACTGCCTAGCTTTACAATTGGAAACTCTGCCTCTATGTTATGTTGTAATATAGCATTTCTAATAGAAGGTGAGACATTTTCAAATTTGTTATTTTAATTTATATTTAATTTTTAATAATTTTAATTTATTTATATATAATTAATGATAATAATAATAATAATAATAATAATAATAATAATAATTATTATTATTATTATTATTATTAT
This sequence comes from Halichoeres trimaculatus, assembly GCF_033239565.1. Taxonomy (NCBI): domain Eukaryota; kingdom Metazoa; phylum Chordata; class Actinopteri; order Labriformes; family Labridae; genus Halichoeres; species Halichoeres trimaculatus. Next base: position 30,458,414 of record NW_027437185.1, on the reverse strand, counting down.
TATTATTATTATTATTATTATTTATTTTTTTAATTATTATTATACATTCTATTTGTAGGCACTTTTCAAGGCATCCAAGAGCAGTACAAAACATACATACCGTGCCATACAAAACAAAGTTTAAAAAAAACTCAAACAGTAGTTTAAAAATACAGAATGAAATATTAAGATGCCCAAAGAAGGAGTAGGCCCTCAATTTTTAAAATCTGCCACAGTCATTTGCAGGGACGTGTGTCTAATTTGTCTTGACAGACAAACAAATCATTTTAATTTACAATTTCCTGCCAGATACTATGAGTCCAGGAATTTCCAGTCAGTAGCCAGTGCTACCATATGCTAGTGGTGTATTTTCTGGGCTTTCTTATTCCTGTCGTTCTGCCTTTTTTACATCCCATTGAAAGAAAATTCTCCCAAATGATCAAAGCACATGCTCACTGAAAATGTAGGACTTTTGAAAAATATGACAGAGTTCAGCCCAGACCTGGTCTTTTTGTTCACTATTCTGTAATAACTTTAGTCATGATTTGGGGCTTTGTATATATAATCGATTGGATTCACAGCTTGGTGTTTGTGTGAACAGAGAGGAAAAATAGCATTTGGTTGCCCCTTAAAGAATTCGCTTGTTGGAGCTCTGAGTTGATTCATACAGCCAACAAATCCTATGATGCGACCAACAAGTTTACTCATTCTCCTAACGGATCTGATTCATTAGTGTCATAGATTTTTTATTATAAGCATACTGATAATGGACAATATGTTGATAGCATGCTCTCAAATGGATATAAACATGATCTTTTCAGTTTGAGGAAATTCTACAAGAAATTGTCAGTAAATACTCTCTGGTACAAAAACATGTCAACCCACAAAATTCCCTGCTGTTTCTGGAAATTTCCACTCCAAGCTGTAAGGCAAAGTTTGTACTCGAGGCAATTCAAAGTGCTTTACAGCTAAAAATAATTAGATTACAAGAAGGCCAAATTAAATCAGTCTATAAAACATCTAAAAAAATGTTTATTAAATAAAGAAAGGAGTGCAGATAAAATACTTTCAGTTTCATATGGAAAGCTGAATAAAACTGTTTTCAGTCTGGATTTGAACAGGATAAAACTGGAAAGCAGCCTCACCATGTGAAGTCCTGACTCTGGGTACCATCAGGAGACCTTTACCTGGGGTCTTCCGGTTCATATGGCTCCAACATGTCAGCGATGTACTTTGGTGCTAAACCATTAAGAGACTTGTAAACAAGCAAAGTTGTTTTGAAGTCTGTTCTCTGAGTGACAGGAAGCCAGTGCAGAGATCTGCTGGAGGCAAGTGCAGGGATTAGTGTTTCTGAGTTAGGTTGAGACACTACCCCTTTGATTTTGATGGTTTTTTAGATGGCAAAAAGCTCCTGATGTTATTGATTTAATGTGGCTGTTAACGTTAGGTCTGAGTCCAGTGTTATCCCTTGATTTCTAACCTGATTATTGACGTTAAAAGAGAGTCTCAAGATGGCTGCTAACAGGTTTTCTTTGTTTCTGTGAACCACAGACTATTTCAGTTTTATCTGGGTTTAGCTGGAGACAATTGACCACTCACTGATCTGTTCAATGCAGTGACTGAGTAAATCTACAGTCCCATGTTCCCCTGCTCTGAGTGAGATGTAGATCTGAGTGTCATCTGCATAGTTGTGGTAGGACATATTATATCTGCATTTTAGCTGGACTAATGGAAGCATGCTCATATTGAACAATAGGGGTCCCAGGATTGACCCCTGGGGAACCCCACGGGTCTTAGCCATTTGGTCTAAACCAGTTTAAAGCAGTACCAGAGGGCAGTGTTGTTAAGTTAACATTTATGCTGCGTGCTGCGTGTTGTGAGAGGATCGATTGTGTGTATTCACACTTGGTGGGAGTGAAATTCCCAGCCATTGTCAGTAGCATAAGATTTCATGTCCAAACTATGTTTCAACCTAGAGTGTTTTTCTTTAAACCAAATACCGCTGTTATGTCATGTTGAAACACAAAGAATCAACAAGTGATCCTCCGGGGTAGGAGGTCATGTTTTTGTTTCAGGCTTCCAGAGGAGCTTGTTGCTTTTGTTCAGGTGTTCTGATCTGGGCATGGTGTTATACTCTCACACCGCAGGTTCACTGGGAGCTTTTTCTTTAACTTTAAACTTTATCTGCTCTGCTGTGAAGGTCAAACATACTGGAAACAGGTGCAAGTGGAAATCTGTAAACAACTGTCCCGACATGTGTTGTGGTGTGGGAAGTCTTTGCAGTGTGACTCTATCGATGAACATCCAGTCTCAGTTTTTTTTACCAACACGGGAACACTGTGCCTGGATGGGAAGCTTCTAAGAATAGTAGGGATTAGAGATTACAGTGAGAGTTAGTGCCTGACTTGGGTGGTTATGTCATTACTCCTCCACCTGGGATACACTGTGTCTGCTGTCACATTCATTAGCTGTCATTGATCGCGGCCAGGCTGCAGCAGACTGCCCTGTGATAAAAGTCACCGCCTCCTGCCAAACACAGCTTGAGAAATGCCCTGTAGTTATGCACTAAGTCAGTGAATGAACAATAGGCTTACAATAAGGATATTAAAGGGTATTTAGCTTCTACCATGTGCTGACAAAAGAAACCAATGATTTTCCCATTACTCACATGCTGCCGAGTCATGCGCAATGACTCAGTAATAAAGAGAAGGGTCACTGTTTGAGGAAGGTCACCATTATCTTATGACAACAGTGGGGGTTGTAAATGCCCTGTTCTCTGCAGAGGCTCTGGCCCTGGGCCTGCCAGTTGATGCTTCTGCTTTGTGTGTGCTAAATAGCTAGCTGAAGGGAAACAGCACAGAGGCACAAAGCTATCAAGTTGGCACGGGTGGGCGATGGTGTGCATGAGAGCTGCAGGGTCTCTGGAGACGAGAGGTCTTTATTTTGTGTTTACATAGCAAGAACAGTTATGCAACCGGCATGCAAAGCAGAGATGATGGTGAGAGGGGGAATGGGAAAAGCACCCTGGGAGAGTTGACACTTGTTAGTGCTCAGTGAGGTGCGAACCTTGAATGTGAAGTCCTGGCCAGCACACTCTCAAAACCTCAGCCTTGCTTGCCATTTGGCAGACTGAAACGAAGGCTGGTAGAAACATTTTTTAACCGTGTTTAAAGACAAATTATTCATCCCAAGAGCCCACGCTGTTGCCCAGTTGCTTTAATGTGCCACCATGCACACATTAAGAGATCTGCTGTTGTATCTCGGTCTTTAAAAGTGCCTTAATTATTATGAGAATTATAGATCTACTGTATGTTTGATGAAAACTTTCTTTAGACTAAAGAAGAAAACTTTCCTGAAGATTTGCGTGTTCAGCAGCACAGAGTTCTCTGCTTGGTCTGTTGATGTGATGTCGCCAAACAAAGCTCAATACTGGCTTTAAAGTCTCATTCCCAGTAACTCAAGCTGTGCCCTGTCTTGTTTCGAGGTTGCAGTTTATTGTACTTTCTTAGAATTGAATCCATTCCACTTGCAGCAGTAATTATATGAGTGTCTCCATGGTTTAATGTTCTGACTGTCCTCTCTGATACGTTTTTCGATAAAGTCATTAAAGTGTAAATTACTTTCTGCAGCTGCTCTGCTGCGGCATTATAGACTCATTACCATTGATGCATTTGGCCAGCATGATATTTTACTCTTTTTCATGGGTGTTATGCAGTTAAAAAGGACATTAGCACATCTTTAACACATGTGTGGTAATACCTTCCTCAGCCTAATTGCATAATGCATCATTTTTGATGTATATAGTAGGTCACCTTTGCAATAATATCAGTCAAACAGCTTTAGTTTTACTCATGTGTATTTCAGCTGCCAGACTGTACTAAAATAGCTCCTGCTATGTGTTTTGACAGCCTGATTAATCTGGAGAGCAGCTCTGTTGTTTTAAGAATAATAATTACAAGTTTTGTCCTCCTTATGGTAATTCTGCCCTTCTCAAATGCCATTGTTTACATATTCTTAATTGAGACTTAAACTACACTTTGCATAGCATTCATGCTGTGGTGGATCTAAAATCAGTTTCTACTGTCCACACACATCTTACAGCAATGAAAATGTAATGATGTTTTGCTGAACTATGAACTAACTCCTGTCATCATCTTCTACAGGCTTGAAACTTTGTGGCATGATGAGCTAAAAAGACGAGGGCGAGAAGGAGCCTCCTTGACAAGAGTCTTCTGGAGGTTCTGCCAAACCCGCATGCTGGTAGCCATCTTTTCTCTCCTCCTTACCATGGTGGCAGGCTTCGTTGGACCTGTGAGTATCATCTGAATCCTCCTCTTCCCTGTTATTATAATTCATCAAAATGTCTGCGTATGGTCACTGGCTCAGAGTCTGAAGTCCGTGTTTCCTCTGTAGGAATCGTTTAATCCAGTTTCACACTGGTCTGGAATTTTCATAAGACCAAACTGGGAGATTACAGAGCCTTGGTTGGGGCTGAAGATAATAATATTACAGTAGATTATCTGGTTAGTACCAGTCATGCTTTTCTGTGCTGCGTCATGTTTGATCTGCTAAAAAAATGCACAGATTAGCGATGCAGATTGGAAATTTTGTCTGTAGACGATCTTTGGACACATGTACGATCAATTACATAGGGGAATAATCTGAAAAAAAATTCTGTTGAGTTAGATCTTTATGCTGATTAAAAGTCAAATTGGCACACTGATTCCAAAATTGCAGTCAGTTTTCTTCTTGAACGTCAAGTTTTTTTCTCCACACTTTACCTTCCAGAAAAGCAACATTCCACTGACTAGCTGTTGTAAGATTAGGGATGGGTACTGACTACTGAATATGGTACTTTTATAGTTGCTGTAATCTGTAATACCAAGTACCAATTCATGTAAAATCAAACGGTACCATGTTTTGGTACCTAACACATCCTTGTGACAGTGAGATAGTGGAAAAGTAGGCAATTTTCCATGCTGGACATGAACACAGCATTTCAAGGTTCGATATCAAAGAATAAATATGTTAAATTATAAACACTGAGGTTTCATTAGTGAAGAAATTAATATTTAGAATAGAATAGAATAGAATAGAATAGAATAGAATAGAAGACTATATTGCCCATTGGTTTAGAACACAGTGGAAAATTGCCTTTGGCATCATGATCGCCAGCCACAACAACTGTAGAAACTCAACAGTAAAGCTCACAACACTAAAAATACACAAGTCCATAAATTAACAAATAAATTAGGAATAGATAATTTATAAATTATCCATTGGTTTAAAATGTTCACTGCAAATGACCTTTTATATGCCGCTCTCCTAACTAGAGGAACTCTCAGCCTCTTTCCTGATGGCAGCAAAACAAACGCAGGATTGAGACATAAACACACACAAAAGAACTGAAAATTGGTACCGTTAAGTATCAATACCGATTGCCAGGTACCAGGAATCAGTGCAGTATCATTTCAATTGAAAAGGTACCAATTAAGCAAGACTTGTCAGCTGATTACAGTTGGACTCATCTACAGCTACATGGCAACTTGTTTGTGCAGTCTCAGTTGAGACAGTGCGGTGAGAGTTGTGTGCATCCGAATAGGTCAGAACGATGAATATCTGCAAACAGAAAGCCAGCATAGCAGGAATTAAGAGGATTTGTGATGGCTTTTCTCTTAACTTTGTAACTATGGGCATACCGTTGTAAATTCTATTTCATTTTGGGCTGTTTTTTTAGTTTTCAAAGCTTGTAACTATTCCCTCCTAGTCTTTTATTTACATTAGTATATATTCCCTTTGTTCCAGATCATGTCTGCTCCTGTAGCTCCTCCAGTAGCCATATCTTTTCTCAAAACATAGTAGTGTTAAATAATCATTGCAGTCGTGCCTGTTTCTTTCATATTTCATTGTGTGTCAATATTCGAAACTTTTTATAAAACAAGCTCATATCTGTGAAATGTAGTATTTTTCATATTTTTTAAATAAACAGGGATTCTATAGTTCAAAAACTTGACGTGATAGAGAAAAGCTGAGATCAGTTTTGGATTCAGCTCCCAAACATTGGTTAAAAACAGCTGTCAGACCTAACTCAACAAATCTTGTGTTTCCCCAGTGTTATCAGTCGCTTGGTTTTCTTTCTTGGATTTCCCAGAATCATATATTTTCCTCAACATATTGCAATCAACTGACAGTGATACATAGATGAAAAGATAAAGAGGTGTACAAATTGTTGGATATGCTGGATGTCAGTATGCAGAGATGGCTCAAAAAATAACTTCTGCTGACATAAAGTCATGAAGAATGAAGCTCAAACTAAATGTGTATTTAATTCAGTGAGAAAACTGAAGAGCCAAGTGTCCAGGTTTACTGTTTATACTCAGTGAGAAACACAAGCATGTTTACATAATCAGGGTCACAGTCACTTCAGCTGCAGAAAACACACCCAGAAGGCAGCGATGTGGCTGGTATAAAGAAATACTGGTTTGTCAGCTTTGGGGTTATGTCCTCAACCTTTGTGTCTGTGTTGTTAGCGGAGAGTGAAACATGCTTCACATGGCACCACCCAGACAGATGGGAGTTTTCTTTAATCATTGCTTTTTACTGTAAAGTGATTAAGTTTGAAAAAGTCACTTCCTGGTTCAGTCCCAGGTTTCCTTAAGTTGTTTATTTCCTGCGGTGTTATTTGTTGTGTCCGTGCCTGTTACTACCTACAGTTAATGGCATTAGCTGGATTTAGCTCTTGCGCAGAAACACACGTGTCTCACATTTCCAACCCATTGAGAACTTTCACTGAGGGAGTTGTGCTCTCTGGAGTTGATCTTCTTGGACACGTTTGACTCATTGAAAAATAATCTTTCATTTCATCCCAACAGGCCTGCATGCAATCACCGCCTACTCCACTGTTTCTCATATTAACTAGAGTTTAGTGAATTCAGATGTTCCCCACCCCTTTTCTTCCTTTCTTGACATATTTTTCCCTGCTTTTAAATTAATTTCCCTTTTTATGTCTTCTTTGATTTTGCTAAGTTTCCATAACTCCTCTGTCCATCTTCAGGCTCTCATGGTGCGGGCCCTGCTGGAGTATTCCCAGACCCCGGAGAGCCATGTGCTATACGGCCTGTCCCTGGTAGCAGGCATCTTCCTCATGGAGTTGATGCGATCATGGTCTCTAGCGCTCATGTGGGCCGTCAACTACCGCACTGCAGCACGCCTCAGAGGGGCGGCTCTTACTTATGCCTTTAATAAAATCCTCCATCTACGCAGCACCAAAGACATCAGTCCAGGAGAGGTAAGAGATGCGCCCTGATTTTTGATGTTACACTGCAAAAACAGCCCTACTAAAAATAAGCAAAATATTCTCAAATTTTCTACAATTTCCTTGTTTTGAGCAAAAAAAATCTGCCAATAGGGTAAGAAAATTTTGCTTGGCTAGAATTCTTAAAACTAGCTTATAAATCCAGATGGAACCTGTCTTGAAACTAGATAAAATGTCCTTGAATTTGAGAATAGTTTGCTCATTACAAGCATAAAAAAGTTATTTTTAAGAAAAGTTCACTTAAATTTTGTGTTGTGCTTTTTGATTTAGCTTATTTCAAGAATGTTTTTACTTAATTTAAGATTAAACATGTTTTTCATATAGTAAAAAAGTCTTGGAATATGATAGATTTTCTTAAAATAAGACATTGTCTAGGCTGCACGGTGGTGCAACGGTTAGCGCTGCAGCCTCACAGCAAGAAGGTCACCGGTTCAAATCCCCACCTCGGCCGGTGGGTCTTTCTGTGTGGAGTTTGCATGTTCTCCCCGTGCATGCGTGGGTTCTCTCCGGGTACTCCGGCTTCCTCCCACAGTCCAAAAACATGCTTACCAGGTTAATTGGTCACACCAAATTGTCCCTAGGTGTGAGTGTGTGCGTGCATGGTTGTCTGTCTATGTGTCAGCCCTGCGATTGACTGGCGACCAGTCCAGGGTGTACCCTGCCTCTCGCCCAACGATTGCTGGGATAGGCTCCAGCCACCCGCGACCCTAAACAGGATAAGCGGTATAGAAAATGGATGGATGGATGGAAGACATTGTCTCTCTGATCTAGCTGGTTTAAAGAAATTATCCTCCGACTCCAAGAAAAACAATAAGCAAAATTGACTTAGAATAAGACATAATTTCTTAAAAATGAAACACAAACGTGTTTTTATCTAAAATCAGGAAACCAGAGGCCATCCTGTTTGCTTTCCATTTATTAAAATGTCAAATCAGCTGACGAACAGTTCCAAAAGCACAATTCTCAACAACTTAGCCGTCATCTTCGGAAAATACTGTCTTTTGTGCTTTTTAAAAGGAATATTGCAACATTTTCATTGTTTTCTGTGTCTTACCTCAGTCCCCAGTCCATAACACGCAGGACGAGACCATTTTCTTGACTGTACGTCCAGTACCAATTATTTTGAGAGACTTCCAACCAAAGCCACTAGCTTAGCTTAGCTGGAGTGTGCAGCCGGCCTCTGGGTGCAGGCATATCAGATAACTGTTGACGGTCAGATGGATTCAACTTATATTTGTGTGATTTCTTAAACTGAGAAATTGTGTAACTGATCTTAATCTTAAAATAAGTAAAATAATCTTGTTTTCTGTTGGGACTTCATTCAAACCTCTGTTGTGGCTTGTTACCAGCAATACTTGCTCAATTTTAGCTTAACTTTCTTATGAAGATTTTATTAGATATATTCTCTTAATAAAATAAGGTATTTTTTTCTAACACATCTTGCTTGTCAAGATAGTTTTTCTTTTAGGTCAAATTTAAGAACAAATTTCTAGAAACAAGCTTTTTTTTCTTTCTTAGAAATCCTTTTTTGCAGTGTACACAATCCTGAAACAGATCCAGGGAGGGAGGGAGGGAAACAGAGGAGGCTGTATAAGACTAAATACACAGGACGACTGTTTTGCTTTACTGTCTAAAAAAGTGTGGTTCCAGTGTATCAGTATCCCTTCTTTCTCTTCCCAGCTGATTAACATATGCTCGAGTGACGGTCAGCGGCTGTATGAAGCTGTGTCAGTGGGCTGCCTGCTGGCTGGGGGCCCTTTGGTGGGAATACTGGGTCTTTCCTACACTGCGTTCTTCCTGGGCCCCACCGCTCTGATGGGGTCAACCATTTTCATCTTGTTCTACCCTGTCATGGTACGTCTCCAGCTACAACGTCTGAAACAGTAGAGCCATGGAAAAACACCTGTCTGAGTAAAATGTTACAAGTTTTTGTGAATGATGTGCATAAATTACAGGATAACAAGTTAAAAAGATGCTCAGTTGTCAATGTGTTTAAATAAGTTACAGAGACTGGAATTAAATAGTGATATGTTTTTAAAGTTTAAGCAGATGTTATGCAGCTGTGCTAAGCAATTTATGAAGATGATTTCTGAAAGTTTCACCCAAAGTTAATAACTCAAGATGAAATAGTTGAGTCATTGTTTTCAAAGCTGAGACTTTTTTATTTGGTTAGAAGAAGACATGATCGCTTGGAAAAATACAACCAGCACATTTTAAAAGCATCATAACTCTTCAGCTATCAATCCCCTGTCAAATATGTAGTTGTTATTTTCAAATTACACTCAGTCTAACTCAGAGCCTGACAGCCGGAGACCCTGCTGTTGATGTGAGAGGCATTTATCACTCTGCTCCCCTGGACAGCTCTGCGGCACAGCTAATGTGATTGTGTCTGCTTTCATTTCCTCCCGTGCCACTTATTCCTCTTGTCATCATTTCCTCTCTGTCTTCCCGTCTGGACAGATGCTCGCATCGAGGCTGACGGCGTATTTCCGTAAGAAGTGTGTGTCAGTGACTGACCGGCGCGTGAGGCTGATGAACGAGATACTGGGCTGCATAAAGTTCATCAAGATGTATTGCTGGGAGGATGCGTTCGCGCAGAATATTCACAGTGAGTGGCTGCCAAGTAACTTTCACAATAAAACTCATCATGTCATGTTGATGCCCAAGGCAGCGTGAGATGCTAACTTCATGCTTTTATTAAGCTTTTAATTCCCAGCTCATTTGGAGCAAAGGGTCACCTCATTTGAACACCTGTCACTGCTGCAAATTACTTCCTAATTGGTCAGTTTATCACCAGACATTAGACTTATCCTTTCCCTGAACTGGCAAGATAACCCTGACCTCATCTCCATTTTCATTAGCATGCTGCATTTAAGTATGTACCGTCCTATATAATCAAGGCCATTTTGAGTCCCCGAGCTTCAAGGTTAATTTTCCAGGTGTTGTGGGCTTTATGACGCCTTCAATGCCTGTCAAGGCGACTTTACTTATCCATGAATTAGTGATGACTTTCTCTCAGGAGGGTGTATACGTATTGAGTGGATAAGGATCATTTTCCCCTTTGTAATCATGCTTTGAATTAGCCAGGCGGGGCTCATTCTCGCTGCTACCCCTTTGATTACCTCTTATAATCATAATTAATTGGCATTCAACTCGATGTCCAATGAGTCCTGAGAGTCCTGAGAGTCCTGAGAGTAACAGAGTCATTCCCTTTAATTATCATTCTTGTTTAATTGACGATCACGTGGGTCTTTGCCCTGAAGCGTGCAACTTTAGCAGTGTAATCCACGCAGAAACACATATGCCATTCGAAGCAACGTCCCATGGAGAGTAGCATGAAAAAGGAGGGAGTTTTTTTTCTTTCTTATTTCCAACTAATGCTGCTGGGGCTAAATTAAACATGCCAAGTCTGTTTCAGCGTTTGAACTCACTGAACTTTGTGAACAAAGCATCTAGCATGTGCGTTGAGGAGATACAAATGTGGAAGTGTGTGTGTGTGTGTGGGGTGTGTTGTACACCACATTTGAGCAGTTATCAAGGTTCAGCAGGTTTTGAAGCCTCTCTCATACCATGTTTGGACGTGGGGCCCCTTGTGCTGTCTCTTGTGTCTATTTCTGTCCACTCTCTGTGTGCTGGTAACGGAGTCTTGTGCTGCTGATTGTACGTTCACTGGAGGACCCCTCTGGGAACCCTCGCTTTATTTTCTGGCTGTGTATGCATGTCTTTGCTCTTTTATCAACCCTCCCTTTCTCTTATCTCCTCAACAGAAGTGCGATCAGAAGAGAGGGGGATTTTAGAGAAAGCCGGGGTCGTCCAGAGCCTCACAGTGGGCGTGGCTCCCATAGTTGTTGTGATCGCAAGCGCGTGCACTTTCACCTTACATATGGCCCTGGGTTATGACCTCACTGCAGCTCAGGTATTTAAATTAGTGAGCCTTGATTTATCTGTTAAAGCTACAACACATACATTTATGAATATATACCCTTTGAAAATACTTCCATAAATGACTGAGGGTCATGATTTTTCAGTCGGCCTTGTTGTGATACAGTCTGTTTACATTTAAGGCATGTGCATATCTTGATACCAGTTGTAGCTGCAGGCAGTATAAAATTTAAATAACTGTATCTATTCTACATCCTTCTTCAGGCTTTCACTGTTGTCGCAGTGTTCAACTCCATGACCTTTGCCCTAAAAGTCACACCATTGGCTGTCAGGTCTCTGTCAGAGGGTGCTGTAGCTGTCAAAAGGTTTCAGGTAAGGAACCACAGAGCCACTTCCACCATGTTGAAGAGTTTTTACAGTTTTTACAGTTGCATCATCCTGATTTTTCAAACACAGTGTTCAAACCCTGAATTAAGTCATTACAGTTAGTCAGCATTACCTTGACAAACAAAGAAAACACCCTGTTTGTGGTCCAGCAGGTTTTACAAGGCTCAGAGCTGATTAAAATGTCCTCTTTCTTAAAACAGACCTGTACACACACCACACACTGTCGTTACTGACATACCGTGTTTCACAAACATGGTAAAAGTCACATATTCGTGAGAGGCAGTGAGCAAACACTTCTCCTCGGACGCACCAAACGGCTTGAAGTACTCCTTATGCAGTCTATAAGAAGACTGGAATGTACGCTACACAAACCACAAGGATATTTTTATGCTTGCACAGCTGCAAGTAATCTGTGCCATGTAATGTATAGACACTCCAGATGTGTTCAGACTTTTCATTCAACAGCAGCAGAGGAAAATGGACACAGTGTTCCTTCTCATACATGCTTGAAATGAAAAAAACAGCCGCATCCCACATTTTGTTGTGACTCTCGAGCCGGTCGTAACAGTATTTGCCTGTTCATTATCCTTATTTTGAAATTAAGGTTAAAACGAGATTTTCAGCACCCAAATTGGTTATTTCTAAATACTTTTTCACAGTATTCATAGCCGGGTCAAATGCAAATCTGATTCATGGCACGTGGACTCGTGCCAGTTTAGCAGTAAGAAGCAAGATCTGTCTTTTTTTACTTTAGAAAAAGAGTTTTTGGATTTGTTTTGTAGTAATGTTGGTTGCTGGAGCTGTATGGAGCCCCAAAAGAGTCATAATTAAATAAATTATAACATTTTGAAATAAATACCATTTTGATAAATAATAGACACATATATAATATGGCCATAAAATTGTGAAAAAAGGCAGTGTTGTTATGAAATATGTTTTATTATTTTTTGATATTGATTTATTATAATTAAACATTTAATTATGATTATTTTAATAATTAATATATTTTAAAATAATGAATTTTTATTCATTTTCCAAGCTTTTACAAAATTTAAAAAAAAATTGCAATTCTTATTTCTTAATGTTGTTTTTCATCAGAATGACTTGGTCTGTCAATCAGAGCTTGAGGGTGGGACTTCTGCTTGATCCTTTAAGACGGACTGGTTCAAGAGGGGTCTAGCTGCAGACCTCCTCTCTCAGCTTCTTGAGGAGCAACTCTGAAACTGACTTCCCTGCAGCCGTTGTGTCTCAAACGTGTCATGCACTCCTGTTTTCAGCTTTTTCAGTCCTCTCAGCTTTAGTGATAAGTCTCCAGGTTTGAATAGATGCTGCAAGTGCTGCTGCAATGTTTGTGTAAAGGATCAGCCAGTCACTTAACTGGCTCCAAGTCATTGTGCTGAAAAACAACATTAAAAAATAAAAATTGACTCTGTAAAAAAAATGTTTTTGATTTTATAAAAGCTTGGAAAATAGATAAAATATCATTATAATAAAAAGTATGAAATTGTTAAAATAATTGTTTTGAAGTATTAAATCATAATAATTTGATATTAATGAATAATAGAACATATTTCATAATAGAGCCATATTTTACAATTTAATGGCCATATCACATATTTTTCTGTTTTTTATCAAAACGATATTTATTGTTTTGTTTTGTTTTTTAAATTATGAATCTTTTGGGGTTCCATAGAGCTGGACTGACAGAAAGAAAAAGGACGTCAGAGCAGAAGAAAGCTAAACAGGAGAGTGATAGAGCACGGGCTACAACACCAGTTAAGCTGTTAGTGATAATGTGCGTTCATGTGTCCACAGAGGCTCTTCATGATGGAAGACAGAGAAGTTGTCTTGGTCAAAATGGACAATCCCAGCAACGCGGTGGAATTCCAGGACGCTACACTTGCTTGGGAAAAAGCTCGTACCCCAGCTGCAAAGCCCACCCATCTGCCCAAGAAAGGGAGAGGGATGAGGCGAGTGCTGCGCAGGGAAAAGCTCAGCCTTTACATCTCCACCGATGATGGCAAAGGAAACAAGGAAAGTCCCACAGCGCAAAGTCTCCTCACGAATATGGAGCAGGAGAGTCCACAAAGCACCATCTCCTCCACTCAGAGCATACGACCACCGCTGCACAAGACTCTGCACCGCATTGACCTGCGAATCAAGACGGTAATTACAGACACACGCATTCAGAGGATGAAAGGGTTTTTGAGTGAAGGTGCTCTATGTAATCCCTACACACCTCTGTTTTATGCTTGCCAGGGTTCACTAGTTGGAATCTGCGGAGGTGTTGGCAGTGGAAAAAGCTCTCTTCTGTCTGCTCTGCTGGGTCAGGTGAGATTTAACAGGGATGCTCTACTTAAGCTGTCTCCTCATGCAGCAGATATGTCTTATAGCAACAAAGATAACTAAGCTACTGTGGTTTAAAGAAGCAGTAATTCAAGTGAGTATAACCTCTTGTTTTTGTGTTACAGATGACTCTGTTAGAGGGAAATGTTGCTGCTAGTGGCGGCTTTGCTTATGTGTCACAACAAGCCTGGATCCTGAATCATTCGCTGAAGGAGAACATCCTGTTTGGAAATGAGTTTGACCAAGACAAGTAAGATCAAAAATCACACAATCAGTGCAGAGGATGGTTAACTGGAGGTACATTTGATTAAATGATTTATCATCCTTCCTTTTTATCTTTCCCTCATTAGATACAATACTGTCCTGGAGGCCTGCTGTCTTCTTCCAGATCTTGCAGAGCTCCCATACGGAGACATGACCGAGGTACCTGTTGTATGAAGTATATTCATGTTGCTATGGTCTGCACACAAAGGCCTGTCAGAGGTGTCCAAACTTTTATTTTTCAGAGAGGGCCACGTTTGATTTTGTAAACGTGATCAAGGATCAGCAGCTTTTACTGAAATATTTACAAACTGTGAAAGTAACATGAAAGTAACATGACTGCTTTGGTAACTACTTCTTTTAGGGTTTTAAAAAATATCAGTCACTAAACATTCTTGTGCCATCTTTACAGACCTACAATATCAAACCTCATCCATCCCTCAGGTGTCTTTTGGATACCTGATGCTAAGTTGGCATTTCAGGTGCTTTGTGCTGTGAAAACATGACCAAGGAAAAGTTCTTCACTGGGGACCAATATGGGGGAAAAAATGTGTCAGTTTTTTATGACAGGATTAGGATCTGAATTGTTTTTCATCATTGTTTTACTGACTATTTTAATACTAACTATAAAAGCACTCAGAGAGCGCGGACCTCTGTCGCGCAACACTTCAGTCCTACTTTAATGTTATACTCCCTTTCAGCAGACTGTCTGCTACAATTTCTGGATTTTAGTATCCAGAATCTAAATCTTACTTTTACATGTGTCAGAAATTTTGGTGACCTTATCGTGTATTGTTTTGCAAAGCATCTGACCATATATCATAGAGTCATATACATATATGGTGAAAACGGCCCTATCTCACAATGATAAAGAATCCTTTAAAATAATCCTGGTTTCAGACAGTGATCCATATTACATCCAAAATTTAATCACTTCTTCCTTATTCCATTTTGAACACTTTCTGAAAATTTCATCAAGATCCGTTGGTTAGTTTTTGAGTTATGTTGTTCACAGACAGACAGACAAACAACAACAAACAGACAAACTCTCCCAAAATCATAACCTACTTGGTGGAGGTAATAATAATAATAATCCATTCTAGGTAGAAACAGCTTTAAAGGTCACTTGACAGTTAATTAAAACACATTTAAAAAGAAATGGCACAACAAAAATAAATAAAAACAAAATAAAAACCTGCAAATAACATTTTTAGCCTCAAATATGTCTTCTCCCGCATCCTGAATCATTATGATGCCCCAATTTTTGCCCTGTTCTGCTACATTTCATAACTTTAATGTAGTCCTGTGTCCTCTAATGAGTTTTTCAACTCACATTTTCACTTTATAATAAATACATTCATTTAAAGTTGTCAGCTGAAAGAGTTCTTAAGGTTTCTGCAGAATGTACAGAGCTTTAGCTTTATTTAAGTAGCATATGCACAGTCCAAATGTTGTTTAGTGACCTTGACAGAAAATGTAAATGTGCAACTGAACTGTTTCTTCAGATAGGAGAAAGAGGTGCCAACCTGAGTGGAGGGCAGCGTCAGAGAGTGAGCCTTGCTCGTGCTCTCTACAGTAAGCGTCCCATTCTTCTCCTGGATGATCCTCTCAGTGCTGTCGATGCTTGTGTAGGCTCTCATGTGTTCAATAAAGCTATCAGGGGCCTGGCCAAAGGCAAGACAGTGCTCTTTGTAACCCACCAGCTTCAGGTAAGGAAGCATTAGTGAGCACAAGAGGAAGAAACTCTCAAAGCAACAGGTTTAAATGTCTTAATGTCTGCAGAGTGTTGACTTTGTTATATTCTTGTAACTTTTCAGTATCTTTCCGAATGCGACAACATCATCCTCATGAAGGATGGACAGATTTCTGAGTGCGGCACCCATTCTCAGTTAATGGCCAAAGAGCGTGACTATGCCACCCTGTTCACCAGCATGCAACAGGAGGTAAGCTGGGGGCACACGAGGCAGCAGGCCAGCTGATTTGAATAAGGCATCTTTACCCTCTCTACACAATAGCAGTGAGCTTTACAAGCTGAATAATTCATCAGCCCTTCTGGGAAGACCCAATGGCTCGGAAATGTTAATGCATACATGGCCTTTCATTATTTATGCGTGCATTGATTTACTGGTGGGCTGCTGAAGAACCTGTCACAGATATCTCTGTTCGAATGCCCTGCAGGGTTTTGGTGCAGCTGCTGAGAGTTGTTGTGTTGGCAAGTTTTAAAACTTTTTCCGTCTTTTTCTTTACTTTTCTGTTCAGAATCAAGTTAAGGAGAACTTAAAAAACAAACAGAAGAGTGCGGGCACAGAGAAGGCGGTCAGTGCTGTTGATGTCGCCAAGGTTGGACCAAAAGCAGAGGGCAGCAAAGGAAGTAAGGGCTCTGACATGTTCTGTGCTCCACATCTCAAATAAATGCTCAACACTCTGTTTCTGCGGGAAGACTTCACAGGTAACTTCTACTCTGCCTCATCTTTTATTCAGAACAACTGATGAAAGCCGAGGAGAAAGGCTCTGGAGCAGTCGCCTGGTCTGTGTACGGTGCCTACATCAAAGCAGCAGGAGGTCCAGTAGTATTCATCGTCAATACCTTTCTCTTCCTGGCCACCACCGGCAGCATAGCCTTCAGCAACTGGTGGCTGAGCCACTGGATCAAGCAGGGCAGTGGGGTGAGCTACGAGATGATCCTCCTTTATGATAATGGAAGCTGTTTCTAGAGTGTGTTTGTCTCTCGGCAGAAATATAACTGCTATTCTTCAGTGAGTTGTTGGAGCTGGCTGAGCATTAATTTAAACGTGCATGATTAAAAAAGTAACAGCGCCACAGCAAAGTTAATTAAAAACAAGCACGAGCAGTGAAGAAACAGATGTGCAGTAAAGGAGGCGCTGGCTGCTCCTGAAAAAATGTGCCTGGAATAGTAAACACCATTTAGCTGACTGATTTTGGTGTGTTATTTGTGTGCCAAAGTGTGTGCTTTTCTCAGTTTCATTAGGCAAAATTCATCTGTGTCAGGGGAAGGATTTGATTTTTCTCTCAGTGTTTGTAATTTGTGTGCTCCATCTGCCCTCAGAACACATCATTAATCTCCACGAACGAGACAATGGCGAGCAACAGCATGAGGCTCAACCCGCACATTCAGTATTATTCTGCTGTTTACATCGGATCCATGGGAGCTGCTTTACTCCTGAAGACAATGAGAGGCCTCGTGTTTGTTAAGGTGAGTGTCTTTTGCCCTTTACCCCAAGAAACCCTGCTCTCTTACAAGCTCTGTACTCTTAATCTTAATGCTCTTTAAAAGCAGTCGTGGCGTTTTGTAGGAGTATAAAACCTTGATGTATGAGCGCTGTACAGTCAGGCAGTGACCCTGCCTAATTGTCTTTATCGTCATTTGTTCATGCTTTCATGGTTTTGTGCTGTAATTGAAAATGCCTGTGGGCCAAATCCATTTATCTGTCCTCAGCCTTGTCTCGCAGCTTTTAAGCCACTGCACGTGTGTGTTGTGTTTGTGTGTGTGTGTGTGTGTGTGTGTGTGTGGGAAAAACAAAGAAAGAGAAGCAAATGGAAGGATTTGTGCATGTGTGTGTGTATCTGTGCCCCTTTGGCTCCTCATTTTTAAAGCTAACCCGTCCTGACACTGCATCGCAGAGGTCGGGTCCCCACGTTAATGTCTGCCATTTGAAATTGCTAATTTTCTCAAAGATGGCAAATCTTTTTTTTACCCCTTGCTGAGAGGACATCTCTGGGAGCGTTGAATATTACATTAATAGAATTAATTTGTCCTCTGCTGCCACATGTAATTTCTGTTCAGTTCGAGAAATGTCGCTCGCTCATTAGGTCATAACCTTTCTGTCAGCCTTCCAGAAACTCATTACAAACGAAGTTTTGACAGCTTGTGTGGAAAGAAACAAACGACCCACAGTGTAGCATATGTTGAAGTAGCATTCAGAGCTCTACAGGCAACAGTTTTTGTCCATTGTGTGTGTGTTTGTGTCTGAGCACACTGTGTGTTTACCGAGCTTTGACTCTTTCCGTATGTTCCCCCAACTTGTTTGTTTACATGTGTCAGATCTCATGTTCAAACATGGTTGTCGTTTGTGTTGACAGTCCACGGTGAAGGCCGCCTCCGTGCTCCATGACAAGCTGTTCCACCGGCTTCTGGTCAGCCCCATGCAGTTCTTCGATACAACACCTCTGGGCCGCATCCTGACCCGCTTCTCCAGAGACATGGACGAGGGTGAGGCTTGATTTGTGTTGACTGAGAATCCTTCCCCCAAGAGAGCTCTCAGTCAGTGAAGTCACCATGTTTGACAAGGTGTAGTGCTGAGAAATGGAGCGGTTATACATGGAGGTTGTGGCCAGAGGGAGGGGTCTTGTGTCATCCTCCTCACAACTGTCTTTGCTTGACAAGTTGATCCGTGGCACGCTGCTGTTTATTTTTTCAGGATGGATGCTTTGTGTTTCTTACAATACTGTTTTTATAAGCTCTACTGTGGCTTCTTCTCTCGTTTAGGAGGAAAACAACACTTTGGGGGGCACAAGGAGGAAGTTTTCTTCAAAGATGGAGACACTGTGCATCTGATTTGTCCTCTCTGTCTCTCTGCAGTTGACGTTCGACTCACCATGCAAGCAGAAATGCTGCTGCAGAACTTGACTCTGGTGCTGTTTTGCTTGGGGATGGTGGGCATTGTTTTCCCCTGGTTTCTGATCTCCATCTTTCCACTGGGAGCCTTCCTCTGCGTCGTGAACCACGTCTCAAGGTTTGACTGTCTCCCTTCTTCTTGCTGAAAGAATTATTTGCATATTGTACGTCACCTCCCCAACTACAAATAAGCAATGAGTGCTTTCGTCTGAAACCTGCAACTCCTAAGTAGCTTAGTTGAGTTTTGACAAACACACAGGCTTTTAATCAAACATACTGTGTCAGCAGGCTTGGAGAGTAACGGATAACATATAATTAGGATACAAAAAAACGTAACTGTTATCCGTTACAGTACAGAAAAATATATATATTTTTTATCAAATCTTTATTTAACCATAAGAAGCTCATTGAGATTAAAATTTCATTTGCAAGGCCAAGACAGGCAGCAGCACATTTACAAAGTTACAGACATAAAACAATTTACAAAGCACAGGTACAGACTTATCAATCAGTTAAGTCAGAGTCACAGAGCAGAAAATTTTCAGTCAAAGCATTTACAGCCTACTTCATATTCCTCTAAAGCTTTTAATCTACAGCTCTCCAAGACACAGTTTTTCTTGTAACAGATTCCAGTCAGCAGGAGCAGCATGTCTGAAGCTTCTTTTATCCATTTCAAGACAAACTTTTGGGACCGATAGCAAGAGCAGATTTTGTGACTGAGTCACAGAACGAAGACTGTAGCTTCCAGAGCTTTTCACATGAATATAACTACTCAAGTAGGATGGGAGCAGGCCAAGAATAGCCTTGTAAATCAGAGTGTGCCAATGATTCAGTCTACAAATGGTCAAAGAGGGCCAACCAACTCGCTCATACAGAGTACAAAGATGAGTTAGAGCCTTGAGATTTGTTATGAACCTTAGAGCTCCATGATATATAGTATCCAATGGTTTAAGGCGTTGAGAAGAAGCATGCTGGTATAAAACATCACCATAATCAACCAGGGGCATAAAGGTCACAGAAAGAAGATGCTTTTTTGCAGCAAAAGAAAAACAGGACTTATTCCTGAAGTAAAAGCCCAGCTGTTCAATATGAAGCATAAACAACAGAGATACATAACTAGGTTACAGGTATATTTGATAAAAACAGGGATTATTTTGCAGGATTGCATTTTAAAATCAAACAGGTTGTACTGTATTGTAAAGCAGCAGACACATGCACAGTAAGCATGCATGCAATGTTTTAAGTTTTCTGTCAACTTTGTAAACAATACTGTTTAGTAGGCAAGTACTTGGATAATTTGAAATCAGTAGGTGTACTGCCTAAATCTGCTTTATAATTTTAATTTTGTTTTTTTATTTTTGATCTTCTAAATTCAGTATAGGGACACATGATTTGTTAAGAGTGTAAAAGGAGATTTTATTGTTGAATGTATCTCTAAAAAAACACACACTGAGCAGATGACACATCTTTTATACTCTCTTGTCTTTATTCGCATGTTTGGTATTGAAGTTTTCCAAAATTAATTAAAAGTAATCAGATACATTACTTTACTATTGTTCAACTTTGAATAAGTTCCTGATTACAGGTAACTTGTAATTGTAGTAGATTACATTTTTAAAGTACCCCTCCCAACCCTGTGTGTCAATTAACAATTGCTCGCAGACACAGAGCAATATTTGCATTTTGTTGTAACTGCAAACAGTAAAGTGAACATTCAGCTTGATTTAACTCCTCAGAAAAACTCAGACTTTTATTGAGACACTCTAGGCACAAAACAACAGACTCTCCAGTCTTCAATCAGAACTTTAAATTATTGTTCAGCGACTGGGACAGGAGCTTTGTCATTGTTTGTGTTTTTGCACCAATTGTGCAGCAACCGTGACTCAACTGAAAAACAGCTTCCTGGTATTTTAGGAAACAACTGCAGTGTCTTGTTATCTCCTCAGCGAAGGTTTTATTGTCTCCCCTGGTATTGATCAGAAAATACAAACACACATTAATAGAGCTTTTGGAGGCATGTCCAGATGACTTGAATGACAATTGCGATTTTAAGACATAAAGAGAAGAAGAGATGCTGAAGAGTCTCTGGTTACAAACCACACACATGATCCCCTACACCAGGGATGTCAAACTCATGGGCCACATCAGCATAATGGTTGCCCCCCAATGGGCCAGAGGTAACTGTAGGACAGTATAAAATGTAGCTAAATGTAACTCAATGTAGTGTAAAATGAATGCAACTACTTCTTCAGAAATGCACCC
The DNA here is from genome assembly GCF_033239565.1 of Halichoeres trimaculatus. Taxonomy (NCBI): domain Eukaryota; kingdom Metazoa; phylum Chordata; class Actinopteri; order Labriformes; family Labridae; genus Halichoeres; species Halichoeres trimaculatus. The sequence goes on along the minus strand of NW_027437185.1, from coordinate 30,437,346 downwards.
TCTGAAAAAGACTTTGCAGCCACATTGCAGACAACTATTTCAGCCACAATAAAGCTAGCTTTCAGTGCCACGTTGTTTTTAGTTGTGGCTTTCTTGAACACATCCTGCTGCAATTGCATTTTGTATTTTAAATCTAACACTATTTGTTGTTTTCCTCGAAGGCTCACTTTAGCAAACTTAGCTCCATGTTTGGTGTCAAAATGTCGACGTATACTGTACTCTTTGACAACCGCCACGGCCTCATAACACAAAAGACACACCTGTTTTTCTCCTTGAAGCACAAACATATAAACACTCTTCCATCTGCATCAACTTTTCACTTCCTGGACATTTTGGAATTATTGTTTAATTTCTCAATTCCTCAAGTTCGAAAAATGGCACTGACGTGAAAACCCTGCAATTTAGTGGCGGGATGCCATTACTTTGCCAGTAACATGAACAGTAGGTATTATGGGAAACATAGTTTATGGTCAATGCACCCTTTGACTTATCTTCTATAAGACAACCAGACCTTTTAACCTGTTGCAAGCCACATAAAATGTCGTGGCAGGCCACATTTGTTGAGTGCGACACATGTGCCCAACACTAATAATAATAATAATAATAATAATAATATTAATAATAATAATAATCATCATCATCATCATCATCATCATCAAAATAATAATAATCATAATAAATTTTATTCCAAGGCTCCTTTCCAGACACCCAAAGATGCCGTACTAACAGGAGTTTAAAACACTTCAACAACCATTCAAATAAAAAACTTCAATAGAAATTATTTTAAAAACCAAGAAAGAGTTGGATGGCAGTCAGAGAAGCTAGGCTAGGTGGAATGGGTTGTTTTTGAGGCAGAATTTAAAAATAGTCAATGAGTCAATGCCACAAATGTCAGATGGGACGGGGTACCAAGCGACTGAAGGCTCTGGACCCCATGTTGGTCAAGCTGGCTAGGGGGATGTTGAGGCTGAGGAAGGATGAAGATCTGCGGGTATGGCTGGGTTTGTTTATGAGGAGGAGATCAAGGAGGTATGAAGAGACAAGGTTGTAAAGGGCTTTGAAGGTGAGGAGCAGGATTTTGTCATTTCTGTCTCCAGATAAACCTTAAATGTTTTGATTTCTGTTGTCAGTTCTGATTCCAGTTTGTCTTCAGAGGAATTATACTAATTACATATGTACTTTTCAGAGACTCTAGGCAATTACTGTTGAAGGATTTAGCTCTAAAGAAAACCAAAGAGAAGAGCAGGCCCTCATCTGTAGTGATCACCCTCAGCAACACTCTAAAAGATTAAAAAGCTGCATCTTTCAAAGTCATGGCATCCCAGAATATACATTTTACATCAAACTGCTTCTCCCGCTGAAACTATCAGCTTCTAAAGCCGTATTTATTGAAGTCCAAAATGAAACGCCCAGAGCATAAACATGTTTGTCTGGATCACAGCCCTGAAGCAAGGAAGTGTCATGTTCCCTCCGTCTCCCTCTCACACATGCGCGCTCTCTCCTGGGCTTTTTATGAGAAAACCAAATGATTCATGGGAGACTTGTAATTCACAGGCACCATCCATTCCCGGCTGCTGTCTGAAAGTAGAGAGAGGCAGAAACCTTTGTCAATAAGGCTCCCTCACTCACACTGCCGCGTGGTCGGCAAGTCTGGCATCTCTCAGGCGGCGGGTTGTCTGGTTGTTGGAGTGAGAGGATGCTCATAATACTGCACAACATGAATCAGACAGAGAGGGACAGAGAGCCATCACGTCTGCTGTTTTAAAATGTTAACTCCAAACTGTAGCGACTTTGACTTGTGCAAAATACCTTCACAAAGGTTTCTATACAGGATTAAATATTCTTTCTCCTCCACACTCAATGCTTTGGCTCATAAAGGAGCAAACTGTTCTTCATTATGTTTTCCAATTCAATTTAAATTATTCAAAAGTCTGCTTCTCATACGCTGGAAGTGGTTTGCACACATTTTCTTTCCAGCGAGACACATATTACTGCTGGTTTTCCATTTCTGGTGCTGAAAACACGTCTAATGAGAACTCTCACAACCATTCTGGATTATATTAGTGAGTAAAACTAATGATTTGTGTGGATTCTGTCCCTTTTGGCCCCTCATTCAGGGAAAAAATTTCTAGATTCTGTTAACATTTAATTTTTACCTCTGCCAAGGAGGTTATGTGTTTTGGAGAGTTTCTCTGACTGTGAACAACATAACTCAAAAAGTAACAAATGGATCTTGATGAAATCTTCAGGAAATGTTGAAAATAGGATAAGGAAGAAATGAATTAAGTTTGGAGATGATCCATATAACTGTCTGGATCCAGGATTTTTTAAAGGATTCTTTATCATTGTGAGATAGGGCCGTTTTCACCATATGTTTATATAACCCCACGATAAATAGTCGGATTGCTTTGAAAAACAATACAAAACAAGGTCATGATTATTTCTGCCAATATTCTGGATACTAAGATCTAGAATATGAAATATGTACTGGGTCATCATAATTTTCAACACTGTCAGGTAACAAATTATCGTACAAACCTGCAGCTAACACCAAATTGTAGCTTACAGTCTGCTGAAAGGGAGTATAACATTTAAGTAGGACTGAAGTGTTGCGTGACAATCACAATATGCCTGGCGGAGGTCTGTGCTCTCTGAGTGCAGCTCTTGCTATAATTTTCACCTTATAGAAACAAAGCCTTGATTTTATCATTTAAATCAAATATATAAGAGTATGTTTAATTCAAGCATCTCTCCTTCCAGGGTTCTTATCCGTGAGCTGAAGCGCCTGGAGAACATCAGCCAATCACCATTCACCTCTCATATCACCAGCAGTCTGCAGGGGCTCTCCACAATCCACGCCTACGGAAGAGGACCAGACTTTCTCCAAAGGTGAGCAGGGTGATGTCTGTCAGGAGATGGAGAGCATGAAAATTTAATTCCATCCAATCTCACCTTGGCTGTCTCTTTTTGTTTACTCCAAGGTTGGTAAATAAACCAATTCCCGTATACCAGAGTATTTCCCCTGGCGGAGCTCTCGTGTCCTCTCTCACTGAAACAGGTTCATCTCGCTCTTCTTTCAGATATCAGGAATTACTTGACACCAACCAGGCCTCCAACTACCTCTTCAGTTGTGCCATGCGCTGGATGGCTGTCCGCCTGGACCTCATCAGCATCTCACTTATCACTGCTGTAGCACTCCTCATCGTCCTCATGCACAATCAGATACCTCCAGCCTATGCAGGGCTTGCAATATCATATGCTGTGCAGGTTTGTAAACAACATGTTGTATCTCAGTGTGTGTGAAGACACTTTAGAGGCTTTAATAGAAAGAGGAAAGCTTTGAGCTCCAGGCAGGATAGGATATGTCAATTCAGGATGTGCTCCTTTAGTGTTTGAAAATGACTTACTTGATAAAATCCAAAGCGCTCGCTTTAGTATAAATACCTTTATTGTATTGACAGTCATGTTGACACAAGCCTTCATCAGGAGGTCAAACATGGGTCCCGCCAACAGCTAGTCTTCAAAGCTGTTCCCTGGCATTCAAAAAATACACTTTAAAGCAACATAATATGACAGAAAAAATACAACTTCTTTTTGCTGAGGGATGAAGAGTAATGCACTACGGGTTTTCTGCTACAGCTCTACTTGATCTGATACTACTAGTTGCCTTAGGGGCCTGATGTTGTGGTGATTAGTTTCAATCATGTTGATTTTTTACTGTATTTGAGGATTGCTGCATATCCCCCTTATCTTCTTGTGTGGGGGCTACAGGGGAGCTTTTTAAGGCCCCCATTGCAGCCTTTGGCTAGCACTAAAAGGACTTAGGTCGGCTGAAATGCTTATTGCTGTCACTTTCAGCATGACTTGCTGCATTGGAAGCACCCTAACTGTCCGGAAACAGATGTTTAGCTACACATTTTGTTTATAGAGATAAATTAAAGCTAAATAGTTTTCTAGTTAGGAGGTATTTGGTAATGAAATTAAAACACAGCTAGCTTACTTGCCTCTTTTTTGTTCTCTATACATAGACTGTTCCACTGCCTTTAGCTTAATAGTAGGCTGGGGCCACTGATAAATTTTGCTGGACATTGTATTGACCCACAGTCTATTGACAATAAACAATATTATTGACAATATTTAAATTATAATCGGACCAAGTTAACCACCTATACAAAATAATACATCATAATAATACAATACACTCTTTCAAATGCAATAAATCTTTATTTCTCATGAGTAAATTTTACTCAGGTGATTGTGTTTTAGGTGGGCATGTGAGTTTGGTGTGTTCCTTTTTTTGTTGCTGCACACTAGCTAGTCCGTGTTGCTGGACTCACCTCGCTCATTCGGTTTGAAGCCGAAGTATTTCTACACTAGGGCTGCGGCGTTTCACTTTACAATCATCTTTTGTAACTTATTTCTACTACGTTCACCTGCATTGCCTCTAAGAAGCTCACAAGGCTCAATAGCTGCACTATGTGTTTGTGCTAACCTGATGCTAGCAGCCCCATGTCCCCAAGGAGACAAACACAAACAAACACGCCGAGGTGACTCTTGGCATCCAGCCTGTTTTAAAGGCGAGAGATGAGGAAGACAAACACACACGCACATGGCGATACATTTCATTTATCTTACGATAAATTGGTTTCTTGACTATTGTCCCAAGGCTACTAAATCATGCTAATACTTGATTGTCCAAAGCTGCTGAGACTGCAAACCCATGCCAAACAGAAACTTCCAGTGACTGAAATGTCTATTACCTGTGAAAATGCTGCTGTTAGCATTTAGCTTAATCGACTGCCATTACCATCAGTGATTTTCCTTGAACACATCGCTCCAATTTCCTATTTTTAATCAATTCTAAATGCTAATTTACAGCAAAAAATCCTGATGGAACTTGTTTAACTTGTTTATCAGACTGTAATTCTTTATTTGTTTATCTGCTCATTTGCAGCACAAATAAATATTGAATGATTCCTTGTACTTGGTGTGAAAGCATAAATAACTTGACCCTCTAACTGTCTCTACTTTTCCTCCACCAGCTGACTGGTTTGTTCCAGTTCACAGTGCGGCTCCTCACAGAGACTGAAGCTCGGTTTACATCAGTGGAGAGGATCAATCATTATATAAAGGTAAGATCATCGATCAGCACAGCTAGGGATATGGATTGTGTGCCACTCAGACATATTGTTCATGGTTGCATAGACTCGGGCGGGAAGCAGAAGAATTAGAGCAGCTAGCAAGTCTGGATGTGTGTGTTTTTGTGTGATGAACACAGCAGGAAGCAGATTGAAATGAAGTGTGAGGTGCTTACACACTCCAGAGCACATGACAGGACTTGTTTCACACAACAGCCATCAAACTGCAAAGATGGGAATATAGACTTAACTTTTTCTGCTCAGTTTCAAGTTCAAAGAAAAGCTCCAGCAGTGAAAATAACTGAAAATCAGTCAGAGGGGCTTGCACCTCCACAGAGATTAAGAGATTATTACCTGATAGCATCACCTTGTCTAATCTCAGAATCTGGAGAGTGAGGCGCCCAAACTGAGTCCTGAGGGAGGTGCTCCTGCCCCCTCCTGGCCTCAGCAGGGAAGAATCACCTTCAAAGATGTGGATATGCGTTATCGGGATGGTCTGCCACTTGTGCTTAAGAATCTGTCCTTCACGATCCTGCCTGGAGAGACCATCGGCATCGTGGGCCGCACAGGATCAGGTAGATAATTAACCCTCTCTGCTCCTCTGACCTGCAGCGATTTCAGCATGCATCTGCAGCCCCTTTCAACATGCACGCACCTTTCTCCATCTTTTCTTTCTGCAGGAAAGTCCTCCCTGGGTGTAGCCCTGTTCAGACTGGTGGAGCTCACAGGAGGCTCTATTGTCATTGATGGAATCAATATCTCACAGATTGGTCTGAACGACCTGAGGAGCAAGCTAGCAATCATTCCCCAGGAGCCAGTCCTCTTCATCGGGACCGTCAGGTAATAGATCAGAGAGTTTCTTTTGTGTTTGGGCCAATTGTTTTTCTGAGTTGCAAAATTGTGATGATAGAGAAGAAGAGGAACCATTACTTTAACCGTAAGCAGTGAGTGCAACAATGTGGCATCTGTCACGAGATTAACATAGGTTAAACACTTCCCCTCCACATGGTTTACCGCTTGATGCAGCAGATAGTCATGTGTTGTTGTTCCATCTTAAAAAAAGTATGTTTCTGCATTAAAACTCAGCAGAAGTTATTCAGCAATTGTGCCAGCATTCCTGTTAATTTAAAAACCAATATCACAGTGTTTGTCTGCACAAAAAGTTTTAGTTTTACAAGATATTTTCAGCCGTCTTGGTCCAGCATTAATATAAATGTGAAGCAGCACTAAAGGGAAATCTAAACAGGTATGAAAAAGCCTCTAGGCAGGAAGAAATGAAAAAAAAAAAAAAACAGATCTGCAGCTTTCGACAGGCGAGATTGAACCGAAAAATAAAACATCAGCTCTGCTTTTTAAAAGCAAGCGGTCAGTACTTTTGTGAATGCTGATTGCCTCAAGCGGGAATTGACCTTGGTCAGCAGAGAGGAAGGAGGTGGTTTCAGAAGACTACTGAAACTCTTATCTTAATGTGGTACAACTATAACATTTAATCCAGTTAATGGATATTAAAAGTCTATCTTCTCTCTAACAGGAGTAATTTAGACCCATGGGATCAATACTCGGATTCCCAGATATGGGAAGCTCTGGAGGAGACGCATATTAAAGAGATGGTGAGTAAAAAGATAGTTTAAACTGTTTCAAAAATGCATTTCTGGACTAGAAGAGACCACCCAGTGTGTCTTGGTGAATTTTCCAGGTCAGCCAGCTGCCTCATTCGCTGCAATCAGAAGTGACAGAAAACGGGGAGAACTTCTCAGTGGGAGAACGACAGCTTCTCTGTGTGGCCAGAGCTCTTCTGAGAAGCAGCAAGGTGAAGATTGTGTTATACTGCTACTTCAAATTTACATGTGTAACACTGTAAGGCATGGGTGATGACAGCAGGGAGTAAGATACTCTCCTCAGTCTTATCAAGGGGGAACAGACTCATTATATCATAGCACTATCAGTGTGCATGTGGCTCTGCATGAGATAACACTGCCACCTAGTGGAGTGCATATGAATGACCTCTCAATACTATTACTGCATGCAGGAAGACAGAGTATGGTGTTGAAACTCTTACAGATAATTTCAAATTTAAAGCAATAACAGATAAAATAGTTCTTCATTGGATAATACCACACCCTGTCTCATTTCTCCTCTATTTTGGGTGTTTTTCGTTGTCGTCAGATTCTAATATTAGACGAAGCAACAGCAGCCATCGACACTGAGACAGATCGACTCATCCAGGACACCATTTTCTCTGCGTTTGGTAGCTGCACCACCCTCATCATCGCCCACCGTCTTAACACTGTGATGAGCTGCAGCAGGGTCATGGTCCTGGACGCTGGACAGGTGTGTACCGTGGCGAAGCGACCGACTGTCTGATTACATGATTCAGTCATGTGGTAAAAGCTCAGTCCTGAGATAAAACACCTCAAATGTACAGAGTAAATGGGTTTCTTTGAGACGATAGATTGGATACAGAAGCACATGTTTGACTTTAGTGGTCTTGTGTTTAAGTTAGTGTGAAGGAGATAGTGAACATGAAACACACAGGATCAGTCCCCTGCTTTAATCTCTGCTTAAAAGTTTATCTTATGGCTGATACAACACTGTGATGAGTTTATGGGGGATGATCAAGGCATTTTGTTCCAAACAGTTCAAGTTAGTTTGCTCTGACCACATTAACCTGACCTTTGACCTCTTTGGACTGTGGTAGACGTAGAAAGACACTTTTTATACATACATTTATAAAGTGTTGTCATTGTGATTAAGTTACTTGTAATTATCTGGAACTTTCTAAAGATTAGGTAACAAAGTCATCTTTTACAATGGAGGTAGGACTGTGTAGCTTTAATTCAGACTTTGAATATTCACATAAGCCACCAAGAAAAGTAATTCAGTCTGCCTCTTATTATCTCAATCAAATGTCCATGTGATGCCAAAAGCTACAAAAATAACCAAGGAAAACCCTTCTTCTCACTCAATTTGTTCTTTCCACAAACATTTGTTCCCAAGCCTGATTGGGTCATACTGATGGAAGAGAATTAGGGCAACTAAAAAAAGGAAACAAAAAAGGAATCCAATTCTTTTTTATTTGATAGATAGATAGATAGATAGATAGATAGATAGATAGATAGATAGATAGATAGATAGATAGAAAGATAGATAGATAGATAGATAGATAGATAGATAGATAGATAGATAGATAGATAGATAGATAGATAGATAGATAGATAGATAGATAGATAAAATACTTTATTAATCCCCAAAGGGCAATTCATGTAGTTTGGGCTCATCTTCCAAAGATTAAAGAATTATAAACTCATAATGATAATAATAATAATAAACTATATATATATATATATATATATATATATATATATATATATATATATATATATATATATATATATATATATATATATATATATATATATATATATGTACATTTTATTTTATTTTTTTTGATAGAAAAAAAATCAGAATTCTGAGAGAAAAGTCTGAATTTTTTCTCAGAATTCTGACTTTAATCTCTGAAAAAATAGTAACAAAAAAATGGATGTTTCTTTTTTTTCTGTGGCCCTAATCAGCTTCCATACATTCCTTGTGAAGTAGCAGCAAGGCAATTTGCCTGTCACAACAGACATTTTACATTCATGGACAATGTACTAAGAAATTGACTTTCCCCTTGTTTACAAAAATGACACCAGTGAGGAAGACTAAATTTGCAGTCTTTCTGCTGGCTTGCAGAGGGCTTTGACTCTATGTTTAAAAGATGTGAGGATGTACAGACGTTTTTAAGTAAAGGTCAGACTTTTTATTTCCATTTGTGGACTTTCTTCTAATGATTTCAAAGCCTCAAATTATGGCCTCATACGCTCTTCAATAAAGCACAGTCCGAATTTGTCACAATTATTGCCCCAATTAAACAAAGATTAAAAAAAAACAAACATGTAAGATGTACAGTTATCCTGTGATAGACAAGCTGATGCCATCAATCAGGATAGAGTTATACTTTCGCCCATCCACTCTCTCAGCCATGTATAGAGAAATTTTGTTTATAAAAAAAGCCAAAAGGTCAAACACATTGCTGTTGGACATTCAGCAGAGTAGCAATTCAAAAACTCGTCAGATATTTTAAGATATGACATGGTTTGAATACCAACGGCTGAGTGTGAAGTACCCTAAGGGATCAATTAGCATTGGTTACAAAAACTTGTATCATCCACCAAAGCACAACAAGGCTGTCTGAGGACATTATTTTCCAGACATCAAAACTCCTTTTATATGCTGTCTGCAAGATATGCTGAGGTTATGATATTTATAGAGAAAATGATATGCTACATTTTTTATGCTGTCTTCACAAGTTTATGGAATGAGCTGAGTCTGGTTTAAAATGCTGCTGCTGATCGCTGTTCTGTCTTTTCCATTTCATAGGTTTTGGAGTTCGACTCCCCTGCTGCTTTGCTGGCAGATGAAAAATCAAGATTCAGAGCCATGATCGAAGCCTCAGAAAACCAAAGCAGATAAAAAACACTGGAGCTGAATTCTGGAAGTGAGCACTGACACCACATATTATTCAGGGGAAACACCTCAAGTGCACAGAATATAAAATATTAAAATCCATCCTTCCATGATGTGAAAGTGTTGAGAAATGCAGGCTCTGCTCTGTGAAACAATGTCTTTTTTGAAACCAAAGAATAAGGGACCACACTTCCACACATAAACACACACACGCACACACCACACAAACTATGCAAACACAGATGCATCAGCCTCCTGCTCCCTGAGACACTGAAGTAATTCCCAGGAGGCATTATGGCTTAGCTGTAAAGGACCAAGAGCATTGACTCTGACAATAGCACTTTATGTTCCATGTGGACACATGGAAAGACGTGATTCTTCCTCTTACTATGGAGGTCAGTGAATCAGTGAGCCTCTGATTTAGTTTAACTTGTATCCTTATCTGAGACCTCACAGTGCAGGCCTTCACAGTATTAACTGTCTACTTACATGTTAGTCCTGATTATCCCTCATAATTCATCTAAAACATCATCTGTTAACCATTTCTACCATGCTAACAATAGCTACAAACATGTCACTGTTTTTATGTTTTATGCGCCTAGCGTAATGTTTAAGTGCAGTAATGTCAGGAAATTATTGCTGATGCAATATGTGCCTAGAGCTGTAAACCTTTCAGGTCATTTAACGGAGTTAGCCATGTAAGCATGCTTTTTTAGCCTGCATGCAGATACTGTGTTTTGGAGTGAGCTACTGTTTCCTCTTGATCCAAATGCTGGAGTTTAAAATCTGCATATTTTACACTGATGGTACTGACAAAGGACTGCCGAGTCAGAAAACTAAAAGCTGTTGAAGGTTGGAAAACCCATGGTACAAAATACGTAATGTGCAACAGGGCTTAAAATGAGCAACATCCGGATGTGTCTTCAATGTTGTGTTTTTCATAAAGCTGGGGATTGTAAACTTCTGCCTTATAATCAAGTATGTGCTGAACAATCATTAAGAGTGCAATATCTTTATATTGCATCAATATAATTTTTTTCAAGTTTGCCTTTGTACACTTGAGATTTTAATGTTGCAATGTTCTTTTTTAAATGTTTAAATTTTGTCTTTAAGATTCTGTTTTTTCCAATAAAAATGTTTTCTATAAACTCTGGTGTCCAGTGGTTTATTATGTCAAACTTAGAGTTGCTTTGTTGTTCGAATGACACTGAAAGCACTATACTGCATGTACAAACAAGCAGTTTAAGACCTTTTTGGACTCTAGAAACTTAATTTATTCTGCACACCTGTTCTGTAGCTGTCCATGTGCTAGGAGAAGCCTATTATCTGGTCTGCAGTAAACAAACAATACAAATTCCTTTAAAAGGTGGGAAATACCTGGGATTCTTGGAGCAACTCAGGAGTGAGTGAGTAGTGTGTTTTGTTTGTTTGCTTGATGGACAGTAACAACATACCTCTTTGTATTACACAAACTGGACTCAGAATCAATACTTTATGATAAGGATTTCATATCAGATAGCAAACCACTCAGAGTCAGACTCTTCCTGTCCAGGGTTCGTCTCCTTAACAGCACTGCAACAAGACATGCCATCAATATTGTATGTGCCTTACATTTGCAGCATGGCTCTGATATGGCTGAAATGGGCTCTTATATGTTAATCCCATGTTTTTATAGAGGGGATCTACCTATGTCCACCACTTAAACACTTGCCTTGTAATATTTACTGACATATGTGAAGGTTTCCTTCGCTGGAACTTCTAAAACTGGGTGGTACCTTGGTTGATATGAATGAATATGAACCATTTAATCATATATTGCTGAACATATCATATCTGAAACATGAGTTTCGAAGACCTTATCCCCTTAACATGAAAAATACTTTCTTTAAAAACATGTTAAAAAAAAATGAAATTGAAGGTAACACTTTACTTTGGAGGTCTGCAAATTTCATCACACTTAGGTTATAATTAGACAGCTGTACATTACGTATTTTGTTGAAATTAAATCACAGCCCACCACAAAATGTTTTTAGAGGTATCCCAACGTTTCTGCTATTTCCAGAGCAGCAGGTGATAAAAAGCTGCTTAGTTCTTGAAAACAGAAGTCAGGTTCATTGTTTCCTCTGATAATTATCTTTGAAAAGATAAGTGAATAATTCAATTTCTCAATAAGAAGTTGATAGTTAGCTATTTGTTATTTAATTTCACCAAGTTCTTTAGTACCGAGTTTGTTGACATTCATAATTGAGATCACATGCAAAATGATATACATTTATGATTAGGCCTATAATGTTTAACATGATACAACTGAAGGCTTCAGATGTGATATTCTCCTCGAGTGGGGTTGTAAATTGGCCTTACCTGATTGTGATAGACACTGCGAGCACAGGCGCAATGCAAAACAGAATCTGGCCAGAAGTTATGTGCTAATTTTCACCAAATTCTCATGAAATTTAAAAGAAATAAGAAAAAAACTTTGTCTAATTATTACCTAAGTGTGATGAAATTTGTGGACCTCTAAAGCACAGTGTTACCAAATTAAAAATGTATTCTGCCCCCGTTAAGGTTATTATTCCACTACAGGCAGCTGAAGTTGTATTTTGGCACTTTTTAAAATGGCTGCCCTCAAACAATCATCAAACATGATCTTTATGATCTTGATTAAAGGGTTAGTAAACATCTTAGTCCCAACAAGTTAAAATTTTCAGTCAGTTTTTTGATGGGTTATACTCAGGGCTTGACGTTAACTTTTTTGCTCACAGCCACTCAGTATTTTCACTGGCCACAATTTGTTGTTGGATAATTAAGTTCAATATGATTAAAGCCAATGATATGCTAAAGTTTACTTAAAAAAAGATTTACAACCTCTTTAAATGTAAATGACCCCTATGCACACTCAAAACAAGACTACATCAATGTTAAAATCCACAGGTCCTTAATCAGGTATTCAGCTCTGATAAAGTTGTGTGTAACATTGTGCTCCTTTCATATGAAAATATGCAGTCTATTAAGACATAGTAATTACAATAGAAGTTTGTTATTGCTTATAATAAAATGGTAAAGGGGATTAATTGAACTGATAAAAACTCAGCAAGAGACACTGTCTGCTTAGATATTTATTAACGATTATAATCAGAAAATCATTTCTTTTTTCATGAGAATGACATGAAGGAGAGGTAAATTAAATTTCCCCAGAGCTGTCATCATCAGAGTCATCTTTTTGCTTGTCTCTCTGCTCCAGGTTTGAGATAAAATTCAACCAGCCAAAGTGGCCAGGGGAGCGGTGGTGTTACCAGCCACCGCCGAAATCCACCCGCATTTGGCCGGTTGGCCGGTGTTAATGTCAAGCCCTGGTTATACTTTATGGGATTAAACAGTAAATGCCACTCTGCAAACATGTTTTTCAAGAACTGATAATAAAACAGCACATAACTCAAAGGCCTGCACAATCCAGAAATGTTCATCGATCAGTGTATTCCAAATTGTATGCATTTTATCACATTTCCTGTAATATATTTTTAATAATGGACTTCATTTCAGTTTTACTCAAGTTAACCTTTAAATTATTGTGATTATGATATGTGGGCTCTTTTGCATTTATGTCAACCAACCTGTAACACCAATGTGGGCTGCTAACCATAAAGACACAGCCACCCCCATCATATGAATTCTTTTTTTTTTTTTTTTTTTTTTTTTTTTTAAGATTAGGCTGTCTGAATGGCTATACTAAAAACGCACTAGTCACTGAATGGGTGTATTGGTGGTATGGTTTTGTTATTAAAATGAGCGTGGGGGTCAGGGGATGGCTCCGTGTGGGTGTAGCGCTTTAGCCACAGCTTTTATTTTGCAGTTGGGGGATGCAGTCTCGCGAGAAGTCGTCGTTGTGCTCAGGCTGCAGGAGGAGGAGGAGGAAAGCTCTGGCTGTGATGCCGCTGGATGATGGCTGCTTTCGGGATCTTAAGTTACGAACACCGGCCATTGAAGCGGCCCAGGCTCGGTCCTCCGGACGTTTATCCCCAAGACCCAAAGCAGAAAGAGGTCAGATTTTGATATGTTTCACTTAAAAACCCAAATACTCTGTTTTAAGGGGGATTCTTTGACCCAAGAAGCTGTGCAAGCTAGCTGCAGCTAGCCTATGTAGCTAGCTCTGTAGATGATTCGGGCCTAGCAATAACAATGAACTGAACCTAGTTGTCAGTCTGTTAGCTGCCCAGTTTACTTGGAGAACCAGTTCTTAGACACTAGAGTTTGCTTAAGTTTCAGTAGCTAATCGTCTGGTTGTCGCAAGAGAGTGTCGTGTTTTCTGATAAGAAACAATTATGCGTTGGTTTATTTAATTGTGCGTGACTGGTAATTGTTTGTTAGCTTGATGTTTTGGTTCATCGAGATAACGGTGGCTAAACCTGTAGGGCTAACCCTCACGTCCTGCAGGCTGAAATTAATGTTTGACTGTATATTTGAAGACCTCAGGTAATTCACTTGGCTCCTGGTCTGTTATTTGCCTGAGATAATCTGTTGGTGGTTGAAAAGCTGGCTGCACTACCTGCAGGGTATTGTGTCAAGGATTCACATTGAGACACAGGTATTTTGCAAAGTAGAGTAACACATACAAGATGTTTGTTTGGTCGCTTTTGATGCCAAATTAACTAAAAGAGAAGTCAAAAAGAAAACAGATTTATCTAAGATCAGCCCATTTCAGGGTGCTAAAATTAGTTTTTTGTCTTAGCAGTATCCTTTCAGAGTTTAAAATTTTGTTACTGTCATCATTCCACATATCACTACGTTGCACTAATGTCTTCTTGCTATACTGTAATTTTTAATCCGTTTTGATCCCAAGTTATTGTGCATGAATGCTTTTAATTCACCTTTAATCAGCACTGAAACATGTTTTTTTATGGTGAGTTGACTACACTAAGTGTGAAGCAAAGATTACAAAATAAAAAGTAGAAAGTTGCTCAGATGTGCAGGTTGATGAAAGCCAAAATAAACCTCCCATATAAAATCTGAGTGAAAAGATTTAACCTATGACCAAAGGTATTTCAGGTTGCTAAAATAAGTTGAGTGTATGAGTTTGTAACAGTCTGCTATCCAAACCAACACTAGCTTGCGCTACTGATATTTTTCCTGGGTTTTATGTCTTAACAGTCTCAACTGCAAGTAATTTGGCAGAATTGCGTTAATTAAACACAGAAATAAATTTGTTTTTTTTCAGGATGAGTTGACTGCACTGAATGTGAAGCAAGGATTTAATAACCAGCCAGCTGTATCTGGTGATGAACATGGCAGTGCAAAAAATGTCAACTTTAACCCTTCAAAGGTAACAACTCCTAATTCTTCTCTGCATGCGCACTTTTTCCAATTCTCATATACATTCAGCCAACCTCTATGCGCTCCATATTCCTTTCCAGATTAGCTCAAACTTCAGCAGCATCATTGCAGAGAAGCTACGTTACAACACGTTTCAAGACACAGGGAAACGTAAGCCACAGGTCAACCAGAAGGATAATTTCTGGCTCGTCACAGCGAGGTCACAGAGCTCCATCAATAATTGGTTCACGGATTTGGCTGGGACTAAACCTCTCACACAATTGGCTAAAAAGGTAAGACCTTGGTGTCGAAGGCTTTAAGCCTTCTTTAATGAATACCATTTGCTTCGTGCAGGTTAAACTGGAAGTACAGTTGCCAGAGGAACTTTCTGTGCAAGAAAAGAGGACATGGTTAAATACTGTTTGTTTTATTCACTGTTACCTTCTTTGTTTCCTTTTTTTTTAATCAGAAGAATACATTTTAGATTTGTTTAAATTGTGTATTTCATATTGCTGTCCTCTCAGTTTGGTTATTTTGATGTCTCCATACATTTTTACTGACTAGGTTTTATGAAGCTTATAGGTTCATAGTTCAGATGTTGTGTTTATCCAGTGCAGTCTAAGCTCAGCTGATAAGAACTACTTTAGTCATACTTCTACAAACATTGCTGTTGATTGCATTCATTTAATCATTCATATGACTGGTGTTGTTTCATCAATTATCACTGACTCACATGAAATGTCCGTTTGTCACAGGTTCCTATCTTTAGCAAAAAAGAGGAGGTTTTTGGATACCTAGCAAAGTACTCTGTCCCTGTCATGCGCTCAGCATGGATGATCAAAATGACCTGTGCATATCACGCAGCCATCACAGAAACTAAAGTCAAGAAGAGACATGTGATTGATCCCTGTATAGGTAAGATAGTAACATTTTTAATCTAGGTGAAGTACTGTGTGGGTATTTTTGGAAACTGTTTTGCTGAATTAGTAAAGATGATATACTGCACTCTGTGGGGTTATACATCATAAATTATGTTTCTGTAGCTTTGGGATTAATTTGTGCGTGTGTGTGTGTGTGTGTGTGTGTGTGTGTGTGTGTGTGTGTGTGTGTGTGTGTGTGTGTGTGTGTGTGTGTGTGTGTGTGTGTGTGTGTGTGTGTGTGTGTGTGTGTGTGTGTGTGTGTGTGTGTGTGTGTGTGTGTGTGTGTGTGTGTGTGTGTGCTTGCGTGTGTGTAGAATGGACTCAGATTATTACTAAGTACCTGTGGGAACAGCTTCAGAAGGTGGCCGAGTTTTACAGACAGTGTCCCAGTCAAGGCTGTAGCTCTCCACTACCAGCCACTCCAGCTGATGTGGAGACCGCTATGAAGCAGTGGGAGTACAACGAGAAGCTCGCCATGTTCATGTTTCAGGTCGGTTAATTGTCTTCATAACTCAACTCCCAGCTATTGTTTCTCAACCCTTTTTTGCATATAAGTCCTACATTAGATGCTGGTTTATCCACTCGATGTTTAGATGCTCTTGTGCTGTTTTTTTGTCTTCAGGATGGCATGTTAGACAGACATGAGTTCCTGACGTGGGTGCTGGAGTGTTTTGAGAAGGTCCGACCTGGTGAAGATGAGCTTCTCAGACTTCTCCTGCCCCTCTTACTTCAGGTATGGATTAAATCAGTGACTCATATTTTTGGATTGAAGCTGTTTTCCAAACATCCATACATCAGTAACACTGAGACACACCCAGCTTCTACAGCTGTCCTCAGTTTTTCATGTACAGATTACGTGTCTTCATCCAGAGCACTTCCCTGGTGTTGACCTTTGCTGACAGATGCTCACCCGGGGCGTAGCCATCCATTTTGTTTCTATTTGCAAAGCTGGCTGATGTTAATGGACACTGAGTGCTGTGGCTAATGCTGTGAATCTCTCCTCCGTCCTGCAGTACTCAGGGGAATTTGTACAGTCGGCTTACTTGTCGCGGAGACTGGCTTACTTCTGCACACGGCGCCTCAACCTGTTGCTAAGCGACGGGAGTCTGGGCCCCAGCACAGGAGGGCATCCGGCCCACGGCATGTTGGCACAGCAAGGAAACGCCCTACCCCCCACCCCAACCTCACAGCCAGCAGGCGGTAACCAGCCACAGACGCCTTTCACAGACTTTTACATCTGCCCTCAGCACAGGCCTCTGGTGTTTGGTCTGAGCTGCATGTTACAGGTATCCTGTTTATTCAGACAGGTTCACAATCATCAGTAAACGTGAAAAACACTTAAAATCCCCTTAACAATTCTTTCTTGTGTGTTTCCCTACCTTGTTTTTCTTCCAACAGAGCATAGTATTATGTTGTCCCAGTGCTCTGGTGTGGCATTACTCGCTAACAGACAGTAGAAACAAAACTGGTTCCCCTCTGGACCTCCTGCCAATCGCCCCGTCCAGCTTACCAATGCCCGGAGGAAATACTGCCTTCACACAACAGGTACTCCTGTCAGCGCTGATTTTACTTTTTTTAACATGTGTCACAAAAAAATTCAACAGTTTTTTTTCCTGTAGCACAGTATGATTCCTATCACTGAAGCCAAAAAGTGTCCCTACTCCAAGACACCAAAATGTTTTGAAATACTGTAAATCCTTTTTTTTTTTTTTTTTTTTTTTTTTTATAACATGCTTCAAAACAGTGTAAGAGAGACAAAGCTTGAAGACAGAATTGGAGCTTCTATTTGCCTTAATACAGGAAAAATCATGAAATTGAGTTTGTTTTTCCTTTTTTTAAAAGTCTGGCTTTGAGCCAGAACTTATTTTTTTGGCTGCTTTCAAATCTTCCATATTATAAAAATAAGCTGTTGGGTTCTCTGTCCTTTAACTCTCACAACTCTTAAAAACAAGGCAGTACAGGAATGCATTTCTCCTTAAGTTGATGTTTCTCCTCATGCATTTAAAGCAGACACTTTTTTTTTTTGTTGGGCAAAAGCCCTGCGGTAATAAGAAATTTATGCATGAATTGTTTTTTTTTTCCTCCACAGGTCCGCACAAAGTTGAGGGAAATCGAGGAACAGGTTAAGGAGCGAGGACAGGCCGTAGAGTTCAGGTGGTCATTTGACAAGTGTCAAGAGACCACAGCAGGTGAGAAAGCTCTTCTTTTATCATCCTCATATGTGTGTTTTCACCACAGGGGTAAAATTCAGGCCAGTGTTTGAGCGCATTTCAATGATTTGTTCCCAGGGTTCACCATTGGTAGGGTTCTCCACACACTGGAGGTGTTGGACAACCACAGCTTTGAGAAGTCTGACTTTAACAACTCGCTGGATTTTTTGTACAACCGAATATTTGGGTCGGGTCAGAGTAAAGACGGTCACGAGGTAAGGATGAATCAGGATTGTTGAGAGAATATTACATGAAACATCCCTGCAGATACCATGTGATCAAAAATGTGACCAGCTCTTCTATTTTTAGCCGTATTGTCTCATTGGGCATGTTTTGTGTTCAGATGTCACCAGACGATGATGCGGTGGTGACCTTGCTTTGTGAATGGGCAGTGTGCTGTAAGCGCTCTGGCAGACACAGGGCGATGGTGGTGGCCAAGCTGCTGGAGAAGAGACAGGCTGAAATAGAGGCTGAGGTAAGAGTCGCACAGACAGCACCCTCTGTCAGTCTTGACATGTTTCTGTCCCTCTTACAGCCTCAAATAGCTGTTTTAATGTTGCTCAAATTAATTACACCTCATCTGCTCTGGTGTCCACTAAACTGAGTTGTTAACTGTGTGCTGTTATACCTGACAGCACACTGGCAGGCTAAAGACTTCTTATTATGACTGTGCTGTTGTTTTGGCTGTCACCCTCCTCCCTGTCTGTTTGCACCCTGTAAGATGTGACACAACACTTATTGCTGTCATCAAAGTGGGAAACAACAACAAAAGTCATGTTGAGGGAACCACAAACCTTGCTTTTGCACAAACAAGGATACCTAATGGCACCTGCAGGAGCAGTCTGCCTGAGTCCAGTTGTGCTAGTTTTAGTTGCTGCTACACCGTGTAGAGCTGACTGAAAATAAAAATGTACATTTCTTTTTCTTTTCCACGGCTGTGTCCTAAATCACTCCCCTATCACTACATAGTGCACTGTATTATAAATACACCTTTTTGTAGTGCTGTCCGAAATCTGAGTGAGCATGCTCGTACTTTACATAGCCCACACAGTGTATCCCACAATGCATTTTGAAAAGTAGTGCATTAGCGAGGCTCAGTATGTGAGCAATATATACCATCATGCATTGCAGTTCAAACAGAAGAAATGGCTGATTACATGATTACTGATTACTAATAATTAGTGCTGTCAGGCGATTAAAAAATTGATCTAATTAATTACAAAATTTGTAATTAATTAATCTAATTAATCACATTTTAATCTCATATCTGCTTAAGGTCCCAAAATAAAGAATTTGAATTCCAGGACATTAAAATTACATTAAAAGCCATTAAAAACAATTAAAAAATAAGGTGGGAATATATACAACACATTTTTAGGTACCCTGAGGCATAAGGAACACATGAAAAAAGTTTTGTGTTTCTATCTTTACAAAATCTACACAGTCCTGCACCTAAGATAAGCTGATTTAAATTTTAGGACTTTTTTTTTTGATTCTGTGACAATTTTACTCACTGTTGACTCATTTTTCACTGCAATATGAACTTCTATATAGAAGTTCATATTGCAGTTTTAACTGTAAATCCCGAGCCGTCCATTAATGACGCAGCTGGTAAGTGAGTGAGTAGGGTCTGAAATGTTGTTTTAATTTACCTGATTGACAAAACTACATAGTCCACTACATCTAATTCACTGTCTAATGAGTAGGGACTGAGTGAATGATTTCGGACACAACCCATGACTGCTACTTTCTTTTGAGCCTGGTTGACTTGTACTAATGCATTTTGGAGTGGAGGTGTATAATATAGCAGCTCGTCCGTCTGTTTTTCAACCACTGGCTGGATTGGACTGATGGTATTCTGTAACCATCTGGACTCCAAACATGCAAATAAAGTGACTGTGTCTTTAAACTTTGTGGTATCCTTCAGCAAACTTAGATTTGTTGTGAATGTGTAAAATTAGCTGAGTGTAAATAGGTTTGCTACCTCTCACACTCATGGAGTGTTTCCTGTGTGTTGTCTGTCTGGTTTGTGTGTGTGTTTGCAGAGGTGTGGTGAGTCGGAGGTAGTGGATGAGAAGGGCTCTGTGTCATCCGGCTCCCTGTCGGCTGCAACACTTCCAGTCTTTCAGGATGTGCTGCTGCAGTTCCTCGACACCCAGGCCCCCACACTGAGTGAGTCTCTTTG
This sequence comes from Halichoeres trimaculatus, assembly GCF_033239565.1. Classification (NCBI taxonomy): domain Eukaryota; kingdom Metazoa; phylum Chordata; class Actinopteri; order Labriformes; family Labridae; genus Halichoeres; species Halichoeres trimaculatus. The sequence continues at coordinate 30,417,080 of NW_027437185.1, read as the reverse complement.
TCCTCCTTCCTGCAGCTATGATTCTCAAAGCTGTCGATCTGTTTGATATTGAAAGAACGTTGTATCCTTTTGACTTTGCCTCTCATTTCATCACCCGGTGCATATTTATTATAAATGATGGAGCCACAGAAACTTGTTAATAAATTATTCAAACCCTCTCCCTCCCTTCACAGCGGAGCCTGGAAATGAAAGCGAACGCGTGGAGTTCTCCAACCTTGTCCTGCTCTTCTGTGAGCTCATTCGTCACGACGTCTTTTCCCACAACATCTACATGTGCACTCTCATCTCCCGCGGGGACTTGGCCTCTGACTCCCACCTGCCACGCCCGCGCTCCCCCAGCGATGAGCCCTCAGATGAGTCAGAGCGCAAGGAGCAGGAGGCAGGCGGCGGTGGCAAGATGGAGGCATGTTGAAGGCTTCTGTTGCTTGGTGTGATGAGTCATTTTTGCTACAGTGTGGCATAAAGAGTGACCTGAGGTTGTTTTCTGTTCAACAGGATACTGGACTGTCAGAATCCATGGAAACTGATCACAACTCCAGTGCAAATTTTGATGAGGTATACTCTATATTCAGTATTTACCGTGTGGAATACTGTGTTACTTTTTAGAAATTCCCCTTGTTTTTGAAACTGTTGCCACTTTCTACGGGAGTTATTTCAGTCTCTCTTTGCCCTGCAGATGTTCTCACCTCCAATGCACTGCGAGTCTAAAGGGAGCCCTTCTCCTGAGAAGTCAGCTCCAGACCACGACAGCAAGGCCGGCTGCAAGGACAAGGGCATGGACCCGGCTTTCCCTCAGCTGTACGAGCAACCTCGCCACATCCAGTATGCCACTCACTTCCCAATCCCTCAGGTGAGTGAACCCAGAGACTTATGTTTGGAGAAAATCAAAGAGAATAACATCCCTGAGTGACTACAAATTAGTCAAGATTACCGTATAGAATTCAAAGAGAAAACATTTTTAGTTAATTTTTCCAGTCCTGCACTGATCGTACATGAACATCTCTCTATAATAGATAATTTATATTTAACCTTAATTTAACTTCAGTGATCACGATTTTAATTTAAAGTGCCTGACACATCCATCTCTCACAGGTTTGGGTCTTTGTTGCTCAGGTTATCTGGTGCAAACAGTCTCAGCAGCACTTAACAGTCTTTTTGTGTCTTTGTCATCACTTTTAGGAGGAGAGTGCCAGCCATGAGTGCAACCAGCGGTTAGTGGTCCTGTACGGAGTTGGCAAACTGAGGGACGAGGCGCGACACACCATCAAGAAAATAACCAAAGACATCTTGAAGGTGCTCAACCGCAAAAGCACAGCAGAAACAGGTAAATGCGTCCTCCTTTATCAGCCCTCTGCTGATAGCTTGCTGTCCTGTATTTCATATTTATTTATGTGTTGCATTACCACAGCTGTGGGCATTCAGTGTGTCTGAAGGATAAAAATGGAGTCTGTGGGATTGCTTTGAAGTTTTGATATGTGTTTGCAATACATATTTTTCCTGCATCCCTGTGTATGCTTGGATTTTATGAAACACTGTTTACATGCAGGCTGTTCTCCCCTCTAATAACTCTGGCTCTTTAAATACATTTCATTTGTATTCCTCTGCCTTAAAGAGAACAAGCCCTTTTTCTCTCTTATCGACCCTCAGGGTGTTGCATTGCTCAATTTTCCTTCCATCCTATTTCTATGCTAATAGCTCTCATCTGTTCGCAGCCACTTTATCTCTAAAACATGTGACCTTATTAAAGTGATTTAAGGTTTTCAAAGTTAAAATGGCACTGATTAGATCTCACAGCGTCACCTTATCACATTCTTTCAAACTGATGGTGACCTTCAGCTGGAAATTGTGTTTATTTTAAATAAAAAGCTCAATTTTCTTCACGTTAAGTGCTCGTGTAGCAGCGTCTTTTTCACTGAGGCATTAAATCAAAGAGAGGAGATAACAGATCATTGGTTTCACTCAATTTCATGGCTGGTCTGCTCAGGAAACTGTGAAGAATACTACTGACCAGTTCCAAGTCACTTACTCTTTTTCTTCCTTTACCCCCAATTAGGAGGAGAGGAAGGGCAGAAGAGGAAGAGGAGTAAGCCAGAGGCCTTTCCCACTGCTGAAGACATCTTCTCCAAATTCCAGCACCTCTCCCACTTTGACCAGCACCAAGTCACCTCCCAGGTTAGACCAAGCAAACCCCTTTGTCTCCTCAGGAATCACTTGGTGGACAAGCCACAAGTTTTCTGAACGCAAAAACCCGAGCAGCCTGAAACAGGAGACACCCAGGGTGACTCATTTGAGTTTAAAATTTAATTTGAGTTCATTTTGATTCCCCTTGTGGGATGAGTGAATATAATTTACATAGATAATGCAATCAGGAGGCTGATCACAGAAAAACATTCCCAGATATCTCTGTGGTCTAAATCAGAGGATGGAGTCCATTCAGGACAGAGCCTGGCCCCTACTTCTCCTCTGTGCCTGCACACTGTGGCTTCATATGTGACAGATTTATCCAAGGAGAAAGGAAGAACACATTCATGAAAATGATATATATTCAACATTTGTCATGTTTGTGCATCAGTTTTCAGTGTCCGTTGGGTTATTTTGGCATGTCTTGAATATCTCCTTTCATTCCAAATCTAGACCGTCAAGCCCAAAGCTCTGCTGAATAGCGTATTGTTGTGCTGCAGCTCAGAATCAGAGCCAAGGCTATCAAATCTTGTTCCTGCATGTTAATGATGTGTGATTTTTTGTGTGTTTTGTGTTCAGGTGTCCAGAAATGTGATGGAACAGATCACCAGCTTTGCCTCAGGGATGTCTTATCACCTGCCTCTCGTCCAGCACATTCAGTTTATCTTTGACCTCATGGAGTACTCCCTCAACATCAGTGGCCTCATAGATTTTGCTATTCAGGTATGGGCATCTTCTTTGCAAATATTGTATAACTTGTGCAAACATAGCTGAATCTTTTTCGATCAGTCGTACATGTTTGTAAAGACTCATCAAACTTTGATTCGTAGCTTCTGAATGAGTTGAGTCTGGTGGAAGCTGAGCTGCTGCTCAAGTCGTCCAGCCTCGTGGGAAGCTACACCACCAGCCTGTGTCTGTGTATCGTAGCTGTTCTGAGGAGGTACCACTCCTGCCTCATCCTCAACCCCGAGCAGACGGCGCAAGTTTTTGATGGGTACGTCACTTACAAGTTCCTTGAAAATTTCAGCATGATGCCTTTTTTTGGGTCTTACACTGAAGAACTCACAGTGTTTGTTTTCAGGGTTAAAAAAATAGTATTAAACTCCCAAAAAGAATGTTTCGGGTTGTTGAAGCAGGTTAGAGAATTGTTGGTTTTGTCACTCTCAGCTTTATTCTGCCGTCTGTAATGAGATTTTTCCACTGTCACAGCTTCCTTCCTGTGCACCACACTATTAGCCGTTATTTGTGATGCTTTTAATTTAAAATTTCAGCTGATTCTGCTTTTACAGTGCTTGAAAGTCATTTTGGATTAAAGCATTAGCCGAATGCCTCAAGTGCAGGAGATAAGTAAAGCTTGAAGATGGCTTATATAAAGCCTCTAATTAAAAGAAACGTAATTAAATATACGAGTACAGTCTCTACAGGAAATACTGTGTAAGGAATGGATCAGCAGTTTGGGGAATATGCTTATTCACCTCCTTGCCAAGATGGGAAAATTGTTACCACTCACATGTCAGGGGTATAAATATGAAGCACTCTTCAAGAGTCGACACTGGAGCACCAAGAGGTCATTAAGCTTTCTTTGCTCCACACAGAGCGTAAAACAAGGAAGACCTTATCAATCTTCTTATCAAACTGTTAGCATGAAAATCACAAAACTTTTTGTCAAGAGGTCTGTCTTTTTCATTGAGTTTGAAGCGGAAAGAGAAGCTGTTGAATCACGTGTACAATTGCATCCTCAGGTTGCGGATTGTGGTGAAATCAGGTGTGAACCCGGCAGACTGTTCTTCGGCTGAGCGCTGTATCTTGGCTTACTTGTACGACCTCTACACGTCCTGCAGTCACCTCAAGAACAAGTTTGGAGAGATTTTCAGGTAGAAACGCATTCTTGTTTTAGAAAGTTGGCTTTGCTTCTGTATCAATTTTGATATTTACCTCCTCCAAGGAGGTTGTGCTTTTGGGAGAGTTTGTCTGTTTGTCTGTGAACAACATAACTCAAAAAGTAACTAACAGATCATGATGAAATTTTCAGGACATGTTCAAAATAGGATAAGGAAAAAGTGCTTAAATTTTGGAGGTGATCTGGATCTGGATTTAGGATTATTTTAAAGGATTCTTTATCATTTTGAGATAGGGCCATTTTTACCATATGTGTATATAGCTCCACGATAAATTGTCAGATTGCTTTGCAAAACAATACAAGACAAGGTCTCCATAATTTCTGACAAATGTAAAAGTACTATCCAGATCCTGGCAATATTCTGGATACTAAGATCTGGAATATGAAATATGTACTGGATCATCATAATTTTCAACACTGTCAGGTAACAAATTTTTGCACAAACCTGCAAATAACACCAAATTGTAGCAGACAGTCTGCTGAAAGGAAGTATAACATTAAAGGAGGACTAAAGTGTTGGGTCACAATCACAACATGCTTGGCAGAGGTCTGCGCTCTCTGAGTGCTTATCTTTTACTTTGGTTTTCAAACTAAACTGTTAGATTTACATGTTGAATGTATACATATTTGTGACATAGACTTGGGGAAACTAAGCAGTAATAAGCAGTTGATATTCTAAAACAAGTATTTTTTTTCTGCCCATGTTCAGCTTTATTTACCTTAATGTTTTTTTTTTTTTTTAAAGTTATTTACACCACTAAACTCTTTATCTTCTATCTCTTTCAGTGAGTTCTGCTCCAAAGTCAAAAACTCTATCTACTGTAACATCGACCCCTCTGACTCCAACATGCTTTGGGATCCTGTCTTCATGATGGAGGCCATAGCAAACCCTTTGGCCCACAACTTCAACCACTCCATGGTGGGCAAGATCCTCAACGACAGCCCAGCCAATCGCTACAGTTTCGTGTGTAACGTGCTCATGGATGTGTGTGTTGACCACAGAGACCCTGAAAGGTGTGTTTCAGTTATGGCTGTTGGTCTCATGCTGCTGCAGTTTTCTGCTCTTTGCTGTTCTGTTGTTTCATACTATGATGTGCTTTTGCAGGGTGAACGATATTGGGATCCTGTGTGCAGAGCTGACGGCGTATTGTCGCTCCCTGAGTGCTGAGTGGCTCGGCATCCTCAAAGCGCTCTGCTGTTCCTCTAACAACGGCAACTGTGGCTTCAATGATTTGCTTTGTAACGTAGATGTAAGTTATGGTTGCATGGCTCTTTAGATTGATGTATAATGAACTTTGGGGATAACAGTAGCTACTCAATAAGCTTTGATCTGTGGCTAAGGGTTGTATTATTAAATCCTAAATTCCAGGCACATGTGCTATACTGTTAAATAAATCATGATACAGAGCTTCTTGAAGTGTCAGGTGTAGATTTATTGAGCTGGAGTTAAATTCAGGGAACTTAAATTCAAAGCTAACTTAAGCTATGTATGTTTTATTACCAGAATTTTAACCATTATAATTCAAATACCACTCCTGAACCGATCTCTGACTACTGTAGTGGTTTTGTCTGACAGAAAACATTGATTTCTGTTGTCTGATCCTTCAGGTTAGTGATCTGTCCTTCCATGATTCCCTGGCAACCTTTGTAGCCATCCTCATTGCAAGACAGTGCCTATTATTAGAAGACCTGGTTCGCTGTGTCGCCATTCCTTCCCTCCTCAATGCAGGTAAGGATTGTTTCACTCAGACGTTTTGATTGACAAAAAAGTGTACTATTTTCTACACACTTAAAATGATCTCCTACGGCTAACAATCAGTTATTTTAAAGTAGCTGTTGAGAAAACTTAGTGACCTTGTTAGTCGTTTTCGCGTGTAAAACAGCTATGCCAGGTTTTTCAGACCTTTTCAACCCCTTTTCGGATACGTTTGTTATAATCCCTGCTGTTCGGCTTCCTTCAAATGAATAAACAGTTCACAGAAGTCTGTCCTGCAGGAAGGAACACCGAGCTGTATAATGCATTACATCTATCGGAGAAGAGAGTAAACAGCATGTTTGATGTGGGTCTATGAAGCCTTGGTGCATTCTGTTCCTCTCCCCCCAACAGTTTTAATCTTTTTTTTCCTCATAGCTTGGAGACAATGCTCCATTCAAGCGGGCTGTTTGGTTGGGTCTGGCTCACTGTATAACACTGCGTCTCATGCCAAATGCCAGCAGCCCTGGTTTGTTGTTACTGCTTTGATCTCACTTCCCTTGTTTGCGACAGCAGCTCAGTGTGAATTCTCTCTGCCTGATCGATCAAGGGCACAGGGTCGACCTGTCTGAATTCAAATGGATGCCTCAGAAGTTGAAGAATGTGTTGCCTGAAACATAAAGATACTCAACTGAGTACGTTTCTTGTTTCTCAAAATCTTCAGCTTGCAGTGAGCAGGACTCTGAGCCAGGAGCCAGACTCACCTGCAGGATTCTGTTGCACCTTTTCAAGACGCCACAGCGCAACCCTGTCCCCCAAGACGGAGTGAAGTCAGGTAGCAAACTAAAGCAGAAATCCTCTTAACATTCATGTCAATGAATTTGTGTTTATTCAAGTGCCAAATAGTTTTCCCTGGCCTCAAACTGGTAAATGTGTTGACTTTGCAGATAAATCTCCAGTCGGGATCCGTTCGTCTTGTGATCGCCATCTTCTTGCTGCGTCTCAGAACAGTATAGTTGTTGGAGCAGTTTTTGCTGTCCTCAAAGCTGTTTTCATGCTTGGTGAGAATAAAGATGTTAACTTTACTCATTATAAAATCGCAACAATGCTTTATATTGGAAAATTATGATAATGAGGTTTAGATGAGATCAGTTTCTCATCAAAGAGGCTGATTAGAGGTCACTGATCGTTTCACTGCTGGTTTTACTGGTCTGTGTTATTTTTAGGTGACGCAGAGTTAAGAGGCTCGGGGCTGTCGCACCCTGCTGGCCTAGATGACATATCTGAAGGGCGGAACGTCTCCATAGAAACAGCCAGTTTGGATGTGTATGCGAAGTATGTTCTGAAGACGATCTGCCAGCAGGTGAGGATGACATGAAGGAGAATGATGTAAAATCAGTGAAATCTACAGTACGTGAGTGAGGTGTACAGGCTCTCATTTGTTTCTGCACGAGCACCATCTCCTCCCTGCCAATATTTAACTCCATGTTTCCTCTTGTGGACTATTTTTAAGTGCACTAAACAAGAAAAAGCATAATACATCCTTTATCAAGCAGAAATGAGAGACCAAAGGGGAAGGGATGTTATTTTTCAGCACATGCTACTTGTTTGTCACAACTTGGTCATCTGCATTAGACCTAAGAATCACTCAAGTGTCTGTGTCTCTGTTTCTCATCCTGTCACCTAATCTTGCATCTTGCAGGAATGGGTTGGAGAGCGCTGCCTGAAGTCTCTGTCCGAGGACAGCAGTGCCCTTCAGGACCCAGTGCTGGTAAACATTCAGGCCCAGCGCCTACTGCAGCTCATTTGCTATCCACACCGGCAGCTGGACAGTGACGATGGTGACAACCCACAAAGGCAGCGAATCAAACGGATCCTTCAGGTAGAGAATGCACAGAAGCTTAGAAAGTATACAGATGTACTAACCTCTTTCTCTTCAATCCAAATAATCATTGATTCTTAAGATAATTATGATTTTTTTTATTTAAAGCTGTAGAAAATCAGAACATTTTGAGGACAGTTTGTTGACCTTTTGATTCTGAGATTCCCTAAAATTGGCCTTAAAGTTGTCTGCATCTAGCTAGAAGTGTAATGTCTTACTGCCCTCTGCTGGCTAAATCAGGGACTGTATCACTGAGGTTGGGAACTGTGCAAATCATTCACAGGCTCCCAATAAGATAAAGACAAAGTGCACATCACAAACATGTGTTTTTTTACCCTGTTTAGAACATGGACCAGTGGACGATGAGACAGTCGTCCCTCGAGCTGCAGCTGATGATCAAACAGAGCTCCAATAATGTAAGTTCTCACTTCGACTCTTTTTGACACAGCTAATGAAAGTGTAGTCTTTGTCAGGTTAACCTCCATGTTTCTCATTCCCTTTCCAACAGGAGCTCTACTCACTCTTGGAGAACATAGCCAAGGCAACCATCGAAGTGTTTCAGAAATCAGCTGAGATGAACTCTAATAACCCCTCAGGGAACGGGGCTGCAGCCCAAGGCGGCTCCGCATCCAACAACAACAATGCCACCAGCAAGATTAAGCCCATTTTAAGGTGAGTGCCATTTCTGGTCCTCTAAACATTGTTTGATCCCAGATGGTATTTTGGATGTTGTACAAACTTTGTCTGCAATGTTCTGCAGCTCATCAGAGCGGTCGGGCGTGTGGCTGGTGGCACCGTTGATAGCAAAGCTGCCCACAACAGTTCAGGGCCATGTACTAAAGGCAGCGGGAGAGGAGCTGGAGAAAGGACAGCACCTGGGTTCCTCCTCACGTAAAGAGAGGGACCGGCAGAAACAGAAAAGGTAGAAACATCCAACTTGCTTTTATCTAATCTAATTTATTGATCACATTTAATCTTTAAGTTCTACCAGCAAAAAAAATCTTCACTGTGGGGAGTTTTTTTTAGCAGTAAAAGCATTTCAATTGTGCACCACTTTGTGAACTTAACCCCCAGCAATCTGGACTTCATTTTTCATTTATTTAATTCATTTTCTCCCCCTCTCCTCAGTATGTCTCTGCTAAGCCAGCAGCCATTCTTGTCTCTGGTGCTGACATGTCTGAAGGGGCAGGATGAACAGAGGGAAGGCCTCCTCACCTCCCTTTACAGCCAAGTGCAGCAGATTGTTACTAACTGGAGGGAAGACCAGTACCAGGACGACTGCAAAGCAAAACAAATGATGCATGAGGCTCTGAAACTACGACTCAATCTTGTAAGAAATTTTTGATCCCTACAAACAGATTCCATTAATTTATGATTAGTTTTTCACATTTGAAGTAACCAGTTTTGACGTGTAGTTAGCTGATTATTTAAATCAGAATTTTATCTCTTTGTTCCTTCTCTCCGTTCTGAGACTAATGGTTTTATTTCCTCTCTTAACAAGGTGGGAGGCATGTTTGACACAGTGCAGCGCAGCACCCAGCAAACCACTGAGTGGGCTGTTCTTCTCCTCGACATCATCAGCAGTGGCACAGTGGACATGCAGTCCAATAAGTGAGTCCTGGTTTAGAGAAACCACTGATTTGTCTGTTTGAATACTGGATCACAAAAATTGTGTCTCTATTTCAATCCTCTTTACCTTCTTTAACATCTGCCTCTCCTCAACAGTGAGCTCTTCACAACAGTGTTGGACATGTTGAGTGTGCTGATTAACGGCACACTGGCTGCTGACATGTCCAGTATCTCTCAGGGCAGCATGGAGGAGAATAAAAGAGCCTATATGAACCTGGTGAAGAAACTCAGGGTAAGAACATGACACATCAATTAACTAAAGCTAAACCCTGACGATATATATTTTTGTTTTAAGGTATAAAATTTTATGAATAGGGATGGGTACCGAATTAGGTACTTTTATAGGTACAGACTGAATTCTGTCAAAAGTACCGGGTACCGATTCACGTGAAATGAGAAGGTACCATGTGTAGGTACCTAAATGCAACCTTATTACTGTGAGGGAGTGAAAAAGTAGGAGATTTTTCATGCTGAACATGAACACAGCATTGAAAGGTTATATACTAAAGAATAATCATGTTAAATTGAAAAGAATTTACATTTTATTATTAACCAAATTAATATTTTTTACCACATAAACACACAAAAGTACTGAAAAGTGGTACCACTGAGTTCCGATACCAATTGCCAGGTACCGGAAATCGGTACCGTATCGTTTCAAATGTGAAAGGTACCCATCCCTAGTTATAAACCAGGTTTTGAAATATTTAAAGTCTGGCAAAATTGCTTCCATCAGTTGTCTTCTGGTCATTAAAAATAAGAAGTTAAAACAAAAAATACAAACTGCACATCATTTCAAAAGATAAGCTTGTGTAGAGATAAGGCTAAAATTCTCCTGGTGTAATTTAATTTAATTTTTTGTTTAACCAAGTTAGTCCCATTGTTAGGGATGCACCAATCTCAATTTTCTGGTCCCGATACCGATATCGATACCAGTGTTAAATGATAACCTGCATGCCCAACTGTGGGATTAGACTGGTAATGTTTGGGGTAAAAGGCAAAAAATGAGTACTTACTGAAGTTAAAATTCATTTTTAAACTATGAAATATGAAAATGTGGAGCAGCAGTCAAAAGACAAAAAACAAAGTACACCATAGTTAACATTCCAAATTAATTAGCCAAGAGCGTCAATTAAACAAAGGCATTGAGCTAGTTGCCCGGATTGACACCATGGATTGGCCCCTTCCCACAGATACCCAGTCCTGCTTTGACTGGATTGGAATAATACCCAATACCAGAATTGGGATTGTGTGATTGTAAATTCCTTTCTCAAAACCACCTGTTTCTGAAATATGTTCATCCTGTGTCTGCAGAAAGAGCTCGGAGATCGGCAGTCAGAAAGTTTGGAAAAGGTCCGCCAGCTGCTGCCGCTGCCCAAGCAGACTCGTGATGTCATAACCTGTGAGCCTCAAGGTTCACTAATAGACACTAAGGGGAACAAGATCGCTGGGTTTGAAAAGGAGGTAAGTGCTTTTCAAAGTTCTTAAACTGAATTACCAGAAGGAGACACAGGGAAAGGAGAACAGGTATTCAGCAATAATAATCAATGTTGTGTTAATGAGATCGTAGAAACAGAAAGAAACACAGTAAACCACTTGAAGGTATCCAGATCTAAGTGATCCTCAAAATGCTAAAACCTGTGGGTCTTTCTACCAGGGCCTTCAAGTCTCAACCAAGCAGAAGATTTCCCCCTGGGATGTTTTTGAGGGTCTTAAACACTCGGCCCCTCTCTCCTGGGGCTGGTTCGGTACAGTGCGCGTGGACCGAAAGGTTACAAAGTTTGAGGAGCAGCAGCGATTCCTGCTCTATCACACCCACCTGAAGCCCAAGCCTCGCAGCTATTACCTGGAGCCGCTTCCATTGCCCCCTGAGGAGGAGGAGCCCTTGACCCCTGTGTCCCAGGAATCAGAGAAGAAGATGATGGAGCCTGTGAAGCCAGAGAAGAGTGTGCCTGCTGTGCCCTCGGACACGAACAAGAAGAAATCAAGCAAGAAGAAGAAAACGCCGGCATCCAAAACAGAGGTCAGTTATGGTCAGGGTTTACGAGTTTACAGTGATAGAGATTTACTGATGTTTCTTTTAGATAATTATTTTTTTTCCAAAATATTTTATTAGCTTTTAGGTTTAATAATGAAAGGTAAACAAAAGTAAATAATTACCGTAAAGAATGTAAATCAAAATACAAATGTCCATACATACACCCAATCACACAAGGTAGATTTGTTGCAGATGACATAAACACTTATGTTTTTTGTCTCTAGGACTTTGTGACCCGTACACCAGGTGGGGTGACCTATGCGCCCAGTATGCCTCCAGAGCTGATGCAGAACCATCCTTATGGCCGGCTCTACAGTCAGCAGGCGGCTATGAACATGTACACACAGAATCAGCCTCTTCCCCCTGGTCAGTCCTGACACAGTCTCTCTTTATCATCACTCCACAAGCACCAGCAATATTATTTAATTAACACAAACACTATATGGGATTGTTTTTTTTCTTCCTCCACAGGCGGCCCAGGTTTAGACCCTCCATATAGACCAGCTCGCAACCCACAAATGAATAAAATGATGCCCACTAGACCCAACTACCCAGGCATGATGCCTGGAATGCAGGGAAACATGCCCGGCATGATGGGACTGGATAAACAGTACCCCATGGGTTATAAGCCCCCGCCAAGCATGCCTCAGGGCCAGATGCTAAGACAGCAGCTACAGGTCAGACTGGTGAGTCAGTCCTTATTGACGGATCAGGCTCCTCTCAATTATCAGGCGCAGCTGTTTTAAGAAGGATTACCAATGCTGCTTGAGATCAGATGTACAATCCACTCATATGGAGCTGCAGCTCTTTCGGATATTAATTTTCTGTTTTGCCAACTTCTTCTTCCTCTTTTCAGAATCAGAATCAGATGATAGGGCAGCAGATACGACAAATAACACCCAACCAACCGTATACTCCAGTGCAGGCGTCTCAGGTAAATCTGTCTTAGTAGCTTTTCAGTGTGTTGCTAACAAATGCATACGTCGTCTGACTCCTCAGTCCGTCTGGGTTCTAACTATCAGCTTTACTTTATCTGTCCAGAACATATCTCAGGGCTATACCACATACGGTTCACACATGGGGATGCAGCAGCATCTTTCCCAAGGTGGTGGTATAGTTCCTCCCTCCTACGGGAACCAAAACTTCCAGGGCACCCATCCTGGAGGTAACCCAGCTGTGGTAGATCCTCTGAGGCAAATGCAGCAGAGGCCCAGTGGCTACGTTCACCAGCAGGCACCGGGCTATGCACACAATATGCAGAACACTCAGAGGTAAGTGTTCTGGTGCAATGATGCTTTTTTTGTTATGTGACTGCTACCGTTCATTTCTGCAAAATGACCTGCTGTCAAACTTCCTATGTGTCTCAGGTTTACCCACCAGCCCCTCCAGCAGAACCCCATCATGCATGGCCTCAGTCACATGGGAGGCCAGGGCGTCCATTCAGGCATGAGGCCCAATCAGATGCTGGCAGAGCAGCAGCAGCAGCAACAGCAGCAGCAACAAGCAGCACAGCAACAACAGCAACAGCAGCAGTACCTCAGACAACAAGCACTCAGAGTAAGTCTATAGAAAATTGTTCAGCCAATACTCTAATCACAGTCCATCCTCACGTAAAGGGTTTCTGTTACAAGTGTGAGACCAGGCTTCCCTTTAACATCACTTTCCTCACTCTTTGATATCACAACAGCAGCAGCAGCAGCAGGCCCAACAAGTTCAACAACAGCAACAACAGCAACAGCAGCAGCAGCAACAGGTCCAACCCCAGCAGGTTGCCCCACAACAGCAGGTTCCTCAGCAGCAGCAACAGCAGCAGCAGGTGTCAGCGGTGGCTCCACCTGGCCAGGCTCAGAACCAGGGCCTCGGCATGCAGCCTCTGCCGCCTCAGCAACCCCTGGTAGGTCCAATAAAAAGAGGGTTTGGGTGTTGGTTTAAAGTGTTTGGAGAAATGTTTTCAGTACTTTTTGGCAGTATTATACATCACAGATTTACTTAAGAAGTTTTGTATTGCAAGAAAACTATAGGGGCTGTGGTTGATTTTCATTTACCACCACATTTAGATTATATAAATGTCCATTACATGCTTCCTTCTGCTTTAGTTTCTCACTTTCATGCTTTTTACAAGCAACTCTCACAGTAATTAAAATGCTACTTCAATGTATCATAAGGATTTAAGTGCCAGATTGCTGAACTTGGAGGTGATCTGAAAGCCCAGTTTTTAATTCTAAGGGCTTTGTCTCATAGTGGACTTGTGCTTTTGAATATCATTTACTTTAGTATGTTTTTGTAAAAACAAATATCACCACTTAAAAAGTTTTAGAAATAAACAGAAGAAGATAATTTTAAGATAATTTACACTGTTGTTTAAAAATATGCACATTTATAAAGCTGCTTTCACTAAAGAGCAACTGCTTATCAAGTCAACAGTGTCACACTAGTAGATGACATCTCCCTGAATAATCCTCTAAAGGCAGCCATGAGATGTTAAATAAAACAGACACTTATTTCAGAGCTCTTGATAAAAATGCTGACCCATTTGTCTTATGTTGATGTACAGAGAGCAACAAGTAGAAAGACCTCTTTATTTTAGGCAATAAAAGCAAATAACTGATCGCATGAAAAGAAGTAAAATTGCTGTACTTTGTGCGTCTAGTTCCAGCGACAGGGAATGCAGCAGACTCAACAGCAGCAGCAGACTGCAGCTCTGGTCAGACAGCTACAACAGCAACTTTCAAGTAAGTCATTTACTTGAAAACCTTTTTTCAACAAACGAGCACACATTTTCTATAAATGAATAAAAACAGATTCTGTGTCTAAAGTGAAACTTTCCCTCTTTTTCAGATTCCCAACCAGGACAGGGCACCAATTCATATTACTGATTGTGCTCATACGTAATAATGTGCAAACTAAAGGCTCTAATCATGTGGAAGATCCCACCCCTACAGATGAGATGTGTTCAGTCTGATGTATGCTATTTAATGCACAAAGGACCACTACACACACACACACACACACACACACACACACACACATACACACATCTTGATCACCGTGGCAATGATCCGAAATATCTTGACTTCAGTCGTGTAATTATGGATTTTCAGATGAGGGATCCTGCTCTGAAGTAAACAGATAATGGTTAATAATGGAAAAGTCTATGTAAAAAAGTACCAGAAATTATAAGAATAATGCAATTTTTTTTATTTTATTTCAATTTGTACAATTTTTTCAGTTTCGTGTATTTCTCATTAAAAAATCATGTCAGTTTTTATGTGTTGTCCTTGTGTTAACTGCCTGTACGCTCTGCTTTCTGTTACTGAAATACTGCAAGATGAAGAAGGGGTTAAGATAAGGTTCACACAAAGAAAAAAAAATGCTTCAATGCTAAACAATCGCTGCTTTTTTTATTGATATCACCCTTTAAAAACACCAAAGAAATAGAGCAAGATTTCTTGTAGGATATTAAAAAATAATCCCAAAAAGCGCTGCTCAGCATCTGAGACACAAAGTGAAAAAGGCCTCCCCAGTAACATTTCAACTCCCTGTTCAGGTTTACAAGTTATACATTTTAGAAGACAAAGAGTTAGACACTATCGTCAAGATTAAACTTAGCCTAATGAAAGGATTTCAATTCATTCTTAAGACGATGAGGAGTTGTATTTTCATGCTGACTGAAACCTCATTTTGATTTTGTTGCTTTTTTTGTCGCCTTTGGTTTTTGTTTATCCACATTCAGACTTTCTAAGCGGCTAAAAAGCACTCCAGAGTCAGATCCTAGTGCCCTTCCTTCAAACTGACAGTCCTTCCCCTGGTACCTCAGCAGGAAGTTCACATTTACCCAGCTCCTCTCTGCTGGTTGCACCCCAAGCCTTGACAGTAGTTTATTAGAAATTTCTGGTACAACTGGTTGGAGGAGCGTGCCGTAAATTCTCAGGCATTCAAGTGTGACATGAATGATCGTGTCCAACCAGCGCTGGTCTCTACTGTCCCTTCGATCCAGCTTCCAGGGTTTGTGGCGTTGAACAAACCCGTTGGTCTGCCTCACACAGGCACTGATGGCTTCCAGAGCTTTGTACACGTGAATGCTCTCATAGTGCTGCTCAACCACAGCAGGAAGATTTTTCACAGCATCCAGCATGCAGTAGTCTTCAGCCACAGCCCTACCTCCTTCACCACATGGGAAAGACTGAGAGCAGAAAGGAGGGAAGACCTGATCTGGGTTAAGAGCTAGAGCCGTGCAGCGATTCAGGAGACCACCAAGAGAGTCAGCAAGCTCTGAATGAAGAAGCTTGATGACTTTATCATCTGTGTAATCACAGTCTGTGTCTGGGACTCCTTGGCGCAGGAGAAAGTACCTTAAACCATCAGTTGTGAAAACCTGTGAGCATTGAAGAGGATCCACCACGTTACCCAGGCTTTTAGACATTTTCTTTCCTCCCACTGTCCAGTGAGAGTGCACATATATCGTCTGTGGCAGCGGCAGCCCAGCCCCAAGAAGAAAAGACGGCCAGTAGATGGCATGAAACTTCAGAATGTCTTTCCCAACAATGTGGTGAGCCACGTTCCACCATTTGCTGTGTTCCTCTGGATATCCAGCGACTGTGAGGTAGTTGACCAAGGCGTCCAGCCACACGTAGATAGTTTGATCTGGGTCACCTGGGACAGGGATGCCCCATTGAAGGCGGCTTCTTTGACGGGACACTGAGAGGTCTGGAAGCTCCTCCTGCAGCCACTGGAGAACAGTGTGGTAGAAACGCTCAGGCTGTATGGCACCAGGGTTTTCTCTGAGCCAGTTCAGAAGCTGGGAATGAAATGCAGACAGACGGAACATGTAGTTCTCCTCTTTCATCCACTCCACCTATAAGAAGAAAATAGAGAAATGGCTGAGATTTTGTTTGTATACAAATGCAGTTCACAATTGATAAATGTGATTGGATTCCCACAAAATTAGTCATTAAATATTATGGAAAAGTATGAAATGTTTATCCTACTAATGGACAGACAAATAAATGATACAAAATTCATCCCTATAACACACTTGGTTACTATTTCTTCAATTTACCTTGTGTCCACTCTCCAGTGACACCTTGATCTCCTTGCCCGATGAGTCGAGAGCATCAACCACCTGTGATGGTGTAAGGAAGCTTTCATCTTGGGTGGAGTACCAGCCTTCATAGCTCCCTTTGTAGATAAGCCCTTTGTTCCAGAGCACGGACCAGAAATGCTCCACTGCCTCTCTGTGTCTTTGCTCTGTGGTCCTTATGAAGTTTGTATTTGATATGTTGCATGTGCTGAAAAGGTGTTTGAACCTCTGAGAGACATCAGTGCAGAAGGTCAGGGGATCTTTTCCTGCTGCCTCTGCAGCTTGTTGAATTTTCAAGCCATGTTCATCTGTACCTGAAATGTGATAAGAGTTTTATACTTCAACATCACATAAAAAATAAAGGAAGAATAGTTCCAAACAAATTTAAATGATGATAAATGTAACAATTACCTGTTACAAACTTTGAGTTGAAGCCCTTTAGTAGTTTATATCTGTGCAAGCAGTCAGCTATTACAGCTGAATACAGGTGTCCCAGATGAGGAGAGGCGTTGACATAGAAGATGGGAGTAGTAACGTAGTAATTTTTATCTTCTTTGCAGGCATGTGAGCTAATGCATCTTAACACAGTTAGACTCCTATTTGACAACGCTGATGAAACTGGAACGACAGCTGTGTTTTGTTGCAGTCTTTGAATAGCTTTACAGCTTCTGACGACGGACAGCAAAGGGTTCCTCATCTTCAGAGAGCAGCCGATGCCAGCGTTAATGTACAAAAATGTGTCAAGTGCGGGCCATTTATTCGCCTAAGTTAACAATTCTGCATTGGTAAGAACATAACGACTAGAAACGCGAATTAAAGAGCGTAAAGCAATCCTGCTTTTACTGCCGGTACCAGCTCCCATGTGTTGTGCTTGCTTGTCAAGGTTAGCGCTACTTCCGGAATCAGTTGACCAATCAAAACGCGGAATGGTGTTGGTCAGCTAATTCCAACCAATCAAATTGCGAAGACTCCTCTACGTAATGCATACAGCTTTTCTTACTATCCGTTGTAACGCAGAGTTTAACATTAAGTCGTGAATTATCGGTCTTAAAATACAAAACGTGGTTGACTCATTACTTGTGTGCTTACAAAAATAAATAGTTCAGAAAAAGGGCTGCAGAAAGGCTCCTCCTTCGCCTCGGTTCCCAAGGAAACAACCAGGAAGTACAGAGCTGACAGCCAACCAATCAGCTGTTCCGCTTCCTGCAGTCAGTTTGCGTCAGCGAATGGGGTTGACGTGACAAGGGAGGTAAGATATTTTAACTTTTAATTTTAGCATGACACAAAAATTGTATATAGGATACAAATTAATCGTAAAGTAATTCCGGAAAGCATTTATTTCCGTTTTCTTGTGACATCTTGTCTCGAAAGCGAGTTTAAACTTCGTAGCGGCAGTTAGAGTCAGCCTATCATGTGATGTTAAACATGGGGTGCTTGTTGCTCGACCCCTCCCGAAAGTAACAGTAAAGTTGTTTCTTTTTCCTGCGTATTAAGTAGTATTATACTTTTTATCCGCTATTTCAGATGGAAGTGAATCGCACGGACTTCTACATCGGTCTCACTTTGGCTGTGAGCTCCAGTGCTTTTATCGGTGGTAGTTTCATCTTAAAGAAGAAAGGCTTGCTGCGATTGGCCAGCAAGGGTTCTATGCGAGCAGGTAGTCTTCTGTGAATATGACTTTATACAAACTTATCAAACTGTCTTTAAAATAAGTTGTGGAAAACGAAAACATTTGTGTGGCTAGAAATATGTCACAATTTCTCAAAGAAAAGCAAAGTATCCAATAACTTGTCAAATTTGCTGCTTAGATTTCTAAACTGTAGTTTTATTTTGTGTACCTCACAGGTCAAGGGGGATATGCTTACCTGAAAGAATGGCTGTGGTGGGCAGGACTAATATCAAGTAAGAAGCTGATTTACTGGCTTCCATCATGTCACTGTGTACATCTGTTTTCTTATCACACTTGGAAACGCTTCTACCAGGAAACATTGTGGTCTTTGTTTTCAAGAAGGCGGCTCTTGTGGGTTTGGTATTTGTGCTAGCGAGTTTGCAGTAGGTGCATCGCCCACACCATCTCTGTGAAGTACACATTCCTGTTAAGAGAGTGGTTGAAGGAGCATCATATTTTACATCTCAGCTGCAAAACTGATGAATGCTTGCATACTGATGGTCTTATTTTTTTAATTGCAGTGGGAGCTGGAGAGGCGGCTAACTTTGCTGCATATGCATTTGCACCAGCCACATTAGTGACTCCTCTTGGAGCTTTGAGTGTGCTTGTCAGGTATTGCATTTGATTTGAGTCACATTTTATTTACAGTATATGCAACAGTTAGTTCCAATCAAACATTTTAATTGGTAAGAAGCATCTGATTAGTGTCAACATGGAGAGCAGCAGCACTTTGCCTTTATAGGAAGCTTCCTCTACCTGTGCCTAAACTGGTAGAGGTCAATCTTTTCTGTTTAAATAGTTAATTCATGGAAGACAGAAAATTACTAACTCCTACAACTTTGCCAACATAAAGTTAAACACACTTATTCCCATGTTTTAGACCTTATTTATAACACAGAAAAATACAAATGAGAGGTGACTGCAAGATTCACGTTACATTAAAATGATTTCAGTAAATGTTAAAATACATGATTTCAACCCTTTGGCTTGAGTCTCTTGTTTTTTTTTATTAAAATACTTTGTTTTCATCATTTCTTTCTCTATTCAGTGCTGTGCTGTCCTCTTATTTTCTGAATGAGAGGCTGAATGTGCACGGCAAGATTGGATGTCTCCTCTGCGTCATGGGCTCCACAGTAATGGTGATCCATGCCCCACAGGAGGAGGAGGTCGCGTCCCTCACTGCCATGGCTGAGAAGCTCAAAGACCCAGGTAGGACCAGGCCTTTATCAGTGTGATCTGATTAACCATGCTGCAGAAACTGAATCCCAGACAAGGGTTGGATGGATGTTTATCAGGGTACTAACTCCTTCTTGAATGCCCCCATCAGGTTTCATTGTGTATGCTGTGTGCGTTGTGGGAAGCAGCCTGGTTCTTATCTTTGCTGTGGCTCCGAGGTTTGGACAGAAGAATGTGCTGGTCTACATCCTGATCTGCTCTGTGATTGGCTCCCTCTCTGTGTCTTGTGTCAAGGGCCTTGGCATTGGCATTAAGGAGCTGTTTGCTGGTACCGCAGTGCTGAAGGAACCCCTGTTCTGGTCCTTAATCATCTGCCTGGCAATCTGCGTCAGTGTTCAAATCAGTTACCTGAACAAAGCCCTCGACATCTACAATACCTCCTTAGTCACTCCCATCTACTATGTCTTCTTCACCACTTCTGTCATGGCCTGCTCAGCCATCCTCTTCAAGGAGTGGTTGAGTATGACCACTGATGGAATAGTGGGGACGATAAGTGGGTTCCTCACCATCATTTTGGGGATCTTCCTTCTCCACGCCTTCAAGGACATCACATTTAGCTGGGATTCCCTTCCCATCTACCTAAGGAAGGGTCCTCAAAGTTTTCCTTGGGGAAGCCAGCCTTATGTGGCTCTCCCTAGCTTTGACACCCAAACAGAAGATGAAACAAAGCTACCACGAGAGGGAGGCTCCAAAGGGGGGTGGAGTATGCACCAGAGAGCTTCTTAGACGAGGACCAACTGTCTTTTCACCAGTTACATTAGTCACATTAATTATGTCGCTTTAACAACATCCTGGCTTTACAAGCTAGTTTACTAAATCTGTATGTAGACCAAAAAGTTGCCAAAGTGGTTGAATTATGCCTTTTACACTGGATTTCACATATTTTAGAAATAGAGGATGGAAATCTAATCTATAGGCATCTGTAAGGAACTTTACATTTTGTGAAGGTTTTGGCCACACCTGTGGACATGTTGGTACAGCTTATGTTTTTACAGACATCTTTTATATTTTACAAATGTGTTTTTTCTGAAACAAAAAGTCTCACTCTGCTGCACCAGCTAATAGAGTTACTGTGGAAATGTTAACAAAGGCTTTCAGTTTGTACACTGGAACTTGCTTAGTGGAGCTATTCTTCAGCTATGTTGGTAACAGGCATTCGAAATAACCAAAAGGAAACAGTGAGTAGACCTGAGGGTCACGATTGCTTTTTTACATCATATAAATGCACAAGATCCTGAACCAGTTTTGAAACCACTCAAAACTCCTCACAGGAGTTTGAAGACTTATTTTTATTAATACGTAGTGAGTTGCACTCTAATTTATATATTTTTTTTTTTCACAGTATTCCATGTCCAAAAAGAAGGTTGGATGTAAAATTGTACCTTGCATTAACCAGATTGTGCCTTCTGTTATAGAAACAATGATCTGACTCATGGTTTGCACTTTAAACCTTAGCTTTCATCTTACAGTAAATGTAAAGGAAAACTTTTTAAAATCTTTAACGCATTTCAATCACTGTTCTAGATGCGTATATTTCAATAACAGCTGATGAGTTTCTGTAATACCTCAGTATTGTATAAAAACAGCACCAAAGAATGTCTTTCCCTGTATACATTTATTCTTAACAAATGCCAATCTGTAACATGTATCTCATGTCAACTGTTAACTTTCATGTTCTGTTTGAAAATGCTCATTAAAATGTAAGTAAATGACTACAACTTTTCAAAGGATGGACAGAATCATTTGGCATTTTGTTTATTGCATATATACAGTCCTTATCTTTACGCCTCCTCAGTCATGATATGAACATTTGCTCTCTGCAGTTACGGCAGAGCAGATGGTGAAGTTTTGTGGCTGTCAAACCAGGCGGTCAGCTCAATGTCCATGATGGATCCATCTTCCTGTAGTCCCCAAAGCTTGACCCACAAGTCAAAGAAATAGATTCAAGTGTGACTTCTAAACAGATTTTCATGTATCATGACAAAACCAACACAACAGAAGACTACAGTGAAAGTGTTTTAACACATATCCTGCAAAATGGAGGACAAACAGACTCTTTCATTACTCTTTACATGATGTTTATCTCAGGCACTTGTATCAAAGCAACACTGAATGATGTTCCTTTTCATTCCGGTTGAAGGGACAGTTCAGTGACATTCAGTAAGCTGCGTCACAACCTAACAGCATCCTTTCAGAGCGTGTGCTGAGTGCTCTGCGTATTGACAGTCTTTCCTGGGACAACATTTAGTCTGACATGGATTCAGAGAATGAGCCCCTGCCCCTCTGAGTCTGTTCCAGCCTGTTTAGGATGAACTGGCTTGAGTCAATAAACCTCTCCACACAGTTAACGAAGCACATTTCTGTCCTTGAGTCCATCTTTGGCCCAGGTTTATCCATGCATTTCTCCTAGAGACAGAGACAGAACAATCAGGTAGGAAGACCAAGTAAAAACAACTCAGCACATGATTTGAAATGTTGTGGGCTGAGAAATGCTTTGTAATTGTGCATATTTCGCAAGATGTTGAAATATTTAATGCTAGATGTCAGACGTCAAATTGACTGCTATGCAATACTACCTTACCAAAATGAGGATTCAGTAACAGCTTTAACAGCTGTTGAATATTAAACTCGTCGGTGAAATAAGTCAGTGGTTTCTGGAATCATCATGAACTTGGTCATTGTTTTGTTTATATGTGCCCCAAATAAGAGTTTTTAGTTTAGTAGTTCCAAGTGTAGATATCTCAAATGTTCAGTGGGTAGGCAGAATAAGGTTTCAGATATATAGATAAGTATTAAATTCAGAACAAATTATGTTAAAAGATGTGTCTTTGACTTTATGTAGTATAACTTTGTGGATGTTAAAAATGACACAAAAGAACACAGTAAGAAACCACTAAAACCTAAGATTGTCTGATAAAAATAGGGGCCCTAGATTCCATTGAAATACCAACAATGTGTTGATATTGTGCTTTAACCTCCTGCTGCACATGAGGCCTTGCCCAAGCTGTGACCCCAGTGCTCTGTACAAGTCTCTTTAACAGTGACAGTGGAAAAATACGACAAGAAAAGTGGTTTATCATCTCTTGCAGAAGGAAAACATATCTGGCATATCAGCACACCATACAACTGTTGTTCACTTTAGCCCCTTTACCGCTACCTGGCAGGACGGTTGAGTGACACACGGAGTAAAGGGGTCATAAACTAGGCTACTTGTCACAGGATAGCGTAAACATTAGAGCACAGCTCATTTACTACAGCAAATACCTTGTCTCTGCAATTTAATAGATATGGTATCTGTCAGTTGGAGCTGAAAGTCAATTGTAGAGCTGCAGCGTTAGCGTTAGCTTCGAGCCGATCTTACCCAGCAGACCTCTGTCATCTGGTGCACCAGCTGCTGAAATCTTTGTTTCTGGGACTCGATTTCGATGAACTGTTGGAGTTGAGGGTCGGCTGTCGCTCCCTGGCCGTCCATTATTACCTAAAGAGAGCTCTTATACGAAATATTTTCTAAAAGTGAATACTGTAGGGCTCAATAGCTGACCTTCACGTGCATGTACTGTAGTATGTGTGAACGACGGGAAACGGGAAGTCAATCCACCAATCGCAGGAGGTGTTCTTCTGACGTCCTCCGTCATCAAATGTAGCATCACGTGACTTTTCCTGTAACGACTGTAATGTTTTATACAGTCGTTGGGAATAACGTTATTAATAATACATTCAAGCAAAACTGTTAACCGAATTTTATATTTGTAATCTTATTATTTTACCAGCAAAGTTTTGTATAAGTAAGTGCAAAGTTCTAAAAAAAAACAGGCCCTCTTTCTGTGCCTTCAAAAAGGAGTCAGAACCATATCCGGACTTAAAAAAAACTCAACAAAAAAGCTGCTCAAACTCTATCCTAATGTTCCAAATGTAAAACATTTTTGTGAATTTTTGTTTTTTCTGACTCGCTGTCAATGAATTATTACTTAATTATTGTAATTTTTATGTATACAACTTAATTATCTCCTTACACTGTTTTTTTTTTAATATAATTGTTTGCTGTTCTTTTGTAATGCTAATTTGCTAATAAAGCATTTTAAATATTATTATTATTATTATTATTATTATTATTATTATTATTATTATTATTATTATTATTATTATTATTAATAATAATAATAATAATAATAATAATAATAATCAAACTAAACAACAAAAAACCCCATCACATTCAAGCAAAAAATCCATCAGAAATTATGTTGAAGATTTATCTGAAAGTGTTACTTTTTAAAGCTTTGAAATCATTTTTACGTACGGGTCTGTATGCAAAACCATTCTTCCAAGCATGAATTGTATTTCCATGGAAGATCATATCTAAGAGTCAAATAAAAGGAAAGGTTTAAAAAAAAAAAAAAAAAAAAAAAACAGGCAGCAAAATAACAACAATGCAATCCTATAGTGCATAACAATGATGTTTTGAAAGAGAAAAATAAGTCTTTTTATTTCACATAACGTTTCAGTCTGTCAAACTTGGCTTTCATTTTTTAACATTTCAAAATTAAAACACACAATCAAAAGAACACAATTAAGACACATTTTTATTTTAAACCAACAATCATGCACAAAATATACACATTGTAAATGCTGGTCAATTTGACAGTACCCAAAACATCATTACAGAGCTAATAAAACCAGTTAATTTCACATTTTACATGCACATATGCACAAAAGAGCCCAGAGTGCCTATGCAGTCCCATGTTAATCTGATCAAGGTGAACTGTGTGTGTGTTCATGGATTACTGTGAGATCTATTGCAGCTCGTACAGCAAATCCTGAACGGTAAGAGAGAGCTCCTCAAAGGTGGGTCTCTCATCAGCTTTCTAAAAAAATATATGAAAAAGAGAAGGTGTTAATTAAGTGTCGAGAATTTCTTCTTCCTAAATCTGACTACACACACACACACAAACACACACACAAAATGATCTACTTACATCTAGCCAACACGTTGTCATGATGCTGTAGACCTTTTCATTGGCCAGCTGGGGGCGGTACAGGCGTAGGCCCCGGGAAACCTGATCCACTATTTCCGTGTTGTTGAGGCGCTCATAAGGAAGCCGACCCAAAGTGTACACCTCCCACATAAGAACCCCTGAGTATGATAAAAGTTGGTTCACTTTTGTGAAGATTTGATTCACACTTGTCTGTGAAAACATTAACTTCATATAGATTTACACACCGTATGCCCATATGTCTGACTTGCTGCTGAACTTGCAGTAGAGGAGGACCTCTGGAGGCGACCATCGAACAGGGAACTTTGAGCCTGCTGAGCTTGTGTACTCATCATCTAAGACATACCTGAGAGTGTGGTACAAAAGAAGTATTTACTTAACTAACACAGTAAACACTTTATATAAGAACATCAAAAGCGTTGGAAGCCATGTATAAAAAAGTGTAGAGCTAGTCGCAGCATATCAATTCATTTTTATAGTTAAACCAACATCAGGGCCATCTTATTCTGTGAAATATATTATAATAGGAATAAAGTAGGAAAGAGCTTGCACTGCAAAATTAATGGAGTGCAGTTGTGTCAGTGTAGCAAAAATAGTAATAAAAAGGGTCAAGCAATGTCACACAAGAGTTAGTCAGGACTATGACATCAAGAAAGTGTAAAACTGGTTTTGTATCCTTACGTTATAAATCGTGCATAATGCATTGAGTATTTTACCTTGATAGTCCAAAGTCAGTCACTTTGATGGTGCCATTGCCATCTACCAAACAGTTCCTTGCAGCCTAAGAGACAAAAAACAACAACAACATCTTATCCAGGTTCATCTCAACATAGGGATTTCAAGTTGTCTGGGATATGTTTTGCATGGTTGGAGGGACCTCTTAAAGTCTCTCACCAGGTCTCTGTGAATGTACTGCTTGGACTCCAGGTAGGCCATGCCCTCAGAGACATCTTTACACATCTCCAGGAGCTGAACAGCTGTCGGATGCTGCTTCAGGCCCTCCCTGAGGTACGTCAACAGGCAGCCATTAGAGAGGAACTCAGTCACTATATAAATGGGTCTCTGTTTGGTGCACACGCCGTACAGCTGGACAAGGTTCTCATGACGAAGCTTCCTGGTTTAAGCAAAAGGAGAAGGAAGTTATTTAAAATATTATGAATTGGTTTTTCTCAAATGAGTTACAGAAAATGATGTGGCCTGTTTATTCTCTTGGCCTCATACATAAATCATAATGGCTGTGGTTAAGATTCCCACAAATACAGAGTTAAGTTTAGCTCACATCATGATTTTGGCTTCTTCTATGAAATCATCTTCAGACATGGATCCCTCCTTGATCATCTTTATGGCAACATCGTGCTGGCCTTGCCACTTTCCATACTTTACCACTCCAAACTGACCAGTGCCCAGCTCCTTTATGAAGGTGAGGTAACGCGGGTCAATCTCCCACACACCTGAGAAAAACAACAAAAACAGAGCAGCACTTCTTTACTTTCACCTGTATAATGCTTCGGGAAGCAGCCAGCATCTCCAAAGCTCCCAAATGAACATTTTAATCATTTTGTTCAAGAAAAAAAGGCAAGTGCTGAAAAAAAAGTGTTTTTACTAGAAGATAAACCACAGATATAACAGATTGATATGCTAGACCATAAGTAGAACAGCACACAATTTCCTGTCAGATCATTTCACATTTTAACATGTTGAGTTGGTTTCTTTACTAATCAAATAAGGTTTCAGTTGGTACAAGTGTTATTTCCTGATCTTAAATAGAGTTTGGCTATCTGTTTTCTCTCACCCCTGATGTTTGCTTGCTGCCTATCAGTGGTTAATGGCATGAGATTGTGTTTTAACCCATTAAAGTAATTTTGTTCAACGCATGTTACAGTTTTACTTCCCCAGTTGGAAAAGAATTGATGGCAGTTAAAATTACACATATATAAAAGGAGTTCAAATACAATCTCAGAGATCAGGTTTCTTTTGACATTAACTAATCAGAGTGTCATCAGATATAATTAAAAAGAAAACTAAAAAAGCAGTCAGAGAGCGCAGACCTCCGTCAAGCATATTGTGATTGTCACGCAACACATTAGTCCTACTTTAATGTTATACTCCCTTTCAGCAGACTGTCTGCTACAATTTGGTGTAAGTTGCAGGTTTGTACGATAATTTGTTACCTGACAGTGTTGAATATTATGATGACCAAGTACATATTTCATATCCTGGATCTTAGTATCCAGAATATTGCCAGGATCTTGATCATACTTTTACACCTGTCAGAAATTATGGTGACCTTGTCTTATATTGTTTTGCAAAGCAATTCAACCATTTATCCTGGAGTTATAGACACATATGGTGAAAACGGCTCTATCTTTCAATGATAAAGAATCCTTAAAAAAAAATCCTGGATCCAGACGGTGATCTGGATCACTTCCAAAATTTAATAATTTCTTCCTTATTTCATTTTGAGCATTTCCTGAAAATTTCATCAAGCTGTGTTCGTTACTTTTTGAGTTATGTTGTTCACAGAGAAACACTTCCAAAAACATAAACATTTTTGGCTGAGGTAATAAAGCAGGTGTGCTATAATTTTGTGGTGTGTTGAAGTGAATAACTCTTACCATAACCGAGCCCTGCTGTTGATGGAGGCCCTGCCCGGTTGCTTACAATATATTTCAGCCTGCTAACCATACCTAGAGAGGGACATGAAAACAACCTTTGATGTGAAAATGATTTATACAGCACAATTTACTGTTACCGCACCTGAAATTGACTGTAATTATATCACACAGCAGAAAATCTAATGAAATCACTTTATGAGCCTTCTATTTATTAACCTGCTGCATTGTGCTGGTGGTAGTTGATGAGCTCTGGGATGCTGCCGAAATTGTGCTTCTCTGCCAGGTAGAACTGTCCCTGTGAGGTGGTGCAGATGTTGTAATGCCTGCAGCTCCCCCCAGTTTCTCTGTGGAGAGTGTGAAGAGTTACTTAGAATAGATTAAGTGATTCATCAACACAGGAAGCCATGTTTTATCACACATGTCTGAGCAGGTGATATCTGCTCAGGGTCATCCACAATGCAGCTCAGTCTCACAGCCCACTGATGAAAAACCACTGCAGGCAGATTAGTCCATGTTTTGCATGATTAATTTACATCTCTCTCCCTCTGTGGCCCACTGTTTCCGCTTTCATTACAAACAGTTCTGCTTTTCATATGTTCACACATGACTGGAGCCTGTGGATAGAGGATATACTGTAAATGGTACACCACAATGGTGTGTTAAACACCACCAAGCTTACTCACCCTCCACCCTTGCTGAACAGAGATACAGTGTATTTCCCAGCCTTGCTTGAGTCCCGTACCAAAAAGCCTCCATCTTTGTTCTGGAGAAACAACACACAAGCATAAGTTAACACTAAATCAGTTTTATTTACTTAAATTTGGTGTTTTATACTGTGTGTATTGTGTTTACCTCAGTTCTTAACAGCTTTTCTGCTTGGCTACGGTTCATATTCTTGCAATACCAGCTGTGAACACAAATATAAACATCTTGTTTTCCAATCGAAGAAACATTTCAATACGTGCGAAGAGCTTTCATGAAAGACAACTGTAGCATACTCACTCAAATCTTTCTAGTCCAGTTTGAGCTTCCACAACATAATTACTTGGTATATATCCTTCTTTTCTGCAAACAACATAAACATTAAGAAATTAAACATTTGCTGAGGTGTTTATCTTTTCAAATAAGTATGGAGAAGTTTATGAATGTTGACATTGAATATGATTGGTAAATAAAACATGAATGTGTGTATATTGTGCATTATACATGAGCACTTGGTCTGAACATCATCCCAAGTATTTTGACATAGGTTTGTTTTGTGTGTAGTTTAACTTTTATGATTTTTATATCTCCGATCATGGTACCCGTATTTGTCTTTGGCCCTCCACCAGTTAGCATCAGACATCTCCAGGATGGTGTACTCTTCATCCTTCCTCAGCTCCAGGTCCTGAGGTGTCATCGGTGTGTAGTTATACTCAGCTATAACAGTCGTGCCCACAGAGGGGCCTGTCGGCTCTGGAGGCTGTGGAGGTAAAGGCCGACAAGGCTTCTCCTGGAACAACATACAGGATCATGGGATCAGTTTTTTTGACATGTGTCAATGGTTGAACGTATTTAAAGAGACAGTGCTCGTACCTCTGTTGGGGTGGGAGGAAGAGGTTTCCTTGATCCTCTCCGTCGAGATGGTTTAGATGAAAAGCCTATTGATGATATTTTCAACTGATAAATAAAGAGTAAACAGAGATTAGGTCGTCAAATTCAACCTGAAGGAGCCCTCACCGTTTTTGTTATCCAGCACCTGGCAGCCCATGGCTTGCTTGACTTCCTGATGGCAGCACAGCCACACCCCATCCATCCAGGAACAAGGATGGTACTTCTGCATGAGGTCCTTGTTGAAGCGCACCACTTTTTGTACCAGCAAGGACACACACAGAAACACACACAGGACATTTACATTGAGTCAACCCTGATATTTGCATCGACAGACTATTTCTGGGTGATGCTAAGATACGGCCTCCAGATTCAATAAAAGATAAACACCAGACCCATGGATAAAACTGTGTGCATGTGTACTTACTTTCTTTCAGCTTCTTTATCCACTGAGCACGAACTTCATCAGTCTTTGCAAAGATGTAAAGCGGCCCTTCATTGTAAACGATCTACAGCCAAAGAGAAATACAACAATGAGTCCAGTTCTAGATATTTCCTTCTTCCAAAGTTTCTGTCTACAAGCTATAAGGTAGAGCAAACATGACGGAAAGGTAGGGGCTTTTACTGGTGGTAAACACCTTTTTGTATCCTTGTTATGTGAGTTTACACAAGCGTAAAGGTAACAGCTGCATGGTCACTGAAAGCCCCAAGTTCACTAAAGGGTAAGAGATGGTTTCACTTCTTAACACTGAACTTTCATATTCCCAACTGCTGGAGGATTAAACATCCTTTATCATTCTGGAGAGTTGTGTTTTAAAAATCTCCTGCTAGCCATCCAACCTCCATGCATAGTTTGAACAGCTTTACTTTCTTGGTCAATGAGATGCCATTATTGATAAAGAAGAGAAAGAAAAGAAGGTTTGCCTGTAGTTTCAAACATTGTTGGAGTTTGATCTCTGATCTTTCGTGGTGTTATTTATGTGTTATATTGATGAAAAGTCTACCTGGAATGCGTACATGCGCTCTTGAGGGGCGTTGGGCTCTGGCTGGACTGTCTCTACGCACTTGATCTTTTCAAGGTCGACTGATCCTCTCAGACCTTTTCGCTTCTGCTCAACAGATGAGGAAACAGTCAGGTGACTCGGGGAACAACAGACAGATGTAGCAAAGAAAACAAAAACCTGGCACAGATATGATATTCTGTTGTTGATTAGTGTACATACATACCCCTTTTTCAGGATCATAGTCGTAGTAGGCTATTTTTTCATGGGTGAGGATAAACCACCTCTCCTTGTAATTCAAAGGTGAAGTCTTCTTCTTCTGCTGGGAGCGTTTGATGAAGATTTCTTCCATGATACTCTCTGACATGA
Source organism: Halichoeres trimaculatus (assembly GCF_033239565.1). Taxonomy (NCBI): domain Eukaryota; kingdom Metazoa; phylum Chordata; class Actinopteri; order Labriformes; family Labridae; genus Halichoeres; species Halichoeres trimaculatus. The sequence goes on along the minus strand of NW_027437185.1, from coordinate 30,387,206 downwards.
TTCAGTCAGGATTGGTCTTTTCGAAACAAGACAGAGAGAAAAAGATTTAGACGTTTTGGAAGCATTAAAGCATTATAAGAGCACAAGAGCTGTCCTCTCCTTTGCAGCTGAAAACCCCCAATATTCACACCTCAGCCAGTGATGCTGAGAGCTGTGACTGACTCACACATTATCAGTCTGCTTAGCTTGGCCTTTTGCTTCATGTTGCAATTCACACTTAATTTTTCTGCAATCCTTAAGTATAAACTAAATGTAAGCTTCCATTTGCCTTTCCTCCATAGATTCAGACCAACTCCACTATGACAGCTGACGGCTCAGATATGGACAGATATGGAGAGACGTGGGAGTTTGCACGCATCAGTTTGTGATTAGCTGTAGTTTGCATAAGCCTGCTTTTACTGCCAGCAATGCCCTCTGCTTCTGAAATCCCCCACTTCATCTCATCAGTCAAGAGTCTCATGAGTCTGTTTACTTAATTTCCAGACTCGGGTGTACTCCTCATACTATTAAGTTTGGATTTTCTTCTGTTTGTGGGACTGTTTAGATTTCCGGAGCTGGTTCAGATAAAGCATTATACCCCTAAGTAGGTGTTGGGGCAAGCTCACTATGCTGTGCAGACTAAAACAGTCACATGTCATTACTTTCAAAACCTGATATCAAATAAAATTTTAGGATAAAGTCCATATAACATGATAAAATGCATGTTTTAAACAAGTATCTGCACTGAAAAAAAACTGAAATCTTATCAAGTGTTTTTGTCTTCTTTTCAGTAGGAAATATCTTTTTAGGCTTAGATTGGGGCACATTCAGAGAAATGTCTTGTTTCAAGCTATTTAAAGACAAAATTTAAGAAAAAAAAATCTACCAATGACAAAATAGAAAAGTTGCCTGTATTAAGGCATTATTCTAGTTTCAAGCAAATTTTTGGGCAAATTATCTCTTGCTCCATTGGCTGATTTTTATTGCTTGTTGCAAGCAATTCAGACCTCATTTTTGTCAATAAACAACTTGCAACAAGACACTTTCCTGGACTGATAAGTTAAATGTGGCTCATGTCAAGTACAACAAGACAAATTGTACTTAAAATAAGACAAAAACACTTTAAACTGATAAAATTTCAGTTTTTTTTGCAGTGTGATGGATGATCCTCAAGAAATGTCAGCACATATCAAACACAGCAGCTTATAAAGATCAATTTAAGTCGACATATAGCACATTATTCCAAGAAACTCTGGAATAAATAGATTAATGCACTTAAAAGCAGCTCAACCGCAGCCAGTGTTTACACAAAACACAAAAATTAAACTCCTGAACATAATATACTCAAATAATATCATTTGTTGACACACAAACAAAAAAATTATCTCAGAGTTCATGTGAAAGCTCTTACACACACATGCTCACACACAGCTTTACATTGTACCTGCATCATAAGATAAGCAGGCAGACAAAAAGACATTCAAGTTTCAACACCTGCAAACCACCTATGCTAAATTTAAACCTCAAAGACAAGCTAAAGTTACAAGAACAAGATGAGAGTGGACTGGGGCAAAGCTGCACTGATGTCTGCTCATAGGTGAGGCAAAACTACTCTGTTTACGACTTATAAGCAAAGTAGAAAACACCAGAAATAGACAAGCAGGCAGAAGGAAGGAGTATCTCCATATGTGGTAAGGAATTAAAAGTTAAACTGAGAGAAAAAGCATTTGAATTTCAGCCGATACATAAGTTACAATCCTGTGTTCAGACTTTCATTACTCACCACAAAAAAGGCTGAGTTGAAATCACATAAAAGTGACACATTAGTGAAACAGTGTATTCTCAACCTGCAAAGCCCATTCTTCATGTTAAAACAGTGAGAATCTGAAACTCAGCATAAGTCTGAGTACAACAAAAGTGAAAAGACTCAGTGAGCCAGTATTAAGTAATAAGACTATAAGAAACTCAAACTCACCTTTTTTTTTATCTTTACGGCTGAATGCTCATTGTCTGTTAGTTTCTGTCAAACTGTGTTTGCACTTCAGCTTAGCCTATTTTCAGCCTGAGAGCACTTCCTTCTATCATCTGAGCTGTAACTGTGACACTACCAGAAGTTTCTGTCACTCCCTGTTGACCAGGAGTGTAACATTTCTTTACAGCAGACTTACAATGCCTATACGTTTTTGTTTGTGCTGATCGCATTGTTCTCTTTTCCACCTAACATTGTTAGTTCATCCCTCAGTTGTCACAACCTGAGGTCATCGCACATCATTAGCTTTATTTGAGGAACATGATTGAAACACAGATGCACCTCCTCTTCTCTGTTCCTCCTTATCAGTTAGCGCTACCTGACCAGAGCTGAACGTCCATATTTCCTTGTAAACAAAATGCAGATATATTTTGCCTCTTTTTAAGGGAGTTGACTCACGGTGGCTGACGCAGACAAACTCATAGGGAAGTTGCATCAGTGTTGTACTGCAACATGAAGACAGAAGAAACTCAGTGCCATGCAGCTCATAAACCTTAACCTTGAATTATCCTTTACATAAATTTTGATATCAGTGTTTAGATCTTCAAACTGTTTTACACATATCTTGGGAATAAGTTTAGGACTTTCATAACTACTTCGTGCTGAAAACTAGGTGTGCACCAGTCTTATTTATTTTTCTCTCTTGGGGATTCTGCAGAATCTCTCTCTGTTTCTGGTCTTTCTGAAAAACATGATACTTTTAACACAGAGAGGTGTTGTTTTTTTCACTTCTCACAAAATCATGTCTGATCACAGGCGGTGAAGCTATTCTAACAAAAAGTACTTACTTGACTTCACCTGTTGTTAAAATTAGAGACAAAACATCTCTTTAAACTGCGAGATACTGAACGCAACTTTTCTGCATCCCAAATTTGGAGATCAGTTGGAGTTGGCTCTTAAATGTATAAGTAATAGATCTTTAAATATTGCCTGCAACTTTACAAATCTGTACTTTTTAAGTAGTTTTACATGCTTTTCTGATGTAAAGCATTCATATGTGTTGTTGCACAATGTCCCTTTGGTATGACACAGCAAACATGTAATGTTGTTCAACAGGAACCTGCCATGATGCTGTCTTTCCTGATGTTTCCTGACTGATAAGTGAAAAGAAAGAACATGTGTGTAAGCGGGTAAAAGACAGAGACGGACAGACAGAGTTAGCAACAGGTTCAAGACCTGAGGGTGAGTTTACCACTTAAAAAAGCTTTCCCACACGTGTGAAAAAAACCTTTGAATTGTGCACTGTGGTGTCCTGTAAAGGTCAGTTTTCATAGCATACACATTTCCTCCTGTATGTTATTCAAGCATTTATCGATTCTTTTCCTCCATAGAAGTGCTAACAAATTTTATCATGATTTTTCATGCATGGGTTATCAACTGACCACAAGTTTTCATTCTTATCTCTTAAAACCTCACCATATGTCTGAACCACTTAAGTGCTGCAAGATGTGGTAAATGGACTATATTTATGAAGCACCATCAAAGTACAGCATTGAACAAAAACACTCAGATACAACTTAAGCTTAGAAGACATGTCTCTTAGTTCAGAGGATAAGCATTCACTTCATTTAGCACTTTGCATTAAATTGAACATTAGCAGGTTTCAGAATAGTACTTGTATTAATATGACACCACTTTTTGTTTGTATAGAGGTCATGGAGATTGGTACGTACTTTAAAAATAGAAGAATATAAAATACTAAATGACTACAAAATCAATAAAAAAAGGTTTAGTCACTTACCCAGACATCCAAAAGAAGTTAATAAATAAATCAAGCATCCAACAGTCAAGTGCAGATGCTCAGGCTTGAAGCAGTGGCATGAACCTTTGCCTCAGTTGCTTGCATTTCATTTAATGTGTGTTAGTTTGTGATGCAAGAAAGTCAAACACACCCACTGAGAGGAATCAGCTTGGCTTACTTCCCCTTTTTCTTCCTGCTCATTTTCATATCAGCTCTCAGGACAGTTTTGGTGATAAGTAAAAGCGGGCTAAACATTAACACAGGGCCACTTTTGTGCCATGCAGCTCCACTGTCATTTGAGGCTATTTGTTTATGTGTATGTGTGTGCGTAGGTGTGTGTATAGCAGATTTGATTATTACGGGAACAAGGAGTAGACAAACTCAATTTTGATAACATGCAGACATATAAAATGTGGGGACATTGTTTCATTCTGAAGACTACAATTGTGACCCTAATTTTGATTCCAAGTTGAGCCCTCAAAGTGCTTTTGTTAACCAGCAGTTCCCGTCCTCCAATGGCGTGCCGCCGCTAGGGGGCAGGCTGCTTATCTGGTCACAGCTGAGGTCTACATTAGGGAGTGCTTCCGCTTTGTGACTCCCTCTTTTCCTCTGCATCGGGACGCAACCATGGTACGAAATGATTACACGCAACTACTTCACAGAAGAATCTAACTCAATCTTGCAAATTTAAGGCTCAATATTGTGCAATTTGAGGTCATATTGGTTAAAAACGTTTCGATCCATGCAGTAATGGCAGTATTGAAAAAGTTGTGTTTGTTTTTGGCTTCAAATTTATCCTCAAGAAATGCCTGCTGTGTTAGCACTGAGGTGCCACTGCTCACCATTGTAGCCGGCCCCTCTGTAGTCAGGATTATTCATCATAAAAACCGATAAAAGTTTTTGTAGTATTTAGCGGCATCAGTATTCTGTTTTCCTATGTATAACTTAATCTAAAACTACACTTCATGTCGCGTCGAAGCAACGGTTTTCTGAGCGATGCTAACATGCTAACTGTAGCTAACATACACTTCCCATATTCTCTCGCGACACGGAGGCAATTTACAAATTTTAGGCCCCTTTATGATTGAACGATGTTGTAAACACTTTCGTGATGTAAAAAGGAATATTAACAAGTAATTGTCGGATTGAATCATGTTCCGTGAAGCTCTAGATTCGTGAAATTTATTCTCCATCCTATGTAATCCGCTGTGTGATGTAGTATCTCCACGTTGGTTGTATAAGGTGATTTCATGTTCCAATTACTTTTCTTGTAGGTTAACGTCCCGAAGACCCGCAGGACTTACTGCAAGAAGTGCAAGAAGCACCAACCCCACAAAGTCACCCAGTACAAGAAGGGAAAGGATTCCCTCTATGCACAGGGTAAAGAATGTGTTTCACGTTGACTTGTTGTCCTATAGATCCCTTTTCAACCGACGTTGTCACAAAGATTCTCATGCGTTTTGGCAGCAGAAGTGGCTTTTAGCTTCAGTCATTCAAGTTCTCAGACCTCAGATGAATTTTCTAGCGATTGATTTGTCAATTAAAGTGGTCACATTTGACAGAAACACCAGCAACTTCTGTGACTGTAATCTATAAAATAGTATTTCTGTTCCCGAACCTCACTTGGCCAAATTTTCCCGCAAATGAGTAATAACAGCCATTATTATGAATCCTGTTTTTACCTTTTGTTGTTAAAGCTGCGGTTAGTTTGGAGCCAAGGTTATGACACTCAGGACTTTATATGGAGCATCAATTATAAGTGTACCAAGTAAGGGTGTATTCAGACCTGGACTGTTTGGTCCACTGTAAACGGACCAGGATTCGTTTCCCACGCTGGTGCGTACTTTTCATGCAGGTGTGAATAGACACAAACGAACCCTGGTGCGGACCAAACAACCGGACCGAGACCCACTTTTTGAGGTGGTCTCCGTCCGCTTCCAAACAAACTCTGATGCGGTTCGTGGTTCTCCGGTGCAGGTCTGAATACAAACCGAGGTCCATCCAAACTAACTACAGGATACATGCGCCTTTTGGGCCTATAAAGCCACCGTAACCTAACCGTCTTTGGTTCATACCTGAACATCAGTCTTCTGTTTAGCCACACTGTTGCTAGCATGTTGTGGGTCAGGACATGCAGAGCGTAGCATCTCCTTGCTGCGTGCATTCGTCTTCGCTGTTACAAAATTTGAAATAGTGTTGTTAAGCCTGCTTTAAAGGAGCTGCTCTTGAAACTGAAAATTATTTTGCAGCTCTAGTAAGACCACAAACACACATGCTTACCTCCATTTACGGGTCTGTATCCTGTGTGCCGCCCTTTTTCAGAGCTGTCCAATGAGAGCAACTATCATCACAAACGTGGATGTGTTTACAGAATATAGTCCACTTGCAAAAAGTACAAACTGAATACGAACCGCACCAAACGAAAAAAATAAAGTCTGTTTTTGGTCTGGACCAAACAAGTGGACCACAGGACTTTTCTTGTCTGAATACAGCCTAAAAGTCAGCTGTATTATGAACTGTTAGCCAATTACTAAATTATTTCAATAATTAATACAGTTTTCTGTCTGGTGATAGTTTCCTGGCATTTTTATCATGACCCAGGTCTCATACTCAGCAGTCAGTGTGCTCAGATTGGTTTGGAAGGATTTCTGTTCGACACAAGCGTATGTCATGATATTTTTCAGTCTGCAGGTCTTGACAGATAATGTTGTCATAAAAATACAGTGATTCATGCGTTAAGTGCTGAATTTATCCACTATAAACGTTTGTCCTTTTGCTGATGTCTTCTGTCCACAAAGCTTGGAGCTGTTTACCATCTGTCAAAGTTATGTTAATTTTTGGTTCATAATGCTTAGCGTGACAAACTTTGCTACTTTGCTGTACTTTTGTTGCTAAAATGCTCACACAGTTGTAACTCTTCACAAACAGTAAAGGGGCCTGTTCATGTGGTGCATAAGATGTAGTCAAATGTGTTTTTTTTCTGCAGGTAAGAGGAGATACGACAGAAAGCAGAGTGGGTATGGTGGTCAAACAAAGCCCATCTTTAGGAAGAAGGTATGGCCCATCTTTTCTTGAGACAATTCGCCTGTTTGTTGCTGTCTTTGTGAAATGAGACTCAAAGGTGTGCTCTGTTTAAAGGCTAAGACCACAAAGAAGATCGTGTTGAGGCTTGAGTGCGTCGAACCCAACTGCAGATCCAAGAGAATGCTGGCCATCAAGAGATGCAAGCACTTTGAGTTGGGAGGAGACAAGAAGAGAAAGGTAGGCATCAGCTGCTCTTTTTCTCATTTCTTCTGTCTACGGGAGCTTTTCACCACACAGTTTGATGACACAACTTAGTTTATGTAGTTTTGCACCACTTGATAAAATATCTGCTTTTGACTCTTTTTACTTTTAAGTCATCACATGTTAATAATTCAAGCCATATCCAAACATTTTGTTGATAGTCACCAACCAACAAAACATGAGTACTTCTTTATATATAATACAGTTGATAATCCTGTTTGACATGGTTTTACTTTAGAAACTTGCAAAGTGGGATCTCATTCTTAGACAGAGTGTAATGTGTTTATGGATACCACCAGAAAGGGGAGATTTTTATTATCTTGAAATCATGGTATTGGATTGTCCATTTTAGATGTTGATACTTGCCAGTATCTATACCAGTATAAACTTGCTTTTTATTGTAAATAAAACTAGAACTTCTCTGTACGAAAATGTACCCAACAAGCCACAATGAGTAGAAATAAAATGAAGAAAAGAGAAATAGGAAGTGTTAAAGATTAACCAGGGAGAAGGAAATGCGTGTCTAAAAAAAAAATGTTAGTACATTCTTATTACAGATACTGGCTCATGTTCTCTATTGATTTTTGCAGTTAAATAATATACTTTACAAAATTTTCTAGTAGAGTTCTGCAGGTTAGACTTTTGGCAAGGCTTTTTTTGGTTGAGATGCATTGATAATGATGAAAATCATGTCATTGAAGCTTCCACTAAGATTCTACTTAAACAAACATGTATTTTTATTATCTGGTTTTATTGTGGTCAGAAACAATGTAATTGTCATTTTTGTAACATCTTATTAATTGAAAACGCTGAATCTAGACCTGATGTTAGACTGTCATAAAATGTTGATGAAAATAATCTTTAACCCATTCTTTATTTACACATGGTATAAGATTAACATCATTATTTCCATCAGACTATGAAGTGAAGAATGTATGCTTGAGCACATTTTAACCCACGTGTTTCTTATCTGTTTCTTACAGGGCCAGGTCATCCAGTTTTAAACTGTGGCTCAGTCTTCTGGAGGTTCTCACTGTTTTCAATAAAGGTGTTAAAATGTAGCTGGGGTTTTGTCCTTTTTTCATATATTTCACCAAAACTTGAAGATGCGTAAAATTCAACTCTTTAAAAACAGATAAACCCTTCATCATTCCAGTCTGCTGCATTTAACATAGTAGTTGGGAAAAAATATTCCAGTGACCTGTTCAATTTGTCAACTACAAGCCTCGTGCAAAGTCAATACTTAATACTTTTTCAAACACTGATACTGATGAAAAACAAAAAAAATCTCTTTTTTTAAAAATTGAAGTTTTATTTTATTAACTAAAACCCAATATTCAGACCAGATAAAAAGTCTTACCCTATCTTAACCCACCATGAGTACATCACTCTGCAGCATTTAGCACATTACAATGGAAAGAGAAGACTTCCCTTTAACAGACAGAAACCTTGAGCAGAACCTGACTTGTGTTCGACATCAGACAGACATCCATTCTGACTGTGATGGGGTTGGACTACAAAGTGTCACACTTGACAACATGTCATGTCAGAGCAGCGAGTGCAAGCCAGTGAAGTCCCCGCTGACGGGAATGACAGTCAGTAGAGCAGTTCCTGATGGATTGACAGATACAACCAGGTTGCTTTCTGGATTCTGCACACCCATCTCCTTGTACAGGGGCAGGATCTGTGTTACGTTACACAGTGGGCTGCAGATTTTCCAACCAGGGACCTCTTTGATGAATGTGTCTCTTGGACCACCGATCTCCAGTCTGTTCAGCACAGCAATAGCCAGTCGGTTTCCTGACAGAGGCCTCTCCCACACTTCGAAGTCGTTCACCTGTGAGGGAGGGATGTTTTCTGTGTTGGCTTTCAGTAGTCTTTCCAGAAGGTAATCATGCTATTAGTCACCCACCTTGGCTGTGCAGTATCCCTGTTTACCCAGTGGATCCTGGTTGATAGCTATGATGTGTCTGTTCTGCAGCAGCTTCTTGGAGCGAGGACAGATATCTCTCAGGTCATTAGACATGAGCAGAGGGGCTGCCATGATGGCCCATAATGCCATCTGAGACTCCTGCTGGGCATGACTTAGGCCAAAGTTTCCAATCACGAGCTACAGAAATGGAATAATGTCATCTATAAGGACATTTGTATTTATGAGCAAAGCTTATTCAGCTAATTACAGACAGCACAGACCTATCAGGTTAGTTGTCTCAGTTAACCACCAGATAATTTTATTCAAAGTGAAACTATTCCTTTCAGATCTGCAATCTGTCTTAAGAATACAGCAACAAATTCACTAAGGATTTCAACAGTGGTGTGAAACAACCCTTTACTCGAGGACCACAGGTTTTATGTCCAGTTATTAGGTCGGAATAGTAAAGACTAAAGCAGAGTACCATATCAGGGTCATTCCAGCCCCCAGGTCCAGCTGCGGGAACAATGATGTCTTGATGAGAAGATGTCCAATCCAAGATGGACTTGATCGAGCTCCATGAGTCGTACACATCTTGGTAATTACGCCAGTGGTGACATGTCTCGCGGATGGCTGTGTAGTTAGGCTGCAGGCACAGAGGAGCTTACACGGAGTGATCACGCACGATTTAGCATGTATGCATGTTTTTTCTTTGAAAGGATACACCCCCAGGCTAGTGTCATGAATCAATATGGCTAAGATAGATTTCTACTGAGTAGAAGCAGTCAGTTGAAATGGTTCAACTTTTTCAAGAAGTTAAAAATGTGCTTTTCCTTGCAGCACCAATCTAATAAGACTTTAAAAGACACACGTGCTTCCTCACCTGTCTAAACGGCCACTCATACAAAGGCCACTCGCAGGAGTACAGGATACTTGCTCCAGTTTTGATCAGTGCTTTTGACATATTGACATAACCTGGACAAAACATTAATATATCAAGAGTTGAAAATGAAATAAAAGTGCTTTAAGAGTCATACTTTAGGGTTAAAACCTCACCTTCCCCCAGCAGTTTCCAGTCCATGTAGCAGCCGTCAAACTTGAGCAGATCCACACCCCAGTCAGCAAAAGTCTGAGCATCTGTGTCATAGTGATTCAGACTACCGGGGTATCCAGCACAAGTCTGTTCCCCCACATCTGCATAGATACCCAGCTTCAGTCCTTTAGAATGAACCTTTAAATGGAAAATAAATGCACCATCTTTACTGAGCATGAACTGAAGGTACCATATAGTACCAGAAGGTGGCAATGTTGCACAACTTTAAAGCTTCTCATTTGCAGGCCATATCAGTTCTCAGTAAGTTTGACTGTTTCCTGGTTTTCTGTTGAGCCTTTTTTGGCTGGCTGTCACAGTGGTCCTTAAATCAACTGTTTCCCTCCACAGTGTCTACAGCAGAGAGACTGAACCGCAACATACTCCCACCTCCTGTAACACAATATATTCCCACATAGTGAATCTCCATGTACTCCGGGTGCTGAATTTCCACTGGTGTAAAATCTGAGGCTTGGTTTTCACATCTGGTCTTTTCCCCTTCATTATGTAAATAATTGCAGGTCTGCTCAGACGGATGTATAATGAATATGTAATGTGACTGTGTAATCACTTTTCCTTGAAAGTTATTTAACCAGGGATTTCCAAACTTTTTTATTCTACGAAGATTTGTAGACGCATTGCACCACTGATTTTTTAAACTCAGCACCCTATAGAATCACAACTGGACAGATACATATTTCATCTCACATGGTTTTATGTGAATAACCCTGTATTTTATAAATGATGATCAGTGCTACTTCTGAATTCTACTTCTTAGCCTCCTGATTGGGTCAAGTACGACTGGACTGATTTACAGCACGTCAAAGTCTCTGTGGCAACAAGCTGACGAAATTTAGAGTGAGAAGAGAGATCTCTGTTTTTCTCCGCTGAAAATGATTTCTTGGATTAATGTTGTAGTGATGATGGACACAGGAGACTAACTGTCAGACAGAAAAAGGACAGAAGAGCAGAAGAAAGCTTAACAGGAAAGTGATAGAACACAAGCTAAAAGCTAAAACATAAGCTATGCTGTTTGTTAAAATGTTTTCAACAGCGCCACACAACTGTTGATAACCTTATCTCCTTGCACTGAATCTAGTAAAAAGTAAAGTTGTTTTAAAAACAAGATCCAATCTCTATCATTTCCAAAACAAACACATGCCTTGTTAAGAGTCACTGCAAGATCCTTCTCACAGCATGTTTAAAGTAGTCATACACAAACCTTCAATTTCTATGAAAATAAAACCCCCAAAAAGGAGCAGTGTTTCCTTTCCTGAAACTTATCTGAATCCCTCTCTTTGAAGTTTTTTTTGGTGAATTATGGCATAAAAGTATAAACCCAAGCCCTCCTCTCACACTAGCTACTCACATAATCAGCTAGTTTCTTGATGCCTCTTGGAAATCTTTTGGGATCTGCCTGCAGGCGGCCCTTGGCATCACGCTGGTGGGAGAGCCAGCAGTCATCGATGCAGACGTACTCATAACCAGCCTCCTTCCAGCCCTCCTTCACCATCACATCTGCCATCTGCATGTAGAGATGCTCACTGCAAGTGGGGCAAAAAAAGAGGAGAAAGTATGAGTTGAAGGGGTCTGTTCAATGTTTAAGTGCAAAAGAAACAGACACATTATTTTCTATAAATCCTTTGACTATGCTTCCAAAAACGAAATAACCCCCATTCAAAGTAATTTATTTTGCTTTGTGTCCCCTTTCTTTGTTTGACTTTGTTAAACCTTTCTTTTTGGTGCTATTTAAACTATTTTCTTAACAAGTTTACCTCTGCGTGGCAACATTTGTTAGATTAATTTACTTCACATTGACATAAACATCCCTCGGAATGTGAAGAGCTAATTTATAAATCTGCTGGTTTCATTGGTCTTATCCTTTCAACTGTCTCCTGCTTTTGGAGACAGTATATAAATGTGACCTAAAGACACAATAATCATAATAATAAAATGTACAATAAATTTGTAGCACATGACCAGACGTCGTATCGGTTGTTCTAGAAATGAAAAATCACAGAAGTTTCCAGAAATAACAATTAACATCTCTGCAATTGAAACAGACTAAACATGCTGTTTTCTGTTTGGTAGTCCATGCCTTAATAGTTATTTTCAATAATGAACTAATCAACTTTTATTATAAACCACCTTTTGCACAGATAAAATGCAGTTCAAAGTGTTTTACAGTGATTTAATGCAATAAGAAGTATTTAAAATGGATTGGTGGTAAAACATTTACAAAAAGACTTCAGAGAAGGGAGAGTGATGCACGCCTATTTATTATCAATTCCTGTTAGTAGGATGCCAGTGTCACATGACTTTTTTGTGACAGCAGTCTGCATTCAGACCAGCAGATAGGATTCATTTTTGAATTTCACAGAAAACCATTGGTCCTGAATCACAGTGTAATTGATGAATTCGTAGTGTTTTATTCACCACCTTGTCAGCCTATCTTCGTGGCACCTGGGTCTTCATGGCTCCACGGTGTCTTACCTGATGCAGTTGTTGGGGTCCTTATCACAGTCGATATTACACATGAATCTCTCCCAGTGCAGCCAGCCCATTGTAGGTTTCAGCGCCAGACCATTGTCCAGCGCTTCAGCAGCGCGAGGGATAAACACAACGAGCGCGAGGACAAACACACCTTTGTGCATTTTTATATTTAAACCCTACACCTGTCGACCAGAACTGTCAATACGCTTCAACTCACAGGTAAAAGCCTTTTCCTCGTGCGGAGCATCTAAATCCCGCCCTTCTAACAGAGTGACGTCAATCTGGACCAATGAAATCCGAAAGCGTCTGTGGCTGTCCAATAGGAACCCGTCCTGACATCAATGTGACACAAGGAAGCGCCAAGTTTCACTATTGCCAGAGTCAGATGATATTATGAGCAATTAAGTCAGCTGACATGATGTTATGGTGCTGTTGTTGCGGTGCCACTTAACGCCACAACACAATACCAAGTAAAACGATGGAAACATGTTGAGTCTCTCCATTGCTATAATATTTCGTCAGTGCTCATTTAAAAAGTTTATTCATTCATTTAAAAAAAATAAGAAACTAATTTGGGCAGAAATATGTTACATCATCCCATCTCTTCCTTTGTTTTTTTTTTAATCTATTTATTTGTTTATTATTATAATTATTATTCTATCTATGTTTTTTTTACAACTTGACAGTGTAGTGATGTTCCTTGAGGAACAAAAAGAAAATAGAGAAGAAAAACCACAACAGAATACATGCATACGGTCAAGTAGGTTAAAAACAGGACATTTCGATGTTAAGTAAAACAATAATTGATGCAAAGGACAGGAATGTCAGAGCAAGTTAGAAATTAAATACTTTAAATATAATAATAATAATAATAATAATAATAATAATAATAATAATAATAATAATAATAATAACAATAATAATCATAATCATAATAATAATAATAATAATAATAAATATAAGATAACATACAAAACCATTTATTTTTTTATGTATACAGTACGCTTGACATGACATGGCATAAAACCTGCATTGTGACTTGTTAAGTGAATGGACACAGTTGGAGTTCATCAGCTGAAAAAAAACAAACAACAAAAAAAAAACAGACAAACAAAAAAAACAGTACTATTCAGTCTACAGAAAGTTTTACATGTTAAGAAACATACAAGACTGGTGTGGAGGTATACTTGAGATGGGTCAAGACAGGGATGACCGCTTCCTCTGGTGCCCTCATGTGTTGATTATGTGTTGAAAAATGTGATTTTAGGAAAATGTGTTTTATGTGTTCAAAAATCCCAGAGGGAGGATTCCTGGATAAATCTCTTACCTTTACCTCAATATGTTTACATAACCCCAACGCAGTTGGTATCAGCGGTTTGATTAATTGTTACATTCTTTTGTGACTCCAGGTTCCCTCCTGCTTGATTAACCACCCTAAATTTGAACTATCCCACTTTAATTTGACAGCATTCCTTCATTTCATTCGATGTCATTTCACCCTCACCCCTCAAACAGCATGAGTACGCAGCTGGATGCCAGCCAACAAGAGGGAAACATTTGAAGGTCTAAAAGTTGAGTGAATGAAAAGTTGTGTTAATCCATTTTTCATTGGTATCCTACCTTTTTATAATAAAAGTTTTAAGTACTTTTCCATCACCACTTAAAACTAAGTTTGGATACAGTGACCTCCAAACAGGCCTTTTAAACCAGACAATAAATCAATGGAAAGAAATTTGAAAGGATTTTTCTAGTATTTTTCAACCTTGGTGTTATTCTTATAAATCTTTTTGCAATAACAACAAATATCAGAACAAACAACAAAAAAAGGCTTTTTTAAACTTTTATGACACACTTAAATTTGGCTCAATTATGTGCCTGTCTTTCAGCTTGGATCCATAGCCAATCACAGGGGGCGCTACATTAGGATTTACTTTTTACCAGCCAGCCCAGACTTCTGTGTTACTGTCACTATCACCTGCAGGTTGGTGTGTACTAGCACAAGTGAGGGCATAGTTTTGGATGGATTCATATGGGAAGTTCTCTCTAGAAAGTCCGGTGACCTGTTGCTTTTGGGGACCCATGGCTGTTGCTTTCAGTGCATTATCGATAAGTCAAACATGAGAGTAAGAAATGTTATGGGTTATATCATCAGGGGATGAACAAAGTATAACTTTAAGGTATAAATTCCCAAAAAGTAAACATAACTTTTTCTGAAAATAGCTAATGAGAAAGTTAATGATAATTGTTAGATATAAGCCCAATTTGTTACTAAAAATCACCATTTTTAACCATGCATAATAAAAATAATGTCAAATCTAGGCAAGTAAAATGAAACTTGCTAAAATGATTCCTGAAGCCACATTAATGCATTAATTCATTTATTTCATACACTGCCTGGCCCTCAAAAAAAGTCATCTCGTTGGACCGCCTTTAGCTGTGATTATGGTATGCATTTGCTGTGGCACTGTCTCATCAAGCTTCTGCAATGTCCCAAGAATTATTTCCATCCAGTGTTGCATTAATTTTCACCAAGATCTTGCATTGATGATGGTAGAGTCTGACCGTTGCGCAAAGCGTTCTCCAGCACGACCCAAAGATTCTCAATGGGGTTAAGGTCTGGACTCTGTGGTGGCCAATCCATGTGTGTAAATGACGTCTCATGCTCTCTGAGCCACTCTTTCACTGTCTGTGCTCGATGAATCCTGGCATTATCATCTTGGAATATGGCCGTGCCATCAGGGAAGAAAAAAGTCCATTGATGGAATAACCTGGTCATTCAGTATATTCAGGAAGTCCGCTGACCTCTTTGAGCACAGACTGTTTCTGAACCTAGAGCTGACCAACTGCAGCAACCCCAGATCATAGCACTGCCCCCACAGGCTTGGACAGTAGGCACTAGGCATGATGGTGATCACTTCATCTGCCTCTCTTCTTACCCTGATGGCCCGTCAATCTGGAACAGAGTCAATCTGGACTCATCAGACCACATGACCATCTCCGGTTGCTCCAGAATCCAATCTTTATGCTACCTAGCAAACTGAAGCCTTTTTTCCAGTTAGTCTCACTGATAAGTGGTTTTCTTAATGCTACACAGCTGTTCAGTTCCAATCCCTTGAGTTCCCTTCCCATTGTGCATGTGGAAATGCTCTTACTTTCACTACTAAACATAGCCCTGAGTTCTACTATTGTTTTTCTTTGATTTCATTTCACCAAACGTTTAAGTGATTGCCTATCACGATCATTCAGGATTTTTTTCTGCCACATTCTTCCTCAAAGACGATGGGTCCCCACTATCCTTCCAGTTTCTCCAACCTCCTTGGATGTTTCTTCTGCTTGATGCATGCCAATGATTTGACCCTTCTCAAACAGACTAACATCTTTTTCACAACCAAGAGATGAGTCTTTCGTGACATGGTTGTTTAAGAAATGAGAAGCAATTTATTGCACCAGTTGGGGTTGTCAGCTGAAAGATAATCACCAGTAGTTTCCAATAGGAGGCTCGTACCTATTTGCTCAGTTAAATCCAGGTGGAGACCTTTTTTTGCACAGACAGTGTATAATAAATCTCTCACAATCAATTCCAAGTTGATTCTTCTATCCACAAGTTTCACTTTAAGTCAGGCCTTAAAAAAAGCTCCTTTACCCCAAGTAAAAGAAGATAAAAGATATACTGGACATCTATTTTCTTTCAACATAAACAAAGGATGAAGGAAAATTGTCCAATTTAGCTCAGTGTTCCCTGAGGAGCCTGGCTAATCAAAAATGCCACACACACTATCAGTAATAATGTAACACTACGAACATATCGACAAAGCTTCAAGCTGTTTATTAGCTGCAGATCCAAGACACTAATTTGTCTGGTTCAGACACTAAATGAATTACTGATAGATTTCCTAATTCAGCCTAAGCGGACACCCCGCTACAGAAACAAATTAATGGTGGATGTTTTTCCACCTGAAGCTGTCAGAGATGCACACACATGCAGAGAGAGTGATGAGTTTTGCTTTTATTGAAATACTCTTCCATTTTGTTGGAATGTTAAAAGGCAGCGAAAGGTTGTTAATTTGTAAATCAAATCAGTTTTGTAGGAGTTTGCACGGAGGCACAGAAGATTTAAAGCTACACAGAGAGACATCGTTTGGGCCAGTTTCAGTAAAGGCCTCCTGTGATCGAGGTCTTTCTCATAGACAGTGAAAACAATAAGAGAGCATTCATCATTTGGCACCACCTCAGATTATGACAATAATCCTCATCCCCACTGCTGGCTCTATGTAGAAAGGGAGCAGTAATGAACACAAAACCTGACCTTTCTCCTGAATGTCAAGGGTGCCTATTTCAACCCTAAACATTATCAGGAGCTTCACCAGGGGACAGGCCTGATACAAACAATTTGTCACTTGCTATAGTTCATATCAGTGCCAGTGAGCAAAGGCGCCCAGGCTCTAAATGTCAGATTTCAATTTGACTCCCCCCTCCTTCTGATGGATGGACCAGTCCTGCTCCCTTAAATACATACTTTTCTCTTTGCAAAAATGGAACGTGGCCCATCAGGGTGACAGAGACGCTTGTTGTTGATGTATAAAGGAGCGCTGAGCCTGTATGTGTACAGTGGTTAATTGAGATTGTTGACAGATGGACGTCCCGTGCTTTCTGTCTGGGTTATGGCTCCCCAGAGCTTTGACAAAAATCCATCATGTCTCTTTTTTCCCTCAGTGTCACGTAATTGAAGAGGCTGTCATAGTTGACTTATGTCGGCAACTTTGTTGGGGAGTGTGTGGGGATAAAATGAAAGCAGTGTTATTGTGTGCCTCCTTGCCACGTAGTACATTTTTGTATTGATCTATGGGGAGGGGTGGCAGCAGGTGCAAATGTCATCAAAAAGTTGTGCCACTATATATACACAACAACCAGAGCTGTATGGCTCTTACAGTGACAGGGGAAATCCATTCACTATGTCTTCAAATTAACTTCTTGGGCTGTCAATATGACCCTCAAAGAGGTATGAGGCTTTATTGGCTGAAAATGCTGCTTTTTAAAAGTATAAATTTTGATTATATGTTATAGTTATAGTTGAAAACTGTATGTATTTTTAGTTAAAAATTTCTATTCAAAGATATAAACTGACATTAATATTGAACTACAGTATTATCAGATATCACACAAAAAAAATACATGTCTTTGTGGCTCACAGCTTCTTTGGCGGAGACCTTTGTTCTGACTTCAACAGGAATACAGCAATATTTCACCTCAGGCTGTATGAGTTACAGCCCAAACAGGTACAGTTATGAGCCAACTGCCAATGTATAGTGAAAACAGACATCAATACTTGATAGTGCCAGCTAATATGCAGCACCTGATGTACACACCTGAATGTACCACAGACTTTGCTTATATAGCAAACATCACAGTCATATAATTAGGTTATTTGTATAGAAAATGTCAAACAACGTGAGGACAGCAGGGAGGTTAGATTCAGTTTCTTAAATTTGCATTGCTGATGTCAATAGGCCTTTGTAGAGCACTCATTGAAGTACTTTGAAAGTCAAAATTTTAAACCTTGTTAGACAACAAAATACTTTTTTTTTTAACATGACTTCTTTTTCTAAATTTTCCAAATTTTGAGTGTGTTCAGAAGTTATCAAATGTATTTCCTTCCTCAAAGGTAAAGAGGTTATATGTATTATATAAAATGTACTTCTTTCACAGTTCTCATTGAAAGATGGAAGCTGTTTTGCCAGGAAGGGCCATGTCCAAATGGGTGGCCAAGGATATATTGGGTCCTTCAAAACTGAGCAGAGAAAACAACAACAGAATTAACAAGCCTTATTAGTTTTTTGCCATAGGCTGTATAAAACATTGACGTAGTCTTATGTCACCCGTCTGTTTCTGAAACGGAAAATGAAGCACATCGGCTGTACAGCTATAGGGCGCCTGTTGGTCACGTGACCCTGAGCTGTGCCTCTGATTGGGCGAGCTCGCAATCTTAAAATTCATCTCCTCGTACAGTGGGTGCTGATAGTAAAATTAGCGACTCAGACAGAAGACGTTTTTTGAACCAGGCTGTAAATAGGTTAATTTCTGCCCTGAAAACAGCTTTTTTTTGGCTTGGTGTGTATGTGACTTCCAGTACTTCCGGAGCCAACCTCAAGCGGACACTCGTGAAACAGCAGATTTTAGCACTTCTGCATTGTCTTATATTCTTAGACCAGAGGTTGCCGCTTGTTTTTTGCGCTCGTCCCTGCAGCTCCATCCTTTGATCTCCACCCTCCTCTTTGCTTACAAGTGCAACACATACTCTGTTCAAGAGTGACCTGCTTGAATGTGTCTGAGTTTTAACCTTTCACCAATGTCTCTCTGTCATCTCTTCTCATTATCTATGGTATCCAAAAAGAGCACTGCCACAACCTACAGGGTCCAGTTCTTCAGTACACTAGTTTACAAGCATGATTTTAATGGACAAGCTCCGCCAGACCATTCCCAAGCCCATCCTGTTAAAATACACAATTGACGTCCATCGACATCAACAGATGTCATTGACAGCTTAAGAGAAAATTAAGTTGGTTTGAGGTACAACCTCTGCATACAGCTTTCGTGTATTTACTTTTCTTGGTTTGTTTTCTTGGGATACTTAAGGAGGTAGAAAAATACTAATGGATCAATTCCATAAGACAGGTGTGTGGTCAAATTTAGGATTAAACTTCTACATGCTAAGTGGAAAAGAAAAAGATCTACTGGAAACATTTGGGAGAAGAAACATTTCCATTTTTATTTTATCTTATTTAATTTTTTTGTGTGTGTGTGGCTGTAAGACAGTTTGCTAATAGTTTTTGTAAGAAAAAGAAATTTGTTGGTCAATAGCATGATTGCAGGAGTCACATATATGGTCATAAACTATCTATGTGATTATTTTGTGAGCCTAATAGTAGAATTTCCTAATCCAAAGAAATAATGATAAAAAAAATGTTAACAATGATATATGTATACATACATATATATTTACACACACACACACACACACACACACACACACATATATATATATATATATATATATATATATATATATATATATATATATATATATATATATATATATATATATATATATATATATACTATTACAATTTATTATAAATAGTAATAAATTTTAAATTGATATAATTTAATGGGGTTTTTTTCAAAGAAGATTTGAATGTTGATACAATTTTAATCAGAGTAGACAACTAAGTATTATAAGTAAATGATCCTTTTTCTGGATATACCCCAGTACAGTTTCTAGTTTTGGGATTGACTCACTTCTGGTAACAGCTTCATAGGGCCACTTTTGCAGTTTTCCCCACTATTCTTTAGCAATAAAAGTTGCTTCTTGGGTTTTACTTGACTTTCATGAATTTCGTTTCTCTGCAAACACAATTATTTTAGTTTCACCACACATCTTCCTGAAAAGTTGTGCTCGATCAGTAATTCAGACATCTTCAAAACAGCTCCAACAAGTCAGGAATGTTCTAATTTAGAAATTATTTCTCACTCATTTCCATAAAACCAATAAAAAGTTTATCCCTATAGCCTTTTCTGGTTTTCTCTAATTTGACAGCAGAGAGATGAAGTGCAGAGAGACGTTGACTGACACGTAACCAGTCTGTATGCTGAATTCAATCCAGGGATGTGGCAGTCATATTAGTATGCAACTTAAACAGCACCAGACACTCTTACATAGACTTATGATTCAGTATTTAGTCCAACTTTTAATTTAAGATATCTGTAATTACATTGTGAGTGGTAAGAATGAAGCATTAAGTTGTGTGATGATTCAAAACTTATCTTTAATTAAATTCTCAGCGGTTCATTCTTACTAGTCAAAATGTAATTAGAAAGTCATAAATGCATTGCGCAATACCTTCAATCTTATACGGTACATTAAAGCCAAGTGTTGTAGATGCCATTTTCATCCAGGAGTTTCGTTTTTCCATTTTTGCTTTTGTATATGCTCACAGCTGGAAAGAATTGAACGCTGGAGAGATTCAGGTTTTTGTGAGATGAATTTTCAGTGGACACACAGGAGGGGCAAAGGCAGTTTTTGATAAGCTATCTCATCAGAGGTTCTTTATTGATGAGCTATCTGTCTCTGATTAATTATTTGACAAAATTTGATGTAACTGTGTTTCCTCTTCTCAGCCCCCCTGTAGATGTTTTGACACCTTCATGTGGATTTTATCAGTTCATCTTCATTTTAAATTATTCAGCAAATGTATTATTCACGAAGCCCCCATTCCTTCTGTTTGTTCTTATCAAATGTATTAAGTATGTATGCACTGATAGTGTGTTGGGAGAAAGAAAACCTTTGTCAATGATCTCAACCTGAAACTGTATCAAATTAGCATTTATAGCATTTCCCTCCTGGGGATTATGCGACTAATTGTGATTTTACTCCCTTGCCAATGAGTTAGAAATGTTCACTAGACTTAGATTGATTACATCTTAATAGTTATCAGAAATGATCTCAGGAGCAGGTACCACAGCAGAGAGTCAGAGCCTCAGCAGTAAGAAGGGACTCTGGTATATTTGTAGAAAATCAATGTTAACAGTGTAACTGGCACATGAGTCAGTTTGTAGACCTGAAGAAGGCCAGGGGACACAAAGAATGACCTTCACTGTGGCTGCAGTCACAGTAGCAGCTGGAACCTGCCAATACTAATCCTTACCTGGAGGAGACTTGATGATAGATGCTCACTACAGTAATTAGATAGAACTGTGTATTGTGGGCTACAGCAGGTAAACAGAGAGCATTACAAAATCAATAGCGAGCATACAGTCGAGGCAGTACATGCCAGATAAAATCAAGGATTTGTTCCGCTCAGCATGCGGGACACTTACTCAAGGATATTTTGAGGTTGTCTACTTAGTGTCTGGTTTGGTGACATTTATCATGTCTTTGTCTGTTTGTGTCACAGCAGATGGAAAAAGAACATTTCAGATAAGATTTTGCTGAATGTCTCGTATAAAAACATCTTTGGATCTAAGTGCCTGGAGCCCCAATTAGAGCTGCACCAACTCACTTATTTTGGTAGATTAATATGAACAAGGTAAACAAGTCCTAGTTGTGCTGTTTCATGTATTGAATTAGAGTCTCATTAAGATTAAAACAGTTCCATTTCATTGGAGCCTGTACAGTTATGAAACAGAAGCACTGCTTTAGAAAGTACAAGAATCAATCAGAAGTACAGGAAAACAAAATGAGGTACAACACAAACTAAAAACACACTCACACCCAACAAAAAGTCTATGTGAAGTTAAGTTTTGTTTGAGCAATCTTAATGTTGATATTAATTCCTTTTCAGAGCTATAAACTTTGTCTTGACTGACATGTCAAATCATTTCTTGGTTAAAATCTGTGTAAAATATCTGACACTCGATAAGTGATTGCCAAACAAAACTTTAGCAAATATTAACCCCCTGGTGCATAGTGGACATATATTTAAAGTTATTTTCTCTTAAATGCCACAGTCTCTATGATGGAACTGCATATCAGCCTCCAGAGTGCTCTCTGCTGCTCCACTCCTTTGAGCGCCATTCAGTGGTCAGTTGTTGTAACTGCAAGTCAATTTTGTCTTGATGGCATATCCTGTCAATCCTTTTGTTACCAAACAACATAGAGGTAGAAAAGAATACATTATGATGCACAGTAACATCTAAGTAATGGTATTATTGTACTATTTTTGAAAAATTTGTTTCAAATAAGTAGTACATTAACCATTTGTAAAGTGAAGTGGGCATCATGCAAAACCTAGTACATTTCCAACACAAAGTTAAAATATGTGAAAATATGTTAAAATATTTCGCAAAGCACAAGAGAGATGATAGTTCATGAAATTAACAAAGAAACAAACAAAAACAATCAGTTTTTATGCTGATCTTTAATATTTTATGTTGAATGCTCAGGTGCATGTGGTCCACTGGAGTAAAATTTGAGGAAAAATCTTGACACAGATTATCCTAATCCATGCATCAAAGGGTTAATAATTACTGTCAGAAATGGTTTACTTAACCATTTTTAACAATCATGGGAGACCACATGCAAAGACAGTTCGACCCAATCAATATCTGGATAACACACGCCATACGATTTCATGAAGAGGCACCCCACTTCGTATTGGGGGCGAACATAACACAAATGTGAGATCTCACAGAAGCTTGTGTTATCAAATGGGACTTCAGAGTGCTATTGGTGTTATAAGCCGACCATCCAGGTGTCTGTCCTGTCATGCAGCAACAAAAACAAAGAGGATAGTCCAGGGGTGGGCAAACTTTTTGATTCGTGGGCCACAATAGTTTCTAACATTTGACAAAGGGGCCGGACCAGGAGCAGATGGATGGAGTGCTTTGGTAACTATCAGGGTATCATTCGTTCATTCTATATCCGTTTTAGAATCCAAAATCGGAAAACGGATAACGACTTGTTATTCAATTTTATTTTCAAATCAAAAATCAGAAAACAAATAACGGTCTATTTTTCCGCTGTTTTGATTTTGTTTTGAAACAGAATAATGAATGAACGAGCCATACACGGATTAAAAAAAAATCTTAGGTCTGTTCATCTTTACAGAAGGCCTGATGGGTCAGAGGGTAAAGTGCAAACGTGGAGTAAAAGGCCTACGCTTCACCTCAACAAAGCCAATGTATCTACAGTGCGCCATCTGGCGGGAAAACATCAGAATTGCAGGGAAAATAAAACATAAACAAGGTTTATTCATTTAATTTTTTCAAGTTCGGCAGGCTGGATTAAAATGTTAAACGCATGTGGCCCCCATGCCTGGGATAGTCGATAGAGGTTGTCACTGTACTCATATGCATAGGTGCTGATTTATGTTTATTCTGGCGGGTGCTCAGAACTTACTCAACTGCCACTTTAATAAGATAAGATGAGACTTTATTGATACCCAGGGGGAATATTGTTTAATAAATACAGCTTTAATAAAGCAGAAAAAATGGGTGTTTGGGAATTCAAAGGCATCGCAACACACAGATGCGTGCACAGACATTACAGCGGCAAATGGAATAAATACACTCATGCACACAGTCATGTAATCTCACAAATTTTAGTCATCACATCAACATGCTTTTTTTTTTAATCACTAGGATTCAGCTTCAGCAGTGGACGTAGTTCCAACAGTGGATGCAGTGTTGTCCACTGTCATCCCCTGGTAAATTGGAAGTCCTACCTTCACTAGTTGAGTTGTGAATGTTGTTGGTTAATTTTGGATTTTGAATTAAATGTTTATTTTTTTTGTAAAAAAATTTGTAACTGAACAAGTTACATATTCCATTAGAGGCAGTCCAGCTTTAACATTATAGACATGTTAAATACTTACAATTCTGTGTCAGGGAGGCTCTGGCACAGTCAGGGGCTTTACAAAAGTCATATTGACACCTCACACATCAGGATTACTTGGACAGATTATCAGGTTGGGAAGCTTCGATTCAGGTCAGATTCAGATTATTGGGGGAGGCAAATCGGGCTCTAAGTCTGTCTAAAAGTCATTTGTGGCAGGCCTGTAGTACAGAAAAAATTATGTCTGCTTTGTTTTTTCCCTCACTTATCGAGTCAGTAATACCTGCTTCATATTTCTCACTGTATACCCCTTTTTGACACAGAATGAAGCGCTGGTAATTATTTAATAGACCTCTTTCTGTAGATAGAGTAGAGACAAATTCAACCCTTTGAATCAGTTTAAAAAAAGATAAAAGCCTGACCTTTTCATTTTGAGATAAACTCTGATGCTTCGATTCACTCCCTGTGTGCTTTTAGAGGCCAAATCAACCATACATTGAGCAATTTGCAACTTGAAAGCTTACACAAGTACCTGTAAAGGATTTCGACTTTATCTGAGAGGAAAGACTTTTAAGTTTTAATGACCTCCATTTTGATTCTGAAAGACAAGAATCAATTCCCATCTTCTTGGTAGGGCTGCTCCTCATCTTTAATTTTTCATTCCAGGTTGAAAAATTCAGCCTGTGTTTTCTTGGAGACGCTGCCTCTGTATTACCTGAAGAAATTATTCTGTATAGGAGTTCAATATGTCTCAGGTTACCACAGACCTGGAAATTGATTTCTGGAGTTGGGTTTGCAGCCTGAAGCTCATTTTTTTATTCTCTTTGCTGTGAGAAAAAACAAATGGTTTCACACACTCTGTTATTTGTTATCGCATAGAATGTATTGTTATATTGCTCTATTTGGGAGTGAAAATAAGCAATAGCCGATGGGGGAGTGGGTTATCAAGTCCTATTATTCCACCTGGCCATGCAGATGTCTCAGATACAGTATATAGAGACGGTTTGAAATAAGGAAGAAAGACGGAGTCTCTGTATAAAAGCATTGTTTATGACAGCCAAAGGTCACATGCAACTTTAATGGGCAGAAATACAGGTATAAGAAAGTCTATATAGCATCTGAGCCTCTTGACAGTCTACTAGCTTCAATGGTAAGCAGGATTCAGGACTGTATGAACAGCATCACCATGGCAACAAGGCGAGATCCCTATCCTGGTGCATTGAAGAGATCCTCTGATTACAGCTCTATGTTCATGTTCCCATGCTCCAAACACACCAGCATTGTTTACACACACACTCGTGAAATTTGTAACACAGTAAAATCAAGGCTTCAGCTCATTAGCCCCTGTTACCCTCCTCTGCTGAGCTTTTCAACACTTGAATCAAATGGCAAAGGCGTAATTGGATTCAAATGGGATTTTAACCTATTAGAATAATTTTCTGTGTGCTAGAAGATGCTAAAATTTTAATGCTTGGTTCTTTTTATATTAAATGCTAATGAGGAGTTGGTAGGTCAAAGCAAAGCATATTCACGGCTTTCTAATTGTCTGACACGGAGATTAAAGGTTGTGACGGCTATTACTTTCAGAAAAATGTGTTTTTAAAAAGAATGTGTGTGTGTCGGGGAGATTTGGCGAAACTCTTTCAGGCTACTTGAAGGTTGTGAAGATAAAAAGCCCCCCTTATTATTCAGCATCCTAATTCAATTATTCAAAACAGACTAAACGAAGCAGATACACAACGTTAAAGTGTTGTTTGAACTTAAATAACCCCAGTTTTATGCCAGACTGAGGGTCATTACAGTTTCTCCAGACACTGAAGTTTTAGGTTCCTCTGATACACAGAAAGTTGATTTTTTTCTGTGTGACACGACTTCTCTGTGAAGATCAACTGTCCATCCATCCATCCACAGCATATCCAGGTCTGGGTCAGGGGGGCAGCAATGTCATCACTGACCAATGACCCCTACCCCACTTAGCCACTTTCACCAGTTCTTCTGGGGGAATACTGAGGCATTCCCGGGCCAGCCAAGAGATATAACCTCTCCATCATATCCAGGGTCTATCCCAGAGTCTCCTCCCGGATGGACATGCCTGAAACACCTTCCCAGGGAGGCTTCTGGG
This sequence comes from Halichoeres trimaculatus, assembly GCF_033239565.1. Taxonomy (NCBI): domain Eukaryota; kingdom Metazoa; phylum Chordata; class Actinopteri; order Labriformes; family Labridae; genus Halichoeres; species Halichoeres trimaculatus. The sequence goes on along the minus strand of NW_027437185.1, from coordinate 30,361,226 downwards.
AGGCATCCTCATGAGACACCACATCTGGTTCCTCTCAATGTGGAGGAGATTCGGCTCTACTTGAGTCTCTCCATAAAGTCTGAGGGAAAGCTCATTTCAGCTGCTTCTATTAACAATCTTGGTCTTTCAGTTACTACTCACAGCTCATGACCATAAGTGAGGGTTTGGAATGCAGACTGACCTGTAAATTAAGAGCCTTGCCTTCTAGGTCAGATCTTGCTGTACCACAATGAACCAAAATCGTTTTATTTTCCTCTCACTTGTGAATAAGACCCCGAGATACTTTAACTTCTCCGCTCGGGGCAAAGACTCCCCCGGCCTGGCGTGGGCTGTCCATCCTTTTCTGGCGGAGAGAAAAGCTCCAGACTTAGAAGTGCTGATCTTCATCCTGGCTGCAAACATGCCCAGTGCAAGCTGGAGGTCAGTGTTCTATGAGGCCAGATGGACCTCATCATCCGCAAATCTGATCTGATCTTACGACCCCTGAACTTGACTTCCTCTGCCACGTGGCTGCATCTAGAAGTCCTGTCCATAAAGTCATGAACACATTCAGTGGCAAAGGGCAGCCCTTGCAGAGTCCAACCCTGACCAGGAACGAGTTTGACTTACTGTTAGCAATACAAAACAACTCTTGCTGAACAAACACAGAAATTGACTACATATTCCCAGAACACTCCCCACAAAATACCTCAGGATGTGGTCAAGAGCCTTTTTCAGATCCACAAAGCACATGTGGACTGGTTAGACAAACTCCCATGCCCCCTCCAGCACCCTTGCAAGGTAAACGAGCTGATGCAGTGCTCCCCCACCAGGACAAAAACCACACTGTACCTCCTGAATCTGAAGTTCAACCAACCATTGGACTCTTCTCTCCAGCATCCTCTAGTAGACCTCACCAGGAAGGCTGAGGAATGTGATGCCCTGGTAGTTGGAGCACACCCTCTGGTCCTTTCTTAAATAGGCATCCACTGTGCTGATGCATATTTTGTCAGTGTTGGATGTTCTTATTTAGCATTCATAAGTTTTAAAACATGAGATACAGGGACGTTCAACATGATTTTGGGTTTCTCCTGACAGCTCTATTCAAGAACTTCTCCCTGGAACATTGGTTCCAAACCTTATGTTAACTTACTAGGTAAAACATGGTACTCTAAGATAGCTTTTATCGACCAAAAGTCTTAAGGAATAAAGTTTTAATCCCAAAAATCGGTAAAATATAAGACTAATGTTTTCCAAGAACCATTTGGAGCTAACCCTTTTTTATGCCATTTGTGTTGTAAAGATTCCTTAAAAAGACAACTGTAGATGATTTGCTTTGTTCTGATTTAGGCGATAAAATGTCTTTTGCCTGTACTCTAATGTTATCAAGAGAACCTAAGCACACACCATTAAAGGGTTGTTCCCACATCACCACGTCACTGTGTCCTTTTCCTACTGAGAAGGCGAAAGTCATGCCTGGTCTTTTGTTGGAGGAAGTGGGGCTCCAAGTCACCAACTCACATTGGCCAGTTTGCGTACCAACAAAAAGAGTTATGGGCTGACTTAAAGCAGCATAAGGGGACAAATGCCTTATTGGCATTTGGGCAGATGTTTGTAATATGTTGGACACCACTCACACAACTTTATGAGTCAGCACATGAATGAATAGGGCCTTCACTGCTCCCATGTTTGGCTCAAAAATTCTTGTATCTAGATGTTGGGGGGGGGGGTCAAACTACTCTATGAAACCTTTTTTCAAGTCATCTCATCTTGATCTTTGACACACTAGAGTGTCATCGCTAGCTCAAGTCCAAGAGGTAAACATCCCTGTTTCAAGAGAAAAGGTCCCAAAATGATCCAGGAACCGAAGCCCCCTCAGCTAATACAGTCCTCATTCTTTAAATCTTTTTGGTGTAAAGCGAAAACTCTTGCACAGCTTCTTTATCAATCAAATAACTACTCACTCACTCTCCTGTCAGGCTCTTCAAGCAGGCAGAGTAATTTTCCCTGACAGTTAGCATTTTCACTTCAGTCTGTTTGAGCTCCTCATCAGCTGCTTTTTCCTTTTTTTCCTTTTGCTTCCTGACAGATGAGTCAGTCCACGCTCCATTTCTGCAATAAATACATTGATCTCACTCTTCAAGAGATTATTTCATCCTTGGCTGCAAAGTATGTTATGTAAGAAACTCTTGTAGATTAAATTGAGACAGTATAAGTACTTAGTGATGCTAACAGACTGTTAAGAGTCTGTGTTTACAGCAAGGTCACAGCTTCTGTTAACTCATTATACACTGTATGTTGGAGTTTAGTGTGTTGAGGCTTCTGTTACAAGATTAGCCCAACATGATAGAAAAAATAAGTAAAGCATCTCTAAAATTTAAGAAGACTGAAACAAATGTTAGCTACTTTTGTGCCATGCTTTGCTCACTGTTTGGATCAACTTAAAGAGAAAATCTTGTTAACTCAGCAGAGAAACTGTAAGCATTCACAGCAGGGCGAAACAATTAGACAAATGGTGTACATTCTGTGTCATATTTGTGTTATCTACACATCATGAGAAATGACACAGAACAGAAAAATGCAAGTTGGTACAGAATCCAGTCACACTTGATGAGGTGTGTGCAGCGGGGGGTAAGTGGATGGGACGGACCATTAGTCAGCAGGAAGTGGACAGTAAATAAAGAGTGTGGTGTCACCTGCTGAGCACCCCCTGCTGATTCTGCTCTTTCACGTCTCGAGTTATAACAAGGAAAGATATGATGCTTATTCTCGGTGCCCTTGCAGAGACTGCTCATAGCAACGAGGGCGGGAGTTTTAAAGCAGAAAGGAAGAAAAGTGAGTGAGGCAAGGTCCTTGTACTTCCTCTTCAGACACCTGAATCCCATCACTCCAGCACAAACGCACCTTGAATCATGTATGCTCACACACAAACAGGCGCTCACAGTCGCACACCTTCCTACTTCAGCCCCAGCAGACTGGTTGCCTCCCCTCTGGTACCATCCCCACATCTCACAGAATTATTCAGTCTGTGCTTCTCAGCAGGTCCTTTGTTTCCAAGGCAACAAGACTTGGTGGATGTGTTGGGTTTGCTGTAGTCTCGACAATAAGTGTTTTTAAGGTTATATAGCCTGGTGGAGAGAAGCTGGGAAGAGAGGGGGGAAATGTGTTTTGCGAGATTAAATGCATTGTCATGGTGAGAATGCATGCAAGTGATTACTTTTTTATGGATGTGCAAATATTTGTTGTAATGTAGACACACTTTAAAACTTTGTAAGCATGTGTGTTTTTAAGGTCCTGTGGATGGCCTCAACTTTGTGGTTTAGTATGTGCATGAGTCAATATTCAGGATGTTAATTTATGGTTTTTTGATCTAGCTGCAATGTAAACTAAATAAAAATGGTAAAATGGACCAGTACTCAAATAGTACTTTTCTAGTCTCTTGGGCCACTCAAAGCGCTTTACACTGCTAGTCTTATTCACCCATCCACACACTGATGATCATTGAACACCATCAGTTTTATCTAACACATTCATACATCCACATACCTCTTTTTCAAGATCACTTTGACATGTGACTGAAGGAGCTGGAATCAAACCCCCAACCTTCCGTTTGAGAGGTGACGACTCTACCACTGAGCTACAGCTGCCCCTGAGCAGCTGAAAGCTGAACAGAAGAGTTCAACATTTTAAAAAGAAGATGTTATGCAGGTTCTTTTTTATATATACTTTTTGGTGTGCAAAGTGACCGACATATTTTCTTTTTTTTTAACTGAAAAAAAAAAAAAAAAAAACTATGCCAGGGTGATCTGGGTGGACATAGCTCTACTATATGACAGCACTGGTGTACTTACCATATTTTCCACCGTAGTTATCGATCCACATGAGCCATACATGGCATATTGAATATTCATGAGGTAGACAGGAAGTAGGAGCTGAGCATGCTCAAAGCTTACAGCAATGAAGACTTTGCTTCAGCTGATGGAGGGATAACCAGCAAAAGGACTGCTTTCAAATTTTACTGAACCAGGACCCATTTTACTCTTTCTTGTTTCTTTGTTTCCAGGTGGACTTTTGTACTGAAATATGTGGCTCCAGCCTTGCTCTTGTAAGACGTGATACTGAATCAGTGTTTGGGTTTCTGGATGTATTGTTGCAGTTAAATGCTGATTATTGCTTTTTTGAAAAAAAGTTGCCAGAGAGGTCTGAAAAGTTGCTAAATGTAAGGATAAAGTTGCTTAAGTTGGCAAAATGACGGTATCTCTTGAACCTTATTACGCCATTGTCATTTTTTCATTATCAAAAAAAAAAGGAATAATGTATCCTGCATAAGTGTAAACAACAGTATTTAATCTGAGACACAGCATGTTTCATACAATCTACGTATGCGCTGAAATGAGACTGAACTCAGTGCAATGATAAAACTCAAAGAGTTGCTCAACCAATCTAAAAAAAGGGCGCAATTATAGAATGTCTTCTTTTCCGCATCCTGTGTGATGAGTTTTCCTTTCACTAACAGAAATAAGCAGCGTGTCTATAAAAAAAAGACAACCTCGAGTAGTAATTTAAAAGGCACTTCAAAATGTCATTTCACTGTTGTGACAGTAGCCCGTCCAGACAAAGTAATACATTGAGACATTTTCAACACAAACAAAACAGCGAGTTGTGTTTTGGTCAGACTGTGAGTCATAGAGCCAGAAGTAATGAATGGTCACTCTTTGATAAAAGTGACATTATTAATTTGTTTCTCTATTTTCTCTCCTCATCGTGAGAAGTCATATAGACGTTTAGCTTCACTCTTTCCCTGAGTCACAGACACACACCTGTTCCCATACATGCTTGGTCTCTCCTGGAAATAATTATTTTCCCTCTTGGCTCACCTCTCCCAGCAAACCTGCAGCACAGAATCCTTGTCAGAGCAGCGGAGGGAAAAGGGCCGCGAGCTGTCTCCCACTCTTTCGCTCTCTTGGGCATCAACCCAAGTGTGAGTCGTGTCTGATGGACGGGGCGGAAAGGGAGGAAGAGAAAATCCTCTGTTTACTTAAATAGCAGAGCAGCGACAGAGGCCTGTGAGCAGAGGGGATGAGGGATAGATGCAGAGTTACAGGATTCAGCGAGGCAACAGACATGTTCATCCATTAAGACATATACTATGCTTTACTATATGTCAGTCCCTATAGGCTCATACTTACAAGAGGATGTTTATTTTACTGCAGAAGGTGAAGAAATTAGATGAAACTGATTAAAACACATGTATATTCAAATTTAGGAAATCCACCAGAAAAGAAATGTCAAAACATTCATGAATTTAAAAGACTTAATTGCTCATCATATCAAAAGGTAAAAAAGCACTTTTCAGTGCTCAAATGGGCTTAACTGGACTCTCAAGTGTTGCTTTAAAAGAGATCCTTTATTGCATGTTGTTTAAAAACTTGTTGCCCGTCATATCTGATTTAATTTCAAGCTGCAGCCCCCCCCAAATAAATTCTGAGTTTCAAAAAGCGGTCTGACACATTTCAGATTCTCTCTACTGAGGGATTGGGAAGTGGCTAATTCCTTGTTTCTCCACTTTGCACACAATAGGAAAAAGCTGCACATGTATATGTGTATAACCATTATCCCTGTAAAACCCCTGAGCGACATTCTTCCCAGCGGTTTGGCTTCACTCAGATGTTAGAATTACAGAAATGCAGAAGCGCAGTGAGGGATTAGTGGAAATGAATCCACATAGGATTTCCAGAGTATACACAAGGAGGAGTCTGAGAGCTGCTTGAAATGTAGGTTTTTCCCAGCAGCTTTCTTGAAAGCATGCCCTTTGAAGATGCATGTTTTCTGGTTGCATTATTCAAATAAGACAAAAAGGGAAAAATGTGATGGGTCTCTGACTTGATATGAGCAAAGTAACGATCATGGATTAAGATTAGATTATAGATTCTGACCTCATTTGAGGAGCATTGCCTCAACCTTCCTGACTCATGCAGAAAAGCCAGAGAACAATGTGTCATCTCCTCTTATCATCATGTTTCCTTACATTTAACATTCACTACTAAGATTGAGTTAAAAGCTTTTCTGTTAGATGTGTTTTTCAAAAACCAAGCACGAAGCTGAATTTGAGAGATGACCCAAAGTTAAAAATCTGTCGTAGGTGCAACATTTTTGAATGCCTTTAACACTTTTTATTTCTCCTTCAACCAAAACATCTTGTCAACACTTTTGGCTTCAGCTGTTTTGTTTAAACTGATAAAAACCACAATGCACCATCTGTTAATGGAGGTTTTCAGCCTCCAACGTGGAGATTTATGACTCAGAAAGCCAAGGCCTGAGACAGCTCATCTTTCCTTCAAAGCATTTAAAACAGATGTAGGGCTCTTATATCAACAGTCTATTTGACAAGCTTTCACAGTATAATAAAACTTAGTTTATATTAGATTTACAGCTACAGTTTGTAGCAAGTTAAGGCACTCTCACATATACTTGCTGGGCACTGTATAAGGTACACTTTGCTAGTGCAGGGTTGGACCCCCTTTTGCTTTTAGAGCTGTTTTAAGTCTTTGTGGCATAGATTCAACAAGGTACTGGAAACCTTCCTAAGAGAGTTTGGTCCATATTGACATGATAGCATCACTCAGTTGCTGCAGATTTGTCGGCTGAACATCCATGATGAGAATCTCCCGTTCCACCACATCCCAAAGGTGCTCCATTGGATTGAGATCTGGGGACTGTGGAGGCCATTTGAGTACAGGGAACTAATTTTCTTGTTTAAAAAGGCAGTTTGATTCCAGCTTTATGACATGGAGCGTTATCCTGCTGGAAGTGTCCATCAAAAGATGGGTACACTGTGGTCATAAAGGGATGGACATGGTCAGCAACAATACTCAGGTAGGCTGTGGACTTTAAACCATCAAATAGTAGTAAGAGGCCCAAAGTGAGCCAAGAAACCCCTATCACACACTCTATTACACCAGCAGCAGCCTGAGTTGTTGATACAAGGCAGGATGGATCCATGCTTTCATGTTTACTTCAAATTCTGAGCCAACCATCTAAATGTGGCAACAGAAATCTCGGCTCATTAGACCAGACAACGTTTGTCAGTCATCTATGGACCAGTTTTGGTGAGCCTGTGTGAATTGTAGCCTCAGGGCCTGTTACACAACAACTATTTTTGGGTGAAACACAAAAGTATTGTCAGGTTCAAGCCTTTGATTTTCACATAACAGCGTTTTAGTTGACCTAAAATGCAAACTTTTGAAAACGGCCTCCAGAATGGATTTTTTCTGAAACGTTGCCGTGTGAATCTGCAGACTGTCCTTAACAAAATGTACGTCTGTTGCACCACTTCTGCAATTAGCCTTTGCAAATAAACCAGATGATCGACCCAACTCTGCTTCAGTGGAGATCGACTAAAAGCCACTTCTGGACAAGATAGTTATAGCACCAACTATAGGCCTGGCATGCTTACTGCAGCGTTTTCAGTCCCTCAGCATTTTCATGTAAACGCGGATTTTTTTCACTGCGTTTTAGCGTTTTCAGATGAAACGTTGCTGTATGGGGCCTTGGTTGACAGGAGGTTCACCCTGTGTGGTCTTCTGCTGCTGTACCCAGTCTGCTTCAAGGTTGGACATGTTGTGTTCAGAGATGCTCTTCTGCAGACCTCGGTTTTAAAAAGTGCTTATCTGAGTTACTGTTGCCTTTCTATCATCTCCAACCAGTCTGTACAATCTCCTCTGACCTCTGGCTTTTTTATAACCATTGTCTCTGTGAACCCTAGAGATGGTTGTGGGTTAAAATCCTAGTGCTTCAGTGGTTTTTAAAATACTCAGACCAACAATCATGGCACATTCAAAGTCTCTTAAATCACCCTTCTTCCCTTCATTCTGATGCTCAGTTTCAACTTCAGTAGGTGGTCTTGAACATCTCTATTGGGACCTGATAAAGTGGCCGGTGAGCATGGAAAATTGGCATTTAGGTAGAGCACAGGTAGGCCAGAGAACTTGAACAACTATAATAAAAAACTACTTTAAATAATCTCCCTGAAATTTGAAAAATGCATACATTGATCCAAAGAAGCTGAGCACATTGAGTCCAGAGGCTGTAGAGAAGTCGATGGTCATGTAATGATGCAAAAACTTCACTCTGCCAAAGATATCTGCGTGAAACTTCAATTCATTCATTCAAAAAAGCTGCAAGACATGCTATACAAAAAGCTTAACAAGTGCTGTTTGTATTTAGTTATTGACCTGAGCCTCTGCTGGAACATTTTGTGTTGAACACTGAATGTGATATTTGTGTATTTCTTCCAACTTTGGCCCCAAGGGTTAAGGTGAAGCATTTCTAGCTTTTGGCCTTCTACCTCAACTGAACCAGCTTTTCTTATGCTGTATTTTTGATGTGAAAACCCATAAATAAAAATTTGTTGCAGCAACACAGACTGTTGAATGTGTGTCCATCATCACAGTATGAGACCATTTAGCCTTGTGAGACAGGACATTAGCATGAAACCTTTACGCCAGCCATGAAGCTGTCAGTCCCAAGCGGCCTTGGAAAGAAGGAGGGAGGAAAAAAAGGTATATTTACACAGGGAAGATATCTGTTTCACATGCTGGGTGGCATTCACGCAGTGTGCATCCATAATGGTGTGTGGAGCACGTGTTAACACCCATATATTTAAAGGTGACATGTGTCCCATTGTCTCATTAATACATCACTGTCAGAAGAAACCAATATTTTCCCTCTGGCTGCTGTTTCTTATTCCAGCAGGCGTCGGCAGGGATACAGCGTCCTGGGTGTGCAGGAGTATTTCTGAATTTTGGATTCAAAAACTGCTATGATTTCATTTTTTACAGATTTACTTTTCTATGCTGCTTCTTGGTTGTGGGGAAAAACCACCACTCGATGTGTCTTGTTATTAACATCAAACAAAAAGAGATTTAATTTTAATAGCAAAGAACAACAAATCCCGTTCAATAGAGATAAAGTCTTTGCCTTAAAAATGAATCCAAAATCAATCTTAAAAGCAACAATAAAATAAGAGCAAAGCACTGAACGTTAAGTCATGGTTAATAAAACGGACCTATGTGTCAAATCCTGCACGTTCAAGCACTTTTGTTTCCACGTTTGTGTCTCTGTTTTATGAGCGTGAAAAAGGTGAGACGCTGGCGCTCTAAGGGACGGCAGTATTGATCGCAGGTCTTAGGCTGCTTTCTCAACGCTCAGCCATCGGTTTTAGCTGTGGCACCATTGACATTCATCTGAAAACGAGGAGGGGGAGAGCATGTTGATTACCCCTGAGGGAGACAGCAAGGGCATGCTGTGGCCATGATGACCAGCTCATACATTAAATGTGCTTCCATCTCTTTTTCTTTCTGCTCATGTGTGTTCATTTATCCAGAATGGGAGACTTAAACATGTTTGTATGATCAACCATGACATTTTTTTTCAACATCTCCTTATTTAGTAACATTCTGGTAAGAAAATGTCATAACTGCTGTTGAATTGAGATAAATGAGACGACTGAGAGTATTTGTTCAAAGTAGTGGACAAAAATGAGTTTAAATAGTTTGCATACACTTGCACACATAGACAATGTTACTCATTTTCCAGGCTGTAATATTTTCTTTCTATCTTTTGTTTCTGTCTTTGAATTGGATAAAAAGCAAATCTCTGGGTGTTTCTGAAACAAATAAAAAAAAGTGTCCATCTGCTTACAGTTTTATTGACAAAGTGAACTTCCTCTGATTTGAGGCTGCATGTTGTGCTGACACATCTAAGGCCTTCACAATAAGCTCACTGTGATTTTAATTAGTGTTTTCCTTCATTTTAATGACAGAGATTAATAAAAAAAAATATGGGATGTGACTTTCTGTAAAAGAGTTTTTCACTAAACCAAAATATTATTGAAATCAAACCATTTCTTAGATGGATTAGCTCGTCCTGTTACCCTTAAAAAAGGAAGTTCTGTAAGTTTTTATTCCACTCACAGTCCAGTGGTGGTTTTAGCCTCGTTTATCAATGGATCACCAAGCTAGGAGCAACTTTTATGGACAGATCCTGTATGTACTAAACTAAAATACATAAAAGATTTTTTTTGGTTGTTTTTGTTAAGTTACAAGGCAAATTTAGTATATCAAATTAGAAAAAAAGCCTCTTTATTTTATTGTAATGATTTTGCTTTCTTCATTCAGAGTGAAATGGTTGAGTTTAGATGCATGAGATTTTTTGTTTTGTTTTTCAATCATTTCATCGATCCCCTCATGAGAATCTTTCAGCTTCAATGGAGAGGCATACTTTTTTTTTCCAATTTCTGGAAAACTCAAGGGCCCATTTCTTTTCTTTTTTTGGCATTGATTTGTTAGATTCCCAAACCATGACCCCTCCTGTTCATTTATACTGTTTCAAAACCTCTTGAGTCCATTAGGAGCTCTGAGATAGACATTCCCAGACTCAATAGTGTCAATAGTGTTGTTGACTTTTGACCCCTTGCTGGGGGAAAACACTAATAGGCCAATCCAAAAACAAACAAAAAGAAGGCTTTGAAATTCTATATGTAGCTGGTTTGTAGTTAAGCAGACTGCCTATTTTCACATATTACTCTGTGCAGTGCATGAAATCTTACAGGACAGTGTTTTCCCAAATCAAACACTGCAGCTCCACACTTACCGGAAATACTTGTATTTCACAACTTCTCACAGGTTTCACAACCATCAACAATCGTTTGATCCATTCCTGCCTCTTCCTCTATGAAGGCAACTTTTTGACCATTTTGAGTGCACCAGCTGAGTCACAAAGTGCACTATGATTTTCCATGCTGTCTGTGTGAACCCACTTACGCACTGAAAAATAGCGAGTGTAAGAATAAAAGTAAGAAATTTGGGACACAGCTGTGTTTTAGTCACCTTTTTGGTCCAGTGGCAACAAGGAAAGACCAAAAATATTCTGTTTGCAAAGTTTTAAATCAAACTTGAACCTCTATTTCTGTTTACAAATTTTTTAACGGGTGAAATATGCAATTATAATTAGTTTTGGATTTTGGAAGGCATTTCGCTACCCCACTTTGAGGACCACTGGTCTAAGTCACAAGTTATGTGCTTCGAGTCTGATTTGGCAATGATTTAAGACTTGCCAGTCTTTCATTCTTTCATTTTCTGAACCGCTTATCCTGTTCAGGGTCGCAGGTGGCTGGAGCAAATCCCAGCTGTGATTGGGCAAGAGGCGGGGTCAATCACAGGGCTGATACAGACAACCATTCACGCACACACTCACACCTACGGACAATTTAGAGTGTTCAATTAACCTGATGAGCATGTTTTTGGACTGAGGGAGGAGTACCCGGAGAGAACCCACACATGCACGAGGAGAACATGCAAACTCCACACAGAAAGGCCCACTGGCTAAGATGGGAATCGAACCGGAGACCTTCTTGCTGTGAGGCTGCAGTGCTAACCATTGCACCACAGCGCAGCTCTTGCCAGTCTTTAATGACATTTAAAAAAGAAAAAAAAACAGAATTGAAGTTTTTCAAAGTATTTCCATCCAATTGAGTGCCTTTTCCAACATCTGTTTACAGCTGACCTGACAAGTGATGGCTCCAATCCAAAATGTTAGATTCTGTTAGATTCTGGATTTGTTTTTGTATTGAAGCATCTTCACTGACAAGCAACAGCCTGTCTTCTTGACATCTGCATAACCTCACACTCTGCTTTTCCAAGTTGTCTGACAGCTGTCAAAATGACGTGAGAAATGTTAAAAGCCACATCATCCTTACCCTGGAAACAATCAGCTCTCTGTTGACGAGACTGGCTCCTCTGTTTGTCGTTAGCTATGCTGTAAAGGCGTCCCCTCTTTATAAAGCACTGGCACAAAGCCTTTTCCTTCAGTTCAGTGAGCAGACTGAACAATAACAGAACACTGGATACATTTAAGAAAAATCTATATCAATTTAACGAGAGGCTGAGGATAAAATGGAAACATAGGCATGCTTTAAACACACATTCACTCTCAAACACACCCTCCCACTTTTTCATTACCTGGGGAACTGTACAATACAGAGGGTTTGATTAGGACTGCCGACAAACGGACAGTGGGCTCCAGCTGCCTCTCTGAATTTCATTGTCATTAGCGGTGGAACACCAAGCCCTTTTCAAACTCATTAGTTGATAAAACAACCCTCTGATTTCCCATTAAAAAACCCATTCGTCCTCCCTCGCTGGCCGCCCCCCATCCCCTCCTCACTGCAGCCCCGCATTACCACACCTTCCTTCAAAACCACTCCTGAGACCGAGGAGCAAATAGCAGCTCTTACCCAGTTTTCTCCACTTTTTTGTCCAAATCCTCCAAAGATTTATTCTGCGAGTGTACTGTTTCACAGATACTGATTAGACTCATAAAGAGCAAAACAAAGACCCAGAGCTGCTGATGCAAAATGATTGGTCATTTTGCATCTGCAGCATTTGCTATCTGCTTTGTTTCATTTGATATCCTCATTTCATTTAAGTCTTTATCTCCTCCCCGGCTGAGATTTGAAGCAGATTGGAGGCCTTAAAGAGTCTAAATAGAAAAGTATCAGTGCAATCAATACTCTTTTGTTTCTATGCTGCATCTTTTCACAAAGTAATCAGCCAAATTTTTATCTTAAAGACGAACAAATCACTTCTGGTTTCCTGGCAGAATAACAATTTATTTAAATTTAGACAAAAGGAAATACATATTTGTGCTTTGTGCAGTTTAATGAAGAGCTTTGCATATGTACACTTTATACACTGTTTTATATATATATATGTATATAATCTAAATTGAATTAACACCACTCGTTAAATATTAATAAATATCAAAGACCCCTCCCAACCCCCCATTTGCACCCATTTAAATCCCTTTTAATAATCTAAAGGTGTAAAAAACCTATTTTCTTTTGATTTTTCAAAAACATTCATTCAAAGATGCTTAGTGTCAAAATTCAAGTCAGTATATCTCATCCAGCCAGGATCAACTCACAAAGGTCATGAACCCACAAAGTACCAGCAGTGTTTTGTCTCTGTTGTAATCCACATGAATCAAAAAAACCAAGGCAGAAAAGAACAAACAACACCGGCCTGATTCCAGGCAGCTTCACCTCGTCTCCCGGCTTAACCACTCCCCGTCTGGGATCCTGAAGACGCACCTGAGCACAAAGTTTTAAGCAGTTGTTTTAAGAAGCAAATAATGCTTCCTGACACATTTCTTCACTGTATTAGTAGATCTGACAGGCAGTTTTGGTTCTGAGGAGAAAAAAAAACCTAAAATGTAGCAGAGAGCGTTTTTACAAATTGGCGTGGATGTCTTCGTGTCGCAGCACTTTGTAGGTGACCCAGTAGAAGATGTTGAATATGAGAAAGCTCAGGGGGAACACGGCTCTGGAGATGGTGTCGATGCGTTTGGCACGGTCCACAAAGCGCTTGTGAAGCATCTCCCCATCGTACATGCTAACAGGCGGAGGAGGAGGAGGCGGGGTGAAGACGGTGGACCCCTCCACAGCGGTACCATCCTTGGTCTGCAGGCAGTGACCAAGTCCGTAACCCCGGAAGTAAAAGCCGCGGCTCTCCCTCACCAGTTCCTCCTCCTGTGGAGTGAAGCAAAGGGAAAGGAGATTGGCCTCTCGCTGTCAGCATGAATAAGCTTACAGCTTTTTACATTCCCTCGCAGCGGACGATTCCCAAATGCATTTGGTTGTAGAGGCACAGAAGGTCAGCAGAGAGCAACATCCAGCAGGAAAAACATTTTTAAAATATGCATTCAGGGAGGAGGCTCTGTTTTTTCTGACTGTGTTTATAAAAAAAGGAACCAGATGTAGGTTTTGCTTTTCATGGATTTCCTCATTTCAGGGGCATTAGTTTCTTTTAAAAGCAAAGCTGGTGAGCCAACAACTTTAACATCTGCTCTTAAGTTCAGGCTAAAAATATAGACAACAAAAATATTTTATGAGATAAAACTCAGAAGTCTTTGGCTGTTGATAAATTACATGACTAGATTTTTCATTCTCCAGTAATCTGGAAAAAGCACAATCCCAATTTGTTTCCACCTCTTAAGACCTGGGCTTTTTGTCCGGGGTGCCATTTTTAATTCACCTTGCTGTAAACATTTTAGTTGTACAATATTGCAGCTGAGGAAAATGTCCAAAATAAGATTCTTTTTATCAAGAGAAAATCTGGAGGTTGTCATTCGTGCTTTTATTTCGTCCAATCGTCAAAATGCTGCTCTTACTTTATCTTTATCTTATTTTTAACTGACAGTATCATGGGCAGTATTTTAAATCCTTTTAGATTTTTTTATCCTTTGTTGTTTTAATTTTTTTAATCCTTAATGTTTTTATTTTTACAGATGTTTTCCTTTCTTCTATTGGTGGTGGTTCTTAGTCTTTTATATATTTTAATATTTTTTCTCACATTTCTCTTTTACCTCTCTTTCACTTCTTCTCTTCTATTTCTTTTCACTGGTTGCTTTTCTGATGTTAAGCACTTTGTAACTTTGTTTTACAAGGTGCTATATAAATAAAGTTTATTATCATATTATTATTTGGTATAAGTAAGACCTGGTCTTTGTACAGGAAGTTTGATTATTTTTCTCATGAGTTCTCTATTAGTTGTTTGTTAGTAGTGTTATTGCACTTAAATATGTTGTTTGTTTTTTTTCACTAATATGGGTGTAATGTTGTGATTTTACCAAAAGATGATGTGGGCAGTGTCCCTAAATGTAGCTAATAGGTCAAAGTTTTAAAAAATAAAATGAATAAAGGGTCTAAGAGGCAGAAATGTAATGTCTACATTTGTGGACATGGGGTCTTAAGAGGTTAATGGAAAAAAAGGAAAAGACGTACTTACTTTTTTACTACATCCTGTTTCCTGTCCAGTTTATTCATATAGGAAATAAAACTATCAACAAATTAATCCATATTTCCTCATCCATGTTCTTGCTTTTTGTGCATCAAGCACTCTTTGATTCTGATGTTATTGGTGAAAAGAGTTTGAAAAATCATCAAACTTAAAGTGCATGAGCTTCGGCTACAATGGCCATAAGTACTCTTCATCTTTTTTTAATATATCTTTAGCTTTTTTCTTATCGGGCATCTCTTTTAGAAGGGAAAAAGACTAATTATAAAGTTACTCAAAATAATTAACCTCCATCTCTCCTTTCTGGCCCTTTTCAATAAGATGCTGAATGACGCCCTTTTTAAAACGCCTTTTGGTAAAAAGTCATGATCTCAACAGCACCAAAAAAAAAAGCCCTTGCACTTGGCATTATACTTTGATGAATGGCAGGGTGGTGGGGCACTTTTTTTCAACACTGAATGAGACACCGTCTCCGCCCTCTGAAGAGAATATTAATAGACACGCAGCTTAAGTCTGACAGGCGCTCTGACACTTTGAGAGATTCACTTTAGCAGAGGGAAGTGAAGATGTGGGATCTAAATTGGATGATTAGTAGTCAAAGTGAAGTGTCCTGAAAGCTCTGTTTCTCCCTTTCTCTGACCCTGACAGTTCTCTGGTGCTCTGCTGGACTTGGCATCAGAATAAGACATGACCAGCTCCTGTCAGAGGTTCAATCCCCCTCATGTCTTTCACACTTGTCTCTTTCTGTTAAAGTTGTCCCACACAGTTTTTCATTCAGTCTGACAGCAGCCTAGTTGTGAGTAACTTTGTTTGCTAACTAGTTTCCCCTCCCGATGACACCAAACAGAGGAGTTAGGGATTGTAGCGCTTCCAGCACAGCTTAATTATCACTCCCACGTCTTCCTAAGCGACACAGTACATCATGTGCTAAAGGCTAATGATGCTTTTCTCTAAAGATAATAGGTGCTCATCGTTTATACTTTCAGCAGCAGCAACACTTTGTGATTCGTTGGCCTAAGATCAGTTGAGACAGCTTTCAACATCACAATTAGGATCTGTGGAGAAGAAATTCTGTCTATGTTATCTATGGAGTCTGAAGTGGACATACATTCACATTTTACTGATCGTTTCCTCAAGATCTCAACTCATTTTTCTCATTTGTGCTGCAAAACAAAATCTGGTTTCTTGTGATTTCAGGATAAATTCCAGATGTTCAACAAAAATGAGTTAGGTACTCACTTGGCCACACTGCAAAAAACTGAAATCTTATCAAGTGTTTCTGTCTTATTTTTATCATAATTTGTCTTATTACACTCGACATGTGCCACATTCAACTTATCAGTCCTGGCAGAATAACAACTTTTTGGAATGAGAAAAAATTGTTAGAAAATTTGCTTAAAACTAGAATGATGTCCTTATACAAGTAATATTTTTTCTTGTTTCATTGGTAGATTTTTTAAACTTGTTCCAAGCGATTTTGAACCTCATTTTTTGTCTTTAAATAACTTAAAACAGGACACTTTTTCTGGACTGGTCAGGCGAATGTGGCTCATATTAAGTCTAAAAAGACATTTGCTACTGAAAATAAGACAAAACACTTGATGAGATTTCAGTTTTTTGTGGCGCAGACCACAACATGCCATGCTGCCATGCTAGTTAAGCCTCTTCCGCAAAAAATTGACACAAACTCTATCATGGCATGTTGATTGTAGGACTTCAGTCACTTTAAGGACAGAAAAATAAAGAGCTAAATGCTAAAACTAAGTCATATAACTTTTTTCAATAGCTGTTGTCTCACTATGAATCTTTACCCAACAGTGCGGTTAGCCTTACTTCACTTTGAGACTTTGAGACAAGAATTAGAGGATTATAGCTATATTCACATCACATTTCTTTGCACAGACAAAAACTGTTTTAATTGGTTAAAACAGTGGGTGCCAACCAGATTTACCTACTTGACACAGGTCATTTAGTTTCACATTTATGATAAATGGTGTCAATCTTTTATTATGACTCATTTCGAGAGAGCATTCAAACTCAAAATGCTTATTTTCCTCACTTTAGAAACAGAAACAACGCTATATTTTTCTTTCTTTGCAAACACTCAGACTTGCCCTGGAAAAAACAGAAGGTTAAAAGCTAGACAAGGAGTCAACAGACAGAGGAAATGCACAAAGAATTTCAATTAGCCTCCACAAACTGGTTGCACAAAGGAGAAGATTTGACGGCAATAATTCAAAGTTAGAAGCGTTGGATTAAAGGAGCAGAGGGTCATAGAGACAGGGTTATAGTGACAGGACATGATCAGCACAAAGTGGGTTTAGTTGTGGGAGAGTTGCCAGGACATACTCAGGTTTGATGCAAAAGTTGCAGGACAGAAATTGGGTTTAAAGGTCAGGGTTGCACAGGGTTCAACATTTTACCCTAGCACAGGCGCTGCAGTGATCACTCAGATTCTTGATGGCTGAGCTGTTATCGGTGATCTCGTTTTCTTTCTTCATTGACTCAACACTCCCAGGCTGAGTGGCATACACCTCCAGTGGGAAGGAAGGCAGACAGATTACAATAAGGGCTGTGCTCTTTATTTCATCCTCTGTCTTATGAGTTTAGTACAAATTTGATGATAACTTCAATCCAACTTGTGATTTGCTGAGGGGAAAAAGTCTCCCTTGCTTAAAATAAAATGAAACCCTACCTATGTGAAGCTAAGAATAAAGTCATTAGAGGTGCAAACTTAAAATTCACACAGCAAATTGAAGCAGGCGTCTTTAGCTTTTAATTAGAGTGACGCTGCCAGAGTGATAAAATAGGACATCACCATCAGTGGCTGTTAGTTAGGAAGCTGGCTTTGAAGACAAATTTAGCATCCTCAAGGTTTGAGTTCTTTCTGTACAGACAGAGGCTGTATCTCCTCTATTTGTGCTCCTGAAGGCTGTGCGGATACACTTTCTGTGGCTGGTTTACAAAACACCAGAGCAAAGCTGGAGAGGAGCATTGATTGAATTGGTCAGTCTGGGATTTGTACACTCCATCAGATTCCCAGTTCACATCAGTACAACAGATCGGGTCATGCATCAATACCTCTCAGATGGATAGTTTGTGGTCTGAAACTCCACAGCGGGAGTAATTGTGTAACTGATGTGGACAGGGGAAGTCCTTTCCTCTGCAGACAATCATTTTCTCACTCCTGTAACGAGGCCTGAGGGCAGACTGCCCGGTAAATCTGCTGGACTCTTCTGCTTTCACGGGGAACTTTGCCATGAGTCTGGGAAGCTGCACACTCAGTGAGCTGTTTAATGGGATTTTCAAGATGTCCTGACTGCTTCTCTTGAGGAGAATCTTTCTGTGCCATGAGGAGGTCTCTCACCTCTCTGTAAAGACTTTATATTGTCAGCCTACAAGCTGCAACTCTTGATGATCTTACAGTGTTAGAAAAAAAAAGGGAAAAGTGTCATGACGAAACTTAAACTACTTTGTTTAACACCGGTTTTCAAAGTTTCATTCATGTAAAATGAGCCCTATTTCACAAATTTTCCTCAGGTTTATACTTTGTGTCGCAAAATATTGACTAGCTAGGCTGTGGCTTTACAGCAAATATGGATCTGAGGCAACATTAAGCATCTTTATGATATCTCAATCAGCATGATAATGTTTTTAATGCTTCCAACATCTTAACACATATTGAATATGTGCTAAAAGATCATTAATAGCAAATTTACAACCCTTTTGGAAGTAGATGTGAGAGAAAAACATCATTGGTTGATGTAATTCTTCTTTCAGGATGGCTAACTTCAGGTGTTTTTTGACCACAGGAACGTTCCCCTGGAACTACAATCTTAAAGGGGCTGTGAAGAGTTTGTAAGTTATCTGGAAAAAGTCTCTCCTCTATATATATGCCTTATTGTGATCCACACTTTGAAATGAGATTATTAGCACCAATATTTCAAAATTCTACTTCTTGGCTTCCTGATGTGGTCAAGCAAGACCAGGTTAGTTTACGACAAGTCAAAGTTCCTGACAACACCACGCTGGGTGACAAAGTTTAGCAGTGAGAAGAGAGATCTGTGTTTTATCTGCTGAAAACAATTTCTGTGATTAATTTTGTAGTGATGGTGGAAACTAGAGCCTTACTGTCAGACAGAGAAAGGACAGAAGGCAGAATACAGCTAAATAGGAAAGGGGTACAGCCTGAGCTAAAGGCTAACACAGGAACTAAACTGTTTGTGCTAATGTCCATTCCAACCCACAGTCAGCAGTTATTCTGCAGTGGTCTGTTCAAACTTGAGAGTCTATCAATAAAATGAAGAGTGAGGTTACGTTAGCTCTGATTGGTAGATGACTGGCAGGACATAGCTAACCAGGATTTACTGATGCTACACAGTACAGACATGTCTTAGAGCACCGGGCTGCCAGTTGCACTAAATATAAACTGCTACTAAACTACATATAAACTAACAGTGTTTACTTGTTGTCACGTAAGCCTACAGATACAATTGGAGCACGAGGCAGCCGATAACACTACATATAGTCGGCTGCTATAATGTTTGCTTGTTGTCACGTTACACTGATGTCACTGATAAATACCTGATCTCGGCAAATTGTACCCAGTAAAAAATTGAATTGAACAGAGTGAAACAAACAATCTGAGGAGACTCCGGGCAAGAAGGTGGCGAGGCAGTCCATTTAAAACAGATCCTCTTCATAGAATCTCTAATTCAGTTCAACAACTACAACGGCTTTAGGGTAGAACTGTTTGGATAAACAGGACTTTGGGGGGATCCTGGGCCAAGTTTGGACATGCTTAACCATTTCTGATTGGTAGAGCATGTGCAGTGTTATTACTTCACACCCTGTCCTCAATAACATCACAAACAGCTGTGAGTGACTCGGTTTAATAACTCCCAGACAATTGTCAACTTTGAGCCTGATAGTGTGAATGTGTTTCTGTCAGCTCCCAGAGTTTACAGTTTAAAGAGTGACCCTGTAAACTGGAGACCTTCAGCTGAACGTGTCAATAGATATCAAGTTTACAACAGCTGTTGAAAGCACAGAAGAAGTCCTCAGGAATGCATCTGAGTTTAGTTTTTAACACGTGTATAAACAGGTCATTAATATTCACATTTAAAACACTTTGAGAAGGGTGTAGACTGTTGGAAGTTATTTATTAACTGAACTGTTTTTTAGGCCAAGACACCGGTCGATCTCTACGGTCTTTATGCTTTAGACATCTCAGACAGTAGAGCAGTCCAGAGTTCCCCCAGTTGAAGTGGTTTTGAGCTTTTTGAAAGTGCTTTGACCAATGACGGTCACTTGTTCATGACCCAAACCAGCAAATAAATATGGCTGCTTGATGGTGTCCTTTCTTTATATGTGCTACCCAGCTGCCCCCTTATCTAATTAAAGCTTAACCAAGTATTTTGTGTTTGTGTGAGCGTCTCTGACACCAGTTATCCTCGGCTGTTAAGTGCATGTGTGAAGTTCATGAAATTATCTGGATAATGTCAAGAGTTCATGTGTGAAAAGAGCTGTGGGAAAATTATGTGTTGGGATTTCACATAGCTTAATATAGAAATGAGAGCACATTTACTCGAAGAGCCCTGGACATGTATTTGGCACCTGCAGTTTGAGACAGAGAGAGGCTGCGTTACTGATGGATTTCAGTGTAAGGGTTAAGGTGATTTGCTACGTCACTGAAAATTTTGCTGAGGATGTTGGAATTTGGCAAAAGTTGTGAGATTGTTTTGTTCTGTTTTCCAACTACTTGTCAGGCTAAATCACATCAACATGATCCTGATGAAGCATAAAAGCTGAGAGTGAAGAGATTAAAAACTTGATGACACTGACTTGTAATGGGAGATTGGTGCCTCTTTTAATTTCCCCACCTCGTCCTGAACACCTGTTCCTTCCTTCCTGATGTAACTTCAGCGGAACAGATACAATGTCCTGTGAGAAATGTGCCACGGCGCTTACACAGCTTTATGATGCTGTCTGGCAGAGGCAGAGGAAGGCAGACTTCTCTGGTTACTGCTCTTAGTATTTGGTATTCTCAGCAGACGAGACGAGACGGGAGGAAATGTACAAAAAGAAAACAGGTGACCATGTTTGTGAACTGAGCAGAGCAGATCCTTCTTGCTGTATCGTGTTGATGCTGTCATTTCCTGAATATACAGCATGCCTCAGTAACGATCAGCATAGGTCAATGTTATAGAGGCTGACAGTGACTCTGTGCGTGTGTGTGTGTGTGTGTGTGTGTGTGGTTTATACTCACTATTCTTTGCTGCCGCTGCTTTTTCCTCAGCCTGATGAACTCCTTGTGTTGCCTTGAGACGAAGTTAACTGCAGCGTACTCCAGCAGGGCGGCAAACACAAAGAGAAGGCACACCGCCATCCAGATGTCAATGGCCTTCACATAAGACACCTGGGTGAAAAAAACAAGGCCAATCAATGAGGATAATGTATAACCCCTGGGTTCCTCTGAGATCTACACATCCTTCAGCTACGGCTCGTAATGACATACATTTCCTCAGTCGTGGCACGTAATGACACACATCTTTAGGGAGAACTGTAGTGAGTCAGAGGGATGTGGGCTACTGACACATAGCCATGAGACAGGTCACTGCTCAGCCCGGGTCGCTCACGAAGAGAAGACATGTCACAACAAATCAGCAATGCCCACTAAGCCAGCATTGTGTGGGAACTTCACTCAATTGAGCAGTCTGCGGGCTGTCACAGATTCACATGCAAACCGTGACATCCTTTTAACTCTGGCAGCTGGAGAAGTGACTGAAAACACAAAGTTTCAATCAGCATCTGAACTGTTTTATGAACATATTGATGTCATTTAGATGTGAGAAAAACATTTCAACTAACTCTGATTAAATATTCCTCCTCCTGCTGCTGTTGTTATCCTTTGAAGAAAACTTTCTTTGTCAAATTTCAGGCTGTTACATCAGATTTGGTCACAATTTCTTCAAGCAGAAGAGAAATAGCCACATGAATGACCAAATGTAAGCA
Source organism: Halichoeres trimaculatus (assembly GCF_033239565.1). NCBI lineage: Eukaryota > Metazoa > Chordata > Actinopteri > Labriformes > Labridae > Halichoeres > Halichoeres trimaculatus. The sequence continues at coordinate 30,339,378 of NW_027437185.1, read as the reverse complement.
GGAGAGTAGATGGACAGAAAAAAAGTATTAAAATAAAAATACAGAAGAATGTGTCTCGAAACTATATAGGGAAATAGGCTTGGAGGTATTTACCAGTAGGATTAGATATCTTGACTTTGTAAGATGTTCCTTTTGTATTTCATTTTTTACTGTAAAACAAGTTTATACCCACAAGTCTTACATTTAAACACCAAAGCAGCATAAAAGGGCCCATATTTTGATATGAGATATGAATAAAACACTGCAAAAAAAGAAACGAATAAAGACTTTGGTATAATTTCTGAAAGAATATAATATTTATGACAACAACAAAGCCCAATATTATATTATATTATATTATATTATATTATATTATATTATATTATATTATATTATATTATATTATATTATATTATATTATATTATATTATATTATATAATTTGATGATAAATGGGTAACTGAAAAAATACTTTCAGAATCAAAGACACTGTTTTTGCATAGCTTACATCCTTAACACAAATAATCTTTAAAATGAGATTAAAATACTTTGCTTTCCTTTTTCCCAAACTAATTCTGTCAGTTTTGCGTATTTCCTGAATTATCTCAAATTGTTCAGAGCTGCAACAAGTCTTGTACTTAATATCTAATATCTTAATATCCTCACTGGAAAAACTGAAATCTTATCAAGTGTTTTTTGTCTTATTTTTAGTGGAAAATGCTTTTTTAGACTTAATATGAGCCACATTCACCTGAACAGTTCAGAAAAATGTCTTATTTCAAGGTTCTTTAAAGACAAAAATGAGCATAGCTCCGCCATTCACCATGGTACGGTCTTGAAGCCAAAATACCCCCATCACAGGCGCCGCCATTGGCAGCCATTGTGCAGCCTGAGTCTGTGCAGTAGAAGCTATAAGGGACTCTCAAAGAATCTGAGTGGAGCCAGGTGACAAAAATTGTATATATTTTTTTTCTTTCGAGAGTCTAATCTCTTCTTGCCTCTCCCTCCTGACCTATTTTAAAATCCTCGAAAAAAATTTACAAGAACAGCAGTTGTCAATCGTTATTAAACGTTACATAAAGCCTCGTTTTTAACCTCGTATAACTAATGAAAACAAACATTTTCAGAAAAAAATAGGACTTGAATACAAGGCAGCCAAATGATATATTCAAAAGACCTCAACAATCAGATGTGAGAAACATTTCTACGAGGTGTATTAATTTTTTAAAGATTGACCACAGCCCATCTGGAATAGCTGGGGAGGTGGATTTTTTGACCTATACTGCAGCCAGCCACCAGGGGAAGCAGTTTTTGTGACAACCTCACTTTGAGCCGAGCAAGATGATGTCCATTTCTTTTACAGTCTACGCTTGTAACCAGTAAAAAAAATCTCCCAAAAAACAAGGAAAAAATGTGCTTGTCTTAAGACATCGTTCTAGTTTCAAGCAAATTTTTCTTGTACCAATGGCGAATTTATTTTACTTTTACGAGCAATTAAGACCCCATTTTTGTCTTTAAATAACTTAAAAAATATTTTTTTCTGGACCCACCAGTTTAATGTGGCTCATAATCAGTATAACATCACAATTTTTACTGAAAATAAGACAAAAACACTTGATAAGATTTCAGTTTTTGCAGTGCATCTTTTCTGCATCACTCTCTATCCCTCTGTCTGATCCCAACACACTCGAGGAAGGTGTCCGTCTAACATGAATCTGGTTCTGCAAAAGGTTTCTGCCTGTTAAAATTAACCTGAAGCTGTAACTTGTACATTTTAACTTGCTCAATGGTGCAAAGTGCTCAGTTCTAAATCATATTCCAAAGCTATTTGAGAAGTATGTAAGTCCTCTATTAACAGGGTCAATCTTTAGGCAAAAACATCTCTGCGATAGCTTTAAAAAACTGCTTTAGGTTGAGTATTTGAGGTGTTTTGAAACAGCTTTACCACTAGCGCTTGTCTCCTTTCAAGTGTCAACTGAACAAATCCATTTGCTATGCAATAAAGCACGATCAAAAGCAGCACAGGCTGAATCCCCTCCAATGCTGGAAGGCTAACTGGCCTGTCTGAAGCTTTTACTAGCCTGATTTGCATAATACTAGGAGGAATTCAGGCCTCAAAACAGACAACAATGAACCACAGGAACCGTTTAGTTCATGGACGAGTTGTCCCAGGAACTAATGCAACAAGTGGCAGACACTCATTGAATATTTGGATATTTGTATTTAAAGTACAGTTCCAGGAACAAAAAAAATCCTGGTACTATTGTTTGAAAAGCACTTTTAAAAAAACTATGAGGCTTTTCCTGTTGCTCTTTTTATACTCAAAGAATCACTGGTCATAAAGTTTATTGAATCAAAATAACAATCTTAAAACGGATAATTTATCGCACTTATCAAAACCAACATTATAAAGACCTTTACAGAATATTAAAACCATTGGTAAAATGCACAATAATGTAGAATTTAAACAGAAAGACACAGTAAAAGAGGATAATCTTTGAACTGTGGTTGGCTTAGAGAGATAAATAAAGAATCAGGGGACAAAGTCATAAAATATATGGGTGTTTAAAGTTAAAAAGCAATTTTCCCTCCTCCTCATTACTGCCATTTAGTGGCTTTTTGCTGCTCAGTGGGAGGTAAATCAGTCTGTGGTTATTCAGCCTCAGTGTGTCTGTGAAAGGCTCTGGGTCTCTGATTATTCCATTATTAAATCTAAAAATAATAATAAAAAAACATCTCCAGGGTTAGAATGCACAGGAAATGCAGTCAAACTCAATAACCACCGTAAGCATTAACCGGTCATGTCGAACCAGCCCCAAGTGCTGTTGCTATGGTTACCAGTGATCTAATACACCTTGTGCACTGATTCAGAACGTCTCCTCCACTGTTGGCTGAAAGTGAGGTGTTATAAAACAGGTTTTCTGATTGGCTGGCTGTTGTCCATTAAAAATGTATTTACCACAGTGTCACTATAACGCAGCCTGCCTCTCTAACCTTCTCTGCAGGTACAGCACGCCCTAACCTGTGCTCCGTTCACATGCCAGAGTGCAGCGACCTCACCTCACCTGGCTCTCTAATGGCTGCTCTCTCGTGAGTGTCTGTTCTAAATCAGGACGTGCTTCATGCAAAGTCAGCGTTTCAGGACTTACTAAGCTGCGATAGGTCACCCCAGTATAATACCCTGCTTCAAACACCCACTGAGTGTTTGTCACTTGTTTTCATGGGCTGGATAACAAGATGAAAGACATGACTACTCCCTAAAAGTGAAATCAAAACAATCAAAGCTGCGATAAAGGTCAAAAATTCTTCCTTCTTCTGTTTTGTTTGTTTGCTTTTTGCTACAGAATAAACCATCAAACTTCTTGCCCTCTTGTCAAAAAACCCACCTTAGGCAGCGAGGCTCTAGAGCCAGAGCTCTGAGTGGTCATCGTCAGCACTGTGGTGATGCCCAGTCCCACTCTGGCTGGTGCAGCGTCCATGTTTATCCAGAAGGACACCCAGGAGAGGATGACGATGAGGAGCGAGGGGATGTACATCTGGATTAAGTAGTAGCCCATTTGACGCTCGAGGTGGAACTTCACTTCGATGCACGTGAATTTGCCTGCAGATACATGAAATATTCACACCAAGGAAACAAGAACAGAAACAACAAATTTTGAACACTCGGTGTGAGTATGCTTGCTGGTTTCTAAACACTTCCTACAGAATCATTTCATACCTGTGTTGTAATACTTTGTGCAATAGCCCAAATCTTTCTCCTCCTTGAGCACAAACTGAGGGAGGGTGAGATCATCAGCCACCTGCACGGGGCTCTCAGACAGCCACTCAAAAATCAAGTCGTTCATGGTGTAACCAACTGGATAATAAGAACAGAGAGGGTGAAGAGGTGAAGAAAATTAATAAAAAATTATAGAAAGAAAAGCATTCTTTGTAACTCTAGCTCAGATTGTAAACAAAGAAGATCAACAGTAATTTGTCTAATAAGATTTGATTTTCATTTTTTCATCTTGCCTTGCCCTTTTTTTGATATGTTACATTTTATATTGTACCTGACCAGAGCATGTGAGCACGAGCAAGCTGGGAGCGGAGCAGGCAAATTTTGAAAAGACTGTAGACAAGGATTTTTTTGTTTTCAAGGATGGAAGGACCAAGCTGGGCACTGTCACATTCAACTTTGCTCACATCACCAGTCCGAAGCATGACCTAACTTGGCCCAGGATCAGAATCAGAAAATATTTTGGGGAGCTAACGTGGAGCAGAGCGTCACGGTGGGATTTTGAGCGGAAAGCGACAGAGGACATCTTTGTGAGTGAGGTGCGGATATTCTTGCTACTCCACTCCACTCATTTACTCTGGTACTGACTTGCTGAAGAGGGAAATGTGTGAAATGGTGAGCATTAAACTAATGCAAAGCTTTGCTGTTCTAGCCAGTATTCCAGCCAATAAATTAAACTGTAAACTTTATTTAGTTCTGTGCTGATTGGTCAAAGCTCAGAAGCAAAGGAAATGCTAGAGATGGCAGATCACACAGGTCACATCAGATCTTCTTCTCTGGGTTTTTCTCTCTCAGTGAGTGCCACCGCACTATGTTGATTTGGCTTATTTGTACATCAGTTGTCCTGACGCAGTTTCCCCACTTACCCAAGTTTGGGACAGGCATATGTACAGGGGTGGCCAACCTGTGGCTCTATCTATAGTTATGAGAAGTGATGTGCCGATTAATCCAAAATATTGATATATTGATGCCAACGCTGGGATTAGTATTGATCAATACTAGGGTGATGAAGTTGATTCTTAAGTTTCAATTTCTTTTCTCCACATGTGCTCATCTCAACAGATCATGTGCTCATAGATAGGTAGATAGATAGATAGATAGATAGATAGATAGATAGATAGATAGATAGATAGATAGATAGATAGATAGATAGATAGATAGATAGATAGAAGGAATGTTGTTTCTTCTTCAGTGAAAACAGAAATTTGTCTTTGACACATTCCCAAGTACGAATCTAAACACACTTACACACTTAAATTGGAAACGTCTTGATTTCCATTTTATGTCATTTCATATATGTGTGAGAAGAAGTCTGTTTGTGAGACCACGAGTGTGATTAGGCTCTTTGTAGTAACACGGTAATTTTTATGGCTCTTAGTCTCTGATTGGTTGGCCACTCCTGCCCTAGTGGCTGGGCAGGAACAGGTCACATCAGATCAATCTGCTGAAAAGAGGTACATTTTATTGCCCTCTGCTGACACTGTTTTTGTTGGCATTCTGAATCAACAAAAAAAAAAATATATTGGTGAGAAAAACTCAAATTAGTCTGGCTGGTTGAGAGGGTTGGGAAATAATTACAGTTCTCGATCAGAGGTGAGAGAGCAGCCTGAGGAGTTGTTATCTCTGATGGGAAATCCAGGCAGCAACAACAGAGCTGGTGTCTATCATTATCAAGTAACTTAGACTATAAATGGCTCTGATAATAGCAACAGTAGTGAAAGTTGTGACATTTGCCTCATATATTTATTCTTCACCACTTATTAAAATTAATCTAATATCACTTTGAAAGTACACGCTGAGCACATATGGAGCTGACATACTGTCAGACAGGAAAACAAAAAAAGTATGATACAGTTCCAGTGTCAGTTGCAAAGTTCAGATTTAAAAGGAAAAAGAATAGATATATACAGTAATATAAAGATTTAAAAAGTGGACTAATGTATTCTAAGAAAAGCGGTGCCCTGGGAGAAGACTTTGCTGAATGAGGACAGAAATGTCAACATTGACATTCCTGCAGAAGTCCTGCCCCCAGTTTCTAATTTAACCTTCAATGTAAATGTTCAGCTTCATATGAATTATGATGAAGAGTCAGGCTTGTATTAAAATTTCACTATCATTTGCTGTCAACACATCCAGCTGGAGGCTAAAGGGGATTTCAAGCCATGGATGTACTCCCAAAAATCTGTAAATTAATATTTTGTTAGAACTCAAACTACAATTTTCATGGTGGATCAAATGTCAAATCCACTGATTACAACATTGCACTGGCTGTAAAATACTATCATTACTATCTCACTCATCCTCTTTCCTCCTCCTTAAGCTCATTTCTTCCTACTCTAGGGTTGTTGTTACCATGGTGTTAAAAAATCTATGAAGAAGAAACATCAAGAACAGCGGCTAATGAGACCCAGAAATACACTTCTACCCATCTGCCCAGCTACCAGCTTCCCTCTGCCATCATGTTTGTCACAGCAAAGGTCAACCGCCACTGCTGCAGTCATGTTGTCAGGATTTTTGAAGGTTATAAAACAAGGGGGGTACATGGGGAGAAATCTGAGTCTAGAATATAAAATAAAACATACTGGGATGCAAAAATGTTTTCATGAGTAGTCATGAACAAGTAAAGAATCCATGTTTATTTTGCAAGTCACTCTTTCTGCACTCAGATCACATAGCTGTCTGCCTCTTTTTGAGGCTTGCACTCCTTGACAAGTCCACCTGATTATAAGTGCATTAAAAATGCATGCCACACGCAACAACAAAGCAGGAGTCCTCCCACATCTGAATAATACTGATGTCTCCTGGGACCCTTTGGGGCCTGAGTAACAAAGACATCAATTATTCAAGATGTTATACCATATCCTGCACCATGCCCCTGAAAAAACAACACTGCTAAAACACACTTATCTTGTTCATGAGGAGAACTCACTGTCATTCACACATCCTGAGGTGACGGGCGAGGGGAATACCAATGCTTCCCTAAGATAATAAAGCCATCTTCTTTTTCTTCCTCCAGCTTTGAGGCGTTAGAGCATAATTGACAAAGGTGGAATAAAATAAATGGATTTCATGGGGCAGATTGTCTGGACTATCCTGGTAGAGTGGGGTAATGACAGTAAATGTTAAAAAGCAGTCCGCCTAATGAAAGCCGCTATCTTAATTCAGCCACGGTTATGCTTCCAATTTGCTTTCATGCTTTTCACTTAAAGATTCGAGGTTACCGGACGCTGTTGGCTCAAGGCAGAGTGGAGTGGTATAAGCTGCATATATGCGACTTTGATGTGTCAGAATGAGGCTGAATCTTATAGTTGGTTCTATTTTTATATATCTATATAAGCCCTTGGCATGAGGGGCCAGAAAAGAAGATTGGCCTTGGCTCCTTTAAACCTCAAAGATAACTCTTTTTCCCTTCCACTTCCAGTCTTCTTCACACTTTCTCACACTGAACAGACGGTGTTTCTACAGCTCCGACAGTGGCAGTAAAACCAATGAAGTCCTCTATAACATCAAGCTCAGGCCAAGGTGATCACACCCTCGGGTGGTGTACTAGCACTTGTCAACACAAGGCCAAGTATCTTCACCGGGGCTTTAATCAGAAATGATTACGTCTCCTCTAATGGCACAGTGATGTGATACTCAAACCAAAGACACAATCACGTACACACCGCTGCTTTAAGTGCACATTTGTCTCCCCTTCCCTACACTCCCAAAGGGTAAAGCATCTTTAAACTTTGTTTTTATGCTGCATGGTTCTCCCATACACTGAATTTATAGGATTTTTTATCTGTTTGTCCTAGGGTCAATTTGCAGAAATAAATCATGCTGCCTCCTGCAAAAAAGAGTAACTAGTTCCACACCAAACAATGGCTCCTGTTCTTATTAAATCAGATAAAGACAAAGGTAGAGATACCAGCATCCAGCTTGACCTAAAAGCTAAAAGATGCGGTGACTTCAGGGTACAATGCTCAGTCACTTTCCTCCTTTTTCACTTGGCTTAAATCCTTTTGTCCCTGAGACGGGAATTTAGGTCACCTCTAGGCACAGGGGGTGGGCCACGTATAATAAAGGGACACAAAATTAAAGTTTTATTATTTATATCCTGGAAATTGGTTTCATGAGGGCAGATACTGTCTCCGCTTAAGGCAAAGGAAGATAAGGGGAGAAGTTGCTCTTCCTCTACATTTAGATTAAAATTTTGAAGGTTTCACATCTTTTTTCAGTCTTGAAAGTTCCCAATTTTGGCAAATCTTTTGTACGTATTAACAGATAATTCACCAAAAGAAGTTTACTGAGTCGTTTGATTCACCACAGATTGGTGTTGTTGCTTCAACAAATGAAAAAAGAGCATACCATCAACGGGGTGTGATTTGACAATGATTAATTGATTTAACTGGAGTTAAAATTTGGACTCTGAATTTGATGTGACTTCTCAGTGTTCTGGTTTGGAAAGCTTAGGGGTTCTGCTGTAGCTCTCAGGCAAAATGAACATCCTTTTAAGAACTGTACGTATTGAAGAAGAGAAATGGTAAGAAAGGGAATGCGCTAGTGAAAGGGGTAGAAGAGGGTTTGGTTGAATTTATAAAAGTGGCTGAAGAAGCACAGCTGGAGTGTGGTCCTGCTCCTGAAACTCCTTTCACCAACAAAAGTCATTTATAATTCTCTAGAAACAAATCCTGAGATTCAGACTCTGTTGGAGAAAACAGGTTCTTTGGGTGGTTGTGGCGGTCATCTCTCAGGTCTAAGGGGTTTGATTCCCAGGTTTCGCCCATAGACTTAAAAAAATGGACATCATCTTGCTCTAAGTGAGGTTGCCACAAAAAATGCTCCCCCTGGTGGCTGGCTGCAGCATGGGTCAAAAAATCCATCTCCCCAGTCATTCCAGATGGGCTGTGGTCAAACTTAGACAAATTAATACACCTCCTAGAAATCTTTCTCACGTCCAGTTGTTGTAGTATTTGAAGATAATATTTGGCTGCCTTGTATTCAAGTCCTCTTTTTTCTGAAAAGTTTCATTTTCATTGGTTATTAGAGGTTAAGAACAAGGTTTTACGTCATTTTAACGATGATTGACAGCTGACATTTTTATGTTTTTTTTTCAGGGATAGTAAAATATGTCGGGAGTGAGAGTCAAAAAGTGATTAGACTCTCAAAAGAAAAAAAAAAAAATTGTCCCCCAGGTCCACTCAGATTCTCCCAGAATCCCTCACAGTCTCTACTGCGAAGACTCTGGCTGCACAATGGCTGCGCCTGTGACGGGGGTATTTTAGCTTCAAAACCATACAACCGCTGTCCACTCTATATACAATCTAAGGTCTCGCCCTTTGAGTGTAAATGGGATTTGTGCTCTGAGTGATCAGAAAATGGGAAATGGCTTGATAAAAATATATTCCTGTATGTTCGAATTCTCTCACCAACAAGTTTATCATCTCATCAGGTGGTTATTGCTTCTTGGCTTGGTTAAAAATTATAGGGGAAGTGTTTTTGACAGCTGACACATCATAAAATTTGAGGTTGTCCGTTTTACATATGCTTTACGGTGAAAGACTAGATGTGAAAACCCCTATTTGAGCGTGAGAAGTAGCTGAAAATGTGTTTGGCAACATTTCGTGCAAGGCTCAGTGTTTTTCCAACAAGATTGGCTTTTTTTTTTTTCTTTTTTGCTTTTTGGCAAGCCAGCCCTTTTAGCTTCCAAACCCTTGCGGCCATATTTCTGTTTACTTCAGTTTACAATATTTCATGCATTTACTTATTCTTAAAAGGCTGTCTTTTTCATTCTTTACTCGTTAGTGGCACCAAAGGGGTTGAAATTGAATACATCCATCCACTGTCTTTAGGTGCAAGGCGGGACAGGTCACCAGCCTATCACAGGGCTGATACACAGACAAACATTAAAGCTGATGAGCATGTTTCAGAAGTCAGGGAATCTAGACATGAACCATACAGAAAGGCCCCTGTCTGGCTTGGGAGTCAAACCAAGAACCCTTTTGCTATGAGGTAAAAGAGCTACTAATGTGCAGCCTGATGAAATCAAGAGATTTTGTCTGTTTTCTGTTTTTCTACAAGACCTCACTGCACCTTGCTTACTGAAAAGAACACAAGGACAGAGCTTGAGATTGACAGGACTGCTGGTTTCTATGACTGGAAGACTTTTTGGCACATAAATCATGATAAACAACAAAAATAGTAATAAAAAAACATAGTTTTGATACATTTCTTGGAGAATACAAAGGTTAGACACATTATAAGCCAGGCAGAAGGTGTAAAACAGGAAGCAGAGGTTTAAAGAGTAAAGAGAGACAAAAGGAGGAACATGAGAAGAGGACTCACAGCTTTCAAGCTGCATGGTACAGGTCTGAATGTCCATGGGGAAATTCTTCAAGTCCATAGGGCATGACAGGGTGAGAGTCAGCCTGAGACAGAAAAAAAGATTGGAAGATAGAGAAGAAGCAATAAGGGCTGTCAAAAGGCGTGAGAGGGCTCAGGAAGAAGACACAAGGTGAAACAAAAGGTGAAGAGATTAAGAGAACAGTGAAGCTGGTTGGTTTAAGTCCCAAAACAACAAAACTGAGCGAGTGTAAAATGTGATATTCCTTTGAAAACAGTAAATTGGAAAACATATTGATTTAGCTACTCTGCCATTTCATGACTTGTCGCACCACAGTAATTGCAAATTAATTGGGTTAGGGCTCCCTTCTTTTATTTGTTGTGCTGTTGATGCATTAAGCCTTCAAGAACCCTCAAAGAGGGGAAAGCAAGGGGAGCTATTTGGGACTCTGTCTGGAGGAAAGCTGTGTAATTAACCGCTGTAATGCATCGCTCCGAGGCAAGACGAGAGGCGCTGGCAGTATACACACAGGCTCCCATTTGCTACTGTGTTATGATGACACAATATCTTTTTCCACCAGCCTACAAACACCCAGGTGACTGACTCAGCAAACATCAACAAATTACGTCATGTCTGAAGAGCACTCGGAGATGTTTGATCTATAATTACAAAACGCAGTTGGTGAGCAAATCTGGAGGAAGCAGCAGATCAGTGGAGTGAGGTGGTGATTAACTGTATTTGCAGATCTGTGAGTCAGAGTACAACAGAGGATTTATGTTGTCTGGCTCCTTCATTTCCCATAGCTGCTGCTGTGTTTAGTCAAAGAAAACGAAAATAACCAAATCCTATTAAAATCACTTAATAGAAGCTTGAAAAATTCTAAAGAAATTAATTTAAAAAACAATGACTTTGCAGAAAAGTGCCCATGAGATGTTCTTTTTAATAATTTTTCATACAAGAATTTGAAGCTTTACATAAAAACAAGTTGATCCGACTTACAATAAGCATAAGCCTGTTCACTATTATTCCAACATCTTTGTTTTAAATGTTCAAAAATAAATTCATCAGTTCAAAAAGGAACTATGGATTCATCAAACTGACACCGAATATTTAGATTTTGTTCTGCTGTGTGACATTTTCGTCCATCCATTTAGTATTTGGTGACCTCCTGTGTCACTAAGTGGGCTGAAAGGTTTGTGTGATTGCAGGTCAGCAGTCTGCGGCAGAGGTCGTGTACAAAAGGAATTTGCTTCCAGTCTGATTCATTTGTGACTTTTTCTGAACTTTTTTCGCTTTACACGGCTGAAAACTTTCATTTATGTGTAAATGAACCAAACTTTTTACCTCTAAGCATACAAAAACAACAAATTTATCATGTCAAGCAGGGTTTTGCCGACCCACTGCAGCTCTTCAACATTATCTTCTCTTACCTGATGCTGTACAGAACGCTGCCATCTTGGAAAATGCGTAGCAGCTTGTTATCAGTGGTGACCTCGTGGAAATTGGCTCCTTTCTCGTTTGCAAAGAATAAATCAGGTTTCCAGATAGAGTCCAGCATGGATGGATCCAGATCTAGGGAGTCATCGGGGTATTCACTGTAGGCCAGACGGGGGTCATTCCATTTCTGCCGTAGAAATACATTGAGCCGGTAGTCCTGTGGTTAATGGAAGATAAAACATCAGTGGAGGTGACTGCACGGATGGAAACCTTCGAATTCGATCAGTCTGTGGTAGTAATTGGGTGACTGGTCTCTGTGTGAGTTTAACACCATTGTGACTAAATAAAAACTTGTCCAAAACTGTTAAGATAACTGTGATGAAAGTTGAGGAAGTTCTTCTTTCACTCTGTTGAGATTTTGGAAATGCAAAACTCCAAAAACATGCAATCAGCCAGCTCATTTCAGCTACGATGGAGACTGTTGTGTTCCCAGGGAACAATCAGTATCAGGGGGTCTAAAACGGCCAAATTGTTGATTATAATTAGAATCAGAAAAGCAGTTTGTTGACAAACTACCACTGATCTTATACAACAGCCTTCTATTGAGTGGAAAACAATACATAATGGAGGCAAATACAAAAGGTTCTGTCTTGACCAATGCAACACATTTTGAAGTTTAATGAGAGAAGCTAAGTTTAGCAAGCATTCATTCTCGATCCTGGTTGCAAAAATGATTCAAGCTTTGATAAAATCATTCCAATAAAGATTGCTGTTCATAAAAACTAATTTTGGAGGAGCATAACAGGGATAAAACCAGTCATTTCTAAATGCTATTTCTCAGTATTCATTGTTAGGTGAGGTTTTAACACAAATCCATTTCCAGTATCTAGCCTGGAAGTCCCTGTGCTGGCACTATGACCAGCAAAGTTTAAATATGCGGAGCGAGATCTGATCTTTTTCTCGAAGAAAACAACTTCCAGGGTTTCAAAAAGTTGTCTGGAACAAAGAAAAGCATTGTTAAAAAGAAGATCTGCTCTTCATTCATTTAAAACAAGTGCATGCCTCAGAAAAAGTTGTGTCTTTACGACAGGAGGTGATGGTACAGACTGGGAAGGCCTTTGGGAAGTTGACAGTGGAAGCCAAATTGGAAATGCAGACTCAACAAAAGCAAAGAGTAAAGTCAAGGCTAGCTTTAAGCCCCCTGATAACCACTACAACACACCCACCTGTCAGTTATACCAGCCAAGTTCCTAGGGATGGGTACCTTTCACATTCAAAACGATACGGTTCCTGTGCCAGGTACCTGGCAATTGGTATTGGTACCCAATGGTACCAATTTTCGGTACTTTTTTGTACTTATGTGGTAAAAAATATGTATTTGTGCTACAAAAAAGATCTCAAAGTTTTTCGTTTTTTTTTCTAACATATAACCTTGCAATGTTGAGTTGACGTCCAGTATGGAAAACCCCCTACTCTTCCACTCCCTCACAGTCACAAGGATGCATTTAGGTATTTAAACATGGCACGTTTCAATTTTATGTTAATCTATTCCTGGTAATATAGACAGAATTTGGTCGGGACCTATAAAAGTACCTAATTCGCGCTCTTAACAATTTTTGGGATCACTGCTGAGGGACTAAGACTACTTGCTGGAGGTAAGAAACTCATTGCCTTCTCATCTTTGTTAGCACACCGCTTGATTCTTCTGAGGTGGAAGATGGGTTGTATCATCTTAGGCTTGAAAAAATTAGACATGTAGTGAGGGGCTCTGAAAGAAAGTTTCATCAGGTGTGGGGGCCTTTTTTGACTTTCTTTAACAAACCATCAACAAAGGTACAAGAATGAATCATTTTTTTCTTCTCTTTTCTTTAAGTCCTGGCAGACTCCTACAATGAAGGTCTACTTATGTGTATTTGTGTATGATCAACTTTTTTTCTTTCTGTGAGTGAGCAGGGAGGAATTCAGTACTGGGAGGGGTTGGGTTTTTTTCTTTTGTATTTAGATGTATCTTCCAGTATGTCATCTGAAATTCTATGAAAATATTCAACCCCAAAGGGACCTAAATCAGTGCCCATCTCTACAAGTTCCTCATCACTTCTGATATTAGGCTATATAAAAGTTATAACCTTGATATCTTCAAAAGAAAGTGACTGGAGAGATGGACTACTCAGACAGAAGCCTGTGTGTTGTTGTAAACATGCCTGACAGTCAAAACAAGCACTTTACTGCAGGTTTATGCACTTCCACTTCCACATTGGCCTCATTTTTTTAAATCAACAACTGTTTTGCAACATCTACATCAACATCATCTCATCCACTACCATCAGATTTGACTTCAGTTTCTTATCAACTTTGATGATGCACTGTTTGTACAAATGTTGCAGCCATATGCTGCTGGTGAGCAGAGAGCTGGCAACACACGCCAGCCCAAGGACGAGTACTGACACAATCATTCCCGCCTGCAGCCAGTATACATCAGTGATTATATTAGAAATCTAATCCATGCAATTAATTCAGAATTTGTCTTCTGGCCATGTGGATTTTTCCCATTGAGCATCCTCCTTTCCTTTGTCCAAAACAAAAAGCTGGCTTTTTTCTCGCAAACAATGATATCATTTTGCTGCAGGTTGGATCCTTTAGGCCTCTCTCGAGCACCCTTAAAAAGTGCGCTGCAGTCTTGTGCTGACCCAGCAGGTATAACACTGTAAATGCAAACTTGAGACCGGCCATTTTTTCCCCCTGAACCCCTTGTCCTCTCTCCTGTACCTCCTTTTCATTCACTTTCTCAATTTTTCATTTTAATTGCAGAGTGGACAGTTCATTATCAGCATGTCAGTGACCCGTTGGTCCCTGAAGGTTGCACTTTTATGCTCCAGGAAACACAGAAATGAGGGAACCGCTTAGCAAAGAAAGTAGTGGGGGAAGTAAAAGGACAGAGTGTGTTGAGATTTCTAGCTTTGTAAATACTGCAGAGCTACAAGTAAGACAAAACAAACTCATGTTTAGAGAAAGTGGTGTGAAGTCATAAGAACGCTTTAAAGCCACATCTTCTCACCATCGTGGTTTCTGTGATGGACCCAAAGGAGTTGATGAAGATATTGCAGGTGACATTCACAGGTGGGCCTGAAAAGAGAAAAAACAGGAGGATTTCACACAACTTACCAACAAATTCACGAGAGTCACACCTTTAAAAAACATGTTAAATTTTCATTTATTATTCTAGAGATCAAAAAATGGGACATTTTATCCAAAGACTGATTTTTTCTCTGTACATTAATTCTGCTCATGTTTCACTTAGGCCAGCTCCAGATGAATTTTCTTTTTTAAGGAAGTAGAAGAAAGTTTGTGTTATTTTCACTTATCACTTGAAGTTTAATTACAGCCAGGACAAAACCTAATTTACTGAAACCAGCTTTAAGAAACTTTAGGAGAAAAGTCAGGGGGAGACAGCTGAGGTTGTTTAAAGTAAGAGCAGAAAGGTCAAAGAGAAGCATCTGGAGACATTTTGCTGTCGGAGAATCACAATGGGAAAATGTATGCTTCTGCTCAGACTTACTTACAAATGCATTTGAGAACTCTGAGACTTTTTCTTAATTACATTCTTATCAACACTCCACAGGCAGTGTGTGTGTGTGTGTGTTTTAAATTATTTTAATGATTAATTTAATTTCTTTTCTGCTGGTTATTTTTGTGGTAGCTCTCATAAATCAACAGCCCCTGAACCCAACTTTCACCCGTTATCCATTCAGATCATCAGATATTTATGTGTCATATTATATTTCTTACATGCCAAGTTTACAATTTTCTCACACATAAAACATGTTTGACTGTCTTTTAAGCAGGACTGAAGGGCAGCTGGAATCACTAGACCATTACGTTCCCACCCTCCCCACCCCAATGATGAGCCTCTCTTCATTCATGTCGGCCTGTAAAACCTTTAAGGCCCAGATACACCAGACGTGTCTCCTGTCACAGGACTGGATCAGATGGGTTTCCATTCAAGCCAATGTGTCATCTTACACTGGATCTGCTCTGTTGCTGTCTGGCTGGATCCCTGCTCTGGCAGGTTGCAGCATGTACAAAACAATCCTATTTTAGGAGGATGCCAGAGCACACTTTATTTATAGAGCAGATTTAAAACAACCAAGGTTGACTAAAGTGCTGTTCAGATTACAAGCAGCACAGATAACAAGATACAAAACATAGAAATATAAAACCAAAGCAAATGATAGGAAGTTGTGCACAGATCCCATCCATAGACTGTATAAAACATGGACGTAGCCTCCGCGATGTCACCTATCTGTTACTGATACCTGAAATGAAGCCAATCCACAGATGCAGACACATTTGATATGACAGCAGCTGTAAGTTTCCTTTCTAACAGCTACAGTGCTGCGTCTCTGATTGGACAATCAAACGACCCTAATAACTTCTAAACTGCTGATAGAAAAAATTTACTCACCGTACAGTTTGTGCTGTTGGTGAAATCAGTGTTAGAGACCCAAGCTGATTTTGAACAAGGCTGTAAATATGCTTTTTAATGCCATAGCAGTCCATTTTTATGGCTGGGTGTGTACGTGACTTCTGGTCTTTCTGCAGCCAGCTTCAAGCGGATTCTCAATGAACTGCAACTTTTAGCACTTCCTAATAGTGCATTTTTACTAACAGGATGTTGCCCCTTGATCCCACCTAAAAATGCCCAGTGACTTTCAAAATAAAACAAACTGTGTCAAAACCAGATCATATTCAGGACTGACATGATTAGCAGAGCCAGGCCAGAAGACGAAATGTTGGAGGCTGGCGACTCCTGGCCTTGCTCCACTCATTAAATCATTTTGTTGTTGTATTAAATCTACATATGATCTGTATCATTGATACAGTTTATCTTATTTTGAAAGCCAACCAAGATGATGAATGTTGTCTCAGTGCCGACTTTCTGTCCCACTTGATCTGATCTATGAAAGTCGATGCCTTTTTGCTCCAGCAATGTATCTAATCCAGAAAGCTCCGGAGATGCAGCCAGAACGCAATGGAGAGGAGCCAGTGTGAGTTAACACATTGACTTGAGTTGACAGACTGGAGACGCTGCTCATGTATTTTGGCCGTAAATATTTCTCCTTGATTCAACATGCTAACTATGACAGAATCTTTGTGTGTCTTGTTTGTGCTGCCTGGTGTCATGGTTCATCACCTTGTTTGAAATACGAACAGGGGTGTGTGTTGGTGGTATTAACACACATTAGCACTCAGGTTGGTTGTGAATTTGGCTGTTATGTTCCATTTTTCAAGAATGCACGAAACAATTTTGTCTCTCCTCCCTGTTTCATTATTTTAGACAGAGATTGCTGCACCATGCACAATTTGTGCAGTTTCTGCACATCATTCCTCATCTATGCACACAGATATGACACACACAGATTCAGTACGGCTAACTCTATCTGAGAATATGATTTCATTTGATATCTGTCATGCAGGATTCTTAGAAACTGTAGAAAGTAGACCACGCCACAGTCTTTGAAATAATACAATACAGTAGTCAGCTGTTTAGCTTTCACAGCATAAATCCACTAGTCTTTGTCTTTTTCGTTGTGCTTGTGCAGCTAGATTTCCTCAAGGGCCTCTGTGATGTCTGCTTTGACACATACTCTACCTTTGAAGTTGGGTCTGATGCGGGCATCATATCCCGACGTTTTTCCCATGAGCTTGTCCAGGAAGTCAGAAGGCGACAGCTGTGGTCCTGCCCTGCTGGGGGGCTTTATCTCCTCCTTACAGGAGCTCAGTCTGATATTACCCAGGGAGAGAGGAGGGAGGAGAGGGAGAAGGAACAAACACAAAGGGGGAGAAAAAAAGAGACGGTTTGGGAAAACAGCAGAGGAGGAGTGTGTTTATGTATGAGATGTAGCAGTGGTGGTGGTGCGAGAAAAATAATGAGAATCCAACAGAATGAGAAGCCAACAGCTATCACCAAGTCAGTCATCAGCAAAAAATCCCCAGCGGTGGATGGGGAAATGAGGGTGAAAAACGATGCAACAGCATGCCTCAGCTGGCAACTAAAAGCTTATCCATTCCCCATCATGTCTGAGACTTATTGTGCTTGTTAGGCCATAACTATACAGAAGCAAAGCAGATGCTGAGGTAAACTTGTCCCTCTCCTGTGCTTCCCACCGGTCGTGGCTTAGCGGGGGTAAAGCTTGACAGATTGATGGCTCAATTGTAATGCTACGAATGTCACACCAGGGAGAGGAAGGAGTTGATACAAGCTCCAGTGAGGCTCAGACAGCCACTGACAGGAATAACCAACAGGAGGAAGAGAAAGGGAGAAGGAAACATAAGAAAGCAAGAAAACCACGCTCCAAGCTAGAAAACCCTGGTTCATAACGGATTAGATTCCTCCCCGACCCCTGCTGCAGCACAGCTGATTACACCCCATGCTTTTGATACAATTGTTAACAGTTCACGATCCGTCATGATCTGAAACTCCACAGTACAGATGGTGGGTTCAAACCCCTCTGGGCCACAGCTTTGCTTGATGCGCTGTGTTCTCGAGAGTGTGTGTGTATCCAGTCTCTGATCCACCAATCTTACGGCTTCTCAGCTGTATTCAGAGTTGAGTAAAGTGCGCTGTCAGTGGCTGCAGGATCCAGGAAATCGTGGAGGATATTTTTGGAACTTCAAGAGTAAAGCTGAGCTGATCCTCAGAGATCTTGGATTCTTGTGAAGTTGGGACTGTAGTTTTAGTGATTGATCCTCTTTGCTATTTCATTGTGCAAAATGTGTCAGGCTGGAATAAGTATGTAGCATCAGACAGAGCAAGATTAGCCACAGGGCTAACTAGTCTCTTACACACTTGAGGTGCACATGTGATGCCATGAGATGTCTTGATCTCATCATACACTCTCATGATACACTCTGTTCTCAGAAGTTATTCATAACTGCCCTCGATGATATTACAAGTTTGCTCTCTGACACACCTTCATTTTGAGTGTCCTCGCTGACTTCACTTTGTCAATATCTTTGAGTCTGTAGACAGAAACCAGCAAGCTGCAAATTCCCAAACGTTCTGCATTGACAGCCTCTGCCCTTCAATGTCTGGATTTGAATAAATTCAGCAAAATGTATGGATAGATCAAGAAATAACAAAATGTTGTGTTTGCTGTATTAATGCAGTAAGACAATCCATAAAATGCAAAACTCTGCCAAAGTAAGAAACTCTGATTTACATCCAGCACGGCTGGAGGTTGAGCCAAGGACACTTCGGATGGCCTCTCAAACAAATACGAAAACTGAAACAATCCATATTTCTCATTTTAATCTGCAGTTCAAACTGGTTAATGTACAAAACCTACAATACCAGGTAGGGAACAATTTCATTATTTAAAGATTTCTACAACCAAACACCACAGGGACTTCCTTCGTAAGAGATGAAAGTCTAAAACAAAACCAGAAAAGGATGGAAAGGCAAGCTGAGTTTTTATCTTTTAGTGGTGGAAGTGGGTTTATTTAGGAAATTTGAGCTAATGGCCTGGATATGAAAACACAGAAACCAGTGAAAACTCAACTGATGCAAAAATATCTACAACATCTTGAGTACAGCTAGGGATGGGTACCGAATTAGGTACTTTTATCGGTACCGACCAAATTCTGTCTGTAGTACGGAGTAATGATTTACATGAGATCAAATGGTACCATGTTTTGGCACCTTAACGCATCCTTGTGACAATAAGGAAGTAGAAGGGTTGGCGATTTTCCATGCTGGGCATGAACACAGCTTTAAAAGTTTATATATTGAGAAATATGTTAATATGTTAAACTGAAAAACTTTGAGACTTTTTTTGTAAAAAATAATATTTATTACCACAAAAACACCCAAAAGTACCAAAAATTGGTACCATTGAGTACCGATACTGATACCTAGATACTGGGCATTGGTACCGTATCCTTTCAAATGTGAAAGGTACCCATCCTTAACTGCAGTTTACTATTCAAGCAACCCCCTGCATGTTTTTTAAAACCATTTTTTTCTCAACAAATATTCATCATGAGTAATGAGTGATAGGGCTGAACAATTTATCGTTTTCAGATCGAAATCGCAATTTTAGACAATGCAATTTTGAGATCGCCAAAGCAGCAATTTTTTGCAGCGCTCCTGACTGACTCAGGATCTGTTGTGTCAAGTATTATACACATTCTGTTTTACAATCTATATGTTAAAAGTGCTGGTAAGCAGGTCAACAACACATAGCCTCTGTTTAGGAGTAGAAGTTGGTGAAAACAGATTATCTATCATCACTATTAATGATTAAAAAATCGTGAATTGCAATATCTGCCAGAAAAATTAGATCTTTTCCTAAAATCATTCAGCCCTACATGTGAATATCCCAAAGCTTGATTTGAAGAAAATCGTAAATCGAATTGAAATCACAATATCTGCCAGAAAAATCGCAATTCAATCTTTTCTTAAAATCGTTCAGCCCTAATGAGTGATACATTAATAAGTTAAAAAGACAGCAAGAGACTTCAAGAAATGCATTTTTTAAGTCAGAAAACATAACTCAAAGCCCCCATAGGGCTGACCAATCAGAGGGCAGGGGTTTGTGGAGCAGGGGAGCCTTAAAGAGACAGCTGCCAAAATGAAGCGTTACCCTTTCTTTAAGATATAAGAGGTACCACTTTGTCTTCAGGGGGCACCAAAACCAACACAAGCAGCAGAAACTAGCTCTCAAGAGCTTGAAGTAAAATGAAATCAGGGACTCATTTTGTTTCTCTTGAGCTGTCTCATCAAATTAAAGGTAAATCACAAAAAATAATCTTAAGAAAAAGAAAAACAGAAGCAACCTCAAAGCTCTTCTGTTGACAGCTGTTCTAGTTTTCTTTCTTCCTGTAGTAACTCATTCCCACTTGTATTACTCTGTAGTGTCTCAGCTTTTACTCACTTGCTCTTAACATTCTGTGTTGTATTCTGTTTTCCCTTTGCAGTTTCAACTTTCTGTCTGAAGCATTTTGACATCTACCATACAAATTAGCTGTCTTACGCACAGACTCTACATCTGCATATTAATGCTGTAGTTTTAATGTTTGGAGCACCACCACTTTTAATTTGCAGCTAAAAAATAAATGAATAAAAATTAAAGCACCAAGTAAGTGTTGATTTTTTTTCCAGTGGCCCTGTTCAAATAACCCAGTCTTTCTTACATTATAAAGCTCAATGCACACTGGTCCCCTGACTCCACTCCACTGCCTCTGGCTACAGCCCGCTCTGTAGTGTTGAGTGCTGATTTTACAGTACGTTGGTACCGCTTTCATCCGCTGCTCTCTCTTGTACACACTCACACAGGTACACAGGAAGATGGATTTTCAGCCTCTTGCGCTAAGCCGATGATAACAAACTGTCTGGGGTTGTGCTTATTTTGCAGATCTACACAGAGGAATAAAACATCCTGTTTGGTCACGAGAGCGATTTTTCTCTGACAGTCTCAGGCTTTCACAGATGAATAATTTGGATGATAAACTTTTTAGTTTCCAAGAAGCACTAATGGATGTCTAACAAGACAGCAGTATATTATAGCAGAGAGCTGACAATGGTTTTTGTCTGTTATCACCTGATGTTTCTCTGATCAGGTTTCAGCACTGGTCAGCAGGGATGCATATTTATCCTTAAAGGGGCTGTGTGGAGTTTGAAAGTGATCTTGAAAAAGTCTCCCTTCAAGATATATGCCTGATCTTAATCCAAACTTTAAAATGAGATTAACAGCACCAATATTGCTGCTTAGTGGTTGTTTTAAATTGCTTTTTAGATTCCTGATCGGGTCGAGCAGGACCAGATTGAGTTACGGCACGTATGGGTCTCTATGACAACGCCACGCTGGCTGACGAAGTTTAGTAGTGAAAAGAGATAAAACATGGACATCTGTGTTTTCTGCTAAAAACAATTTCTGTGACTAATTTTGTAGTGATGGTGGACTCAAGACAAAAGACAAAGGAGCAGAAGACAGCTAAATGGGAGAGAGATACAGCACAGGCTAAAGGCTAATTAGCCTTTAGCTTGGGCTGTATCACTCTATAACACAGGGGCTAAACTGTTGGTGATAATCCTCACAACCCACATTCAGCAGTTATTCTGCAGTGGTCTGTTCAAACTTGAGAGTCTTTCAATAAAATGAAGAGTGAGGTTACGTTAGCTCTGCTTGGTAGATGACTGGAAAGGCGTAGCAAACCAGGAATTACTAACGTTACACATTACTGACATGTCTTAGAGCACCAGGCTGCCAGCTGTGCTAAATATAAACGGCTACTAAACTACTTAAAAACTGACAGTGTTTACTTGTTGTCATGTTAGCCAACAGATACGTTGGAGCACCAGGCTCTGACATCATGTTTCAAATCGTAGCGCTATGTAACTGTACTGAAAAGTGCCTTTGGTTGGGGCGTTGTATCCAGTAAAAAGTTGTCTTGATCAAAGAAAATTTGTTTTAATCCAATCTCTATTTACTTCCAAAACAAACACACACCCCACTATAAGTAATTTACGACAGTGTGTGGAGACTCCAGGCCACAAGGTGGCAAGGGAGTGCAATTAAAACAGATCCTCCTCACAGCATCTTTAAGGACCAAATTGCCTGGATAGATATGTAGACCAGTGATGACAGCTTAACAAAATGACTAAAAAAATTGTTTTGTAAACTCATTTTTGTCTTGTTTAATATGTTTCAGGCAGAAATGAAAACCAAAGTAAACTCTTTGTGGTGAGTTTCGCAGCTGAACTTTCCCTCCTGAGCTGTCCATTTCAGTCTCCCCTCAGGGCTTCCATCACCTCTTGAAAAGCCTTCATGCATTTCTAATTGGACTCCTTATGTGCATTGTGTCACAAGTGCTTTAATATTCTCAGTATTAAAGAAAGGGTAAAGGAGGAATAACAGCCTCAGTCTGTTTACCAGGATGTCAAATGATTGGCTCACTTTGGTTTTGGCTCTAACTCATCTGTAGGAAGGTGAAAACTCTTGACAGAGGTTTTTAAAGACAGCGAGGAAAGAATAAACAAAATCTGGACAGCAACCAAACATAAATGACTTCATAGGCGAGCAGCGTACTGTGGATATGAAAATCCTCCGAGGTTAAAAGAAATCATATCCGGAGATATTAGATAACAAGTTTCTCGTGACTCTAAAACCACTCGTGTGGCTTTGAGTAGCTCGTCAGACTGAAATTCTCCGCTTCTTTTGTCTGAGTGATTCAATTATTAAGACGGTCTTTGCTGACATTTAATGAGCCTGACCTTTTGCCTCCCTTTCATTTGAGCATCCATGCCAGACTGCTGTCAAGAATACGCAGCAGCTCTTTATCCTCCCATTACACAGCCAGTTTCTGCCGTCACTCTCTGGATAGCGAGTGACTTTATTTGGCTTAGAAAGCAAAACTGAATCAAAGCTGTGTACAAACACTTTTAAGCCCTGGAAACATGAAGATGCTTGTACAAATGAAGAATTCCAGCAGCTGCTTAGAAATGATTCAGAGCCTGTCTTTGAAATATCCATCTGTAAGACAGCTCTTCTGTGGTGGTGTGTGTTTATGTCATCTCTCTCAGGGGGAGGATGAATAGACATAGATACAAAACATGCTTTTAATCTTTCCAGAAATAGACTGGATGAATAATCACACAGACTACAGATTTAAACTGGTGCACTTTTCAACTTTGAGAGGGAAACACTGTTTTGACAAACCTGTCAGAACTGGGCTGTCAGCAGATTAACCGCGGGGAGGATGCGAAACTCATCTGAGGAGCCACCCTGGGTTTGATTACTGTTCCACCTCACCCGTCTTTGAGCAGAAGTTTCATTCAGCCATTCATTTTAATCAGCATGTGAACACATGACCGATGGTTAAGAAAAACAGTATGTATTAACTTTCTGCCAACATGGATGCATGAACCATGTTGGCCACGGTTACCTTGTTTTCCAATTTTGAGTAAAACGCTCGACTGGTATTAATCAATGTCCTCGATTACAGTGGAAACACACACACCTTTAATACAGGGTGATTTAAATGGTTAGACCTGACTGAGAAATCTGATTAAACAAAGAATTTATGGATGCTGATGGAGAGAACATCATCAACACTTTTTACTGTTTATCCCTGAAAAAAAAGAAACAAAAATATAAAGATAAAAGACAATTCCCCAACGCAGCTGCTTTATAGTTCAGCGTTTTCATGCTCAAAGTAGCAAGAGCAAAGCAAATGTTTGAGCCATTTGGCAGCCGTCCCGTTTTACCCAAATGCAGAACTCATTTTGACGCAGCCAAACTATTGCTGCTTAATGTTGTTTACTTCCATACATTGCTTAAAGAACCGTTCTATACAGCATGCTGTTGTTTGTGATTACCCTCACTGCGAGCCCCGAGGCCTCATTTCTTACTGAATCAGAGCCATACAGAAATTTATCACAAAAGATCTTACTCTTCTCTTTATCCAAGCCACAACATGGATTCGGCCGCAAATCTCACCACAATATACACAGTGACTTCAAGCCACAGCATCTATTGCGGCTCTGATCACAAGAGGTAACCTCTTACATCAGGGGTGTCCAAACTTTGTGTAAGACGGCACTACTGTATTAAAATTTAACTATTAGAATTATTGTTATTTTATGATTTTTTTTAATCGTAATTTTTTGTTGTTATTATTGGTTGTTGTATTCTACTTTCTTTATCCGTCTTGTATCTTTCTTATTTATTTAGCCCCGTTTCCACCAAACAGTCTGGTTTAAATCAGTGCAGTTTGGTACAGGTTGGCTCAGTTAAACCTGGTCCTGTTTGCGTTTCCACAGCGTGTAAGTCAGATGCCGATAGCAGTGTCAATTACATAATAGCTTTACTCCATAGCAGCGCAAAGAGCAACTATGGGAAACATCCAGTAATGTGTCTTCTTTGTGATTGGTATGTAGCTCTTTGATACCAAGAACAACTAAGCTTTGTTTCAGAGAAGACTTTGTGTGGAAAAATACAGCTGCCGTTGCAAGGTAAGTGACGCTTCTTTTAGTCAATCAACGGACTGCAGTGTTGTAGCTCCTTCCGGGATTGGATCAGCTTAGTCTGGGTCCCAAAAAGTGGGATGGCTCGTCTCTGTTATTTGGGGATCTGTCCCAGGATTAGTCAGTGGAAACGGCCTAAAATGTGTGCCGTGCTGAGACAAACCAAACTGAACCGCTTGGTGGAAATGGGGCTTTTGACTAACTGTATTTCATAACCTGGGAAAAAAAAAGCGGGGCAGGGGGCATTTGATTTTGTGGCCAGCTGCTCTTACTTTATTGAACGAATGTTCTATTTGTTGACTAAGCCTTTCAGTGGTTCCCGTCAAAATCAGTCACTAGGTATAGTCATACAAACTTGTGCATCCTGACAGACTTAAACAAACCCCTGTCCCTCAGTTGTCTCTTGATACCAGATGACGAGTGGTCAGATTTCTGCAGTGGTATGTGCTGCATAAACATCAGCAAACTTTGGTTCTGATCAAAGAAAATGTTCTCCATTAGGGGGCGATGTGGGGGAAATATGTCAGGGTTCTTTAATGGCAGGATCAGGATCTTGATTTTATCAAGCTTGTTTTCCAGGACATTTTTTTCTTTTCAAGACTGTTTTGACTGGCAAACAGTTTAGACCAAAATATCTTTTGATCCCACAATATAAAGTATTTTTTATGCACCATTTCATAACTTTCATTTTGTCTTCTGTCCACTGATGTGTTCTTTGAGTTTTCACATTTTTGTATCATGATAAATACATCCATTTAATCACATCTGCTGTAAGAGTTCTTCAGTTTCTGCAGATGAGCTTCATTTTTAAACAAGTAGCCTGTGCACAGTTCAAAAGTAGTTTAGTGAGATGTTACTGGATACACAAACGTTTTGTTTTTTTGCACTTCACAAAAAATGTATTTTCACACAATTTAGAACATGATTAGTTTTGGCACCATAATTAATACATTTTTAGATGTGAGCTTGGGGCTGTATGAAACGGACCTTGGACCACAATTGGCCTGACTTATACAAATGACTCAACAAGGAGGATGGTTCTGTAAAAATTTAGGAGATGAAAATCACCAAAATGAGACAACATCAACATGACAGAGAGGAGTAAAAGAAGGTTTAATTTTAAATCAAAACTGACATTGAAGAGATTAAATATTTAACTTTCAGGTGCTTTTGACTCAGAATGTTGCAGATGATTTATTGCTTGTGACTGTCAGTCACTATTGAAAAGCTCTCGTAAAAGTTTTTATGATAAAACAGACCGTTATTGCTACTGATGCCTCTTTATGATATTTAAAAGCAAAAATGAAAATCAGCAGCAAGGTTGACGGATTCTGTGCTGTGCTTTTTAGTGCCTGGAACCAAAGCTTGGGCTTGGGGAACTAGTTATGTTTTTTCCTCAACTTCAGTCAGCAGATATTTTTTCTTTTTTCATTCCTGCTGGCAAAGAATATCTAGTCATGCTTTTGTTGCAGAATCATTCTGATAAAATATAATTCCTGCTTTCAACTGAATGTGTAAACCACTTGTTATTTAAAAGATACAGTGAATTTTTAGCAGCTGTTACCAGATATTAATGTTATAAATGTTATAAATGTTGTCTTTTTTCCAGTGTACTACATCATTCAGTTCCAGAAGAGACGTATTCCCACAGGATCAAAGCAAAGAAACTGGAGCTGTCATTCTGTGTAGAGTACATAAAGCTCAAACGTATGAGGACATAAATGGACTAAGAGGAGGGGTGTGGGGAAGCAAGGTCAGTAGGAGACCAATGTCTCCTTATAGCTGCAAAATTCCCTCATTTTTTCCTCTTACAACAGAAAGCCTCTGCAGACAACACAAGTGCTGAAAATTTTCTAGAAATGTGAATTTTACCACACAGAAAACACAAACCAAAAGACTGGTTGGTTTATTTGTACTGAGAAATGATAAACATTTCTATCTTTAGTTTATCTCTCTGAGCCTCGGATTTTGAAGTGACCCATTAAAAAAAAGATATTACACCATTTTTTCTGTCTTAATGAAGCTCCCGTCTTCACACTACTGTATATGATAGCCTATGGCTACATCTGTCTACCTTTTGATCAATACACTCAAAGGGGAATGGGTTTGGGAGCACACTATAATTTACCCTCACACATTTATCTTCAATGACATGACACTGCTGCCACTCCTGCACAGTGACATCTGTCCATTCAGAAACAAAGATGAAAACAAAGTGGCTTTTATCAGCACAGAAAACATTATAAAATCAAAGCATTGAAAGCTTGGTGACAAAAAAAGATTACTCAAATCAGACTTCACTGCAGCTGTTGCTTGAAAACTGTTGCACAGGTTTTATGATGTCATCAGAGAAACCTGCAGGGCATGCATGCACAGCCCATCTACAGGACTGGAAATTTATGATCGAGAGGTTTCAAATTACGAATGAATTTTTCAAACAGGTCATTGTTGCATATGACCTTCACGAGTAGATTAAAGATCCACCACCTTGCAAGAGGAGGCTGATGAACAAAAGAATGTTACACTGTTAGCGTCAAATGAAAAACAGAGTGGATGTTGCTCTGCCCTGCTGCAAAACAAAATTGCTAGCTTATTTTTGACTAGTGAAACATTAAAGCTGACACAATTTTTAAGTATATGAGATTCAAGAAGAAATTTTGCTTGATGGCTCTGTAGCGCTAATTAGCTACCGCTGTGTTATCCCTGAGCTAAATGCTGCAACCAGTTCTCAACACATGCTGCAGTAAACAGATCATTAAGGGCTCGCACTCATCTCCTGCTGCATCAAATAAACAACACCAGTTGCACATCTGACCTGGTCTGTTAATAGCTGAAAAGCTAGCATCTCTATGTTTTTGAGAATCAGAAAAACATAAGTGATATACACGTTTGATTTTTTCCTCCTCAAGCTAACGTAAACATTGAATCTTGGTCATAGGTATTTTTCTAGAAATTTCATTCCCCTGAGAGTTTCACCCTTTGAAACAATACTTGAACTTGAAACATCCATTTCTTTGGTCAGCCTTCTCAAGTATAAGTCAGGAGTAAAACACATTAAAGGAACTAAGGTGGATCTTACTGAGCACTGCCAGCCTTAACCAGGGTTTAAACAGATACGGTTGCTTCAAGTCTGCCTAGACTCCTTTTATTCACTGCAAATTTAACCAAAACACAGGTATTGATATTAAAGTGATACTGCGGGATGGAACAAGTTGGGTCCTATCACAAGTTTTAGGGCAGAAATTACCCCTACAGCAGTGTTTTTGTGCAGCAGAAGCCCAGAGCGCTCACACCAAACACTCCCTCCCTGCTCCTCTGCTGGTTTCCTCTGCATTCAGACGGGGCCATTTTTTACTTGACCAAAAACATAAATAAATGGACTCTCGCAAAAAAAAAATCTGATATCAGTCTGCATTCACGCTTTATTTAGAGAATTTTCAGTACGTTACTTTCACACAAAAACACCGCTAAATAAGGCTCTAGTGCTCAGCGTGGCGCAAAACGGTGCTACCTCCGCTGCAGGTAGTCTGTCAGGACGAAGAAACACGGTGAGAACTAGAGCCTTATTTAGCGGTGTTTTTGTGTGAAAGTAACGCGCTGAAAACTCTCTGAATAAAGCATGAATGCAGACCGATATCAGATTTTTGCAGTGGGAGTCCGTGTATTTGTGTTTTTGGTCAATTAAAATATGGCCCCGTCTGAGTGCAGAGGAAACCGGCAGACGAGCAGGGAAGGGGTGTTTGGTACGAGCGCCCTGGGCTTCTGCTGAACAAAAACACTGCTGTTGGGGTAATTTCTGCCCTAAAACTTGTGATAGGACCCAACTTGTTCCATCCCGAAATATCACTTTAAGTCGTAAGATATAACTAATGAGATGAATTTTTTCCAATGCTTTAAAATTTAACAGTAAAAATCTCAACCAAACCATCTTGTACTTCTCAGATGGACACTTCTATCAACATTAACCTTGCGTTCAGGCATTTTAAGGACTGTTACCTTCAGCAGACCTGATGTGCATAAAAGCTTTTAAGGACCTGGAATGGTTATGTCTGTGAAGTTAAATTTAATCCTATTTCCTACATAATGAAGATTCATGTCTAGGCAGCGAGACACTGAGGCTCCTGCGTGTGTTCAGCAACAGAGGAGGTCAAAATAGGTATACACAAGTAAAAGCAACAGTTATAGTCAGATCAATGTTTGATTTTATGGCTTCTTAAACAATGAGAGACATGCAAAACCCCTTTTCTTTGAAGCAACACTAAAGCAAAGCTGTATACATAGGCACCATGCAGGCGCAGCCTTATTATTTTTATACACCTTGATGTAAAGAGAGAAGCTGAAAGAACAGACAATAGAGGGCAAATTATGCATTTATTAAAATGTGGCAGGGGACTAACTCCCTTTAGATATCTCAGTGTTTACAGGGCTTCCTTTCAACTCTTTACAATCTTTGAACTATTTCTTTGTTCAGTGTTTCATCTTTGATCCTTTGTTTTGTGGTGACTTAAAAATAGCTTAGCCATGAGCTAATTCTGCTGCTCGAGCTGCCTTAATGCCAACACCAGGGTTTAACGATTCGGATTAATCTATGCTAACTAAGAGTAAACCACGGCGCTGGCTTGTGCATTCTAATTTGTGATGCAATCTTTAATCTTGTGGGAGTGAAGCTTGACGTTTCCAGAGTTATGTTTCCAGGCTTGTTCCACAGTAATGACAAAGGCACAATGAGCCTCAGCTTGATGACTGATTTGTGTTCATGACGTCCCATTCCTACCACACTGAATCTGACTACCACCCCAGGCTTTCCACACTCAGCCTTAACTAATCTTCAGCACTTTAATGTATTCCAGTCTGGAGATTCAACACTGCTCTTTCTGTGAAATACACAGTCATATCCTCCTCTTTGAGATTTATCTGCTGTATCTGCTGAGGTTCTGAACACTCTATGAGGAAAATGGTCCGATGCGCTTTCCGACTCCTAATTGCTACACCGGCTGTCAAAGTGTCACGACAGAATGAACTGTTCAGCCTACACATATTATCTCGCAGATGTTCTTTTTTCTGCTCATCTCAGAAAATATCCTTTCATGTAAAACATCGGAAAGTGAAGCAGCTTCACATATTAACGAGGGCTGCGCCTTACTAAAGTTTTTTCTTGTAAAGTTGAAGTCATTAGTCAAAGCTAAAGGTGGAGTAGACGTTTGACAATGTTAATTTACTTTTCCGAATTTATGATTCTGTTGAGGGTTTTTTAAAAAAAAAATTTATATTGAACATGAGGTCAAAGTGAAATCTCTGTCAAAGACAGAAAAAAATACAAAACAAACAGACATTATCTAATCACATATTCGAAAAGGAGTGGGATGAAGTATAAACTTATTAATTCCCACCCCTTGACCCCTTTAAAACAAATCATTTAAATCTGATGCTATTAGAAAAGTTATTAGAACTAGTTTGCATCATAACAGAGAAATAAGAGTCTATAAAGCTGAAAGCTATAATGTACTCAAAGGACAGGCTGCTTTCTATCACCACAACACTGCTAAATAGAGTAAGAAAGTAAGTAAAAGGTCAATGTTATTGAGTACAGCACCTTATCGTAGAACAAGATAACAAAATGCTTCACAGAAATATAAAAATTGAGTTCATGAAATCATAAAACATTAAAAGTGAAATCATCAGACAGTAAAGAAACAAATATCATAATTAAAACAGTCAGTACGAGGTGAGTCAAAAGCCTGTTTGAGTAGTTGCGTCATAAAAAACTTTTTAAAAGTGACAAGGGAGACAGAGACAGCTGAACGAATATTTACAGTACAATTGTACAATATTGGAGCCAACACTTTAAAAGGACAGGGCTTGAGGGACAACCAGCAAGTCCTGGTCAGAAGACCTGAGTGACCTACTGGTGAGGTAAGAGTGGAGCAGGTCAGGGATATATTCAAGAGCCTGACCATCTGACCATGCAGAGCTCTGTACACAAAAACAAGAACATTAAAACGATCCTCAATTTAACTGGAAGTCAGTGAAGGAAAGACAAAATAAGAGTGATGTGAGTAGTTCGGCTAGTTCGGACTTAGTCAGTAGCCTATAGCAGCAGCGTTCTGGACTAACTGAAGATAGTGGAGGGATGATTTACTAGGGCAGGTAAAATAAATTACAGTAAAGCAGACAGGATGAGACAAAGCCATGAATGATCATTTCCAGTTCAGGATGTGATGCAACAAACTTAAGTTTAGCAATGCTTCGTAAATGAAACTTTGGCAATAATCATAACTCTAGATCTAGATCTAGACTGAACAGTTAACAATAACTCCTATACCTCATGCACAAGTGCAGCCTGTTTCATTTGTCTTCTGCAATTTGTAATGTTCTTTGACATACTTTCAGTGCACTATTTAATTTTATTTTTTATTATTTCATTTTCTAAACTGCTTATCCTGTTTAGGGCCGCGAGTAGCTGGAGCCTATTTCAGCTGTCATTGGGCGAGAGGTGGGGTACACCCTGGACTGGTCGACAGTCAATCACAGGGCTGACACAGAGACAGACAGACAACCTTTCAGACAGACACTCACACCTACAGACAATTTAGAGTGTTCAATTGACCTGGTGAGCATGTTTTTGGACTGTGGGAGGAAGCTGGAGTACCTGGAGAGAACCCACGCATGCACGGGGAGAACATGCAAACTCCACACAGGAAGGCCCACTGGCCAAGCTGAGAATCGAACCGGTGACATTCCTGCTGTGAAGCTGCAGCTCCAGTTTTTTCTATGTTTATAATATTTAGCATGTATTTACAATAACTGTACAGAGAGAGTGCGTTTAACTGGAGTCAAATTCCTTGTATTCTTGAGTTACTTGGCGAATAAAGGTGGTTCTGATTCTGAGATGTGTAAAGGGAAAAAAACACAATGCTTAACTTAACTGTTGAACTTTTATGAATGATTACTTAAATAAATAATACAGAAACCAAGCCATTCGACATTTTAGATCTGTTAACTCTCTGCTAGTAAACTATTGGCTTTTCACTTGTTTGGCTTACCATAAGCTAGCTTTAAAAAGGAGCCACCCAGTTTAAGTCTTTCAGTCCCATTGTTTGATGTGCATGTCTATTATGCTAAACATGGCACACGGCAGAATGTATATTCCTGGCTACGAGTCAGATCATTGAGTCATTTCTGACATTTGAATTAATGAGAACTGAACTACAGCTGACCCTAATCCAACTGACCATTAGCATCCCCACAAAGAAAAATACTGTATCAATCTGCCTCAAGTGTTCAGTATTAAACTCCTGTCAGCTCTCCCCCGAGCTAAATCAAATAAACACAAGATTTCCAGTAGTGGCAGTTTAAATGGCAATCTCTGTGATAAACCTGCGGAACTGACCTTTACCCTTGAGGGAGATGAATCAATCATAGAGCTTTCTCAGACCCGACCCATCCTCCATATGTCTCTCCAAGCCTTTTGTATTCCAACCATCTTCTCAGCGTCTCAGATCTGATATCAGCTCAGATTGCCTCCTGTCAGTCACTGAGAAACAGAGCTCCCTGGTTTCTGATAGAGAAAAGGAACTATACCGACTGCTGGAGATTCGCTTTGATGTGTCGGCTCAGGGGCTTTTAGAGAAACTGAAGCTTTATCCTCGTACAGTAAGCAGCTCCACATAGCCTTGGGTTTATTTTGTCATATTCACAGGCTACGTAAGGGGTTCTATAATTTTCTACTTCATCCTTTTGGTCAAAACAACATGAAGCATTTTCAAATGTAAACCAGTGTCTACTGCTTTTGGAGAGCATACCACTGAGATATGGACAACAAATGTCACATGTGAAAAGTTGGATTGTCTTGTGTTCCTAGTCTACAGTTATACATACCAACTTATGTTCAGGGTAGGGATAGACCAATTATTGCCACTGGCCTTTTTTTTAAGAAATATGGCGGCTGATAATAAGATTAAATCCAAGACTTTGTTATTTTGGCTCCAATACAGCTGTGCTTCTCTGTCTGCAGTCACCACTCAGTCTCTAGCATTGTCCCACCCACAGATTGGTGATTGGTGACACGCAGAGCCATTTTTTGGAAAACTTACTTCCTGTAGAAAACTTTAGGGAGAGATTTATTTCTTTAAGTTTCCAATTAACTTTATAAGACAACTGCTTAGCCTGGGAGCTGTTTAATAAACATATGCTTAAAGGCATTTAAACAAAGTTAAGTGTTGGAGATTGTGCTCTCCCAACTTTTGACGGCAACATCTTCACTTCTACTGCAAATGAATATAGGCCCCAAGTATCGGTTATCGGCTTCCTTGACTACTGATAATTGGTATCGGATTCGGCCCTGAAAAAAAACACATCAGTCTATCTCTCAACAAGTTACTAATTGTAATAAAGGTACAGTACAGACAGTATCTGAGTACAGCCAGACTGTTAAGTTTGCTCAACACAAGCAGGAAACCCTTCTCCAGTGATAGAGGAAACAAAGTTGAACTACAACCTCTGTCCAAGACAGAGGGTATAAAAGGTGAGGAGGAGGGTTAGCAAATGGCTAACAGTGTCATTAGAGAGACAGGGGCAGCTGAGAATCAGTGCTGAAGTTGTGTTTGCTCTCAATCTGAGGGTCTGGGGTTCAATCCCAGCTCCTGCAGCCAAAATGTCAGGGAGCAAGACACTGAACCCCAAATTGCTACCACAGTTGGTTGGCAATGTGTGAACGTGTACAAACTGGATGAGGTAACACTGTCATCAGTGTGTGTGAATTGGTGAATGACATAAGCATTGTAAACTTTGCAATGAGTGGTCAGGTAGACCAGGGAAGTGCAATGTAAGTGGATCAAAATAAGTCTGAAGAAATGTAAATCACACTGAGCAACAAGAGAAACAACAATGAGGAAGAATTTTTTTCTTTTCATATAACATATGTAATGAAGTAAAATGTCAACATAGATCTACAGCTTGAAAATAGCTTCATTAACAAGCGTCTGTCTACCCCTCTTCCTCTCCCTGTCAGTGCAGAAAGGTGGAACCGACGCTATGTTTTCACAGTGCTTTAGTAAATTAACTTTACTGTTGTGTTCTGCAGCTGGTAACTGAAGGTTAACAGGTAAATATGGATATTTGATACTCATGTCTAATAGTCGTGGACTGTAACACTCAAATATTATCATCTGTTATTTGGCCGTCAAAAAGTAGGGTTTAACACCACTTCTGATCAAAACAGGACAGACAGGAAATAGATCATCACTTATCTCAGACCAAATACAAACAGACTGCATGCTAACTAGCTGAGCTAATATCAGTGGCTACAAGGCTTGTATCTCCTTCAGTCTCTGTCTGTAACATGACACTGCTTTATTCATAAGTCACTTTATTTACTGCTATTTATATCAAGAATAAGAGCTCACCAGGAATTACTGATCACTGCTTTATAATAGAAGCTACAATGGCAGCTGCTTGCTGTGTTGACCCCTGTTTGAGGGCTAACAAAGCAACATTTTTAAATAAAACAGGTCATTTTATCATCAAGACAAAAGAACTGAGTTACTTGCTGATACCTGATGTAGCAGACTCTACAAACTAACGTCTGTAAGGTAAAACCATTTTGATCACAGGAGGATAGCTGTGTCTTTCATCCTCTACACGTAGCAGAATCAAGGTAATGAGGTGATTAGAGAAGTAAGATCTCATTTCCTGATGCCACCATACTGGAATGGTAATTGCATGACACAATGAAGCTCTATGGTATGTGTGCATGTGCATTCGCAGTAAATCTTTAATGAGATTCTCACGGGCTTTGTGTGTTTCAACGTGTTGGACTCTGCACCCCCCGCTGCTCTATCCTGCTTCATTTTTAAATGCCACGGGGAAATC
Source organism: Halichoeres trimaculatus (assembly GCF_033239565.1). Taxonomy (NCBI): domain Eukaryota; kingdom Metazoa; phylum Chordata; class Actinopteri; order Labriformes; family Labridae; genus Halichoeres; species Halichoeres trimaculatus. The sequence goes on along the minus strand of NW_027437185.1, from coordinate 30,304,969 downwards.
ACCCCAGCTGGTTCCTTACAGAGCTAGACAACAGTCTGTGTACAGTGAACATGTAATTAGACGCCATACTCTGCTTGACTGTGATGATTGATGTCCTCTATTTGCAGCATGCACTCACACAAATGTGGATAGAGGTGTCAGTCCCCATCACTCATGGAGTAAATCACTCTTTGAATGCATATATCTGTTTTTGTAACATCTGTAGGTCTTTCTAAATGTCATCATCAATTTCTCTACAATTTGCTTTAAGCATCTTATGCTTTGTTTTGTCTTCCTTCGCCTTCTGTTCCTCATACATACTGTAGGTCTGACTTTTCTTTGTCTCTTTTTGTAAAATACTAAAGGTTGCTTCTTCTTGGGGAAGCAAGCCTTGGTGCTTGGCTCATTTTGCCCTCCAGGGCTACAGCATCATATCAGTCAGTGCGTTAAAAAAAGAAAGACCCTGGAAAGCCAAAGGCCAGCAGTGAGTCAGCATGCCCTTGGTCCCAGTTATGGCCCACCTGTGCTTTAAACCAAAGAATAAAACGCTACCAGGGCACTGCTGTCCACCTTCACCAAAGAGTGAACCCTCAGCCCAGGAGAAGAAAAGCAGACAGCCATACATAAAATATTTTCCACAAAAACACACGCAAGAAAAAAAGCTGCCGAACTCTGCATGACCCACAGTTTGGCCGGGATGTTGAAGACAAAAGGAAGTTGGAGGCATAGCCTCTGGTCGGTCTCGCTTGATCAAGCTGCTGGATGCAACAAACAACTTCATGTCAAAGGCACCGTGAAGCTGGGTCTGAGGATTTTCTGGATCACTTCAAAACAGGAGGGAACCTTGCAAAGCCTTGTCAAATGCTTCTCTTCAAGTCCAACTTTCTAAATAGATGTTTGTTTTAATTCTTTGAAGGGAATTTCAACAGCACCAATGAGGGACATCACTGGAATAGTTCTAACAAGAAGCATTCACAATGCCAGATTTTGGTTTCCTACCAAGTCAGCCCACACTGGGTTTGGCAGCTATTCTGTCACAGAAAGATGAAGTAACTGATGGTAACGTTCAAGTCCAATAGGATGCAAACCATCAGCCAAATCATAAAACATAACCCAGCAATGAAAGTGTAAATCTTTCCAAGTTTCTTAAACACCAACAATAATTTAATGCTTGCAGGTCAAGATAATAGACTGTAAAAAAAAACTGGATGCCATCTTGCTCAGCTCGAAGTGAGGTCCCCACAAAATCTGCTTCCCCTGGTGGCTAGCTGCAGTATAGGTAAAAAAAAAAATCCAACTCCCCAACCATTCTAGATGGGCTGTGGTCAAACTTTAAAGACATTAATACACCCCGTAGAAATGTTTCTTACATCAAATTGTCGTGGTGATTTGAAGGTGTTATTGGGCTGGCTTGAATTCAGGCCCTCTTTTTTCTGAAAAGTTTCATTCATTAGCTGTAAAAGGTTAAAAACCAGGCTTTAGGCCATGTTAAACGATGTTTGACAGCTGCTGGTCTCGTGTAGTTTTTGGGGGGACTGTAAAATATTTAAGGAGGGAGAGCCAATAAGAGATTAGACTCTTAAAAGAAAAAAAAGCTATATATTTTAGTCACTGAGATTCTCTCTGAGTCCAACATAGCCTCTACTGTGCAGACTCTGGCTGCACAATGGCTGCCAATGGGAGCGCCTATGGCAGGGGTATTCTGGCTTCAAAACCATACAATGGTAAATGGTGAAGCCACACTGTCCACTCTATATGCAGTCAATGGTCAAGATAGATTTATTTTTTTCAAGTGGCTTATACTGCTCCTGTAGTCTGCTGCTGAAGTCTACACTGTTCATGTTACATGACTTTTCAGAAAGAAGCATGTTTGAGCTTTCACAAAGTGTGTCTCAATGAAAAGGGGATCTATTCAACTAAGGTTAAGTCTTTAGGCTCAGAGTGACAAAATAAATTCCTAACAATGGTAAGTTCCTCACAATACTGAATAGCAGTGGTTAAAAAAATGGAGTTATCAGAAAATGTGGAGGGGTCTTAAAAGAAATAAAGCCTAGGAGATGCTGACAGTGGAAATCAGAGATTAATCCTAAGCTGTTTAAATCACTATTGGGTAGAGTCCATACACCCCAATATGTTAAAATATAGCCAGTGAACTTGTGAAGTAGTGAGGAAACCTTGGTGTCAACCAGGTTGCTATCTTGGATTTATGAATGATATCTATCCATAAAAGCTTTCAATGCAGTATTTCTGAAAACTGACAAAATGTGCAGAAGTGTCTGTGCATAAATCAAACCTGAAACCTAAGTTTTCTAGGTGACAAATACAGAGTTCAAATGTCATGTAATCTTAAAGTTACTTTGTTTTTAAAGCCATTTGTCCAAATGTAAAAGCTGCATATAGAAGCTCCATTATTATACAAAAAAGCTGGTGTTAGCATATTTTGGCAACCACTGTGGCTTCACCGCTGGGTCACAAATGGATGGTTTGTCAAAATCTTGATTAACAGCAGGTGATTTATGGTTATTTTTGAGCTTATTAAAAACCTACACCTGCAGGTTTCCAACCACAGCTCAATCTATGAGTTTGTATCTTCATTTTAAAAAGACGTGATGCACAGAGCTTCAGGTTTGCGGTTAATTTAGATCTCCATGTATGGTCAAAACTCAAGCTTGCCCTGCCTTTTTCATATTTTTTGGTGACCTAACTGAGGACTGAAGACATGACTTGAAGTTCAAGCTCAGTGAGTCCACTATAATACCAATTGTCTATCCTAATACAAGCTGTCCTCTTGATTTTATCAAGAACTTTGGGGTTTATGATTGCTGATAAAAGTCACAAAGTGCTTTACGTAGAAAAAAAGGGACAGAAAAGAGATACAATGGAGAAACAAGTGCATGTACATGTAAAACATTGAAAAACAGTCCAAAAATACAGTAAAAATCAAGTACAACAACAATTTTTTATAGACTAAAATGATTTTTGAACAGAATGTAACACTGTGATATTTATTAGTTGGACAACTCCAACTGCCGCCTCTGTGTGTGTGCATTGTGCTGAAGTTTAACACCTGCTTGAGTTGAAGTGCGTCAGTGACTCACGTCCAAGGACAGGTGTAAATATAGACATACTTAGAGACTATAAGCCTTGTTTCTGCTTTTCACTAGTCTAAATCTGGACTAGAGACCATTGGCAGATATAAAAGGAAACCATTAAAAGTCAATTCACATTCAGTTCAACTCATTTGAGTTCTTTTATACATGATTGTGTGCAACCTGTGCATGCGTTTGCAGACCCTGGTACACGCTTGACGAGCATGCCACTCATTTACTGAAGAGCAAACAATCGTCATGCAGACAAACCTCAGGATTTGTCACTCTATATCAGGAAACAATGTGGGTGTCATGTGGGGACATTCAGACAAACACAGGGAGTCTCTGTTGTCAGGCACCAAATTGAGAGAAAGAATACATTCTGGTCTCTCCCAGTGTCTGTTCAACATGATAAAGAGACGTGTCTGCAGCCCTGTTATGGATGATTTGGAGGCTCTGTAAAGCACGAGATAATCGTGAACAAAGTACGGCCATGCATGACTAACAGTGTGAGTCACTAGCAACAAAAACACCCATAAAATCTCGTCCTTTGGGTAACAAGCCAGACGGTCATGTTGTGACCGGGTGTCAGGACACATTTTACTTGACCGGGACATCCGCAATATAAACCCAATGTCACAGTGACTCCTAAAACTGACGTCATTAAGCTTTGAATTATTAGCTGGATTACCTTGAGATGACCGCTTCAGCCTTTTAGCCAACAAAGGCTTTAAATTTAATTTTGAACTCCTCACATAAATTTGCAGTTGGGTTTAGTTTCTTTCAGATCTCTTTCACTTGGTAGAAAAAGAGTCCAGAGCAGCCGGACAGTCCTGGGTAGTTTTGAGTTTTAGATAAAGAAGTCTGCTCGATACCACCTCTAATCACGCAACTTAATTCAAAAAGGGAAAGGGAGTATAACATTAAAGTAGGACTAAAGTGTTGCATGACAATAACAGTACGCTTGGCCTAGGTCTGCGCTCTCTGAGTGCTTTTCTAGTTTTTTATGTACACACTCGCACTCTGGTATCATTAAAATCGCACCTCACCTGACAAGGACAGCAAGTCATCTCACTAATGTGGGGAGAGGAGTCTGCCCGTGGTCTCAGGGTCAGAGGGGAGGGGATTTGTGGAAGAACATGATCCGCTACGTCTTACCCTTGAAACAGATTTGTGCTGTGTACAATCCACAGTTACCTGAACACCTTTTATAGCAAACATCTCTCTCATACCAGGACATTTCGGACAACTGATGAAAGCTGTACAAAACTGCATCTTAGAAGACTGATTACTGGATATTTTGAAGCATTAAACAGATCTGCTGTATACGAAGAACCCTCAGCTATCGGCGTAACTGTTAATGCTTCAGTGTTAGAATAGGATTAGCTATGGTAATTTAAATTTGGTGCTTTCTATACTGTGTAACATTTGTGTGACCAAACGTGGCACTAATTCATTTACTTTATGGGAGACTTAAACAGCTTCCTGCATCGTATCCCAACATGGACCCATTTCCACTTCAAGCTCCTGAAGAGGATAGACCGCCTCAAAGCCATTGTGCTTCCTGTTTTTTTAACAAACACAAATGTAATCTCCTTCAATGGCTCTCAGTGCGCCCTTTACTATAGTCGACAAATTCTGCTTCACTGGTCGTGTGTGATCAGATGGAGTCAAATGGAGGAGGAGCAGCGATTTGTTGGTTGTTTTGGGCTTACGTTTTTACTGCAGATAGGCCTCAGAGTCCTTTTATGAGTAAGCAGGGTGTTACTATGTGGCATCTATATGAGGATCACAGTGTTTACATGAACCACAGAAGGGCGCTCTTATCCAGTGAACCATTACAAAACACTGCACTAAAGCAAAATAAAAAAACAGTCTGAGGACCCAGCTTGATTCAACTTCAGTGCAGTTTCTCAATTCATCCTTGTCCACTCAGAAAAAAGTCCAAAAAGAGCTGTCACGCATCCAGCGATAAAAAAAAAATCTTGAAAATTTAAAGTGCAAGCATATAAAATGAAAATAAAATCAGTTGTTGAAAACAGTCTCAGAAGACAAAGGGTATAAAGTGGGGCCCTAAAAAAATGGCTTGCTGCATTGATGGTTTGGTCTGCTGTTGGGCCAGGGAAGAAATATCTGAAAAACCCCAAAACTTGGTACGCTGACAACGCCCTCAAAACTTTGTTAAAGCAAGACGTCTCTTTAAAGGCCAAAAAAAGAGTTTAAGGAATTACAACTGTCTCTTATGCAAAGACAGAGTTGCCGTTCTTAAGGAGTATAACCTCACACGGCGTTATTCAAGGAAGGAAGTAACTCAAATAATGCTAAATAAGCTAATGTGGCCCAGCTGTCTGAGAAGAAGCGCTCTCGGTGACTGACTTCATGCATTTGGCAGGAAAAGTAAAATATGACTGTTAAATAATTCACATTGAGAAATACAGTTGGTACAAAGGTTGAATAGTTTTATTTATTTATTTATTTATTTATTTTTTGTGGAACACCTATAAGTGCCCCCCTGGTGACAATCAAAGTGACTGGACGCTCAGGGGCCATCAGTTAATTTGAGTTTTAAAGGGTTAAAACTGGCTTTTAGATTTAATTTCACAGACTTTTTTTGTTATTTCACCCTATTCTTTGTCAAAAAAAAACAAAAAACAAAAACTATCTTCCTATGACTGTTTTACCTCTTTTTTTTTTATCATCACATCACTCATCTTCAGGTAACGATTGCAAAAACAAATCAAATATTATACACACATATTCACAATCAGTCCCACAAAAGCAATTTTGGACAAATCTGGCTTCCCAAAAAAAAACAAAAAACATAAAACCTGTGGTTTTATTTGCTCTATTTGTTAATGATCAGTAAGTGAAATATGTTCTATTACTGTTAGCTTTAGCCTGCAGCATTTGGCTGATAAATTACCAGCCTGTGTAATTACTGATTGATTGCATCTTAATGGTTGATTCAAACTGATTTTAAAGCTGAACCACAGTTTGACTCCACTGCACATTGTTTCTTTTTATATACATTATGAGGTCACTTTTCGGTGAGCCTGACTTCTGCCTCTAACCCTGGAATTGCAGTTTAATCAGCATGAACTGTATGGGCAGACATAATGACATGATGGAGGGCTTCATAATGTTCCCCCACTTCATGTACCTAATTGCAGAGAACATAATGACCTACAGCAGTGAACCTCTAAGCCAAAGTGCTGCTCCAGTCAATAAGTGGCCATTTTAATCTGCCAGGGCCCCAGAAGAAGAGTGGAGAGGTCCAGATAATTGTATTATCCGACCGTTGTGTCACACATTTAGTTACCTGGGTAATGATGAGACTAGCATATAATGTTGTGGGAGTTTAATCCTGTGAAAATAAGCTTGGCATCATTAAAAGATTCAGGTATTTAGAGCACTCATTGGAGGGGGAAGAAAGATTTCAACAAAATCAACAGCAACCTAAATTACCATTAGCAGATACAGAACACTGATATACTCACCTGTCCAACAGGTAGTCACATGAGCACTCACTGAGAGTGGTGTCAAGCGTAACTATTGAATCTCTTCCTTGCTCTGTTTTGTCCTGTCAGTGGGAATAGCATACTCAGGCTGTTTGCACAATCTCTTACAACAGCTACCTGTGCCTAAGAATATATAGGAGTAAGAGTGAGAGCAGGGAAAAAGTTAGCGAATGGCACTACAACACAAAATACAGAACCTTTTTTCACCCTGTTAAAACAATGGCCCAAGTCATTTTTTTTATTTTAAAAAAAAATGAGTTTTTGGCTTGCATCATCTCTTGACAATGCTGCCCATCTCTGGTAAGATCACTTAAAGCTAAAGGAGCTAAAATGATCATGCTTCCAATGGCCTGTGTCAAGAGGGTGACTTACGCTATTTTATTTCCTGCATAAGTCAAAATTTTGGATTATTTAAGATAAAATGTGTGACTTGGGGCAATTTAACAAGCTTTCATGATGGCAGCTCACTAGCATAAAGGCTAGAGTAAAATGCTGTGTAGTCATTTAGCATAAATTTCACAACTTATAGTTTAACGACAAATTTAGCTAATTCTAGCTAGCTACCTATTCCTGGCTAGCCAACTTATTCCTCTAACCAAAATGAGCACAATAATACCCCTTAAAGGATAAGTTTGTTTTATACAGCTTTTACATTGTTTATAGAATGAAGTAGAAGAAAATACTCACCCAGAAGGCATTCCTGATCCAAGCAGTGCTTCAGGAGATATTTAGATCCAAAATCGTGCAGCGGACGTCCGTATAATGGGATCCATTGGGGCCTAGACAGCGCCGCTCCTAAAACTGCATTAATTGTCCAAAAACTCTTGGTTTTCACCAATATTCCATCATGGTCCGCTCCGAGATAGTCCTCTGTTGCAGTCTGTGGAACTCCAGACAGCGCTGTGTGGCTGTACTGACCTCTGAACTGACGAAGACTTTGTTTACGTTTGTCCCTCAAAGAAAGGAGTCAGCTCTCCAGAGAGTACTGCGCATGCGCAAACAAAGTCTTCGTCAGTTCAGAGGTCATTACAGCCACACAGCGCTGTCTGGAGTTACACAGACTGCAACAGAGGACTATCTCGGAGCGGACCATGATGGAACATTGGTGAAAACCAAGAGTTTTTGGACGATTAATGCAGTTTTAGGAGCGGCGCTGTCTATGCCCCGATGGATCCCATTATACGGATGTCCACGGCACAATTTTGGATCTAAATATCTCCCGAAGCACTGCTTGGATCAGGAAAACCTTCTGGGTGAGTATTTTGTTCCACTTCATTCTATAAACAATGTAAAAGCTGTATAAACCGAACTTATCCTTTAAAGTTTTGAAATTAAAGAAATGTTTTTGCTTTTTGGTAAGAGATGTATGAGTATGTCCATGATTGACCTGACATTTGTTCAATTTAGGTTGGAGTTATTTCAGTTTTGAGTTTGCTTTATTGAATTAAAGGACAGTTATTGGTCAGGTTTTGAAAAGTTGTCAAAACTGGATGTTGGAAATGGGTGAGGTTTAATAAAAGAAAAAAAAACAGCAAAGAAGACTTGGAGAAGTGAGGAAAGAGACTGGCTCCTGGTCAATTTGATTTACCTGACATTTGTTTAATTTAACTCAGGGTAATTTCAGTTTTGAGTTTGCACAATGGAATGAAAGAGCAGTTTAAATCAGGTTTAAAGTTGACTAAGTCACACAAGAATGTTAGAAAAATTGGCCTAAGTCACTTTATTCTTTAATGATACATGTCAACGGTCGTCCACTATAAAAGTCTTTGTGATTAAAATGATAAATAAATATCATATGCTCTGTATTTGGTAAAGTTTTTGTGTTTTCCCAAAAACTTGATAAAATGACTTAGGCAATTGTTTCAATAGAGTGGCGATATGTGTTTTTCTACAATGCATGACTTCTTTTTACATTACATGTAACAATATATGTAGAATGAAACTAAAACTGTGTGAAAACATTTGACTTTGAATGGTTTTTTTTCTTACTAAAAACCTTACCACCACTTCTTCACTTTAGCTCAGATTAAATCCTTTTCCACTGCTTTTTTCAGGCTGCAACATTTTGTAGTCATGAGTCATAGCTTGCTTTCACCTGTGGCATCCTTCCCTATCCTGCATGTGTGTGAAGGGAGCGATGTGCAGGAAGCATAAAAACACATTTGATCTGAACCTGTGTCAATGCACGCTTGAATGGCGCTTCCTTGGATGAACCCCCGGACATTGTTGCATTTTAATGCCCTTCCAGCTCGGCATTAGCTGTCCACACAGCTGCAGAGATTACAAGTTTACCCTGAACCCACGCTCATCAGTTACACTTCATGATGCATTTATGATGAAGCGGCTTGGAAGTTTTGATTTTGGCTGGCAGCAGAGGCACATCATAAAAGCATGGTTTAGTAAGGGTGACAAAAGGCAGGGAGGGACACCCATTTCTCTTTCAGAATGTCAAACGACATTTATGTGAGATGTCTGGGACTCAAGCTTTTAACCTTGTTAAGAGAAAGTGAATTGGGATGTTGATGTTTTATTTCTGCTTCATTGAGCATCAGGTTATCAGTGAAAATGACTTTGTCTCACTGTGGTAGAACGGGTTGTTTTGCACATTTCACACAACAGAAACAGAAACAGAAAAAGGTCATTCACGGTTTGATTGAAATGAGCAGAAAACCATCGGTCACATCTTTCAGCCCCAGGTGTCAGCTGAACACTGAAGGCACTGGCTTAATGCTAGAGACCATCAGTAAGCTGTCACCTCCACCATCTATCCAAACACAAATCTAAAGCCTGCTGAAGCTCTGTGGCAGGTGCTACTTATTTGTCAGGGATTTCACATTGTGTAGCCAAGAATTTTCTTTCTCTTCAACTTCAGCTGGCTCACAATAAAATCTCATCACCAGGAGCAAGGTTATTTTGGCTGAGCTTACACTGCGTTAGTTTGAAAGCCTAAAAGATTCAAAAGCAGGTCAAATTCACACTTTGGAAAAAAAAAATCACACATATCCTCGCTCAGATTTCCATAATACACAAATAAAACATTGTAAAGTGGCACAAAACATGCTACAGCAGAAGATTATCAAATGTGCCAAAGGTTTTGAGCCTAACCACAACCATTAAGTGAGAATTTTCTGCTTTTTCCTGTCCTTCAGGCTATCTTTAGTTAGGGATGGGCATTGATAAGATTTTATTGATACCAATGCCATTAACGATTCCTTTATCAATTGTTCCTTTGAAAATTCAGTGTACAAAAAGTAGGCTATACAGGTTTTCTGTGTCAAAATTTTTTATTGATTTTATCAGTAAATAAATATAAAAAATGTAAAAATGGTCACTGGATCTGTATATCTCTGGATGAAAACTAATAAATACAAATCTTTGCACACAAAATAAAGTCTGGTCGCTTTGGCGTAGAGTCAACAAGGGAATCGTTAAGAATAAAGACTAATGACGTCAATGGATCAAACCATTTCTAATCGATTCTTGAAAGAAGATATTTATCGATACCCACCCCTATCTTCAGTAGTGATGGGTACCTTTCACATTTGAAACGATACGGTACCAATGACCGGTATCTGGCAATTGGTATCGGTTCTCAACAGTACCAATTTTCGGTACTTTTTGTGTTTGTGTGGTAAAAAATATAAATTTGTTCAATAATAAAATCTCATGTCTGTCTCTATGTCAGCCCTCTGATTGACTGGCGACCAGTCCAGGGTGTACCCCGCCTCTCGCCCTATGACAGCTGGGATAGGCTCCAGCCATCCGTGACCCTGAACAGGATAAGGGGTTCAGAAAATGAATGAATGAATAAATAAAATCTCTCTTTTTTTAATTTAACATATCAAATTTTTCGATATATAACCTTGTAACGCTGTGTTCATGACCAGCATGGAAAATCACCAACTCTTCCACTCCCTCACAGTCACAAGGATGCATTTAGGTACCTAAGCATGGTACCTTTCGATTCTACCTGAATCGGTACGCGGTATTTTTGACTGAAGTCTGTGAAAGTACCTAATTTGGTACCCATCCCTAATCTTGAGTGCATTTTTGTAAATACCAAGTGCAAAGCTGCTGTAAAACCATTTTGTTATTTTAGCAATAATGTCTTTATTTCCCTTCTAAACTCTTTACTGGTGTTTGACTTCCCTTGAGTACTCACCTATACCTAGTACCAATACCACTAGTACTTTTGATACATTAAGTTTTTAATTAACCGCAATAAATCATTTTAAACAAAGGCAGCTCAGTCAGTCTACCATTAAGTCTAAAAACAAAACACAAACAACTCTCTCTGAGTTTATGTTTTGTTTTTAACAAATTAGCAAAAGTGCAAATAATAAATAAAACTAACATCTGTCAGAGTTCTAGTATTTACATTTTTTTAAATAAACTGAAGTGCAAAATAAAACAGTTTTAACCGTTAACTCCCCCTGCTTCGTTCATGTTGTCTGAACAGGACATGAGGTATATTTGTCGTGGTGTCAAACCAGCAATGCAGTGCCAACTACTGGTGAGGAGGTCTCCCTGGACGTAGGATTTTTTTGCCTTGAGTATCGGCTGTAGGTAACGTCAGCCTTCATGAGTACAGATACCTTGAAATCATCTCTAGTACCGGCCCAATAACCAACACCAATATCAGTGCTCACCCATCCCTAGTCATACAAAGTCTTGTCTTTAGTTGTGAGAGGTTTTAAGAGTTTCACAGACTTTTCAGGGATCTGTAAAACCCTTAATTACATCAGATAGATGCAATTGGCATCAGATTTAACATCACATCTAGTTCACACTGTGGGGGAAAACAAACTAATAGCGACAATCCTGAAAAGTGCTTATTTGTCCTTCTGCACCATAGGCAAACAAAATGTGAAATTGAAATTTCATCTGGCTGAAAAGAAGCACTGCGCCGAGTATGAAAACACAGTGGCTGCAATCCATCCTGCATGAGCCCAAGCCTGGTCGCCTGTTTGAAAAGGCTGAGCCAAATAATTTGGATTGCTAAAAAGTGTTAGTTTGTTTCCTGTTTATTGTAGAAAATACATGGTAGTTAATACCAGCCTCAGAGAAAGAACACTTACAAATGCTTGGATACCACTTCCATCCCTTCTTTTTTGGCTTCTTGCTGTTGTGATTCTTCTATAAATTTGATGTTATCCAGATTTCCAGCATTGGAGTAAATTGTGGATATTATCTGATGAGTTCATGAGTCATTCAGTAGGTTGTAGACTCTATAGGCTAAACTCTCACATATGCTGACAATTTGGATGACCATTCTGCTCTGACCAGATGTCCCCGCAACTTCATGGAAAGCCAAATCGGATATTTATCCGCCAAGAACTTGTCATATAGTCTTTCCCCGACTTAAGTTTTTTCCTTTGAGTGATTCAGTGACTTTTTCTGCCAGTAGAGAAAGTTAAAATGCAAAAATACACCAAGTGTGTAAAATCCAGACATTCCTCTGAGAGCCACCAGAATTAATGATGACTTGTTTTGAAGGTTTTTTGACAGGCTGAAATTAAATCTCCCACGTATCCTCAGTGGGATCCAAAGCTCCCCAGAACAAAATACAAATCCTTTGTTTGTCTTCTGATGAATACTCTTTGTATCTTCACTCTTCATATTTCATTGATAAGTAGCACCAGTGTTCACGCTGCTGCTGGCTGTGGAGAGAGCTAACCGTCTGTTTGACTCTTGTCTCCAGCTTGGCGCTCATTTTTTAGTCATTAACTCACGTAAACATCCCATCTGTCCTCTGTTCACACTTCCTTTTTGTCAGCACTCTTCACCACTTTGTGTATCAACCCAGGCGTGTGGGGATTTCCTGTGTTTTCGGAGAGGATCAGAAAGCTCTGGAATAGTCTGTGATAGTCGCAGCCAAGATGAAGTATAAGTAACACTCAGCTGATAAAATTTTCACCCTCCAAACAAACAAATGAAACCCTGCAAGAGAGTTGTTGTGTTTTTTTGTTATTTTGTAGGTGGAAGTGGCAGTCTCTGATTCTCAAGTTCCCACATTTACATTTGTTTAGTCGTGAGCCACGATTTCAACTCCTTGTGGGATGTGAAACGTTTAAATTAAAGCACAAAATATTTGCTTTCCTCTTCCCTCCACTGTTTACTAGCCTGCAGATATTACTTTGCAGTTGCAGATACTTCAATTCCAGCCGGGCCTGGGCAACCATCAGAATTTAATTAAAAGCTATCACAGAAAGATTGTGTCCTCGCCCAACAACAGAGCGTTTGAAGTTTGGACTGGCTAAATTGTGTTTACTTCTTTGCAGTGTTTCTGCGAGGAACAGCATTTTTCTGTTTTTTTAACAGAAGGGGGTCTCTGAAGGAAAGACCAAGTCTTAAAAGAAGCTTTGTAAATGGAGCATATTAAGCTTTTGTTGGCTCGGTGACAAGTTGGTTTTTATTTTGTCTCAACTTCTTTCCTTAGGAGGCTGGTTTCACGCTTTTATCTTGATACACTCAGAATACATGCAGCAAAATGAGTCAGACGAATAACCTGAAGGCTACTAGCATAAAAGGCACAGTGATGACCCCCGTTTTCAAAGATAACTGATTCTTCTTCCATCTTTTGTTTTAATTAGCTTTGAGTATTTTGACAAGAAGTTTTCTTGACTAGTTATTGGTTATACAAACATCCAGATCAGATATCAGGCTCATCTATTCAACTCAAATTAGAGAAGCATGAAGTTACCAAACATCATTCTCAGTCTCATCCTCATATTGAGGAAAGGAGATTGTAAAATTACTATTGGTATCAGCTGATACCAATGCTAAGATATTGTTGGTCTTAACCAAAATGAAGTAAATGCAAGATGGATAAATCAGTTTTTATGTGTGAGAGTTTGCTCCATTTCTTAGTGATAGGGAGGAGGAGGGTGAAAAGATGACACAGAGTAAGGAGAAACATTTTGATAAGTATGACTTTAACTTTGGTTCAGTGTCAAATTTAGCATCCAACATACCCTCCCTTACTTACCCACACTCACCCTCACTTACTCATGTATTACTAAAATGATCCCAAGCTTAATACGGTCCACTTTAAAAATCTAGCTGGCATCTTTGTTCAGAACAGAGTTGAGACTTTTTAGGATAAGATAAAGTTTTATAGAGAGATAAAGGTGTAATTTTTACACACATGCTGCACAGAAAATGCAGGCATGTTAAGCTTAATGCTAAAAGCTGCAAGAAAAGGATGAGAAACGTGTCATGTGAGGCATCACTTTCAAAAAAATAAATTAAAAGATTTAACTTAAAAAAAATAAATAAATAAATAATAAAAAAACAGTTTCTTGCAATGAAAGAAAATACATATATATTTATTTTTTAACTATTACTTTACAGCAGGGGTTCCAAAACTTTTCTTTGCCAAGGCCCCGATTCAGCATTTGCTTCTGGCCGGGACCCCCCTTTGGAAACCAACGGACAACGTTTCAAAATCTTAAAAGAAATGTCAACTTTAAAAATGTATTGTCTAACTTTTATTCACTTTTCAATAATTATTCCCATTTTCACAAAAGGGAGAAGGGGTTTCAGGGCTCTGTATGCCAAGGTGGGATACTCCCTTCTCACATGTAGCCAGAAGTTAGACAGGGAAAGATCCTAAAACTTCAGTTCAATTTCTTAGATAGCTTTAAAATAGGCACAAACCGCCAAGTTTACACGAATCATATCATCATTATGCTGAGACTTGAGAATCCGACGATTATGGCACTTTACCTGTTGTATGTTTAGGACAAATTGTTATTTGAATAAAAAAAAAGAAAGAAACAAAGTATAATAATAATAATAATAATAATAATAATAATAATAATAATAAAAATAATAATAATAAAAATATCCAATTTTCCCTTCCCTCTAATTTTCAGAGGCCCCCATGGTGTCCCCACTTTGAAAACCACGGATTGGCAGGTCATGTAACAAGTTTTTGCTGTACTTTTCAGTGATTATTCAACCTTCTGATGACTTCTTGTGAATTTGAAAAACTAAATGAAAGCAAAAGTTGACTTTTCTCAAGGGGAAACTGCTTTGAGGAGATGACACAAAGCAAGCAAGCCACTCAATAACTTTTGGGGGATATTAGCTTTTCATAAAGTAACACTAGCCTTAAAATTTGTTGGCCTGTAAAAAAGAGTTTGTGGGATAGTTTTTCAGAATACCTCTAAGAAACTAGAACCTTAACTTTCTGACCTCTAAATCAATGAAAAAGAACACAAAACCTTTTGATCGTTTCCTAATCTGCTATATAAAGCACACTGAGCAGAGTATTACAGTATCTACAAAAGAAGTCTGAAAAGCCTGGTAAGCATCACCCTGTTTTATGCTCTAGTTCTTGGTTTGGTGGGTCATTCTCTGTGGAAAAGTTTGGTGCTGCATCTGACCCACAACCATTGCTCTACGAGCGAGAACTAAGTGTTCAAGACAAGTGTACGCTACTCAAGGACATTTATCCTTAGGGACATCATTTGGCACAAAATGGGTTCACCCACTCCTCTTCACACAGGCACGACCTAATTCCAAACTTTTCACCCCTTTGCCCTTCACACCTTCTGACTCCTAATTTTTCAGCTACACAGAAGCTCCAGCAAAGCTTAACCTTTGACCTGGGAGACTGATACAGACATATTTTATCACCCTACTTGAATTATGCTATAGATGGGTGCTTTGAGTGGAAATAAAGTGAAGCTTATAGTTCTAACTTTTACAAACTTTTATAAAAATATGCAATAAGAGCTGTTAAGCTGCTTGCTGCAAGGGGACGCTGCTCCACACAGTTTTTGTGAAAGAGGGATCCAAAATAGAAACTAATGAGCACTCAGCCTTTTACACAGATTGTGTAAATTGGTGCAAAATAGAAAGCTGTTCTGTTCAGTAAATGATCATTAAATGTCCAACTCTGAATAGAGGAACAGAGCTTCCCAAACCCTCTGTTATGAAACAAAACTGCACAAACACTGGAAGTATCCAATGGGTACATCATCATAATTGGGCATCCACTGGGACACAAGAAACCTGCCACCAAACAGTTTTTTCTCTACAATGTAGTGACAGTGTGTGAAAACAGGAACCACGTATTAGAAACTAAATGTGAGACAATAACATGTCAACAAAACAACAAGAAGGTGAGGCCTGTGTTGTAAAATAACTTTCCTCATTATATCAGTAACTTGATTCAGGCGTGAACTTCCCCACTTAAAAGTTTTGGCTAAATCAGTCACTAATCCAGCTGATTCAGCTGCTGCACACTTCACAGAGATGAGATGACTCAACTGTAATGAATTTATCTGAGTAAATAATGGCCTTAATTTAGAAGTGAAAGCACCAGACCTCCTCTGAATGTATTCCTCACCAACACACACGCGCACACACATACACACACACTCTCCATCAAGCTGACACCCAATAACCCAGCCCATGATGGCCCAGCTCCATCAGATGATAAGATACACTCTCTGATATTTCCACATCTGACTCATGATCTTCCACTGACCAGAGGCAAGGACAGGAGGGTGTCTTAGTGAGGATCTCTGTCCTTCACTTCAATGCTGCTGCAATGCTTCACTCTCGGTTTGCCAATGTACAGCCACACATCAGTAACCCAAGGGTGCGAATGCATTAGTACAACTTATGTGACCCCTGTTTGACGCCCATACACTGGTGGATGGTTGGAGACCATTTCAAAAAGCACAGAGTACAAAATCTCCCCCAGTATAAAGATAAATGAAAGAAAAAAGAGAAAAATGCAGTGTAGCATGACATTTGTTCTGCTCCACACCAAATAGTGTATCCTGTGTAGACAACTTTATTTTTAAATGATGCTTAAAATTTCACTTGTTGCCAGTCTGGGTGCATAAATCTCTTATGTTTGTATCTGAAACTGTGGGAACAATTTGTAAAAATCCAGTGTCATCAATGTTCATTTTATGAATAAGATCATTATCATCTATCATACGACTATGATCTTATACAAAGGCCCAACTAGGGACAAGAGATGGAAACTAGCACTTGCTACAAACTCTCTGTGCAGAACATCATATTCATGCCTTTTATGAAACTACATTAAACTGCCCGGTCAAACAATGATGAATTCATGATGTCAAAGCTCCAATGAGCGACTTTTCAGCTAGTGTTGACTTTTACGCCCCCTGTGGACAGAGTGTAAATGTTTCTGACAAAATACCTCATCCTGCTTTCTTTAAACAGTCAATTGTATCCTTTTCTGTACATCTTGCAGAGGAAAAAAAAGCTTTATTTTAGTTTTTGAGTCACCTGGTTTGGCATCTTGGTAGTACCAGGCACTAAAACTCGCAGAACTGAATTTATTGATAACCTTGCTTGTCTTGAATGTCAGGGTATTAGATATATTACTTGAACTGATACGCTGTTTCATAACAATATTAAAATTACTCTCAGCAACCTAACCTTAAAAAGACTGTGAGGAGGACCTGTTTAAACAGGACTGCAGCGACACCTTTTTGTCTGGAGTCTCACGCACTATCATGTTTCTTAACAAGGTGTGCATTTGCTTTGGAAATTGATAGAGATCAACTCTTCTTTTTTACACTTTTCTTTGTTCAAGACAACTTTTTAGCAGATACAACATGACTTGAGGTGTTTATCAACAGTTACGTAGTACTGTTGTTGAAACGTGACAATAAGCAAACTTTGTCAGTTTGTACTGTAGTTTAGTAGCTGGCTATAGCACTACTCTCAGCCCTGCCCCCTGAGACGTGTCTATAATGTGTAACGTTAGTAAATCCTGGTTATGTCCTACCAGTCATTTACCAAGCAGAGCTAACGTAACCTCACTCTTCATTTTATTGATAGACTCTCAAGTTTGAAAAGACCACTGCAGAATAACTACTGACTGTGGGTTGGAATGAACATTATCACAAACAGTTTAGCCCTTTTAGCCTTTAGCTTGTGCTCTATCACTCTTCCATATAGCTTTCTTCTGCTCCTCTGTCCTTTTTCTGACTGAGAGTTAGGCCCCAGTTTCCACCATCACTACAAAATGAATCCAAGAAATTTTCAGCAGAAAACTACATAACTTCATCTGGCGTGGTGTTGTCATAGAGACTTGGACATGCAACAAATTAATCCTGTCCTGCTTGACCCAATCGAGAAGCTGAGAAGTAGCATTTATAATCTGCATTGGTGCTGATAATCTTGTTTTAAAGTGCCGATTACAATCAGGCATATATCTGGAAGGGAGACATTTTTAAGAACACTTAGAAACCCCTCACAGCCCCTTTAAATTCAGTTTCTGATAAAGTGAACTTTTGCAAAGCTGTTTCATACACTGCAACAACTTCTATTGTAAATCTGTATGTGTCGTGTTTTCCCCAACTCTCATTTTGACTTGTCAGATTAAAAGAGTACAGGTGAAAGAAAGGTGTGAAGCCATGGCAACAAAGTCTAGAAGATGAACTGACCCTATAGTGGATGTATTTAAGTTTGCTCTAAGGATGTATAGAAAAAAACACAGAGCAGACAACTTCATGTGGGTGTATGCACAGTCTTACTCAGCATACTGTTTGTGAAGAAGTAAATTAGAAAGAGATTATTCGAGAGGCAGTCTGATCTCAATCTTTCTGTATTCCCAAAAGATTGACATTATTATTGCCCAAATGAAGGAGTTAATAAACGCCAAACAACCCTCATGCAACAACCTGGATGCCAAATTTTAAGTAAATGTTAGTAATATCAAATTGGACATTGCATCCTTTTCACACTGCATTAATAAAAGCCAATCACTCATTGCTTTGGCTGTAAAATAGCCTCTAAATATTTACAGGGCATTCCTTGCTTTTAATGGCCTGTAAAACCTGCAGAGAAAAACAACACAGAGCTAAGTGTGGAGGCAGAAAAGCTTCAGCAAACCAGAATCTGGTTTTCAAACACACCTGAAGTGTTGCAACAATAATAGACACCCTACTTTTTCTTTTCCTCAGTCGTCCTCATTTCACTCTGCAATATGAACTTCATTATTTACACCTTCCTGTCCTCTTTTTCATTTTCTCTCTTGGACAAACAACCAATTCAAAACCCATCTCTAAAATCCACCTTGTACACTTTCCCACATGACATTCTCCTTCTTTTCTATCTGAAGCATTTCTCTCCATCTCTCCACTACTTTACTAATCCCCTCGCTGCCGCCAAGTTAAATGAATCACCCTCTATGTTTCTTCTTCCAGTTTTCACCCTCCATGCCTCCCCCACGCCCTCATCAGATTCTGTCTTTTACACCTGCCTTCTTCCTTTCTTTTGCACTCACACCCCTCCCCTTCAAAGAGCAGACAGGGACTGGCAGGAGAGCGTATCATTTCTCAGAGGAGGGTGCTGTCAGTTGACTGCTCTCCAGGCTAAGAGCTGCTCTCCTCGCCCCTGGGTTCACAAAGTCACAGTTCTGTTCCGCTCCTGGATTATGCAGATCCTAATTTCCTCCCGCTCACACCTGAGGGTGGCAGGGCATGAAATAAGGAAAGTGTTCACTTGCAAATAAAAGTTTCCGCCACCAAGAAAAGAGGGTAGGGGAGAAAGGAGGAAGAGATAAGAGAGGGCTTTGCTGCTGGTCTGAGCGAGAGAACAAGAGAAGAGAGAAAGAAGGGGAAAAGACGGAAAGAGGGAGGTGTGTTTGTTTTGCCCGTCCCCAGACACACCTAACACGCTTTGACTGGAGCTTGTCCCCATTTCCTGACAATAATGAACCCACTCTGCTCTTGTGCCAAATACTTTTTACCAGAAACATCAAAGATACAGAATTCCTTATGCACATGCGTATGATCCATCAGGTTTTGGAGAGAAAGGGTGGTTTCTAATTAGCTTTTTGGCACACGTGTTAAATAATAACAGCCTCATAAATAAATTATCACACACTAGACTCTTTATTTCGCACCTTAACCCCAATTAATCAATTCTGGGAAGAGGAGCGTGAATTCCACAGGTAGTTTTCTTCCAAGATGGATTTTCAGCGAACTAAAACAGCACGTTTTGATATTGTTTCCCCTGATAACTGCCCAACTGTAGCATATATGGATTCACAGGGGTTTAATCTCCTTCAACAATGAAACAATTTTGTAAAATAATAATAATAGAAATAATAATTCCGCGTCCCTTTAAATGAAATTCTAGCATTTTCGTGCGTAAAATGTTGAGTTATCTTGGTAAAAAAAAATCTCGCAGCGTTCGCTGGGGTTGCGCTCGCCTGCGCTGCTCTAACAGTTCGTTTCCTCATCCAATTCCGCTGTATGAGCTGAAAGGCAGCAACACCTGACAAATGGATGGTTGTTGACGGCACGCTGAAGCGTTACCTCGTCTCAACAACACAAATAAAAAAAAAAAACAAATTGATGGACGGAGGTGCGTAAAAGTCTATGAAATGGCGACATGGTTCGTTTTAAATGGTAAAAAAGTTAATTCGAGCAGCTGATGAGAGAAAATAAGTCTCACAAACACAGGGAGAAGAAGAAGAAGGTTGTGTTTTTTGTGCCCTACCTGATAAAGCCTCCTTGGAAAAAGCAGAACGACAAGACATACAGAATCCGAATGACCTGTGGGAGCATCCTCTGGCTCAAAATCTCTCCACAGTCCCGGTGAATAACTTAGAGGGGGGAAAAAACAAATTCGGGAAATCAGCAAATCCACTGAGCAGCTTGTGAGACAGGGCTGGAGGAGGAAGGCATCGTTTCTCTCTCTCAGTGATCCAAGCGCGTCTTTGGGGAAACTTCTCCCCCTCCCACCAAGTCCAGGGGGCTGCACACATCCAAACAGCAGGCGCTCTGCTTCAGGCAGCTGGAGTCCAGTGGTCGGTCAGTCACTCAAAGTGCGTGTTGCTGCTCGGAGTGAGGGGGAGTGTCGGGTTGCGTTTAGGTGGGCTTTTTTTTTCTGTGACAGTATGATTTCGCCTACTGGAGTGTTTTTTTTTCCTCGCTTCAAAAATTAGAAGGAGAAGACGAATTAAAGGAACAGTGGCTTTTGTTTTGATCACTGCTTCATGTGTAATTAGCCTTAATTAGACTGTTGTAAAATACGTCTGAAGTGATACACTGATATAGATTCATTTTCAGATAAAACAAAAGATAGTTTAAGTGGTTTTTCAAGAGAATAAATAGCTCTTGAGTATCTGAAAAATTCAGATAGTAAAATGCTGAAATAATGTCGAATGTGCTGTTTTGTTTGTTTGTTTGTTTGTTTGTTTTTTTCATATGTGGTGCACTTAAGGTGAGTACCTTCAATAATTTAGTCAACTGAGGTTTGAGGTTTCTGGACCATGTTATTTCTCAGCCTTCAAATAAAACTGTAATGAAACCCTGATGATCTAAAAAGAAAATGTTTATCCATCCTCTAGTTCCAAAAGTCACACTTTAGGCTTATTATACTTTAAATATCTGGAATTTACCACCTAGTCTGTGATAGCACTCCCGAGCCGTGATTGTCACATAAACAGGCACTTTGCATAGGCTACATGCAAATTAGTAGCCTAAGTGTCAAAGTATCAATACAGAAGAAACCTCATTTGTCAGCACATTTACTCATCGTTCTCAGATCAACCAAAAAACAACCAACCCAATGTAGTGTGAAGGTAGAGCCGCGTTTCCACCAAGCAGTCCAGTTTGGTTCAGTACGGTTTGGCACGGTTTAGTACAGTTAAGCCTGATCACGTTTGCGTTTCCACAGCAAATTGTGCCCTCTCGTGGTAGGCGGCATGTAAGCCAGATGCCAAAGCTGCATCTGTTAAATAATAGCGCGACGCCATAGCACCGCAACACGGTGTACCCCGCTACTAATAAATCCAACAAAGAAGAAAAATGCAACACAGTAAACAAAGAGCATGGATGGACGACAGCATTTTGTCCTCTCTGTGATTGGCATGTAGCTCTTTGATACAAAGTGCAATCAGCACTTTGAGAGCGGATCAGTTCAGTCTGGCACCCATGTAAAAGGGCCCCAAATAGTGGGAAGGCTTGTCTTGGTTATATTGGGATCTGTCCCAGGATAAGTCAGTAGAAACGCCACAAAATGCACGCCATAACGAGACAAACCATACCAGTCTGCTTGGGCGTGCAACCACAGGAGGATGTTCAGTTGGTTGGTTCCCTCAACATTTAGGGAACGTTACACTTTGTAGATAAACCAAAGGCTAACGTTCTCTTTACGTTCTGTGTTACTAGAGTTATTCAGTGCCAGCTCACGTTTTATTAGGCTTTATGTTTTATGTTAGGGTCTACATTTCTTTTTGATAGGTAGTTATTGATACAGATTCCTTATTTCAGACTAAATTAGTTCAGATTACGTGTTATCCCTTCTAAAACAAATCTGAGCAAATGATTCAATTCATTTCAGCCTCAGGCTATATTACCTGGCCTAAAAGCAAAGCAAAGCAAGTGTCTGTGTTGGAAGCTCTGAGATTCCCTTTGACTTGGTCACCAGAGAAGAGAGTGCTAAAAATAAAAGTTTATACAGACTATTGGCTTCACAATGTAGACAGCATGTGCTCATGGCTACACCACAGATTCCCCTCTGACTCTCAGTGACTGTTCAGTATTAGCTGTGTTGCTTTCTCACTAAATAATCTCTGATCACAGGAGAGAACTTCACATACAGAGTGCTATGCAACTAAAGGGTCTGCTGTTGATTCTTCACAATTTCAGAAGAAAAGAGTCTGTGCCGAATGCGAACATACGTTTCAATTCATCAGGTGGACAGAAGCCAGTGTGTAAATTACAGGGGGATTGTGAGATCCTTCAATTGAAGGCCTCAACTGCAAATTTTTGGGTTCTCTTGATAAGTAAACCGTGTTTCACATGGGATGGGTATAATTAATGAACATAGTCTCCCCAGCATCACCAGTCTGTTTCTGAAATTGATTTTTGAAGCAGATCGGCTTTTTTTGGCTTGGTGTGTATTTAACTTCCAGCCTCAAGTGGACAGTTGAGACACAGCAGATTTTAGCACTTCCGCATTGTCTCATATTTTTAGACCAGAGGATGCCGCTTGGTATTTCACCATAGGTTGGTTGGCTGGGTTCATATGTTCAAGTATGTGTGTGTATGTGTGAGCGCAGCACGAGGGTCCTATTTGGTTGCAGGGTAGAGTTGCTTCGTGGTCTTGTTGCTGTATGCACAGCACAAACACGTGCAGACTCTCACACAGACACAAGCACACTCCGCATAGCAGACAGACTGTCAGGGAAAGTAATACCTCCTGCAGCACTAGTTAGGGTAGACCTTCTGATTGTTGGTCCGAGGCACCTGTTACTTAAAATGATCATATGTGATCATCAGCTTTCTGGAGTTTGAACGTGTAAATGTTCTTTCACAGTAGTGAGTGACAGTTTTGTATCTCATTCACACTGCCAGTGATTATCACCAAACCCACAAACCCAGTGTGAGCACATGGGTGAAACTTCAAATCTGCCTGTTTCAATCGTCAAAGTAACACTGAGGTTATAGATATAACAGTTAAGTACAGGCCTAAGATCATGCTGATTTTTGACCCTAGAACTAAAATGCCAAAAGAACACCCCCAGTTCTTTCTCAGAACGAAAGCTGTAAAACAACAAAAATAAAATAAATAAAATTAAATTAAATGAAATTAAATAAAACAAAATAAAATAAAATAAAATAAAATGAAATTAAATAAAACAAAATAAAATAAAATAAAATAAAATAAAATAAAATAAAATAAGATAAAAAATAAAATAATATTCCTTCAGTTTCCAGTCTCCATGACTTTTAGGGTTTGTGTCCACTGGTGATTTTCTTATTGCAGTCCCCATTTCCATAATTGTACTGGCACCTTGATAGTGACCATTAAGTCTGTTTTATGTTGCTCTTTGTGCTTCATATTAGCTTTTACTTGGGTATACATTATAAATAAAATGTATTAACATTGAAAAGGCAATGTGCTCTGTCACTAGCAGAAGCTCTAGACCTGGAAACTGGACCCATAACTCCCCCACTAGAATTGGTCACCTGCCATAGCTGATGACTTTGTTGATATCAGAGGACCTGGTGGTGTTTGAAGGTTAAACCTTTCCAGCTATAATCACACTGACAATGTGACGGTGTTCCTGTCCTACCAAGACATACATGCTGTTAGTGGACACAGGCCTTTACAGTCACATCTTTAAGGATTGTTTCGTAAAGCGTGAGGTGTCTGTGACAGTACGCCTAACCTCACTTTACTGGTGGCTATGGATTCTGTCTTCCCATTGGAGATAAATCCCTGTGTCTATCAGATACTGACAGGATGTCTTTCAGTCTTGCAGTGTCCCAGGTCGTAGATCAGTGCATCCACACCTTTAGGACCCATTAAAGCCTCTGTATATTAGAGATCGCACAATGTGACACATCCCTCACAGGGCCTGAACATCAAATTGCTTCTGTTGCACCCATTCGTCTCCCTGTGGAGATTCCACCTAACATATCCAGTGTTTCCGACGCAGGCACCAGTGTCACTCTTTTCTGTTCGCCCTATGTGAGAAAACACAGCAGATTAACCTTTAGTCTCATGCAATTACTCAATCTCCTTGTTCCTCCTTCACTGGAGCACGGGCATTAAAGATGCATTGCATTTCTCGGTTTTTATCCAGGGATGAAAAACCACGAGCCTCTCTGCTTTTCATTCCTATAACTCATTTAAAGCATTTGTTATTAATACCATTCAGAAAGCAGTTTCTGTGTTTGACTCTACGAGCTGGCAGGGCAGCTTTCATCACTGTAGTGGAAGTCAAGATGTTTGAAACATTATATTTATTGAAACAGCTGTCTCCCTTAGTTTCTCATTGCTGAAATGCCAAAAGTGAATTCTGACACTGCGGTAACCTTCTGCTTCTTCCCTACCATCGTGCATTTTTATTTATTTTGAAGCCGGCAGCAGAAACCTGAGAGGCCATCTGTGTAGCGCAGCAACACATGAGCAAAGTGAAGATAGGGTGAGTAGATGTGAAAGTGATTGGAGAAACAGAGAAAATGAAAACCTGAGGGTCTGTGTTGTTGGCAGTGGAAGCGTCAGTGTTGTTGTCCTCGGCAGCTGGCTAGCTGTGCAGCTTTTGCGTGAGTGCTGACATTTGAGACCGGAAGGTTCTCCTACAACAAACCATCTGTGCCCACTGGTTTTTCATAGAAAGGAAGCAGCTTCTACTATGAGTCATGAAATGTTACTAGAAAAACTGTGAAGGTGAGGTTCTCGCCAAAAAAGTCACACATCTGAGTAAACAGAGCTTTTTCAGATGGTCAGTAAAGGTACTAGCACCCCATTAAACAGCAATTATCTGTTGTCAACAGGGCTGGATGGGAGGACATGGCATGAAGATAATCCAGCTCCTGGTCTGTTGAGTAGATTGTTATAATCCAGTGATTTGTTGGAACAACCTGTATTAAAGTAAGCCATGTCTTGTTTATCTTTGTAACTTGGTAGCAGGTGAATGTGGAAAGGAGCCCAGTGATGTAAATACAAACATAGCTTAGTGGTTAGTCCTGTAAAGCAGAATCTGTATCTCTTTTGAGACTAAAAGTCTAAGACATTTTCCATCCATCCATCAATTTTCTATACCGCTTGTCCTGTTCATGGTTGCGGGTGGCTGAAGCCTATCCCAGCTGTCGTTGGGCGAGAGGCGGGGTATACCCTGGACTGGTCGCCAGTCAATCGCAGGGCTGACACAGAGACAGACAACCATTCATGCACACACTCACACCTATGGACAATTTCAAATGACCAATTAACCTGATGAGCATGTTTTTGGACTGTGGGAGGAAGCCGGAGTACCTGGAGAGAACCCACGCATGCACGGGGAGAACATGCAAACTCCACACGGAAAGGCCCACCGGCCGAGGTGGGGATTTGAACTGGTGACTTTCTTGCTGTGAGGCTAGCCGTTGCGCCACCGTGCAGCCCCTGAGACATTTTCAACAACCCTAATTCAAGATATTTTATAATATGGCTTTGATTCTTTTGAATTAGTTTCTGTAACACCAAATTTCATCCCAAACCCTGATTTCCAATGGTCCCTCATCAAGTCATTTGCCATTTAAACCAGATTGCAATGGATTTCCATTGATACATATTTTTATATTAGTGTCACTATTGAGAAGTCCAGATTAATTCAGCTGCAGGCTACATTTAAATGCAGTCAATATCCAGGTTAAGGTCAATATTCAGGTTTCTGAAACACTCAGAATAGCCCGTTATAATGCATGAGCAAACAGGGTTATTCCTTTTTCATAGTATCCCAATCAGCGCAGCAACGCACAGACAACATCATGATGCAATTTTCACTTTTTTTTTTTTACTGTATCCATAGCAACAGCAGCAACAACAACAACAATGGCACGGCGGACTTCCTGTCCTCAATAGACCAAGATTCCTTGTGAACAACCATGGGCAGAACACAAACCAATTTTTCTTTCAATGGGGATATACCATTAGGCATACGGATGACCAAATACTCGGGTTAGAAAAGGAGGAACCCAGGGGTGATTTTCAGGTTTTTAAAAACTGGAATATGAGAATGTTCCATTTTGTTCTAAAAAAGGTTATTGGCGTTAACATGGCTGTGCGCAACTGGGTTATAGCTAATATTCCGAATATGAAATGGTTAAAGACTGCATGTAAACGTAGCCACTGATTTATTTGTATGCAATCCCATGTTTTTTGTTTTGTTTTGTTTTGTTTTTTTTTGGTTTTTATTTTTGTAGTTGTTGTTGTTTTTATGCTTTTGACCTGAACATTGTTGTCAGATACTAACCATAGGCTGTACAAAATATGAATGTAGCCCCAATGAAGTCACCCTTTATTTTCTGAAGAGACATTTTGAAACCCAACTATGAAGGTTGTCATATTAGTGTTCAGCCAATTAAACTTTTGATCAACTTAGACCCTGACAAAGAACTGAAGCTGAGGTGGCCTTTTAGCTTCCCGGCAAACAACGCGTCTACCTGACTGTCAACTCAGCCTTGAGCCCAATTATGTAAATCCACCTATGTCTCCAAGCCCTTAGTTTATCTTAACATGTTATAAAACGAATTCAGCTCCTCACAACAAGATAAATGAGCCACAAAGCCTGACAGTAAACACTTAAAAGTTTGCACCAGGCACTTGTCCAAGCTCAAGGCTCAAGGTGATACGATGCCGGCCTCTTGGCCAAAAACACCAAGTCCATGTTATTCTTCAGCCCTTCCAAAACCCAGCTCATGTATTCAAACAAGATTTGTTTATATAGAATATCATTAGCTCACACCTCTGCAAAAGTAAATGAGCTAGTAGTAACCTAAGAGTCACAAGTGAGTGCTGAAAGCGTCTGCCCTTTCATCATGTCTGACGCCCTGTAACCTCTAACCCTGCACAATCTCAGCTTTCCACTTTAATGCATTGCTTGCCTATGAAAGGTCAGATTTCAGCTGTGGTGATCACTCTGGTCTGTTTCCCTTTCACCCATGCTTCTGCATGCAAAGTGTTCTTTAGCCAACACTTCCTTAATATAACCATGAGCCATGCTTCCTTTTTTATTCTCAGACACATGGAAACCCAGCCTTTTAC
The DNA here is from genome assembly GCF_033239565.1 of Halichoeres trimaculatus. Classification (NCBI taxonomy): domain Eukaryota; kingdom Metazoa; phylum Chordata; class Actinopteri; order Labriformes; family Labridae; genus Halichoeres; species Halichoeres trimaculatus. The sequence goes on along the minus strand of NW_027437185.1, from coordinate 30,277,833 downwards.
AACGGGAACCTAAGGAGAGGCTGCTTTAGATGACATGACACGCTTGTTTTCTTAGCTTCAGACGGTGCAGAAAGAAATACTTTGATGATTTAAACTTGAAATGTGCCTTTAAAATGATAAATTTCCAACATTTCTTTTCAGCCTGTTGTCTTCTTGTTCAGCTTTCCCATACATGCTGTTGAAGTGGTTTTTTTTAGCTGCCTTGTGTTTTTATACTCTCATAGTCCCTGAGAAACAGCTCAGCCTGGCATCAAATCCCAATCTCGAGCCCTCCCCTGAGGGACTGACCTGTGGCTGGCGTGCCTGTTTTTTGGTCGAACCTCTTCCTTATCCTCAGCAGCAGAGTAAATAACTGCATGGCTGTTGGTGTGGGTGAATACTAACAGCTTTGTGCAGCAGTCCATGCTGTTCATGGCCCAAAGAGGCGATTATTCTCCAAATGTTCACACAAACTTACACTAAAATGAGGCTAAGGTGCCATCTTATTTGGTTTTTATCTTAGCTCTCGGGATTTTATTCGAATTTGGTAACAAATGTCTTTTTCTGCCGTGAACTTTGAGTCAGTGCTCTCTGCAGATTTTTCCGTAAATAGCTTGATTCTCAAAATGTACATTGCATCGTCATGATAGGAGAAAAAATTTCACTATGATTCAACACCGTAGATTTATTTAGGTTTGATGAGGTAAGATTTTGCCAGTTAGGTTTAGAAAAAAAAACAAAAAAAAAAAAAACCTTGCAGTGTAAAAGTCACACCTGCCAGTGAAGTCAGCCATGGCCTTACATAGGCAAAACTTAACTCATAGGTGTTATATCTTTAAAAACAAAAGCTCATAAATGATTTCAGTCAAACTCCAATTTTGTAATTATGATTATTTTTATTTATTTATTTTTTAATTAATTTATTTGTTTATTCAACCAGGTTAAGTTTAGCTTTTATGACGGTGTGTCACAAAAGAGCTTCCAGTTTTTTTGCAATCAACCACAGGTGGATTCTTGGTGAACTGCAGTTTTTAGCAGTTAGACATTGGCTTCATACTGTAAGACTTGAGGTTGCTGCTTGATGTATGAACGAAAAAGCTAGCCTATGCAATTATAACAGTTTTTACAGTAGATGCAAATTTTCATTTCTTTTTTCTTTTTTTATTTTTACTTTCCATCAAAAGTCTTATTCCTCCCACTCAGTTTCAATAAGTGTGTTAAATAAACTGCAATGAGACAATTTTTTCCCTCTTTTTTTTTCGTGTGCTGTCAAACATCTTATTGGAGACACCTACATCCCATAGCAATACAAGATAGCCAGGTTCACTGTGGTTGATCAAAGAAGGCATAACCGTTAATCTCATTCTGTTTCTTTTTTGAAATTCTTCATTTTTCAATTCTGAAAGGCAGACATCAGAACAAAAACATAGAAAGGTAATAGAGTTACCTCTGCCATTAAGTGTTTCTTTTCTTATTTAAGTATAAGGACATAAGTTTAACATGGGAGATACCAACCAAGTATGCAGCATGAAAAAGTCTTGAGGGGGAGAAAAATATGACAAAACCACAATCACACAAAAGCTTATTAAGGTTATATAGGGCTTATATAAAGGGGTTTGGGAAGCAACCACGGTCTAGTAATAGCTTTTTTACAGGCAGAGGTCAATTTGCCAAAAAAGGTATTTGTCTCTATTTTTTATTTGGGAACCTCTCATAACACTTACAGTTCTTAGAGTTTAGCATAAGGAAGTTGTCAGTCTTGTTGATGATAGAAAAAGGCAATAACGTTTATCTCATTCTGTGTCATAACTAGCAAAAAACTCTTCAGGAGGACTGAAGTCTGACAAAATCAGCTGATGAAATGCTTTAGAAATACATATTAAATATCATTCAGACCTACTAAAAACCTGAATCTCAGGACCTTTGGAGGTCTTACATACTGAATAGAGTTTTCATCACCCCAACCAAAAGTCAAAGAACTGTTTTTCAAGTCTGTTTTTAAAATGCATTTTTTGTGTTCTTCTTGTTTTGTGTGTCTTTGGTGTAACTTTGCTTCTCCTTTTTATTCAATTCATCTACTGGGGCTGTGTTTGGCTTTGTTTTGTTTGCCATCTGCGGTGTTCTGCTTTCCCATTTGTCAACTCTTGGACCTTTATAAAACCACTCTGGTTTGTTTTTATTTATTTTCTTTATCAATAAGTATCAAAAATCTGTGATGGATAAATCTTTAAAATGTTCAGGTAACAAAATGTGAACCAATGACACCCTCTGATGAGAATTTCTCAAGGTACAAGGATAAACTTATTCAAGAACCCACCTTTCAATGAAGAGCGTGCTTGGTCATATCTAACCTCCTCATACATAAATATGGGACTAAACCCATTTCAGCCTAATCCTCATGGCCTTTCCTGTTTGCATAGTCATGCCTTCAGCTCCAAAGCTTGACTTTAGACTAACTTTATCAAAAGGAAAAGTATGTTTGATACTGATTTCTCTCATGCAGGTAGCACATAAGAGTGATTTTTTCCTGTATGTATACAAACATGTACACCAAAGGAAACCCACTAATTTAAAGCAAAGGAATAAATCAGAGATGTGTCTATCAAAGAGCAAACTTAAGCTCCCATTCAATTTATACACCCAGCTAAAGAAGACAGCCAATTCCACAGAGAGCTGATGGACTTTGACAGACAGACGCGGTGCCTATGTAAGGAATGACAGCGTTGAACAGAGAGCGCCAGAGTCAGTCAGCCAAATTATTGGAAGATTAGAGCGCCAAAGTCAGTCTGACACAATAAAGCTTCTATATATTCCTCATGTTAGAGCTGGTCAAAGACTTCAGTGTGATTCCTGAGTGTGTGGTTCATACAAACCTTTTATTCACAAGCAAGACACCTCAACACCATCTCATTCAGTGTTATATGAAGGTTTGTTGCGTGTTGGTTTTGGGGGACATTAAAGCTCCTTTGAAGATATTTATTTATATAGATTTATATTTATTTCATGGAACAAACTCAAATTTATTCTGAGACCTGCTAAAGCAAACAAAACCATGAGTTTCAAGACTGATAATTTCCATTATGCATTTCTAATTATTACTGCTGACACAGGCTTTTAAGATAGGAAAAAAATCACACTAAGGGATACAATTCTGTTAAGGCAACTCTTTGTACACATGGACAGGAAAAATATGTGAGAAATTGGAGGTACTACTTTGTCTATGGGGGGGCGCCAGAAACATGGCAAACCACAACTTCCTTACTGGAGCTTTAAGATAACAGATAATTTGACTGGTTTGATTTAGCTTTATTTACTGAAAACTGAAGCTATATTTGCAGATTCTATATTTTATCCTATATTTTGTATTCTAGTTCTCATTGTGTCGTAAAACAGCGCTACCTCCACTGCAGAGCCACAGCTGGCTACGAGGTGCTTGCCGCTTAGTGTATCAGTCCACGCGCGCGGCGTGCCAGATATAAACAAACGCAGGTAGTCTGCCAGGACGAAGAGACATGATGAGAACTAGAGCCTTATTTAGCCGTGTTTTTGTGTGAAAGTAACGCGCTGAAAATTCTCTAATTAAAGCATGAATGCAGACTGATATCAGATTTTTTCGGTGGGAGTCCGTTTATTTGTGTTTTTGGTCAAGTAAAAAATGGCCCCATCTGAGTGCAGAGGAAACCGGCAGAGGAGCAGGGAGGGGGTGTTTGGTGCGTGCACTCTGGGCTTCTGCTGCACAAAAACACTGCTGTAGGGGTAATTTCTGCTCTGTCTCTAACAAGACACCAAAATGTTCATTGTCTGTTCTATGCTACTGTAGCTGGAGCAAGATGGCGACCACATGGGAAGGGGATGTGCTCTTGTGTAGATAAAAAAAAGCATCTAGATGTACAAGAACGAAATAATCTTTTATTTCCTTGAATATTTGAACAAATTTAAGATTGTGAAATCCAATTTCTACAAATCCCACTTTGCTAAACATTATTTAATACAACAGTTTATATCTCCTACCTAGTTCCTGCACAATATTGAAGTAAAAGTTTGAAAACTTGAGTAAAAGTTCATTAAATTTGCCATTATGCCAAGAGTAAGATCAATTTAACAAATCATTATGATTAATGTGGAGCCCTTGTTGGCAGATGCTTAGTCTAGCTCAGCATAAAGAAAGGTGTTCAGTCTCTTCATCAACATAAAAGTGTCTGTTTTCCTCGGTACATAAAAACATAAAGTTTGTGATTTTGCCTAAGGAGAAATGAGATGCAAGGGTGGCCGTCATCCATCCTTGTGTTAACCAAACTAACCAGTCTACTGGATCAAGAATCATTTCTACTGCACAGAGTTGCCTGCTTTAAAAAAAGAAAAGAAAATTTTGGCCTACGTGCATTTGATTTTACATCCAGAGAGCTTTTGAATAAGTCCCAGCAAAACAAAATCATCTGATTTCTTTATTTTGAGGTGGAGATTTAACACTCAATGCCTGAAAACGTCTAAAATGCATGCTATGTGCAGTTTGCTTTAAGGTATTCTCATGGTGATGAATTACTGCCATGGCATTGAATCAGTTAATTATATCCAAATGTCATAAGCCATTAAGAAACCACAACACAAGCCTTCACAATGAAGAACAAAACTTTTATTAAAGGTCAGTCCGCTTAACTTGGCTCAGGTTGACCTTAAACTGTTAAGCGCATAAAAAAGTCAAGCACTTTCTAGAATCTGCCAAGGTTAAACCGTGTTGTGTTGTTCCTTATGTGCTTCTTCCATTTCACCTGCCATATGCCAGTCTGTGACCCTGTCATGAGAGCACGACATCCACTGATACTGCCCAACAACTGCACACAGCCGTACAGAAGCTTACCAATGCTTTAGCGAGTGCCTGTAATATTTAACACTGGCATAAATAGCTCAGCTGACAGAAATGGAAGCAAAGGTCAAACTTTATGACGGATGCAAACATGCAGACACGGGTTAGGTAGGCCACTGAGGGAAAGGCCACTGGTGAATGTCATGGAGGTCTGATCAAAGAGAGTCTGGATCATCGCACCGTGTTTTGCATTCCCCATGTTGTGCATCTTGCATGCTACGGCTTACATTTAGAAACCTCTGATTTGATTTATCGTTGTTTTACTCCTGTGCATCATAGCCTGCTGTTTACTCCAACAACCAAGCAACATATCCTGTGAATGGTGCTTGGCTCTTGCATACAACTGTGAGGGGAACACTGTGCTCAGCTCCAGATAAGAGCTTCAGACCTAAGCAGCTGCAGCTTGCTGCTCTGTTCTGTGTCTCAAACAAGGAAAGGCCATCTCTGCACCCTTTTTTCACACTCTCCTAGCCTTATTTCCATCTTCAGGAGGAGACTATCTCTGCAGCTGATAACAGCCTTTCTGATTCAGCTACATATGTGACAGGATTTGGAGACAAACTGGACCCCATTGAACCCTTTACACTTGCATTTAGATTACATTCAATTGGCAGAGCCAAACAACCACTGCATGAAAAAAAAAAAAAAAAAAAAAAGATTATGGGAGTAACAAGCTCTAGATCGACGGAAATAGCATAAATTTGTGATTTGTTAACGTCATTTAACCATATTGAAGATTTTTGTACTTCCAAAGAAAACAGTCCTCCCTTACATAAACAATACACTAAGGTCGGGTGTTTCAGAGCTAGCTTTCTAGCTTTCTAGCTTTTATCATACAATGAATTCATTATGGCACAGAAATGAACACTGTTCTAAGTTATGAGAATATTTACATTTCCTGTCAGGCAATGCTGCCAGATCTTGAGATAGAAATAAGTGACCAGCTCTAAGGAAACAAGCCCAAAACAAGCCCAACCAGTGACTTGCCACATTGTGTAGATGCCAGACCTCTTGATATTAGTATAAATATTTACTATTGTTTGCAGTAAATTGGCAGTAAACACAGTCAACATAAAAAGATTGAATAACTTATTTTTTAAAACTTTCATTAAAAGAAGAAACATGCACATTATGCACAAATAATAGGAAATTGACAATAAACAGTAAATATAAAAAATGTAAATGATTTATTTTTTCTTTGATTAAAAAAATAATTACTAAAATAGAATACATAATGATAATTGTGTCTTGCTGTTTTGAAGAGCTGAGAGACAGGAATCACATTGGATACAAATCAAGCCCCCAGAGCCTAGGGGCCCCTGTACACATGGGGCCCCTAGGCTGCAGCCTAGGTGAGCCTGTGCATTAATCCACCCCTGGCCACTTGTATGAAGCTAAAGCTCTGTACATTTTGCAGAAACTCAACAAATCTTATAGCTGATGTCTTTATATGAATTTTTTTTTAAATGATGTGAAAATGTGAGAGTTCAAACAACACATCAGAGGACACAAGACTAGATTAAAGTTATGAAATGGTGCAGAAAAAAGCAAAACATGCTGAAAAATTGTGCAAAGTGCAGTAAAGAAATGTTTTGGGCCAAAAAATGTTTGCTGGTCAAAACAGTCTTCAACCTCATGAAACAGAATCAAGATAAAATCCAGATCCTGATCCTGCCATTATAAAATCCTTACATATGTTCTCCGTATTTAATTTATTTAAACTTTATTCAACCCGGATGGTCCCATTGAGATTAAAAACATCTTTTTGGAGGTAGACCTGGCCAAGACAGGCATCAGCAAAAACAGAAAGTAACAGACAGGAAGCACAAAAGAGACAAAGCAAGACATTGGATTAAAATCACATTCTAGGAGGCAATTGTTTAAACCACCGAGCTAAAGCACTGACATCTTATAGAACCAGCCTCCGTGTCTCTCATTTTAGATTTAAAAACATTTAAAGACAACAGCTCCTTTAACTCGAAGTCATTCTGCAACTGGTTCCATGGTGAGGGTGCAGAGTAACCAAAGACCCTTTTCCCAATTCCTGTCCGAGTGTTTTGGACAGAGAGCATTACGAGAGTATCGTCCCCTTATGGAGCACATTTTCCTAGAGAAGAAGCACAGTTTGCTGATATTTACGCAGCATGCAACACTGCAGAAAACATATCATCTGGTCTCCCTTGAACTGCCCTGACCTTAAGAAATTTGGTAGTTTTAACAGAAATTTAAATTTGTTGTTATAGGAGAAAGGGACGACACATCAGTCATCAGTGATGTTGCTTGATTGTGTGTCTTGGCTGCATTAAGAAAATATGTTAGCACTCATAAAGGTGGTATTTTAGCCTTATAAGTGGGGAAAAAAGCAAAACCTTTAAAGTCAGATGGACAAGATGCAGAGTTTGCATTTTTTCCACAACACAGCCGATATGAAAGAAACACATTTATAATTGAAAAACACTCCTTTAGCCCATGACCTGAGCACTGATGCATATAGGTAAAAATAACTGTCATTCATGACTGAAAAAAAAACTGCATGCTTGTGTCCAGCCTTACCAGCACTTTAGTATTTACCACACACTTAACTCAGCTACTATTCTCCATGGATCGATAGTAATGATTTGCACACTGAGCAGATTGGTAGTGTTGTGCTTTGAGTCATGTTACACGTATGATTCATTGTGCTTTAATTGCAGAGTGTCTATTTATGATGCCCAAGCTGCTTTATCAAGGAGATGTAACTGTGAAATACTACTCTGTGCGTGGACTTGAATGTGAAGCTGTGTGCTGCTTCGTGAAGCATAAACATGAAGCACTCGCAATAAACAAGGTGCTCTGTACCAGCTTTGTTCTCCTTTTCAATGCTCTGTAATCTGCATTGAAACCAGTGTTGGAGAGTATTTAGATCTTGTGTTATTAAACCTCAGACAGCTGATAAAAGAGGTTTTTGAAGATATCTGGTCTGAATAGCATCTGTGTGACTCATTTCTGTCAGAGTGGGTTTGAAGGTGCATTCAATGGTTGTCCTATTTTCAGTGTTCTGTTTGTGACACTCATAGGCCTGGCTGAGAGAAAACAATACTGTACCCTGTGGCTTCTTTTATGTTGCTGTTGAGAGGGTATGACGGAAATGCATGGGATGCAAAACACTGTAGTGATGCATTAAATATTAATTGGCAAAGTAGCATTGAAGATATCTGCCTCTGGGTTGTAGTTTTCTTTCTTAAAGAGAAATCTGTAGATGTGAAACTACAGAGCCGTCTTTCTGTGGACAGTCTCCGCTCTTACATTAACTCACGTCCTTGCACTGATTTAAATTCATGATGATTTCACGATCAATCACATTTGCTCTGGCATTTGTAGTCCTCAAGGTATGACTCATACCAGCACATAAGAAGTAAACACGTGAGCACTTCAGTACATATTAATTTTGAATGAATACACCGCAATGAACCAACTCAATCAATATGTTTAGTGCCTTGATATCGACGACTAGCTGTCAATGAAAGGCCAGCACAGCTTGATTTTGATCAAATGGCTTTTTTTCTGCTTTGTTCCCTTTTTTTATTTCCATGGCCTCATTGCAGGTTTTTAACTAATGTAACACCATGTGTGACGTTAATTAGATGCTTGGAAACTATTATGATGGGCATAGTGAGAACACTTATGTAGTCAGCTGTTAGCGGTCAATGAATGGTTTTACAAACTGAGTCTGATGTGAAAACAAGGTCAAATACTGAACACTGTGTCCTTAACGTCTCTTTGCTATTTAAAAAAAAATGATTACAAAAGCAAATTAAGAGACTAATGTGTTGAAACTGCTAGAAAATGAGGAGTAGATAATAAAGTTGTTGTTTTTTTTTAACAAATTCAATATACCTCTGTGTGGGCACCATTCGTTGCACGAAGCATATCAAGATGGTACTTGATTTCTTGCCGTGCTTGCTGTAGTATCGCCTCATGAGTGGCGCCAATAGCATCAGTGATCTTTTGCTAAAAATCAGTGATGTCTTGTATCTTTTTTTAATACACATTATCTTTAACATAACTCTGTAGTTTTGCTGAGTCAGCGTGTTTAATTCAATTTACCATGGGGAGTTTCATGGAGAGTAGACATTTTTACATACACTGTTGCAACTGGATGAAAACTTTGATTGTTACTGAAGACAAAACACTTCTGATTAAGATACCTCATCAGTTGCCTTGAAAATGTATTTTTAATGTATAGAGACTTTACAGACACCCTATATTTCAAGCTGACAACACCCACCCAAGGTGTCTCTAGATTTAGTTTGGTTTGTATGACGTTTCATCTGAAAACGCCAAAATGCAGTGAAAAAATCTGCGTTTACACGGAAACACCAAGGGACTGACAATGCTGTAGCGTGCATGCCAGGCCTATAGTCGGCGCTATAACTGTCTTGTCCAGAAGCTGCTCTTGGGAGATCTCCACCAAAGTAGAATCGAGCCGATCATCTGGTGTATTGGGGAATACTAAGTGCAAAAGTAGAGCAACAGATGCACATTTGGTCGAAAGACAGTCAGCAGATACAGCTTTAGATGTTATGTTTCATGTTTCATCCTGGTTTCTTATTGAAGTCCAAGGAGCAAGCAAATAAAAACTCTGGAAAAGTACTGGGAAAAAAAATGTTCTGCTCACTCCAGTCTAAAAATATGAAGCAAAAGCAGATGAACCGGAGTTCATCAAGCCCTGCTTGAGACTGGCTCCAGAAGCACAAGAAACCACTTGCACACCAAATCAAAGAAGCTGATCTCTTTGACAAAAATAAACATGTTTACAGCCTGGTTCAAAAGAGAAAGATCTGGTCTGAATAGCTTATGACTCTATCGGCACAAACTTTATGGTGGATTAATTTTTCGTTTCTTGTTATTTTGAATAACTGAACAAGTTTTAGCTATTTTTAAGAGCATGGCTGACTTGACTTAACGAGTGACATCACTGAGACAATGTCCATATATCGTTCAGACTACAAGTCATAAATGAAGCCAATATAGGGAATTTCAGGGACTTCAATATACATTTTAAGGACAGTGACCTTTTGCACAGCTCCTGCAAATCAAAATAACTTGATGAGGTTACCATCCTGACCTAAAAAAAAAAAAAAGATTAAGCCACTGCATGGTCGTATGATTCAGGTTTGAAATTGGTGTTTCATTTTGAACAATCTCATTGAACAGCTACCATGGACAGTAGAGGTCGGCAGATCCAAATATCGATAATAAGGATACCAACGTTGGTATTAATATCCAATGATACTAGTGTAAAAAGATTGATACTCAAGTTTATTTTTTCTCCTGCATGCATTGACTGCTGCAATTTTATAAAAGTGGCGAACTGACTTTGTGTGTAAGTGCCGCTGTGTCACAGCCCTTCCTCCCTGATTTTTGATGATGCACCGTCACGTGGCTCGGTAGTACCAAGGAAACAAGCACGCAAACTCAAAAAAAAAAAAGGAAAAAAAGAAAAGAAAAGAAAAGAAAATTGTTTGAAATATTCTAGATTTGCCCTGGTGTAATTAGTCTTTATAATTAACGTTTTTAAAAAATGAGTGCATTAATGGGAGAACTTTTATTTATTTATTTATTTATTTTGTATTGTACTCTTCAACTCAGTACCTCATTTTTTTTTTTTACCTCAAAGTGATAATTTTTTGCACTAACAATATTGAAGTTACAATGTTTTGGTGAAAATTTGTTTTGTTACTGTTGTATTGTCTCTGAACATAAATGTTAATCATGACATTAAAGTAATTTGTGGTCACCTTTAAACTTTGTCCAGATTCTGTCCTAGGTTTTTACAGCATAATCAAAAGAAAAAAATCACAAAAGCACCTAAAAGTCGTCAACTTCATGATACAACAACCTTAAATATTAAAAAGTATTGGTATCAGTATTGGTAACGGCGGTTGTGATGTTGAAACATGAATAATGAACTCATTGGCCATGTCATCCTGTACAGATAGAAACAGCAGGACTTGATGTTTGAGCGCATGCAGCTGAAAGTGGTTCGAGTTTATATCTACTGTGTTTGGGAATGATGTAAAAGAAAATGTGAGTGCGACTCAAGAGACTTTCTTTGCAGTGACCGGATCACAACAACAGACCAATAACAGCACTGGAGATGAATAAATGTGTTAGGATGTAAATTATTAATCGTATTCACGTTGGATAAGCCCCTTTATTCATATTCTGCAAGGGTTGAAAAGTGCATCTGAGTGCATGCATTCTGAAAACGTCTTCATAATTGATCAGTGGCTCTCAGCTGCAATACAAATTAGGTGCAAAATTACTCAGGGTGAAAATAGAGCCAATTAACATACAGCTGATTGACCCCATTGTGGTCAGGCTGCTTGAATCTTAACAGGTTCATTTGTCTGCTCTCTATTGTTATCGATGCTATGTGATGTGGAAATGCTTCTCTGAGTTAATGGGTCTGAGAGGGATTTGAGGTACGTTACATAACGTAAACAAGGCCACAGCTCATCTCAGCTGCCGGAGGTGTCCAGAGAAAGACAAGCGAAACCTGCAGAGTTCAACAAGAATTTCTCAGACACAAGGAATGACGAAACCAGGAGTAACCGCATCTTTTCTTTCTATGATGAAAAAAGAGGTTGACATATTCTACCACATGTCAGGAAGCAGACCTCAGAGATTAGCTTTTCCCAGGAATCCTTTGCTCTGCTCATTATATACCAGCTGCTCAAGGGTAAAGCAGGTTTTCCGAGGGCACAAAAAAGCTGTTAACTAATGCTTCTCACTTAAGAAAAGTCAGAGGTAAAAGAATATCCAGCAATTGTGCTTGTACCAAGAGAAAGAGAAAATGAAGAGTAGTAAGAAGAGAGAGGAAGATTTATGGAGCAGGATCAGGAATGTGCTTACGCGAGGTGGCTCAGGATGTACAAGGCTCCCCATGAAGGTTGTAAATAGATTAAAAAAGGTGTTACATAGCATCTAGACGATTCATGACATTTCCAATGGACCATTGCAGAGGTGAGCTCTCAGTTTGTCTTTTTTTAGCGGATTTCTGACTTCACAAATTCTGTATTATAAAAAAAATCTGTATCTTGATGCAACCATCGGTAGTAATTATTTTTTTTCACGATCAAAATATAGCAAATGTTTCGGTTATGACAATTTTGATTGAAAAGTGGAGCAGCAAATATGACAATCATGCTCTAACTCCTCAACTGCAGTTCCTTTAGTGTCCACTAGAGACTGTCTTCAAAATCCATTTGAGCCAATAGTGAAATGTCTGGATTTACAGCAGAATAAAAATGTTCACAGGCACCATGGTACAAGAACATTTTTCAGCTTACAATATTTCTGCTATATCTTTTTTTTCTGTCTGATCTGATAAATAAATCTCTTTGCTTCTGGAACAAAGACCACTAGAAATAAAAAAAAATGAGACACAGAAGTAAGGTTAAGTAAACCCTTTGATTTATATTTTAAATCCATTACTAACATCCAAGATAAAACCCAAACTTTAGAAATTGAGGACTGAGAAAAGATATTTTTTGATTTTATTCCCCTCAGCCCTTCGAGAACAACAATGATGAACAGAAGAGCATCTGTTCCTGCTGAAAACATGTCTTAAATATTCTACTATTGCAGAGCCTGACCTTCCCGTCTCTAAGCTGCAAAGGAGTTCTGACTGCTATCAAAATAAGCCCACAGCTGGAAATTCAGCAGGTGATTCAACAGCACAGCAAACAACACAAGTTTGAGGTCTTTTGTACTTCTGCCCGATGGTATTTGAACAAAATATAAAAAATAACAACTGCAGGAGAAACAGTTCTTTCTTAGCGAGGGGTGTTGTTGGACTTTTTGCACTTTAAACAAAGGTTTTTGCTTTTATTCCAGTGATACAACTGATTAGATCCACAGCATCAAGTGAGTCTAAGACAGGATCATTTTGTGTTGGTGCTTTATTACCCTCTTTTAGGTCACTCTTTTCACACTGGTGTTCTATTGAACACAATTTCCCACCAATGTCAGCTACAAAGCAGCTATCTCTTTCACTTCCCAAGTTGATCGTTAAAGTAGGAATGATAACAACTCACAGATAAGTAAGTATTGTTTATCTTGAACCAATGGCTTCTCCACATGCTTTGTGAGGATATCCATTGCTTTAAGATGCTACAGTGCCATCCGATAATAACTGATGGATTCTGCAACAGCGTTTTATACTTGTGTGTGTTGGGTAGTGTGTGCGCTTCTTTCCCTCCTCATCAGTTTCTCTCCTCTCCCTAGTTATGAATATTTGAGGGAGCTTCAGACCAACAGCCGTGGGCGCATGAGGGAGAAAGAGGGAACAGTAAAGTTAGTTTTGGACAATGGGAAAAGCTTTATAAGGGAGGGGGGTGAGACAGCAGAGATTTGATGAGTAAGATGAGGGTCAATGTCATAGAGTTGGTTAAACAGGACATGAAATGCCTCCAAAAATCAAAAACTATCTACACTTGTATATTTCATCTAATATTGTAGAAATATAAACAAGAATAGACATTAAATTTCATATAAAATGATGCATAAAGAAAATCTTCGATCTGTTTTCCCTACTCTTGGTTGAATAGTCCTGAGAGGAAGAAGCTAGGATAGCAACAACATCAATGGGGGTAGATTAAAAAACACAGCAATGTGTGAACATGGGTAGTTTCATTTTCTACCTAAAGGTGAATTTAGTATCCTAAGTCTTTTTGTTGTTGTTGTTGTTGTTGTTGTTAACTTGTGTCTGTCTTTTGATTGGCCAACTAGGCCCTGTTTAGACAACAGAAAAAAAATCTGTGTTTACGTGGAGATGCCGAGGAACTAAAAATGCTGTAGTAAGCATTCCAGGCCTGTAGTTAGGGCTATAACCTTTTTGTCCAGAAGTGGCTTTTGGTAGATCTCCAACGAAGTCAAGTTGGGCTGATCCTCTGTTGTGTTAGTGAATGCTAAGTGCAGAAGTGGAGCAGAAGATGCAAGTTTTTGAAGAACAGTCAGCAGACTGAGCAGCACAACACGGAAGTCCACTGAAAATGCTGGCTTGCTGCTTACATGACAATGGTGGCGGCAGCGTTTCAGAAAAAAAATCCATCCTGAAGGCGGTTTTCAAAACTTTGCATCTAAGGGCAGGGCTGAAAGCAACAATACTTTTGCACATCACCTCAAAACCACTGTCGTGTAAATGCTCCCTTAGTGTCTTCTCACTGCAGGGGATTGTTGGTCTCTTGCTCTTTTATAAGAGCATTTTAACAATTCATTTTAATATCTTCTCTTTCACTCTGCACTACCAATCTTATCTTAAAATCAGTTTGAAAATCTGTTTTAACTTATTTTTTCTTTTAATTTTATCGTTTTTCTGTATCTTGTTAATTTCAATTTGCTTTTTAATTGATTTCTTTTCATTTGTTGTGTCTGCAATGTACTTTGAATTGCCCTGCTGAAATGTGCTATATGAAGAAACCTGCCTTGTCTTGCCTTGCACAGCTATGTTTTGGAATTTGTGGCCTGAAATGTTCGGAAACCCCTGCCATTATATGTAGCGTTGATTGTAAAGTTGCACACACAACAAATAACAACATTTCTCCACATTTACCTCTAAAACATGCTCAAGAAATGTTAGCAAATATCTTGAAATTTTGGCAAATATTTAGAAATCTTTCCTCAAGATTTAGAAATATTTGCTTTAGGTTTGATAATCTTGACTAAATATTTAGAAACCTTGGTAAATATTTAGAATCAGGACATTCATTTATAACTTTTATATAAATAACATTCAACATTCCGTTATAACATTGAACATTAAGATAAAAAATATTTAAAATATTTCTTAAAATCTGCAGACAAAGTGATGTTTTGGAGCTAAATGTGGAGAAATGTTGTTGTCATTTGCAGTATGTGCAACTTTACAATCGGGGCCCCCTAATGTTGTGTCTTTATGCGTTTGCCAACTGCTGTAAAATGAGGCACGCATCAAATTTGAAACAAGTATCCATATTCTTTAATGAAACATAAGGTATAGGATACTGGAGAGATTTAAACATGTAAACAGTCAGCATCATTGGAGGTCTCGAGGTTTACCAACTGTGACAGTGGGGGAAAAAGTACTTTTTAGGAAAATTTGTCATAAAACAGTTTTTTTCCATAAAAAAGCAGCATGTAGTCCCCGTTTTCAGGAACAAACTATTGTAGAAACTGTTAACTTCCATTACCTGCATTTTGCACAGCAGCAGTTTTGACTCCACCAACTCTAGGCTGATGTGAGCAGACACTTTTCTTCTTCTCTCGTGGAGCTGAGGAGCTGGAGGGCTCTGGCTGGTAATTGGTTTGACTGGAGGTTCAGTTGATGGGAGGGAAGGCTTCACCAGTAGCGCCTACCACATCCCTGTCTCTTGCAACTTTACTTTCATACATCACCGAGTCAGATTTGAATAATTCATCAGCATGTTGTGGGTTTATTTTGTCAAAGCATCCCCAGACATGATGGAAGGCAGGGTTTGGGTGTGGGAGGAAGTGGAAGCAGCAAACTCTCAGGGAGTGATCAACACAATTATTAGTTCGTGTCAGAAACTTGTCTAACATCCATCACGGGTAATTAGGTTTGTGACAGGCAGAGGCACAACATCTTATTTTGAAAATTAATGAGGAGGGAAGCCAAATGTAGAGCAACTTCTGGAAATGAGAACTAGTTTCCCAGACATGGAGATGATCTCTGCATCACATTTCAGCCCCTCTTTTTGAACTTCTTAAGCTGCTGTCTCTAGTACATAAGACCCACTCTGTTAGGTCATTTGCATACGACTGATGGAGGTAGAAAAAAAAACTTTTTGTGCGGGATGGGCAAAATATGATGCTTACATTTATCTGTGAATCCTTTCAACCACTACGAGTCCCAACATGAACATTTAGGTCACCACTTTCTTTTGTCGAGATGGCGCCCTGCAGCTAATGTGGGAAACACCACCCACTCAAAAGGACCACAACAGATTGGCACATGCTCTTCTTAAAACGCAGAAGCCCTTGTTCTTGTACTTTTGCCTCCTCACATAAATGTCATCATTATTCAACATCACACCCACCTGCCTGCCGTGTATGGTGTCTATATTTTGTGCTTCTCTATCAAAATTATATACATAATTTTTTTTCTTGCTGTATTCATGCCTCAAAAGATTCTTTGTGAGGTTTTGTGTCCTATAAATGACAGCAACCCTCTGGGAATTGTCTGTCTGCAGCCGCTTTTCAAATCTGCGAAACGTTTCCGACTTGAAAGTTCCACAAAGTTGAATCTTTTAATCAGCGTCTCTCTTTGTGACACATGCAATTCTGAGCAGAACTGCCCTTCTTTCTTTGAATTCTCGTTTATTTTTACTTCTTTGACAACTTTATCATCCCTCCTTTCAAACCACCCTCTCCCTGAATGCTCTACCTAGATACACTTTTCTTTTTCCAGTGTAGTCTGACCCGTCTCTGAGGCCATCTCTGAGCAGCGTCCTGCTGAGACACCTGCAGGCTCTTCTTTTCAGAGACGCTGACATTCAGTCTCGTCTCTCAGGCTCATGGCTCGCTCCCCGGGGACACTGAAGAGACAAAAGCCTGCTGTGCGACGGATCCTGACAAAACCAGCCGCTGCAGATTGGCTCCAGCCACCCTGCTGAGATTCACTGATAAGGCCATGGAGCCAACTGACACTGTCCTCTGTCTTTCAGGGGAAATGTTTGTCCCGGCTTTTCAATCCATTAAGCAGAAAATAAGGGAGTTTCGTCAAAACGGTGGATGAGTTTCGACCTGTACTTCTGGCCAGGAGGGAAAGTGACAAATACCTCCCATATTTGGCACAGAACTCATGACGCTAAATTAAAATACAACACAAAATGTTTAACCTCAACAGGTATGAATATGATTTACCTGGGCCACCCACTCCTACCTTCATTGACCATGCACAACATGTAACATGTTTCAAGCTCAATCAAACAGTAATTTTCAAAAAGAGGACCATTAATCTAGCATTAATCTACCTGATGACCTCTGACCCTGAAGCCAATGTGGATAACAAAAGACAAGACTCACCACAGAAGCAGGATCCTGGACGTCTTCCAGGCCTTCGTTGATGGAGAGGGAGTGAAGACCATTTGGATGTTGATGCAGGCAGATACTTTCCGATCAATGCTCATGCAGACATACTTAAACTACACATGGCGTTGTTTTAGCTGCCCGCTGACTCTCTCTGTTGCTCCGTAATGGATACAAACTGCAGCAGAAAATTAAATAAAACAGAAACAACATAAGGGAAAACTCAATAAGAGGGAATAAATGAGGCTTTCTTTGCAAGACCAATCAAATCCCTTAATCGGAGAGAATGTCCACAAAGTGTTTCTTCTTCTTTTTCTGAGTAAATCAGAGAGGATAAACCAGAAGGGCACAGGAGCTTCATATTTGTCATTCAGGGAATGTCCACATAACAGAAACACTGTTTTTTGACATTTTATTCTCTCTGGTTAATAAAAGCAGCAGGTTTTGTGATATCTGTTGTTTTGTTCAAACTGTTTTTCAAAATAAAAGCCTTTTTTTCTGTTATCTCCATTAATTCAGTAAAAATAAGGAAATTGTTTCTTTTTATCAAGCTAGTCCCAAATTTCAGAAATTAAACCAGTGTTTTTGTGTTTTGAATAGTTTGCTAAAAAAATCTGTCAAATAAAACGAGAAGTGTGGCGAAAAAGAGAGGAGTTACAACTGATTCTGCATTTGCAACTTGGTTTTAAATTTGCATACATTCATCAAGTGACACATGATTACACCACAGAGCAGAATACAGCCCCTCCTGTCTTAAAATTGAAGAATTACACCAATAAATCTGATAAACAGATACATGTCAGCACAAAGCAGTATTATGTCAGCAGAGTTGTAAGTGAAGAGTAAAATTACAAAATAAAAGCCCTGTGTGAGGTCTTTGGAGATACGCGGTGGTGGTTTCTGACTCCAGAACCTTCGAACAGGCAGACAATGAAGGAGGAGGGGGAACATATTGGAACAATAACTACACAAACACTGGTGATGTGTCCCTCAGTGCCTGCTCCAACCATAATTCTCCTTGCTCGTCTCCATGGTAACCACTGGCTTTCGGAGCCCACCTTACCACACACACCACAGACGCGGGTAAACACACACACACACACACACACACACACACACACACACACACACACACACACACACACACACACACACACACACACACACACTGGTGATGTTTTCAGTTGTAGAAGTGTTTTTGCTGAGGGTTGAAGGGAATTTTTGATTATTAAACAAGAACATGAATAAAAGACTTTAGTTTAATATTATTCACCTCCTCAAGTCCTTTGTGTTATCACTCTTTTTTTATAACACCATAAAGCAAATCTGACCTTCTGAAACAAAAAGAAAAAAAATCATTTATCTCCTACCACAGAAAAAAAAAACACTTTATCCGACTCTTTGATACAAGAAATCAAATAGTACCCAGATTTCCTGACTTTCCTGAAAGCACCAGGAACAACTAGTAAAGGAATGGTACCTGACCAAGGGTTGGGTACCATTTCAGTTTCACTGGTTCTGCTTATTGATTCCTGATACAGTTGCTTCTTAGAGGGTAAAAAATAGTGAATATTGAAAAAGCAATGGTTAACCTGCTGTTATTGTGTAGGTAACATGGACTTAACCCTGGATAGATCAAAGAAAATTACAAAGAGTGAAAGAAAAGTTGAACAAAAGCAAATCACAAATTAAAATATTAACAACATAAATTGTGAATTTTACACAGGTGATTTATCAGTGGAAAAAAAAGGTGTAACCTCATCTTGCCCTTCATCTCCAATGAAGACAGTTTTTTCACTACAGGGACTCCTCGAAGGAACCAGGCCTTTGGGGGAGCTTGGTGAACTTGTGTCTAATGGATATCATTGGACCTTCTTCCTGAGGTTGTAAACAGCCGAAACAACCAATGAACCCTACTTCCCCTCTGAAACCTAGGCCTTATTGTTTGTGTCCTTGCTTTTAAAAAATACAAAGAAAGACACTCTGCAAGTTGTACAAATTTTTAATTATTAAGATAAAGGATGTGAAACACACAGACGTCTCCAACCCTGTTACTCTGAGACAAGACTTATTTTGGCCACAGCTATTTTAATGAACAGTGGACTGTAGCTCAACGAAGACAGAGCATTCCCTCAAACTCATGCTGTGTTGAAGTTAGTGTCATGGCAGACATGCTTCCCCTCATGGCAGGAAGGAAACACGGCATCAGAACCATTTTTAGCCATGTTTAAACAAACTTTGGACCAGCTGTTGCACTCTGCCATGACCATTTTCACTCAACTTTCCTGACATACTTTGTCACATGTAACACAAGGTTATACCAACACAGTGGACTGGGGAAATAATCACCAGGGTTTAATCCTGGAAGATTTATGATGTTTTCAGAAACCAGAGAGTGATTGGAAACATGTCCCTGATAAAAAAAAAAACGAAGCAAAGACCTCTGTTCAACAATCCAGTGTTTTAAAACTTGCCATCCTTCATCTGGACAGTCCTCTGCGGTTCACTTATCAACCGAACATTGGGGTGGACGACGCTGTCATCTACCTCCTGCAGAGATCCCTGTCTCACCTGGAGAACACTGGCAGCACTGTGAGAGTCATGATTTTTGATTTCTCCAGTGCTTTGAGCACAATCCAGCCTTCACTGCTCAGGGGGAAAATTGAAGTAGCGGGGGTTGACTGTCACCTGGCTGCATGGACCGTTGACTACCTCACCAACAGACCACAGATTATGAGGCTCCAGAACTGTGTTTCAGAGATGGTAGTCTGCAGCACAGGAGCACCGTAGGGGACAGTGCTCTCTAGTAAGATGAAGGAGATGGTCGTGGATTTCCGTAGGAGGAGGACACCCCAGACTGCACCAGTGAACATCTAGGGTCACACAACACTGGCGTCCTGTACAAGAAGGGCCAAAGTCGTCTCCACCTGAGGAGACTGAGGTTCTTTGGAGTGTGCAGGACTCTGCTTTTTATGGCTCTGTGGTGGCTTCTGCACTTTTCTATACAGTGGTTTGCTGGGGAGTAGGGAGTACATAGAGGGACGGAAAGAGACTGAACAGATTGGTCAGGAGGGCCAGTTCTTCCCTGGACTGCTCCTTTGACTTCCTGGAGGAGGTGGGTGAGAGGAGGATGCTGGGGAAGCTTGCATCTGTTATGGACAATCCCTTTCACCCACTGCATGAGACTATGGGGGATTTGAGTAGCTGCGTCTTGCAGAATGAGACTCCCACCCTGCAAGACGGAGCGCTACCACAGGTCATTCCTCCAAAATGCAATAAGACTTCAATTTGTTTTTATTTATGTAAATATTTAAATAATAATTTTTCTACTTTTCTATATTTCTTCAAATTTCTAATTTCACGTTTTTATCTTATTACTATTCTATTTTTTTTTGTTATTGCATTTATTGCACTTTTTCTGTGAGCTGCTGCGGCAAAAAATATTCCCCAATGGGGGATCAATTAAAGAATATTCTATTCTATATCCTATTCTCTCATTGCATTTTACTTTTTACAGACCTGCAACACAATGTTTTGATTTATTTTAAGGTAACTGCTGAAGTAAGCCAGAATATAAGTCCCCATTTACAGTGAAACTGAGACCCACCAGAGCTGAGCAAGGGATACTCCAGGTGGAATTACTTTTTCAGCAACATCTACAGGGTCGTGTTTTGCTTTGCTGTTAATCTGAACACACAGTTGCTTCTTGAGTTACAAATTGGGCCGTAAATAATGCAGCACATGTTAAGGAAAAAGTGGATCCTGGAAATCCCAGAGGACGACTATCAGGTTCAGAGCACATGATCATCAGATGAGAGTGAATCCCATCTTGCAATTCAAACCCTGATGTACAGCATGTGTAATGTAAAACAAGCATGTTCTAGCTTCCTCAGGTGATGCTATATAGCTGAACTGAGTTGCATACATCATTAGATCTGAAGTGAAAGCTGGACTTTGGATTTATAATCTGGGTAATGCAAGTAGCTTGTGGGACACCAGCTCAGAGTATCATTCACAGCCACATGGGAGGAGTAAAAGGAGCAGGAGCAAGATGTAATCAAGCAATAATTTGGTTTCCTTCATCCTTGTACCATTCGGGCGGTTATGATGGAAACACTCTGGAGAGGGACCCCAAATAAAGCTCTCGCTTGCAATAGTCTTAAGAGAGACCTAGGGATGGATAGTGACAAGGTTATTGGATATGATCACCCTGGAGGCGGTTTTATTCCCAGAGGGTTGTGTTTTTATGATTCTGTGTTTTATATGCTAGTAGGATAAAATCCAAGAAGAAGAAGAGGCTCAAAAAATCTATCTATGTTGTTTACAAAGGGTTTTGTTTGAAGGGAGGATGTTAAGGATAAAGAGGAGGCTGTACCACGCTAAACAGAGAAGGTTTTCTCTTTTCACTCCTGTTTATTACCCCTTTGGGACACAGGCTCGGGTGTTACAATAATCATCTCGCTGACAGCTTTATTGCCTTATCATTTAACTACAAAGGCCTTTATTATGAATCAGAGTTTCTGCTGCTGGCATGAAAAACCATTTAAACACACTCACATCATGATCAGCTCAGGTGCTCTCCTTTATGAAGCCACAACTACAGTTTTCTTTATGTGAAATTCATCCATATTTTCACCTTTGGTTTTGCACCATAAAGCTGTAGTGCGTTTATGCACTCTGAATTACTTTAATAGCTACCTTACAACCATTTCAATGCACTATAAAGCCACATACAAGGTTAAAACTGTCACATTTTAGAGGGATACTGAACCTATACGTAGCCCTTTCAACTCATGGGGTGGTTGGGATGCACCACATATACTATTAATTCAGCATTTCCAATAAATCACACACAGGCTCCCATAAAGTAAAATGTATACTGTGTGTTCGAGGGAGGGGAGGAATAGGTTTATAGGAGGCCTTATAAATATTGTGAAGGAGAGGTTCAAGGTTGGGCTTCTGTTGAATACAGTATTTATGTGGAGATGTGTACTTGTGCACCTGCTGGGAGTTTAAGAAACATCAGAATCAGATGTTTTCAGACTCTCTCTGCTGGTGTTGATGGAATCACGAGTGTGTCTGTGCAAACAATATGATAACCATGAGAGCAGACTGCACAGAGATCTCACTCAACAGTTTACATTTACTGATGCCCTGCAGAAAAAGTATCTACTAAAAGACCAAATGAGGACTGACACAACTGAAAACACAATCACACACCAGCACACCACAACAAAAGCAAACAACTCTTTTTTTTTTCCCGTGTGTGCGCCTCCTCCAGCCCAGCGGCATGTCTCCAAACCAAGATTCAGCACCAGCAGTTATTGAAAGTGACAATAGTGACTAAACAGATTAAATACAAAAGCAGTCAAATGTGTGCAGCATCCAATTTAACACAAACCTACAGCAAATGTACCAAGGCTGGTGCACACAATTAAAACACAACAAAGTTTCCCCATTTCCCGCTGCCCATTAACTCAGCGCTTGCTCGCATAGATGAGCGAGCAGCCAGTTTTCCTCTTTCTGTCACCTTAATTGTCACCTGGAACAACACTCAGGCTCGCAGACTTCAGGCAAAGTGTGCAGCGAGCCAAACGCACGGTGAATGCACAAACTGGGAAACACTTGTATTGTTTGCAGGAGTTCCATTAAGAGAGGGAGGCGGAGAGTTTAGCAGGTTTTGTTTTGGTTACTCTGTCTCTGACATAAAAAATGAATCTGTGGAAGATTATACGTTGAGTTATAAATAACGTAGATGCACAAACTCTGGACTTTGTTTGAACTCCATGACATATTTTACAAATTAAACCATTGTTGTACTGCACATGCACAATCTTGTAATTATAGCTTGTTGGGAGTGGGCCTTAGTCTGGTGGTTAAGGCCCTGTGTACACAACGTTTTACCTGCATACGCTGAAACGCATTGAAAACACGGTGAAAAAAAATCTGCATTTACATGGAAATGCTGAGGGACGGAAAACTGTCTTGTCCAGAAGCTGCTTTTGGCAGATCTCCATTGAAGTAGAGTTGGGCCAATCATCTGGTGTATTAGTGAGTGCTAAGTGCAGAAGTGGAGCAACAGATGCACATTTTGTTGAAAGACAGTCAGCAAATTCAGCAGATTGAGCAGCATAAGCACAACATGGTAGTCCATGACAATCATAACAACACTACTGTGGCGTACTGTTTACATGGCAATGGTGGTGGCAGCGTTTCAGAAAAAATCCACTCTAGAGGTTGTTTTCTAAAGTTTGCGTTTTAGGTCAGCTAAAATGCTGTTCCTGGGTAAACGTGAAGCCAACAGTAACATAACTTTAGTGTTTAACCCCAAAACTGTTGTTGTGTAAACGACCCTTTAGTTGTATGCTTATGTAGGGGGCGGCGCAGGTTTGCATCCAGCCTGTGGCTGGTTTTGCCTTGTCCACTGTCTTTCCTCTCTAAAGAAAGGTATAAATGCACCAAAAATGTCTCTTTGAAAAAAAAAACCTCAGTCAGTACATGACTTTCTATTTCAACTGTTGAGCTAATTTCAGAATACGGTAATTTATTTTAAATTTGCTGACCATGTGGACTACCCGAGTAAAGAAAAAACAGTACTTTGTTTCAACGAAAAAAGGTGAGACAATTTTTGCACACTGACATAAACAGATATTAAACAAACCTTCCATGTATGTTGACGGCATCCTTCTGCTTACAGGTTCTCCTCAGTCCCTTCAATGTAAGTCAAACAAATCCCCTATTTCAACACTGTGTTGTATTTTAAAAAACATCATCTTTCAACCCTAGCTGCTATTTGCACATTTTTTACTTCGCTCCAAAAATAGGTGGTCTCGGCTCGCTTCCATTCGAGCCCTGTAGCGGTTCCTTTACAGTGAGAACACAAACGCCCCAGCAGCCGGCACAACTGACTTATATCTGTGGCTCACACTGTAGTGATGCGAGCAGTCGCAGTCGAAACAGTAGAAGAAGAAAGAGTAGCAGAATCAACCACAGCAGCAGAAGAAGAGGAACCAAATAACTGAAGAAAGGGCTCATGTGGAGCGGTAAAGAAATGCCTTATCAAAGTGCCTTCATGCTGTTGGGGCTCTTAAAAACTACATATGTTGATCATATAACACACACTGCTACATGAGCCACAAATGCTACAACGCTAATTAGCCAAACACATTGTTGGTACTCCATGAAGATAAGGGAAACTCCCAACTTTCTGGGTATGATTTCTGACCAATGAGAGAAAAAAATAGATCGCACATGGCATTTGTTTGCAACTTTAGACCGAAACAAACTTTTGCCTTGTGAACACAAACAAACCAAGTGACAGCCGCTACAATTGTATCATTTTTGCCCGAGCTAAAGGTGTGAATACACCTTAAGTTACATTAATGTTGTATTTGATTTCTCTTTTAAAAACTGGTATTGATGTTAATTTATAGCTGGTATAAGCCTCTCACAATCTTTATTTTTGTATCTTAATGTAACTAGAGTGCTTATGTATATCTATTTATTTTATTCTTATTTATTTTTTTATTTTTCTCCTGACTCCGACAAAGTCTGCTGTTAACACAACAATTTCCTGCTTTGGGATCAATGAAGCAATTCTATTCTATTAAATTCTGTTCTGTTCTTAATGTTTTAAAAAGTAATTAAGAGGGATAGATAACCATGTGATTAGGCTCCAGTCAGTGTTTATCAGAGGATGATATACACTTGCCTGATTGAGGAGGTACAAGGTAGAGCTGATCCATTATCTGCAGATGCACTTTGGACAACATATATCTGCAGGACGCCATTTACATGTATGCTGTTTGTGTTTCTTGGTTGTGTTAATGCCAGTAACTCATCGATGTGCAGTAATGCAAACACATGGAAGATGGAACAATATAATTCCTATATCAAATTATTGGTAAAGAGCTGGATTAAAAATGATCCTTAAGTTTAAAAGCTACTACTTTTGTAATATAACACAGAACAAATCATCTTTTTGTTGAAGCACATTATTGATTTGACCTTGTTATTGCTTCACTATGACGTCTGAAGTCCCTCTGACTCACTCTGTGGCATTAAATGGGTTAACCGCCTCTCCAGGCAACATGCAGCTGTGAATAAATATCCGCTAATTGAGTCATTTTCTTAATTCCAACTCATCTGAAAACATATCAGCTTCAACCGGCTCCTCCTGACGTCCTGCCGCGCTGATGAAAAAATTCTATTTGACCAAATGAATCAAACCCACAGAGTACGAATGACACAGACGTCCAATTAAACTGGATCTTAATCTGCTCCGCCGACGTCCTCACCACGATACATACATTATCCAGATTGGTGAGCTTTAATTCTCCCATACAGTCACAAAGCCTGTAGAAATGGGCTTTATCACCAAGTGAGCTGTAACCTTGAACGCTTAATAAGTGATTTTATTTTGCTTTCATGGAAACACTTCCAACAGTCCTTCCACCTCAGCGCAGAAGAAGTCACTAAGTGGTAGAGGGACCAGAATTATGAAAATATATTAACTGATGTCCTTTGAAATGAAAAGAGAGCAACTTTTCATCAAATGAAACATGAGAAATGGTAAATCGAGGGACAATGGCAGAAAAAGTAGGACAAGAGGCAGAGCTATGACAGCAATTAAGATATAATCATCAGTTGTTATGTTCTTTTGAAAAATGCAGCAGCTCTGTTTTCATGGTCATCCTTTCCATGTCATACAGCCCATGGGCATGTCTGGACTTTTTGACTTTTTACAGAATGGGAGACAAACAAATGTATGAATTTTGTATTCAATCATCAATTCTGCAGAAAAATTCAACTATCAAGCAGCCAATGGTGCTTAAACAGCACCTCACACTTGTATTCTGTTGACTTTTTTCAGGCATCTTTCATAATTTAGTTTGATTTTAACAAAAAACATTACATGCAAGGCATGAAAAGATGGAGGGCGCTACAGCTTCCTAAAAGTGATGCCAAAACGCAGCAAGCTCTATCCAGTGGCTGGCTGCAGAGGAAGTCCCAAAGCTCAATTTCTGCAACATATTAAATATCTCAGTATCTTATAAAATATTACATCCTATTTACGCTGTTGTGGAACAAAAACAACACTAGCTACAGTGCTGAAGAGCAGCCGCGTCTCCTTATGCACCACAAATGAATTTAAAAGATACTGAATTTAAAAGATACTGAATTTAAAGTTAATTAACCAAACCCCTTGATGCCTGTTGTCACAAATTTGCGTCATACCCTGTCAGGTCTTGATGCAGCTGAAATAATCTTAGTATCTCATTATTACCTATTGATTCATATTCTACACATACCAAAGATTGTATCAGACCCACCATGTCACAACGTATTGGTCGATCTCCACTTGATTTAAGATCTATAAGAATGCAAAAACGCATAAAAACAATCTACTTTTATAATTGTTAATTAATTCAGGCAGTAAGGGGTTAAAAAAATCACAGATCCACATAGGATAACACTGTGGGCTCTAATTTCATGGCGCAGCGCAGGGGGCTCAAGCCTGGCGCACCCTGTGCAGTGTTAATTTCGCTGTGCGCTGCCAATTTGACAATTTGGTAGACCGTGTGACTGCGCGCCAGGGGGAGTTGAGGGCGCACCAGGGGGAGAAGTCAGCAGATTCATGTTGGCGCAGTGACAATTTTGTGCCAAAAATGTGCGCTGAGAGCTCGCCAGCTCCAACCTGGTCTATCCTCGGCGCAAAGCGGAGCGCACCCTCCGCAGCTGTAATTTGGTGACAGGCGCACATGTGCGCACATGTCAACAAAGCCTCAGAGGCAGGTTTCCAGAGTGTCAGGCACATTTTAATGCAATAAAAAATCACAGTAATTGCTATTTAATGTAACCGTCTGAACCAGCATAAACATTTGTATCTTTATTTACTGTCTGTCATATCTGATGTCAGATTAAAGCCGTTTGTCATAGTGGAAAGTGAACCTGACTGCAGCTGGAAGTTTGATGCACATCTTACAATTAAACAATAAACAGCCTTAACATCTGATACTGAGTATATAGCTGGTTCTCTCATTTCGTTTAATTCAAAGAAAAGAGGGAGAGAAAAGACAAAGAAAAAAGAGACAAAATAAATGTATGTCACTCAGGATTTACCCATGATTTCCCATATTTCTCTGTTTTAGTCTTTATTTTTAACGTGATCTAAAAAGATGGAGTACAATATAGTAAGGAGGATAAGGTGGAGACACCAGGAGAGTACACAGTATATCACCAAAGGCTCTGCTGCTGTTTGGCGATGACAAACCAGGAGTGCAGGTGGATCAAAAGTATTCTGAATACATAAGCCAGCTGTGTAACTGCCTCTTAATTTTTTACTCCGAATAAAGACAAAGGAACAGATTAAATCTGTCCTGGGAGCTGGCCCTCACAGTGACACGCTTCGTGTCCTCTGATGTGCCCTGCTGTCCATTCTCCTGCTGCAAGGACAGCAGCTCTGACCGTCTCCGCTACCTTTCCAGCACACTGTTTCTGCGGTGCTGGGGATCACTCAGACCAATCAGATGCTGCGCCTCGGCAGCAGGGCTTTTAAAGGCGAGGAGAGGCGCTCATTTGATTGGTGAAAACAGTGCTTGGCTGTGTTAAACCCACTTACGGCTTTTCTCCTCCCTCTCTGCCATTTGCGCGTAGGGAGGTGTGGACGCACACCTCTGCGCTCCTCTGCGCCTTGACTGCGCCTCTCTTGGCACTGCAGGAAACTTGAAAAGCGCGCAGGTCACGCCCTGTCCGCGCGGCGAAGGCCGGCGAAGAGCAGGTGCGCGTGCGCTTACGCCTGGTCTACGAAATTAGAGCCCTGTGGCTTTAAGCCATCTCACCTGTGGAATACAAAATTCATACATTTGTTTGTCTCCCATTCTGTAAAAAGTGAAAAAGTCCAGACATGCCCATGGGCTGTATGACATGTAAAGGATGACCATGAAAACAGAGCTGCTGCATTTTTCAAAAGAACATAACAACTCAATGTAGCCCTTATGTGAATGAATGCATCTTCTCCTGCAACAACAGACCCCCAGGCTTCATGTTCTCATGCCCCAAGGCAAGAGTCAGTCCTTTGCTCATTAGAATGTCTACATTTTTTCAGCTTTCTTACAAATACATTTCCTCTTTGGTATTGACCAGAAAGCCTTTAAACAGCTGCCCTTTCTCAGACGTATTTAGCATAATTCTACTATATGTAAGAGTGACCCGTAGGACCTGCAATTCAGCGCCAGAATGGCAGGCAAAAAGAGGTTTGCTCGGGGGCAGACAGTGATGGATGGGGAGTGTCTGCAGCCATCGGCTTAGTGTTAAGCATACGCTGCATCTCTCTCTCGCTGCCCTTTAAGGAGCATCAGCAGGCGCTCCATAACTCAGTTGTGTATTGGACGGGGAGGACGGTGGGACACACAGCGCTGGTCAGCCCTGATAAAGGTCTGTGTCCTTGAGAGGTTAAGGAAAAAAAGAGCAAACAGCATGAGACATCCTCACCTTTGTCATGTGGATATAGAAGCATTTGTGCATTCTGCTGCTGGTATTGTGCGTGTGACAGGAAGAGGAAGTGTCAGCGAAGGCTAATCAGGCTGCCACTCAAGTTAGAACAGAGATCGGATCAAGGTGGGCAGAAACTCTCTAACTGACTGACACTCTTCTTCTGTTACTTTTAATAGATTTCTGTTTTATCAAGAGCACAAGATGAGATATTTTCTGTGATTGGTGCAAACAGAAAATTAACCCTAAACTACAGAGTCAAAACAATCTTTATGAAGTTTTCCACACAAAGCAGAAATATGTGTTAAATGGCCAGCAGGGAGGGGCTGAACCTGGGGGTAATCGTCCAAGAAATGTTTCATCAACTTGTGTGCGCTCCCTTCCTCAGCAGATTTGCATCCCCTCCTGTTCGCCTCATCTTTCCAACTTTCTTTCCCACTCCATCATTTGATGAATGACCCCAAACAGCTGTCAGTGGAGTGACTTTTAATGGCTTCTGCAATCACCACGCAGTAAACAGAGAGCCCTACGTAGCCTTGTGTCACAAAAAGGAAAACAACCACAGAAAATATGAACACTGTAAGTGGGGGAGCCAAAGTATGTCACCTCATTTACTAAAAATGGGGATTCAAAAATATGATACTTATAGTTCCTAAACATTTCTTCAGCTGTGTTCAAACTTTCAGACTTTCAGATTAGACCCCTGTCTAGTTTTATGGTTATCACTGTAATGTCATGTTAGCTCTTTCACCACTGATGGTTCCTTTTACCCTTTTTCCTTTAAAAGGACCAGATGCTCATTTGGTGCTAGTGTTAGCGCTTAGTTGGTTCTAATCATGTTCTTTCTAGGAAACAGTTTGGTTTTCCAGCAGCAAGGAGCCAAGTTGGAGCCATGTCATTGTATCACTGTAAAATATCAGTACGTCACTGCTTACTAGGGCTGGGACGATATA
The DNA here is from genome assembly GCF_033239565.1 of Halichoeres trimaculatus. NCBI lineage: Eukaryota > Metazoa > Chordata > Actinopteri > Labriformes > Labridae > Halichoeres > Halichoeres trimaculatus. The sequence goes on along the minus strand of NW_027437185.1, from coordinate 30,248,472 downwards.
CTTTTCTCGCTATTTGATTGTATTATGATTTTTAGGGTGCGAATTCGCTTGAAATTGCAATTCGTCGGTATTTATGATTTTTGCAGTTTTTAGTTGCTTTTTTAACACCAGACCATGTGAAAAAGTTAAATGATGATGGTAATGTCTACTGACTATATCAGGAGCCATATTTTCCCATAAAATGTACATCACCTGAGTCAGAGAGAAACAGTTCACCCTCTGCTGGAGAAAAGTGTTAGCTTTTTTTCCAATCCGGTTTTTAAAGAAAGACTGAAATGAAGGATCTGAATTTGAAAAAAAAAAATTTTGACAAAAATCACAACTTTGATATTGTCAAACAAAAAATCCTGATTTGTCCTATATCGATTTTTTCACCCACCCTGACTTCTTTTTTTTTTTTTTTTTTTTTTTTTTGGAACTTAATTTTTATTTGACATCTATATTTACATACACAAATATCCTTTAGGAGATGCTTTCACATTCAACAGCAATAATACAGACAATCAATATCATTTCTACATTTTCCATATTATTCCTTAGTTTTTTTTTTGTTTTTTTTTCCAGAAGTTCATCTTACAGTTCTCAGTTTAACTTGCTTAATGTTCATTTCATTACATGATGAACCTAAGTAGTCATCCCATTCTGGACAAGTGTATTTAAGACTAATGTCAGTAAATGAAGATGAATGAGATAATACTTGAAAATAAATACATACATATACTAAAATTAAGGGGAAAAAAAAAAGAAAAAAAAAGGGAGAAAGAAAGAACAATTAAAAAAAAAATTCAGTTATAGAGGTATCTAGAATCCATATGTTGTTTGAATTACTGAAGACCATTTGTCATAAAACCTTTCTGTTTTCCCCTGTAGCTTTGCTGTAATTTTCTCCATAGTCAAAACATTCCTTAGTCTTTCCCTCCATTCCGCTATGCTAGGAGGCTGTGGTTTCAGCCAGGATGCTGTTATTGTTTTTTTTGCAATAAGAAGTAAAACTCTCAACGAGTAAATTAAATCTGTATTTGTACATTCCCACCCTGACTTCTTACCCAAGGATGCTTATGCCATATGGAAGCCCTGATAGAGCAGTAATGTAACAACAACCCAAAATGTAATTTTAAAAAAAATATAAAATTTATAAAACCCGAAATGTAGAAACTGATTGATGATGTTTAAAAAAAAAGAGTACTGAGCCCCAAATGTAGAAAAGAAAAGTCTTAAACCCAAAATGTAATATCTGACCCAAAATGAAACAAGTTGTTGCAATTTGGACAAACAGTTATGGGGAATTTTTACATTTCAGGCTCTAACAAGCCAACAGATTAAAAATGGAGGAGATCATGAAATGCATGCACTACTGCTTCAATTTCACCTCTCGCTCAAGTTTTGAATGAGAAACTATGACAAAATAACAGAAGACATGCTTGGCCACTTTTTCTAGAAAAAAATAAAATAAAATAAAATGTCTGTCTCCCACTGTACCTGGAGCTGGTGCTTTGTCTGTGGAAACAGAAGGAACTGATGCTAAGTCACTAAGGCATTAGCCTGGAACTAGCGCTAGCACCAGCTCTGAGGAAAAGGGGTATTAGTAACCTGGACTTCCCAGAAGAAGCTTAAAAGTTGTCACAAGAACTTTTTCTTTCTTCCAAGTTGTAGTGCACACACCTGAAAAAGGTTGGCTGAAGTGGCTCTCAAAACAGTTCCTCTGGTCATAAAACAACAACACTGCTACTTAAAGTTAGACACAGGGATGTAATGAGAGAGAAACACATTCCTCTTCTCCCATACAGATGAAGATGTAGACCGAGGGCTGAAAATGTTCCCTTTTTTGGCTGCTGCTCCACATTAAATAAGCATAAATTTAGTAGCGCAAACATTTGTCTGCTTTGATTCAGTTTACACCCTAAACTTGAGAAAACAACACTGCTGTTCCTCAAACTAATGAGCAACGCCGGGGGTGGTTTCAAGCACTAACTGAGCTTTGATTCCTGAGTGTTTACCTGCTTGGAATTCACCTGGTACACATCCTTAATAAGATGTTTGTTACACAGAAATGAGAGAAATGATTCAACCAAGACACTGCAAGATTTTCTGGGTTTTGTTCAAATGGATAGTTTGCATTTGCAGGGGAGAACACTGCTGAAGTGTCATGTTTCCACAGCAGAGTGGAAGGAAAAAAATCAATGCTCAGCTTGCAGAGTATGATGAAATTATGACAGCACATATAGATCTTTTGGATGCCTCAAGGCTTTCTGCAAAGCTAATAAAATTCTTTTTCATTTCAGCACTGTTTTAATACCATATGCTGTATTTCTCTCTGCGGGAGTCTTTTTGGCGAGCTTTGACAGTGAAAAACTGCATGCAACATTAAAGAGCATCAGTCAAGTTGTCACGCTGCTTCTGTTTTACTTGTTTTAATAATGTTACAAATAAATATGATGTTGCCTTACAACTCATCTGTCATGCACCAAGCTTTTCCTCCTGAAGAGAATCGCTAAAACACAAAAGTACTCAGAATCTATCCAAAAATGTTCATTACATAGTTTTGCTTTTAAAAGATAGGGTCTGCAGGAGTTTTGCTATTTGTTATTGAACACAAATTCAAACTGGGCTCCTTCTCCTTGACTTGGTGCTAGCAGCAGTCCACACCCACAGCTTCCATCCATGACTATGTGAACTAGCCCAGCAACCACCGTCGAAACCTGAGCACCTGACTCGGCATGCTGGCACAAGCTAATCACTGGTATTTGACACATACCTGGTTAGCAGAAAGCCAATCCATGTTGTTCTTTGTCTCGCACTGCTCTCCAAGTGCCTAAAAGTGAGTAAATTTTGAGCCATGCTTCACCCTTGTTTAGTAAAACACTTCATCTGTTTGGCTTTTCATTTCCCTTTGGTTGTATTTTTCTTGCTCCATTCTACGTCCACTATTGAAGCCGCTGGGAAAAGCTTCTGCCATGTGCTAATCAACACGAAAAAACACTTGCACACTGGTAGCGCTGTGATTGGCTGATGTAGCCATGCTTACTCTCCACCCAGAAACATCCCCATACAACCAAAACATCAACATACAGGCTGAGTAGAGGGTTCGAGGCAGACACAGGCACTGAAACACATGTATAGAGGCCCATAAGAGACAATCAAGCAGGCTTATTCCTGTAAAAGTTGACATTTTATTTTTTTTAGGAAAATTCTACTCTACCTTTAAAGAGACGGTTTACTTTCTTTTACTCAGTGTATTGGCTGACTAGAATGAGCATTGTATTGTTAGCAGAGGAAGAAATGTTTGTTTAAAGTCTGTCAAGTGAAGAGGAGGCCTCATGCCCAAAGATTCATCTTAAAGATGCTATGAGGAGGATCTGTTTTATTTGGACTCCTTCGCCACCTCCTGGCCTGGAGTCACACGTACACTGCCATAAATTACTTTTAATGAAACGTGTGTTTTAAAATCAAACAGAGATCAGATTGAAACAAATTTTCTTTGTTCAAGACAACTTTTTATTGGATACAACACGCCGAGGTAAGGTATTCAGTACAGTTATGTAGTAATACAGTTGGAAACGTGACATCAAGAAAACGTTGTAGTAGCCGGCTAAATGTAGCGCTATTGGCAGCCCTCTATTGGCTCTGACGTATCTCTAGGCTAATGTGACAACAAGTTAACACTGTCAGTTTGTAGATAGATTACTAGCCGTCTATATTTATCACAGCTGACAGCCCAGTGCTCTGAGACAAGTCCTTAATAAGTATCGTTAGTGAATCCTGGTTGTGTCCTGGCAGTCATCTACCAAGCAGAGCTAACGTAACCTCACTCTTCATTTTATTGATAGACTCTCAAGTTTGAACAGACCACTGAAGAATAACTGCTGCATGTGGGTTGGAATGGACATTAGCACAAACAGTTTAGCCCCCATGTTAGCCTCTATCACTCTCCCGTTTCGCTTTCTCCTGCTCCACTGTCCTTTTTCTGTCTGACAGTAAGGCTCCTGTGTCCACCATCACTACAAAATTAATCACAGAAATCATTTTCAGCAGAGATAAACACAGATCTCTCTTTTCTCTACTAAACTTGGGAGATTTTCAAAACCACTTTCAAACTCCTAACAGCCCCTTTAAAGGTGAATGACAACTTGTTGAGACTGCACTTTTTCTACATCGACCACATGCTATCATGTTCATGTGACAAAAAGCAATGATTCATGCCAGCGTCAGTTAATGATGTCCTGGAGTTCTGCAGATACAGATACCTGTCTAAGCTGGTCAATGAGCCACAGGTCCACCGGTGTGTGTCTCCTCACTGTGATGGATTGAGCTGTGACATCTGTCTGTGGATGTTTGCAGTAGCACTCTATCCCACGGCATGCGGCTCATTGCTCGGTGGAGATGTGGAGTGTGTGCAGGCGGCGGGAGTGGCACCATCTGAGGCAATCAGGCCTCAGGGGCAGAGGAGGGCATGTGGGACTGTGTGCGGGGTACATCTGGGCAACAGGCTGTCCGCTATGTGTGAGAGCCAGAGTCAGCTGAAAGTCCAGCTGTCACTCCTGCTGCACAGAATAATGGTTTCTCTTAGGCAAGTTGCAACTTCTGGAATATACTAGAGTCATTTAAGCAAACAAAAAATTTGATAAATTCTGCAATATTTGTTCTACATAATGATATTATTTCTATTTTAATGTCAGCTTTGCTTGTCTACATGTTGTTTTGATTTGAGAAGCATTCTAGGACAGCATATTGCTTATGTTCCAGAAATTTGTGAAATGATACTAAGAGCTAAAATCCTCCTTTGCATGATTGCTCCATATTGGAAATAATAGACTCATCAAACACCCAAATAATACAAAAATTACTTATATCCTGTTTCTCATTGCAAGCACATTTTCATTTCTCCACAGATTTTTATGGATCAAAATGTATTCAAGCCTCGGTTTCTTGTCCTCACAAGAGTCAGACAAATTACCAACAAACATTCATAAGGCGTAATTGTGTCTGAATATTTGGAAGTGGCTGCAGAAGAAAAACTGCTTCTGCTTGCTCTCGAGGGCTAAACATAATCAGCGTTGTGTGCTTCCAAACATAAACTGAGGCCGTAGAGCTTTTCATGAATCATCCCTCTACATTGCAGAGTTTTATTTGACCAATACACATCACTTTTTTATTTCTTACTGCGTTTTCATTTACTATAAAGTGTGGACAACAAGTCACACCGGTATTTAAGATGCAGTCTGGGTCTCCCAGAGAGGGAAACTTTCTCTTTCTGCTCCCATTTGTGATTCTCATGAAGAGTTTGAAGACCCGCTTTCTTTGTACAACACTTCCATACATCGTTTTACAAACACACAAGGGTCTGTAGCCTGCAGCTTTGGAGCCTCACGTGGCCCTTTGACACCTTTGCAATGGCTTCTTTTAGCATCAAAAATATTAGTGAAATAAAGAATTTTTGTTTTTCTTACAGAGGGTATTAATGATTACAGACATTGACACAAAATAAAACCATGCATTGACATTTTGTTGGACTTAATATGCCTTACATATTGCAATAAAGCCTGCCATCACTGTACTTTACCTTCTACTACATCAACAGCTCAACAACTTTCCATGCACGAGATAACTAAATCAACAAAAAGACAAATCTAAGAAAATACAGATTTTAATTATGTGTGTATGGGTTCATTAAACTGTCATCATGCCAACTAAATGTACGATTGATATGTGGCAAGACAGCAAAAAAAGAAAAAAAAAAATGAGCTGAGAAAAATTACCAATGTATGTTATCAAATTCAAGTATTACTTCAATTTAAAAAAAAAAATCCAAAATGTCTTTTTAATTTTTTTTTTCAAGCATTTTTTTTTAATTTTAGAAATTTCAAATCTTGCATTTTTTTTTTTGCAATTTCATTGTTTGTACTTTTTGCATTTTAAAAATTTTGCATTTTTTTATTCAATTTTTTTTTTTTTAAATATTTGCAAATTTATCTTAAATAAAATACAAAGACATAACATATTCACTCTGTTTTGACTTTGTGTAGAAATTTATTCTCTTTTTTGTCTGCCTTGTAAAGATTAAGTAGATTTTGTGGCTCTGGGGTGTCTTAAATCCAGGTGAGCTGAGAAAAAAAGGGCTCCTATGAAAGTAAAAGTTGCAGACCCCTGTGCTAACACATTGAGGATTAAGATGTAGTATCAATGCCCCTTTCTGGAATATTCGTATGCATGCCATAAACTGTATTAAATACAGACGTAGTCTCCCACACTGGGAATACACCAGATGTGTCTCCAGTCCAGCTGCATACATCAACTCACATTGGCTGCGTGGTCCAGAGCTTTGCAGGATCTCCATACAGCTGGAGTCACTGAGGAGTTCCTGCGTTTCTGAGTTCCAAGTCAACTAATAAGCCTCTCCTTCCTCATGTTTGGCTGCAAAACCTAAATCCTGATGATTCCTGACCAGGCTATTCTCACTGTGTTGGTTTGTTGTTGTAGTAAAGCTAAATTACAATTTGTTTTAGACACAGTTGATTTATTTTGTAAGTCAATGGGTAGTTTTAGCTGGTTTCCATGCACAACTTCCTGTCCCGCTCTATCTGCTTCTTGTAAATTGATGCATCAAAGCTCCAGCATCCAAAGAATTTAGGAGGCCTTTGTACCTGCTGTGACCTGCTGGAGCAGGGATGCAGCTGAGACGTAAGCGGGGGGAATTCAGTGTGAGTAAACCATGGGCTGTACGATAAACCCACTTAGTCTACGTGTCATCTCCCATCTGTTTTTTTAACCGGAGTTTTGAAGCAAAATGTTGACAGAAGCCATGTATAGGGTGGGCTTTGTGCCTCCACATGAACAGTCCCTGTCAATCAGCTGAACTGTGCCTCTGATTGGCCGAAGACACATTCTTAAAATCTTCTAATCATCCCCATACAGTGTTAAATTTTTTCTTAATTCTCTTTTTATTGTCCAACTTGCAAAATGAGATGAATTCCTTCTGTCTTCAGCTTATACACGGTAATAAAATCCACCTTTCTGGCTGTGTCTTTTCCACTCACAAAAGGCCTCCACTTGTTCTTAGACAAATCCCGGTGCAGAGAACAGCTGACTTTCACACTGTGAGTTTAACTTTCCCTTTCAAAGCCATCACACCACCTCAGGTCCAGAATTCCAATTAATGAATCCACACCTCCTGCTGTCTCCCACATGAGTGAGCGGTCAGAGAAGCTGTGCAGCCTGTGTAGAGAGACAGGGACTTCTGACCTCTCTGATCTCTACAAGTGACAGAATAATGCTGCCCTGTCTTCAGGGATGGACAAATGTAAATGATGATGTTGTGCATCTTTATCCTCTGACCATCCCCCTTCTCCTTGCTCTGTTTGCTCTCATCAGAGAAGCAAAGAGAGAAGAGATAACCTTGTTTGAGGTCATGGCACTGTTTGTTTCAATGCACGGGAGCCTTGTGTTTATTTACAAAGTATAATGTGATCTAAAACATATACAGAGAGTAATGCTTTTATCAGAGGGTGATGCTGAGCCCCTTGATAAAAAGTTTCCAAGCAGAACCAACATGTGAACTCAGCTTGTGCTAGAATGGGTCACTACTTTTTAAATAGTGGGTACTGTTTCCCAAACTTGGTGTGGTTTCAAAACCTCTAATCTGCAACTGTGAAAGCAATGTTTAAGACCTGATATTGAACTCATACACTGTAGCCCACAGTGGGCTCCTCGGAGCGTATAGAAAACACATTTTTACTTATTTACAACAGATTCTGCCTGATCCTGTCAGTGTGTTTGGAGGTTTAAATTATAGATAAAGGTCTGAAGTTGCATGTTGTGTGTAAATAAAACGTGAACTCATGGATGCTGCTGTGATGGGATCTCGGCAGTTGTCCAATACTCTCAAAAATTCCTGCTGCTCATCCACTATGAACCAGCTTTCTATCAAACCTATCATCTTACAGCCAGTGGTGGGGTCACTTTGATTGCTGACATTGCCTTTAGGTTGCTAACAGTAACATCATCAGTATTCAACTGTTGAGCTGCATTTTGGACAGATAAGTCTTACATTTTTCCTAAAGTTCTCCTCTATGGTTTCATTACTTACACAAGTTGCTCTTGCCTGTAACCTCAACAGCAAAATGCATGATTTGTTGCACCACTGTTAGCATCCTGGAAGAAACTGCCTCAGAGCAAGACATCACATGTGCCAGCACTTACTCTGAACAGACAAAGATGATAAGGGCCTCCTCTAAAAAGAATCCAACAATAAAACAAAGTCCTAGAAAATCTGGACTTAAGAGTAAAACTAAAGTTTAACAAAAGTTTGTCCTTGACTCAAGTAGTACAATAGTGTTTTCTTGTGCATCGAATGATACTCCACAGTTAGAAAAGTATACTTTGATGTTCAGAAAGCTATCACTGTGCAAAGGAGCGTGACTTTTGGTCAAGGTTGTATTTCTTTTTTTATTCTGTTTTTGAGAAAATAGGTGGTTGTACAAATGATGACAACAAGAAAACATATTTTCCAAAACTGATTAATTCAACAGAATTCGTAAGAAGCATTTGCAATCAAAGACATCTCATAACAGCCAAAGAAAACCAGATCCAATTCCTGCCCCGTCATGGCATCAGCTCTGATGGGTTTCAGTTCAAATCTGCGTGTCAACTTATGCCAGTGTTTTCCAGCCTCCTTCCCTCAGCTCGGGCAGGTTAAAGCCATTCTTTCGGTTCAGATTTGAAAGCGTTTTATTTCTGCTGGATGCTGTAGCAACATCTCGTTCACTCATCTAAGGGAAGATCATAGGGTGTATAATAAATGGATGTTGTCTCTGTGACGTCATCTGTTTCTAAAACAAAAGTTTTGAAGCAAATCGTTGGCGAGAGCCATATTGGAAAGGGGCAGGTTTTGAGCCTCCACACTAACAGCTATAGGACAGGCTGCTGTTAACATAGCTTATTTTGGCTTGGTGTATATGCGGTTTCTAGGGGTGAGTATTGGCAAGACCCTCATGATATGATCCACATTACAATACAATAATATCACAATATCACACTATTGTGATATATATTGCAATATTTTACCCAGTTAACTATTTGATGGAAAACATCTTGTCTATTTTATTGTGTTTGAAATAATGAAAGTCAGATGCAGTGTTTCATACAAACACTTAACTTGAAAACATAAAGTGTGTTAAGTTTGTCACTTAACAAACTGTGACATTCAACTAATGTTGCACAAAGTTATTAGTTGAAAGACGTGGTCAGTTGGTGAAACTGATAAATGTCACTTGGTGTAACCAATTTTACTAATAAAAAATCTAATAATGCACAAAACATGACTATGATTATTATTTTATCAGTCTACTACACTGTAGACTGAAAATGGTTTATAACTAAATGACCAAAGAATAGAAAGAAAGCATTGATGTTTCTAGCATCAAAACCCACATCATCAAGTTTAGGAACAAAATATTTTTAATATGCTTTAAAATTATTATACAGTTTATGGGCAACATACTGTGGAGTAGCTTTTCAGCACCATCTACTGTAGTGGAGGTGCTGATGACGTATTGTTCCTCCAACTCACCTAAAATATGAAATTTATTTAAATAAAAATATTGATATTAAGAGTTGAAATACTGATATTAATAATATTGATACTGCATTGCCTCATTCTTTCAGACCAGAGGTTTCCGCTTGGGGCATACTGAACAAGAAAGGAAGTCATGCACTGAAATCCCATCAATACATCCTGTGATTTTCGAAATAAAATGTAGACACCAGATTATATTTCAATTTACTATAACAATAATCTGATAAAATGAGTGGAGCCAGCCCAGGAGTGAACACAACTAAAGTCTGACTGCCCAAAATGAACAAAGGAAGGTCGTCATACAAACTCCTCAGTCTCTATCTTCAGCCGCCTGGCGACACTGTTATGTGATGGACTGAATACGGAGCTTGTTTGAGTTAACAGTCAAACGCAACTGTGTGGAGACAAAATGGACAAGTCAGAGAGGTAAATTAGATGAACCACTTTATTTGTCTCAGAAAAAAAAAACCCAATCAAGAGTCTGTTATCTGCCCCAAACCAAGGTGTTCCCCTTTTAACAAAAAAAGATGTATGGTTACACTTTAACTTGGGAATTGGAAATTTTTATTTCAAAAGCACTTAACAAGATCTTTAATTGTTGCTTCATCTCTTAAAATGTAAACATACTGTAGCAGACTTGATCGCATCCAAACCGTAGCCAAGTGGTGTTGCCAACTTAATAAATCTCTATCAGAAGGGAGCAGGCTTTTTAATGAGCACAAACAAAGACTGAAACCAAGAGGGAGCTCTGTCCGAATTTCACATTAAACTGCTCTCATAATTCATTCCTTATCACCCCTTCTTGTCACTTAACAACACAAATATAAAACTGTTTGGGGAACAGTTTAAAGTTCTTTCTCTGCATACTTAACACACACATTACAATACAGAGTTGTACTTTTATTATAAACGACTGGGTGATTATACGCAGAAAGCCCCAGTGAAAATGTAGATGAGCTGATTAATTACCCGGCCTGTGCTGAGCTCAGTGTCTTCTTCATGGTCACAGTTTAGGGGACGGGGAGATGGGTGCTACACCGAGGGGGGAGTGGAAATCAATATCTCCCCACTTCAGGTCTCCCTGGGTTTTTTTTAGTCTCTCCATGCACAGGTGTTAATCACAGAGTCAATTGTTTCATTAATCAAGTGAGGAGTCCCTGAAGGTGGAGACAGGTAGAACAGCCTTCTCTCCCTCTCCGTCCTCCTCCTGACAGGTAGATAACTATCCCTTAAAGAGACCAGATAGAGGTGACTGTGCCACAGGCGAGCCAAATCTCTCCAGGAGCCTGGCTGAGTTCCAACGCTGTGAAAGTCTCCTATCCTGATCGCCTTGTTTCCTCAGCTGGTTGTTTTTGGGCTGACGGGACAGGTTGTGTTTTGACAGGTACTGTCACGTTGTGAAGTCTGTAACAGGTGATGAGCAGACAAAGGGTTCTCTGACAATGCATTACAGATTCTGTTTTTGGTTGCTTATAGCTTTGGATATATTCAGAAATGTGGAGGAGAAAAATGTGGGAAAACAGAAAAATGGTGCTCATCCTTCTGCTGAATTGACCAGTTTTTAAGCTCAGTAAGGCTAACTGAGTTTGAAAACTCAAACAGGTCAACAACATGCAATTAGCTGCTTGTTTAGCGAGTCATTTTATCACAGTCATAAACAGGATTTTCTCACTTGACGTACATTTTGACTGCTTCTTTTGTCTGCATCATTTCTGAATTTGTAACACTTAAGGGTTGCAGACTGTTAGGCATTTTTAGAGCCATTGAATGCAAAATAACACCCAGTGGACTGGACACTGTAATATCTGGAGGGTAAGCTATTCAACTCAGTCTTTCCCTTTTGACTGAATATTTTCATAAATCAAATACATTGTGCTGGACAAATCACACTAAAATTAATAAATGCTTCCTTTCAAGACAAACTTTATTCAACTTTTCTGTTTTCCCAATTGCACTTTGAATATTTAAGAGAGTGCCTAACAAAATTAGGCCCAGCATACGCGACATTTCTTCCCAAAACACTAAAACACTGTGAAAATGCTGTAAAAAAAAATATCTGGGTTTACATGGAAACACAGAGGGACCGAATATGCTGTAGTAAGCATGCCAGGCCTATAGTTGGCACAATAATGGTCTTGTCCAGAAGCGGCTTTTGGTAGATCGCCACTGAAGTAGAGTTACTGTTACTGGTTTATGATTTACATATCGTTGATTTCAGAAAAGATCCACTCTGGAGGCCCTTTTTTCAAAGGTTTACATTTTAGGTTGGCTAAAACGTTTTAGTGTAAATGTGACGCCGAAATGCAACAACACTTTTGCATTTTGCCCTAAAACCATAGTCGTTTAAATGGCCCCTTAGTCGGTACCTACTTCAGTATAACAGGTTGTAGCCTTCTGGGTTTGTGGGTATCAACTTGCAACTCACAAACCAGTAACACCATGTAACTTAGGCTCCTGAACTTAGGTTCCTGCTTTCCAGAGAGCATGAATGTCTTTCCCTCCTTTTCTAGCCTTGTATCGAGTTGCTTTTTCCTCTCAAAACTGTCTCCCATAAAGGTTCCAAGTAAGTCAGCAGTAAATGACTTTTTACTGAAGCTGTTGGAATCATTTATTGTTTAGTTTGGTTCTATTTTTGTTTCTTTGACCAAAGCAGCTGCTGGGTGTATCGATACTCACACACTGCTAAACTGAGGATCCATTACTGTACTAAAATATCCACATTGATTAATAAATGGGAAATCAAAGCGCATGTGTCACTTCCGAATCTTATACGGTAACTTACCCCAAGGTATGGCAGCATCAAATTGAACTTGGGCAGCCTTGCCATAAGACCAGAAGCAGGACAACTCCATTAAGCTGTTTTTAGCCTAATAGTGACAAATCAGTCTGTGGCTGTGTGTGTCTGGAACAAAAGCATGGCTGAGAGAAAGACAAGCTTAGTGTGGGTGTACTTTTGACCTGTGGATCAAACTATGGCAAAGTGTAGTCTGTGTTGTAAAAGAGTGCAGCACTGCAGCAAAATGAGCAACCAAATGCATTTCATCAGTTTTTGTCTTGTAAGTTGTCTTTTAAATGTAACATCAAAATTCTCGAAACAAAAATCAAAGTATCAGTATTGAATAAATGTGCCTAAAAAAGTCATCAGTATTGTATTTATTCATAAAAGTGTGGATCACTCAGCACTATTAGGTGGAAGAGGACCTTTTAGCTGCAGATAGTGGAAACTCAATCAGGATGTCAAATAGGAAAGTGCTGAGAACATCTTATACTGAGATGAGGTTTGGGTCAGAGTCTCATTTAGTTAAATTATGTGACAGACCCGGCCTCATCTGTTGAAAAAACTGGAGCCTAACTTGTGTGCCGTTTCTCCTGGCAAGGGCTGGCCAGCATTATACAATTACTTGTGACATGTAACTTATACAACTGTACTTTTTTAATTATGACTTACAGTATTCGGTGATAAAGAAATATGCCAAAAATTATTAACTTTCCCTTATTAAACTAGAGGATGATTTGATCTAAACTTGCAGCATCTACTAATAAAAGAACCATGTGCGTTTTACTGTACTGATACATCTTGACATTCAAAGTTCATCTGCTTGTATTCGCCACACTGTGCGTCATAATGTACAGTAAGAAAAGTGTCCCTCTGACAGCTCATTTATACATGAAGCAGAGCCACAACAGCAGATGTGGAGGAGTCGTATTTCACACTTCACAGATCAGTGTTTCTCGGAAACATTGAAAAACTAAATAATGAGGGAAGCATTTATAATAGATGGCGGCTGTACGGAGGTAACAACAGACCTCAATGAGAAGCACACGTCCTTAAAATAGAAAATAAAGATGTGTGTGTTCAAAGACAGATAATTAGTAGAGCTTTGTTTCTATCTCACAGTGGTTTTGGTGTCTCAATTGATCATTAAAAGAAACTTCAGGTCTGAAGAGAGCTTATTAGAGTGATTTAGTTGCTCTTCTTTGATGAGTAATGACAAGACAAGGTACTTCGGTGGCTATTTATGGAAAAGCAAAAAGCTGATTCCCACACAGAAACACACTCGCAACAACTAGTAACCATAAGAAAGAACCGTGAAGTGCATAAAATAAGGGAGGCACACGTTTCTTGAACATTTTCTTGTGACAAAATTTTAAAACTGAAGCCTCTCTCATTCATCCAGCACATAGTGGTGAAAGTATGTGATCCATAATTACATGCAGAGAAGAACAAACACTCAAAATCGCAAAAAAAAAAATTGTTGGGTGCAGAATATTAATTCATACAGCTGTGATCCACTGTATTCCACCAGTACAACTGCAGTCAAAGAATCAGCAGTGTGCTACTGTATCTGATTCCCTCTGGCACACACTGTACTTCCAGAAAGCCTGAGACAGAATGATTTTGATCAGCCGCGACGAAACGCTCCGCACAGCCTCCGATCACTGACAGAAATCCTGCGACGAAGGCGTGCGGTTATTAACATCCTCAGAGGGACACAGATAAGAGATGCATATGAGAGACAAATAAAGGTGAGATGGGAGATTACGCCTCACTGAGATAATCATGTGAGCAGATGAGCCCGGCTTGGACCCGACTCTGAGGCTCAGAGGAGAGACAGGGCTGACAAATTCAGCGGCCCGGAGATGAAGGGGGCGATTATGAGAGGGGCCTTGGTATGGTGAAATCTCTTTATGTTCTTGGAGGAAGATGGTTGGTCACGCTTCGCTTTGGAAATCTGCGTGCGTGTGTGTGTGTATGTGTGTGTGTGTGTGTAGCTTAGAGGCCTCGTGGAATGTCACCTCAGTCTTATCGGCCTGACACTCATCCTGGGATTGTTCATGTGTTGTGTGTTCATGCGTACATGTTTAAGCATTTATACGCATCTGTATGTACTCGTGTATAAACTCTCACACAGGTTTTATAAAGCTGGATTTTATATAGAGTTATAGAACGTTGCACAAAAAAACTGAAGTTGAAATAAGAATTTATGTGTATAAAAATTTGAATGTATTCAAACAGGTGAACACTTCAGTTGTGATGTTTATCATAGTTTTAGTGATAAATAATATTTCTAACATCTAATATTGTAGTTCTTAACAGTTACTTGTACTTTCATGCTTACTTTTTGTTGATTCTTGTAACTAGGGCTGGTTTGAAAAAGTCGATTCTCATTTTCAAAATTTGATATTGATTCATAAAGTCCAAGGTTCAATCTTTTGATCAAAAGAAAATATTCCTTTTCTCGGCTGGATTTCAGTTTCGGACGGCCGGTGCTCCGCACAAAATATTCTGTTCCTGCAAGTCAGTGTGGGATATATAGTCAGACCTTATCTCTGTATATCTCACAGCAAGTTTTTATAAGGTTATATGAAGTAGAGATCAGCCCAAGATGCATCTGGATCAGCACGTCTCCTCACGCTCTCTCCTTCTACATTGGGGCACGGCAGACTTTAGTTTCATTAGTTCATAACTTTGGCATACAGCCGTTTTAGCGTAACAGACTTCACTTAACGTTAGTTACATTTCAACAGAGCTCCAGAAAAGTAGCGTCAAACCACCTGTTAGTCCTGCTTCAACATGACGTCTGTGTATGAAAAAATGCTGTTACATCCCCCTCCCATCAGCTGATGCTCGTGTGAGCTACAACTAATGTTTTTGCGCTAAATGATAAGCTACATCGTGTTTAACGCTGGTGTTTTTTAACGGGTGGTTGTTTGTTACAAGGTATTCAGTTTAATTCTGAAGACTGATGCAAAAGTAAAATTTGCATAGTTATTAAAAAAAGAGATATTTCAGGCACAGTTTTTTTTTACTTTAAGTCCTGGCAAAAGTAGAATAAGCATTGAAACTTCATTATTACAAAATAAATCAATACTGATATTGAATCGAATCAAATTGAATCAAATCAGGACCTTGTGGATCGGAATCGAATCGTTTTAGAAAATCAGTAGCAATACCAGCCCTACTTGTAACTGTGACCAAAATGGTTTCTTCTGTCAAGTAGTTTTCTTGATGTATATTACAAAAAGCACCCTAGCCTCTTTTTTTCCCCACTTGCTGATTTTTATGTTTTCAGACTGAGACCCTGATATGTTCAGTTTTAAACTTTCCTTTGCTTTTAAACTTGGCCTTTTTATGCTTTGTCATCTGTTTGAGAAACATGGTACGAATGTTGATATGGTTTAGGTTTGTAAAAATGCAAAAATCTGAAACAAATGTGCAACAGAAACACGCTGCTAATGAACAACCAGCTGAAAAGAGTCAAAAGAACTGCCTCAACACCAAACGTGCTACAAATCAAAAAATGATGCAGAGTCGAAAACTCAAAAAAAGAAGAAATATTAAAAGAAATAAAGTTTTTTATAATGTGGTAAAACAGGATTGTAAGATTATAACATTTCTGTGTGGCCTTAAGAGTCTGACCAGATGTAACAGAGAAAGCATATGCATGTAGCCATACCAAGAAAATGAGACCATGCAGAAGTGCTTAAATCTGCTGTTTTCTTGAGGCTGGCTCCGGACACTGAGCGAAAAAAAAAAAAGCAGTTTTACAGCAAAAATTAACCTATTTTCAGCCTGGTTCAAAAAACATTTCCTGTCTGAATTGCTGATTGGCACACACTGTAGGGGGGGGGTGATTTTTTTTTTCTAACTTGGCAGTTAAGAGGATATTAAGATCGTAAGCTCGCCCAATCAGAGGCACAGCTCAGCTCACGTGACTAATGGGCGCCCTATGGCTGTACTCCAAGTCCTTTCCATGTCCAATACGGTCACGATAGCCAATTTGCTACAAAAATCCATTTCAGAAACAGACGGGTGACGTCAGGGAGTCATACAGGCATCTCCTCCAAAATGTAACTACACATCAAACCGACAGTGATCACAAGCTCTGTAATTGGTCCCCTGGGCTGCACTGTATTTCCTAAATCGACAACACTTCCAGAAGTGCTGTGCATCGACCGTACACTGACCATCCATTTGATCTCCTGCAATGTTTCTGTAACTGTTGTATGATCAAAAACAACGTTTATCAACTCCAACTTTACATAATATGCACAAAAAGGGAGGAAATGTAGCAAGACCAGAAGTAAGTGATCTGGTCTGCATACAAACATCCAGGCAGGGTACTGCAAAGTACGTGGTGACAGCTTGGAGTCAGCGGGGAGGTAAGAGCCAGAACTAAGGAAGACGGACAAAATTAGGCTTTGCCTTTGGAGACCTGGGATTCTGTGTGGCCTCTTCAAGATGCTAACAGCTATCTGCTGTTAGTTAACAGAGCCAGCGTACCAATGTTCTCTGACAGCATGACACCAAGCAGTGTCAGCGTTATTAACTGAGGTTTGATGTAAATTCAAAAGCAGTTCAACTCATCCAGGGCTTCAGATACAGTCAAGTACTGGCTGTTGCTGAGGCCCTGCTCTTTTTGGCCACCATCAGTAAGAGGTGGAGAGAATCAGCTCAGAGGAGTCTGAGACCGTGTAAGACTGCAAAGAAAGATGATGAGCTTCAGTCTCTTTGCCTTCAGGAAGCATAAGAAATGTGAGGAGCAGGAGTCAGCACTTTCTTTTCAAATGTTCATGTATCATACAGTGAAAGTAAAATTGAGGCAAGGAAAAAGATTTTTCAGCAGACTGCAGCTCGTACCTATTCCAACAATCGTTTTGTATTTAACAAACATTCTGCCGCTTGCACGTCACACTCTTCTCTACAAATTTTGCCTTCATTTTTTTACATTTTTCTTTCACAAAGAATGGTCTAACATCCTCCATTTATTGATGTAACCTTCTCTTTTAGTGCTTTGGAGAGGTTTGAGACGTAGGGAGACACTGACACTTCTCTGCTTCATGTAGGAGCTGGAAAAAAGGTGCACATGCCTAGTTTCATTTTCATACCTGATGACTTTGTGCTGAAAAGAGGTTTCGCTCTAATGACTTCTGAGCCTTAAATCCTTTAGAGATTGTCACAGTGGATTCTTCTGTTCCCAACATGCCAGATTCTCGTACTTGGAAAGAAAAAGAAATGTAAAAGAGAAAGAGAACAAACGACAGAGCAATGGCTGTCATGTGTGAAAAGATAATTCCCAACCGAGGTTTTTTTTACTTATTTTGAAAGCTGGATCACTTTTTTTTTTTTACCGTCAATGCTTCATAGGTCATTTAAGAACTTTGAATTAGCATTCTCAAAGTGACGGTGAATGGAGTGTGTCCAGACGCAGATTACTCATCAGTGCAGAGTCTGTTTGAAGGGGACAATCATTTGATTGAACAGCTTTGTTTACAACACAAAACCACATCAATTTATGAGCTACCGCAAAACATCCAGAAGCTTTATTTTCATCACAGAGGAAACTGACATAAAAGCAGAATAAGTTCTGGATGATAGAGCTGCTGTAGATATAATCAACTTTGATTAGTTTTATCATTTATTTTTGTGCCTACAGTGTGGTTCACCCTCATCTCTTCGGTCTGGGATTAATAAAATGAAATGTAAGCTGTGCTCTGCCACCTTTTTGCAGAATTGGCAGAAAGGAAAAGGCCCTTCTTTCATTAAGTGTGCAAATGGTTTCTTTGACAGCCGATGTCAAAAACATGCACAGGGCCTATTAATAAACGATTGGAGGAGCACACTGGAGGGGTAACCTCAGCCAGACTTTAACCTTAATGGTCATCTCTTTCATGAATTTTTCAATTCCTCATTAAGGTTTCAGCCATTAAATGTGCATTTGTTTCGACTCTGCGCTGTCACACAAATGACAAATATGTTGAAGCGCTGAAACGGCTGCATATCCATAGAGCACATTTACATAGAGAGCTAGAGGCAGATGAGGAATTTGATAAATGCAGCCTCGAGCGAAACTAGCAGCCATTTGTTGTTGCCTGAAGCCATGACTGGATAAAAAAATAACTTCATACTCAGCGCTAGTGTTAGCACACCAGTGGGGAGACTGACTGAAATGCTGAATTTTATCATGGTCTGTGAAGGAGCAAAGGATTACAGCAGAAGCACAACACAACAAACGATGTCAATATGTTCTGCTTAATATTGTGTCTGACAACGCTTCTCTCAATGTGAGGAAGGTGGGAGAAAAAAAAACAGCCTTTCCATCTCTCCAGGGTGGAAATTAAGTGACCTTATTTTTCCCCTTCACTGGAGCCCCAACCTAAATGTTGTCTCTCCTGTGCATGAGGTATTGTGATGTAAATGAGATGCATATTTGGCTCATCTTGCTCTGCTGAAGTGGAAAGGTAAATATTTGCATTATGCTTGCAGG
The DNA here is from genome assembly GCF_033239565.1 of Halichoeres trimaculatus. NCBI lineage: Eukaryota > Metazoa > Chordata > Actinopteri > Labriformes > Labridae > Halichoeres > Halichoeres trimaculatus. The sequence continues at coordinate 30,229,632 of NW_027437185.1, read as the reverse complement.
CTGGAGTGAGCCCCACATTGCATTATTCCATTAACCCACGTCTTCATGCACAACAACACAGTGGATGTTCTAATCAGCCTGTAGCTCCCTGCGTACCAAACCAAAGAGTTCTTATCAGGTACGTATGTGTCCCAATCTGCTCAGTTGGTCCAAAGTTACTCTTATCATTCTAAACTGAGATAGATAGATAGGTGGATGGATAGATGTGAATAGATGTTTAAAATAATAAATGGATGGGTGGGCTGAGAATGGATCATGTAAATAGAGTGTTACACAAACAGATAAATAGATTAATGAATGGATCGATTTTTAAAGGGTTGGTAGATTGATGGATCAGAAGTGAATGCGCATAAATGGGAAAAGGTGAATAAATGAATAGACAAATGGATGGACTGGTTGACGATTGATGGATGAAAAGTGGATGGTGGTTGGTTCAAAAGGCAGTTTAAAGAATGGATGGATAATAGTGAAGAAGAGAATGACCACATGTTGGATGAAAAGTAGAAAATGGCTGGATGAAGGGATGAAAAAGGAGTGAGGAGATAAAACAAGGGTTGATATATGGAAAAGGGTTCATGGGTAAAGAATGGATGATGGATACATGAAACAGTTGAATAAATGAATAGATAGGTGGTAGATGGATGTAAAAATTGTAGACGAGTAATGGATAGATGGATGGATGGATGACAGAAAACTTCATGATGGTTGGTTGAAAAGGAGATAATAGATGAAGGGATAGAAAATGTGTGAACAGATGGAAAAAACACATGATTAATGATGGATGACTGATGATAAATGAGTTGATGGATGGATGATAGGTAGATTAATGGATAGATGGATAAAGAGTTGCTGACGGGGAAATGGAAAAATAAATGAATAAATTAATGGATGGATGGGTGTGGGGATTTATACATGGACAAAAAGTGGATGCTAGGATAAATGAAAAGGGGATGAATGAATATACAAATGGTAGATGAGTATGAAAAATAAATATATGGCAGTGGCGATTGCTCTAAGACTGCAAGGGAAGCTCAGCTTCCTCTAAAATGTCCCCAAAAAGTGGTGATATATACTGCTGTGTGTACATTTTATTGACAAAATATGAGCTATAGTTCCTTCATCTTTTGTTCAGAATCAGCTCCTATCACAGGTAACTGGCTTGACCTCCTTCTCATTCATCCCCGCAGAGTCTCAGCGCTTTAACACAGTCGGACACTGAGCATCTTCTGACTGCAGCGGGGAAGCGTAGAGTGGATTGTTCCACTGTGTGAACTGGATAGTGGTTAGATAAACGCTGGGCTTTGTCCCGCCCATCGGACGCTCAACGTCTCTGGGGGTCTATGAGGCAGTGGGCTGGCCTGGATGCTTGGCTTCTGCATGATGATTGGATGATCTGTCTGAGGCCGAATCCCTTTTTGATTGACAGTGAAATGAACCAGTCAGCGATCTTGCACCCACAACTCAGTGGGCCAAGGCCATTTAAGCAGTGTAGCTCTACTAGCCATTGAGAGAACACTGGTAAAATCCCTGGAAAAAACACCTGTTTGGTACGACAGGGTCACAGATCATTTTATTGAAAAGAAACAGAGGGTAGAATTTACGTTTAAAGAAATAAACAAATTTATGATGTAGGCCGGAAAAAAATGAGCTTCCCCTCCTTGACTGACCAGCAGCCTCCACTGATATATGGGATGATGGTTTAATGTATGTATGCATCATAGACAAGTTGATGATGGATGGTTGGATAAAAATAAGTAAACAGATGAAAGAAAAGATTGATAAATGTTGGGTGTAATAATGGATGGAAAGATAGATGAATGACTAGATGGATGTATTGATGGTTGAATGAAAAGTGGATGATGGTTGAAGGCAGACCTGGCTACATGGGCGGGCATTGGGGGGCTGTGCCTGCTCGAAGAGTCAGCCTTGCCCACCCTTGGAGAAGTTGTCCATATTTGTTTTATATATATATATTTTTTTTCGTTAAAATGTTTTTATCTGCTCCTCCTGCTCCCTAGCTACTGTAGCTGCCTCTCCTAGCATGAATGTTAACTCCAGTGTAGCTGTTGACTTTAGAGCTTATAGTTGTAAAAAAACAAGTGACACAGTTCAGCCTGAAGTAAATAAATTTCGGTTGTAAAGGTTTGCCCCATAAAAAAAAAAGTCATATACCCCCCTTATTAGTTTCTGCAGCCAGGTATGGCTGAAGGGACAAAAAAGTAGTGAAAATATGAAAGATTGGAATGAATGGAGCTCCTGCATTCTCAATCCAAACATATAATTTCCAAACACACACCAGACACAAAGAAAAAAAACTCAACAAATTTCTTGAACAGTTTTGAATTCTTCTGTAAAACAACTGAATAAATCCAAGAACAGTTTCCTAGAAACTACATAGCAAAAGGAAACATTTACAGAAATTGTTTTTAGCAATTCAATAACTGCAAAAAACGCTGAATCCATTAATTTCTCTCATGTTTGGTTGACCTGCATAGTTTTATACCCTTAGACTTTCTCACCCGCAAAAAAAAACACTTCAGGTCAATCAGACATAATGAATGAGCTCAGTGTTTTCCCTGGTCCCTGTTTGAGCTGTTATTGATCCAGTTTCATTGAACTACACGGTGAAATTTTACTCGCCTATTAGTTCTGCACCATTGTATCACTGACACTGGACTGTTTTGTTTTTCAGGATGGATAATTAACCCTTTGCCACGATGCATGTTTCAGCAAAATGTTTTCAGGTCACAATGGCAGCGGTTATTGACTCATCCCTTTTGGAGCATCCTCAGCTAAATGACAGGATGAGCACTGCACAGCGCAGCACTTCCCATGTGATAAATCAGGCGTTTGTTTCTTCAATGAGATGATGAATGTTGATGCTGGGATGAACACATTGGCAGTTGATGTGTAATGAAGGAACCCAGTGTCGTATATGACATGCTGTGATAGGGAATATGTTGTTTTAAGTGCACAGAACATCTCAGTCTGTGTGAATGCAGTGTGCTTCCAGGAACTTTGTATTGTCACAGTTATCCAGCCACATTCTGATATATAAGAGCCACATCAAGTCTATTTTATTTTTTCTTAACAAGCAGCACATCTTTAAATTTCACAATGCTTCTTAGTAAAAAAAAAGATCTTACACTGTTGGAAAGCTGGTTATTTACTTTCAAATGGAAGGAGCATGCATTTATGGGATGTGCAGCACAACTGAGTATCTGGAAAACTTGTCATATTTTCTCTGCCATTGGCCATCTAATTTACAAAGCTGTGAATCCCCTGTTATAATTTTCCATGAGGCTTTGACTGATAATGGTACTGAAGTTTTTTGAAGCTACATTATACATGCACTCCTGAAATTTTCAAGATACACTCAAGAATATTCAGTCCCTGTTTTTAGGATTGTGTTGGTCAAATATGCTAACACCAATGAGTTTGAGATTTTCTTCACTCTCACAACACTCTAGTCCATTTGGTTTAACCTCTTTAATCCTGAAGTCTTCTTATTTGGACACTTTAAGGTTGCCCCCCAAAAGAAGGCATAAAGTAGAACTCTTATTATTATTGTCATATTAGATTAAACAGGAGAAACTTGTCAAGTCATACTTGAACCAAACTTTCCATGAATTTCAGTAATATTAGGATTATTACCCTGAGTTAGTGACAACGTACTGACACCTCTAAACAAATTTCACAAGTGTTCCCTTTATTGCGACACCAGAATGATTCAAACAGACCTTGTAGTTGCAGAGATAAACTCTTTTCATTATGGGTATGTCATTATTCCAGAAGAGACAGAAAAAAGAGGTCAGGGTTTAAGAGGTTAAATGAGAGAGGAATAGCAGTGGATGCAGGAGGACAGGATGGAGACTTCCATTACGATGACTTCTTGTATTTCTATATCACTGCACTGTAAGATAACTAAAACATTCAGATAAGAATATTTAACAGAAAAATTCCATGGGCAATGATTTGTAAATATTTGAAATAGTCATTAACATTAAAAAAGATTAATTATTTGTGTGACAATCGCTTTGCACCCCTCAATTTCACAAAAAACAGGAACCATCTAAAATGCCTAATGACTTTCAAAATAAACCATGTCCAAACCAGATTGTATTTAACTTGACTATGGCAACAAACTGAGATAATGGACGAAGTCAGGCCAGAAGTCAACAGGCTGGTGGATCTACAGCCCAAACAAGAACGAAGAGACGTTCAAGTATGGATCTCTTTCGAAAAAATTAACAAAGCCCAAAGCAGCTGGATCCCCGGGATCACAAGATCACAGGAGAACCGCATTTCCCCTGCAGGAATTCTATCCATGACAGCATACTTCCATGGTGATTAACTAGCATGTTAAAATAACCTGGCCCTCTTGAAACTTCAGCACCTTCAGTCTACGCATTCTCCTTTCTCTTGGTGTCCTTACAGAAAGAATGTGTTGTGTCATATAGAATTATGAAGATTTAATCTAGATCTGACCTACTGATGACTTCTGGCCATGTGCCAGAGACGTAGTTTTGATAAACAAGGATGAGATTTACGATCGGGAGCCAAAACATGGAGCTTTATTTTGAAATTATCGGATAATCTGATCGTTTTTGTGTCTGATTTCCTGTTTGATCTGCTCTGCAGAGATTGACACGTTTCTGCAGCACATCCTGGCGGACAACAGTGCATGCTGTGTGAATGCGATGATTGACTAGAGTGGTTTCTAAGTATGGCATAATGCACGGCGCTCACGCTCTATGTGTGAATTGGGGATGAGGCATGCAATGGAAAGTGCAGGGCTGTCTGCCAATCAACAGTCAGCGGTAGGCTTTGTCACCCAAAGAAGTAAGTTTGATGACGGACGTGCAGAGCATAACAGCCCTCTTTATCTTTGTCAAACTGTAACATTGGCAAGTACGTGTATGTGGGTGGGCGGTGGCAACAATCTTCAAAAAAAATTTCTAATAGTTACAAGCGAATATCGAACAGCTCTTTTGCTCGAAATACTCATCCCTACCACTCACAGTGATTTTTTTTTGCTGCTTTGTCAATCTGTTGCCGCACTCCAGCTTGGAGAGTAGTTGTTTTATTTTTCACCCATTATTTTTACCTTTATTGATGAGGTAGCTGAGAAGAAAAAAGAAATGTGGAGGATGAAGATAGGAGAAAGATATGCAGCAGATGGTCTAGACTGCACACACTTGAACATTGAAACTAACGGCGCAGCCATGCAAGAAAAGGTCTTGCTACATTTGTGTGAAAAAAATCTGTTTGGGTTAAAACATACCGCCTACTTGGATAACATCAGGAAGCTTTCAGGATGTGGAAACGTTTAAAAGAGGCGTGAGTTCTATATAAACACAGAGCATAAATAAGGACATTTTAAAGCCTCGTATCAGTACATGACAGCTTCATTACAACGACTTCATTACCCCTCTTTGACAGGAGCAGGCTTTGTTCCTTGTTTAGCTGCAACCACTTGACAACTGTTCCAGAAGGTCAGACATTCACACAGTGACAGTTTGTCAGTCTATTTATATTCACAAGTTCTTAGAAGCAGTAATCTGCAGACTGTGTTGAAGGACTCAGTGGACACTGAATAGATGCAGCGTCATGGCCTCTGCACGCTGCACAACAAGGACAGACTCTTGCTCTTTCAAACGTCATTGTTGCTCTGTGCTTCCTTGAAGTTTCTGACTTTCTGTTTGAAATACAGAAACAAAGATGAATAATCAAAGCAAAAAAGAGACAGAAATAGTCTTTTAGTTGGCACCTGATAAAGCTGAACCAAGCACTCAAACCATACCTTTATTTCTGCACTCTTACCTCGATCTAGAGGGCTTCAAACAAAGAGAAACTGCAGGGAGTGTAGATTTGGAGTTTGCTAGAACATGGCTGCTGAGGTGACTAGTTTGCCTCCAGCAGTGTGAGGCTGCTCCCCGGCTCCACTGTCTTCTGAATTCAAGCCAAGGCCTCCTGCCTGCTACACCGAGGTACAGCAAGGTTGCAGCAGCGCAGCACTTTAAAGGGAATATTTAAATGGCTGCCTATAAATTGGGCCCTGTGGTGTGCTGTGTCTGTTTGTTCATCTCATGTGTTTTGGTGTCCTTGTCAAATGATCTTGCTGTTTGCACAGTCAGCCAGTTTCAGTTCTTGTTCAACTTTCACTTAGGAATATGTAATTGTTGGACTCATTCTGCATATATTCTGCCTCCAAATTGGATTGACCTGAAGGCACAATCAACCCACGGAAGAGACCAGCAGATAATGGTTAAATTGATAGCGTAATTATTTGCTCAGCTTGATAGGCCAATTAATGCCTTTACATAAGGATTGTGGAGGCGAGGCTTTGTAATTGAGCCCCACCACATGCAGCGCTGAGCACAGATTACTGTATTTAGCAGAAAGCAGAAGGAAAGCTCTCACTTTTCATACGGTGCACAGATCAGGTTGGTGTCGCATCCAGGGGAATAACATGGTAATCCACATCAAATCACAGAGGATCAATTGCTGTTGAAGGATTCTGCACCAAGTTATGATTTTCCAACCCAGTGATCCTTGGGTACTTTGTGGAGGAGATATTATTCAAATCAGCTTGGAAGAACTCTGTCACTTTTTCGCTAGTGCTGCATGTCTCTTACAGTTGGTGTTGCAATAATCTACCAGACAGAATCAGATCTGAAATATTTACTTATGTAAGTTTCTTTGGATCCTGCCTTTTACAGTTTTCATTGCAATTCCAAGACTGAGGACGCGGTCACACAGGCAAACCGTACCATGCTTCAACCCTTAAAGTGATACTCCAGGATGGAACAAGTTGGGTCCTATCACAATGTTTAGGGCAGAAATTACCCCTACAGCAGTGTTTTTGTGCAGCAGAAGCCCAGAGCGCTCGCACCAAACACCCCCTCCCTGCTCCTCTGCCAGTTTCCTCTGCACTCAGACAGGGCCATTTTTTACTTGACCAAAAACACAAATAAACGGACTCCCATTGAAAAAATCTTATATCGGTCTGCATTCACGCTTTATTTAGAGAATTTTCAGTGCGTTACTTTAACACAAAAACACCGCTAAATAAGGCTCTAGTTCTCATCGTGTCGTAAAACGGTGCTACCTCCGCTGCAGAGCCACAAATGGCTACGAGGCGCTCGCCGCTTAGTGTATCAGTCCACATGAGCGTATAAACAAACGCAGGTAGTCTACCAGGACGAAGAGACACGATGAGAACTAGAGCCTTATTTAGCAGTGATTTTGTGTGAAAGTAACGCGCTGAAAATTCTCTAAATAAAGTGTGAATGCAGACCATATCAGATTTTTTTCGGTGGGAGTCCGTTTATTTGTGTTTTTGGTCAAGTAAAAAATGGCCCCGTCTGAGTGCAGAGGAAACCGGCAGACGAGCAGGGAGGGGGTGTTTGGTGCGTGCGCCCTGGGCTTCTGCTGCACAAAATCACTGCTGTATTGGTAATTTCTGCTCTAAACCTTGTGATAGGACCCAACTTGTTCCATCCCAGAGTATCACTTTAAGTCATTAGGCCAGTGTGACCTTAAGTGTGCCATGCCTACGCACAATTCACTTCTCTGCTTTACACAGCTGACTTCATACACGAGCCAAGCAGCAACCTCCAATCTAAGAGTATGAGACAATGCAAAAATGCTAAAGTCTGCTGTTCCTCTAGTGTCCACTTGAGGCTGGTTCCGGAAGTACTAGAAGTCACATACACACCAAGCCAGAAAAAGCCCTTTTCAAAGCGGAAATTAACCTATTTACAGCCTGGTTCAAAAAATGCCTCCTGTCAGAAGTGCTGAGTTTACTAGCGGCACACACTGTACGGGGGGGTGAATTTTTTTCTAGCTCAACCGTTCAGAGGATATTAAGATCACAAGCTCGCCCAATCAGAGGCACAGCTCAGGGTCTTGTGACTGACAGGTGCCCTATAGCTGTACGTGAAGCCCTTGCCACTTCCAATATGGCCGCAATTCCAGATTTGCTTTATTTTCTGTTCAAGAAACAGCCAGGGTGACATTGGGGATACTAGGTCAATGTTTTATACAGTCTTTGACACGGACAGCACATATGATCCATGACGTATGATCACTGCAACCCCTCCTCTCGACAATCATTTCAAACAGTAGCCGCATGGTAGAGGGCTGTGTCGGACCCAAATGACTACAATAACTCAAAAAGTCTCCAAAGTTGTAGCAGTGCTCTCTGTGTCTCATTATAGTGCCTCTTATGAGATCCTGCTTCGTGTAAACAGATGCTTCCCGATGACGTAGGTGGCCCATGCATGCATGTGATACCTGCTAAAGCCTGGTTCATAGTGGAGTAGTGTGACCACAGGCCGTACACTCCAGTGGGGGAACAGTTTGGATGACCAGCCTCAATACAGCTGTCAATAATGGTTATTTTATCATGATTAATTCTTACCTTTTTACTTTTTTTGCTTTTCTCATAAATGCTCTGAACTTGCTTGTAAGGGACCGGCTAAAGTGTTCCTCCATCCCCTCTACAGTACAGCTTCTGAAAATCAGTCTTTTTTCTGTCTCTCCCTGCTGTATTCACAGGAAAATGTGCAGCATGAGCACATTCACTTAAAGCAAACTAATCTTGAGCTCAGACTGGTTTCCAAGCAGAAACCCAATGTAAAGGCCAGAGGGAGAAGCATGAGTCAGTGATGTTACTGAACAAAGGAGGAGAAAAAGATGTAAGAGTGACAAAAAAATGACAGAGTAAGTATTCTTAGTTGTGGTCTAAACTTTAAGCAGCCAAATCCCCAAAAACTCCAAGTGCCATATTAAGCCCGTTAGGTAGAATAAGAGCAAATGACTGTTGCATGAAGCTGCCCCTTTGAGTCCTAACTGAAATTCGAGGACAGGGTGGCAGTCGGGTTTAAAGAGGCTGTGACAAAAGATTTGAGTCCAGTGGAGCCAACATGTTGTCTCTCCCAATGAGTCGCATCAAGTTTGGTGGTTAGACAGCACAGGTGTTACTAGGAGCTCTTTTTCTTTTATTTCTTTATGCAAACCTACTTGGCAAGTTTGCAAGTATTAATATAAGGATTGACTGTTTGCTGTATTTGAAGACATGGGTTAGGGACGAAGCCAGGATTTTAGTTCTGGGTGGGCCAGACAAATTTTGGCTGGGCCCTAAGTTACAGCATTTCATAGATAATCAATTTAAGTTTAATAAATGACTGACAATATACCAATGTTGCTGTGTGTAGCTATAAAGCAAATTTGGTTGCTGTTTTCATCTTTTATTTCAATTTTTGCATTTTAAGCTGTAAGAGCAAGGGCATAACCCAGAGTTAAACAAAATGAATAAAAATGTATAGTCTTTCCCAAAATACTGTTCTGATCCCACCCACATGAGAATGAATGTTTAATTACTTTTTTCCCAGTAGGCTAAAACATGGCTCATTTTATAAAGAAAGAGCATCTAACACAAACAAAACAAACATTAAGTGACAAAATTTTACCACCAAATTTTACCAAATTTAACCAATTTAAAAAATTAAAAAATTATAAGGAAAGCTTAGAGTTGGCCTGGGACCTTTGGGCCCAACCATAGGGTCGCCCCTGACACACTATGCAGACAATTGGACTTCAGTCATTGAGACTCAACTGGAGTCGCAAATTCGACAACTTGCAACTCGTCTCAACTTGAGGGTAAAAAACTTGAGACTCGACTTGACTTGACTTGAAAGACAATGACTTCGGACTCGACTCGATTTGAGACAAGCTGAGTCTAACGACTCATAGCATGTTCACTGCGCTATAAGTTCACACATTGATTGACTAATTGGAGACAGGTGTGTAGCCAGATCACAAGCAGGTAAGCAGCCAATGGGCACACACAACACAGTGCGGTTGTTAGCTATTAATAGCGACTGCCGCTGAGCCTGTCGCCAGTTCTGCTGCTCCAAAAGTAGTGTAGTTTGGTTTAAAAACTTCCATTGGAATGAAAAAAGGAGAACCACACAATGCAAGCTATGTGATGCTAAAATAAATGAAAAAGAGGGAACGTCTGACTTTATCTGCCATTTAAAGACTGCGAATGGAGTCAAGGAAGTGAAACCAAGCCAACACCATTAGAAGTGTGTGTAGGTGTGCATGTGTGTGTGTTGGCGATATATTTGTCAATCATTTTTTAACATTGTTGTTCATAATAAGACAAACAATTTCACTAAAAACTGTCGCAAACGTTGACTACTGTAGCCTATGTGACTGCATAAATAATATCCATCCATGGCAGCAAGCCCCCGCCTTCCAATACCTTATCACTTTTCATATCCTACATCCAGTCGTGACTCGTCAGTAGAGTAAATAACTCCCAAGCAAAACCTTTATTCCTTCTCATTTAGCCTCCATAAGTTTTTCCTCTAGCTATAGCTGCGTTTAGTCCACTCTGTTCTTCTTTTGGAACCGGGGTAAAGGACCCTATGCCAGCAGAACAAATACACGTGGCCAGGCACTATAGGCAGCTAAATTTGTGCCTGATAATAAATGAGATATTAAAATATGATTATACCTCTCCATTATAATATAAAAATTTGGTTTAATCTATGCAGAGGTGCAGACTAAGCTGTATGGTATTTTTTTATATTTACTTTAGGAAGATAAGGTTTCTCTCTACAAGATTTAAACCTGAGTTGACTTGCCCACAACAGAAAAACTTGAGACTTGGACCAAATGGCTTGCTCCTTGCTTGGGACTTGGATCGGAGGGATTCGTACAATTGTCTGACACTATGTATGGGAAAAGCTTATGGAGCAGTCAAAGCAAATTTTCCAATATTAATCTCTCAAATCTATCATAAAATCCTTTTCCCAAAAGGATGGGCCAGTGTCCTTCCTGGTTTGTCACTTAATAAGCCAAAACAACCGGAAAAGCTCATTATTTAATTTGAAGCAACATAAAATCTGCTGTAGTTCTGCTGAGCCCACTGACAGATGCAGTGTGGGGAGTAAAAGTTGGAAAAGGGAATAAAGTTTTATCTCAGCTGTGATAGTTATCACAGTTATCACAGAACCAAAGGATTAAAAAGAAACTTTGCTTTCTGTCCAACTACCCTGATCTGAAAGCCTTGATGAGAATTCCCCACAGCACACAGATCTGAGCTGTATGATACACTGCTGATCATCTCAGCTTGATAGACGGCAGCTCTCTACATAGTCTCTCTTAAAGTCAGTTGTGAGGATGAGTCATCACCAAATAAATGTTGCATAAGAGTTGGAGCAAACATTGTCTGGAAAATTAAGCCGATAGTCCTGGAATTGAAATGTTCAGTCGTACAGTTGCAACAAAATCTTGAATGAAATGTGATTAACTGAGCTTAGACTATCACAGAATGTGTGAAACCTTGAGCAATAGAGATACGTTGACCTCTTACCGACAGCAAAAATCAAATATAAAACCTATCACTGACTTTTTCACCTATTTTGTTTTATCAATATCCCCTTTGGTTCTGTTTTTGTCTCCACAAAATATCTGTCTTTTCATCTCCTGTGGCCTTCATGAGGCTTATCAGTGCCTCTGACATTTGTTGCCTGGCAGAAAAAAAAGGGTTCGTTGAGTTTATCTGAGTGATTCAGTGAATACAGCTCATATGCTGATAAAGAAAAGTAGATCAAATCAGAATCAGACTGTGAAACCAAAAACACTCAGAAGAAAGCCACAGTGCTGCTGTGCCAAGTGATGATTGCGAGTCAGATTCTGGACGCTCCTGTGTTTGTGTTTACATGTCCAACTATTCTTTGACCAATCAGAAATCAGAACAGAAAAAAACAATGAACTATAACAGTTAAAAAACCTTGACAAAGTAAAACTAAATGATATGGGGTTAAAAGTATTAGTCTCAAACTCATCTAGTTGTTGAGCTATATGCCCCATGCCTTGGATTGACTCCTGGGCCCCATCGTTCATAGCACTTCCTGCTTCCTATCGTTGTTTCTTTTTCTCTCCACAGCCCTCTCCTCCCTAAATAAAGGCATAAAAGGCCAAAAATGTAATTGAAAATAAATTTCAGATTAGATTCTACGAGTAAAATATTAAAACTCAATTATAAAAGCCCATTTATTGACCAAAAAACATTTAAATTATGTAAGGAATTATCAGCCCACGTCATCATAAAGATGCGCAAGCTTTTTTACCGCAGAAGCAGCGTTAAGCGCTATTCGCTCAGGCAAGTTATCGTTCTTTGAACACATAAGTCAAACTGTAAGCAGCATAAAAATGTCTGGTTGTTCTGTTGACAGTTGTTAGAAAAGATACTATACGACAGAGTCAAGCTCCAGGTGTTTTGGAGTGAATAAAGACCATGCTAACTGGTGACTCTGAGCCGAATGTATCAGTGATTAACGGCTCAGAGTCACCAGTTAGCATGGTCTTTATTCACTGCAAAACAAGGTCACACTTTACATTGAAACACCAGCAATGTCTGTGGCTGTGTTATTAAATGTGACATTTTATCTAACCTCAGGTAACCAAGTCTGACCACAAATAAATAATTTTAACTGCCCATATTGTAAATCCAGTTTTAACTTTATGTATTTAAAAAAGAAGTTGGACTCAAGCTGAGTTTGTGACCAAACATGGACTTAATACAGAGAGTAAATAATAAGTAAATAGCTATTACGATAAACAAAAACAGATTTTATGACTGAAGTAGAAATATACACTATATAATCAAATTATTAACTACTCTTATTAGTTATCCTGAAATATAAACCCATTAATATTCAGGTGTATTTGGTGCGGTTCTCTGTCTGGACACAGTTTTCTGGCTCCTTTAATATGAACTGCCGTTGTTTATAAACAAATAATCCCTCTATTACATGGTGCAGTTCATTTTTTGCTGATTTGATTGAAACTTGAATGATCAAATGATTATTTTCTTTTGGTTACAATCCATGGTACAAAATACAAATTTTGTGCAATCGGTTTACAAAAAAATAAAATCATATTCATGCTTGCGCTTAATATTATCTCACATAAAATTGCAAAGCTGTGATAGAATTTAGATTACTTCTTCAACTTAAAAACTTTCACCGTATGCAGTGAACATCAAGACTCTGAAAACTATCTGTTTGGAAATGATTGCAGTGACACCTGTGGTCAGACTTGGTGGTGTTTATCCAGAATAAACTCAATGTCATAAACCAGCTTTCAGTCTTTGCACCATAAATGGATTTATGTTATCTTGCGAAAGCTTGCTTGTGAAAGAAATAGCTTATTTTGGCGCTAATAGTCTAAATTTGGAACTGTGGATTATGAGCAAATCTATTTCGATCATTTACAAAGTCCTCACAGGGCCTTTACAAGTCAGCAGCAATTTTCAGGGTGACTTCAGTGAAATAGTTCAAGACAAGTCCAACAGAGGTCTACTTTATTGCATATGAGTGTCTGCTTTTCTAAAACTTCCTGTAATTATGTTGATCAACATCATCATGTCCTCTTCCCTCATAACTTCACAAAGGTTTTTGTTGTGAGACGAACTAACTAGATTAAGGCTTTTTTCGCTGTGGAGGGGTGGTTATAGTCAGTCTGCAGGGTTTAAAAGTTACATTTCTAAAGCAAGTAAAGTTTGTTTTGTTTTCAAATTTTCAACCTTAAACTGGGACATTGCTGCCTGATATTACAGAGCTGAGGGGGTCTTTACTTTGCAGCGTCTTTGTCTTTTAAATTGGTCTGTGTTTTTTTCAAAACCTTCATTCACTGTGTGCTGAGAGCACCCTGTTGGACACTTATGGTAATTTTATGAAGACAAAGCAGTGTAATAAAAGAGGTTTAATAACCACTTTCTACAAATATTTGAACAAAAAATTATGCAATAAAATGGGACAAAAATGGCTACAGATTTTTGGGAAATAATTTACAGAAATAAACAGATAAAGATATTAAGCTCAGCTCCTGTGTTGGATAAATGCAGTTAATCTCTCTATCTCCCCATTTCTTGCTCCACTTCAGTCCTATATAATAAATAAATAAATAATTGCATTTCTTTTATGAACATTTTTGTATTTTCTCCCTGTAAACAGCTTCAAGGCTGCACCATGTAAAACCTGAATGCTGTTTTTCTCCCTCTGTGGGCATATAGCAAAGCTTGCACTTTCTTTAGAGAGCTGATAAATATAAAAAAGAAAAAGAAAAAAATCCCCCACTACCTGGAAGCAGCCAGGTTGCTCTGCATGGCTTCACTTTGTATCTCCGCTCATGACTGAAAGGATGTCTCGCATCAACTAAGGCCCAGAGCGACTCTGTGCTTATCTGCATTGGAGAGAAGCAAAAAGCTAATTCAAGATTCCTGCTCTGGCCAGGCATAATGCCGTTTGTACGTCTCAGACAAGTGAGGATGTAGCACCGAGGGGTGCTAATGTTGTACAGTTGTGCCAGTTGCTGTCAGACAAAGTCGCCTCGTAGATCTGCCAACATGTGCCAAGACACAGAGCTCTGCCAGGTCATGCTGTCACACAGAACTAATCTAGCACAGACAGGCATGGACTGGGTGCAGTTTTTTTTAAGTCTACTCCACACATCCTGTGCAATACCTGCTGCTGATTTGCAATGCTGACTTGCACTAACATTTCAGGGTATAAAAACATCCAGTCAGAGCTGTTTTCAACAGATAATAAGCACATGTAGATCCTCAATGAGGAGCCCAGAAGAAAAAGATGCCACTCCATCAGACTTCAAACTGAGTCACATTTACATATTTCAAGCTCTTGACCCAAATTTGGTGAAAAATCAAAACAAATCAGAATCCAAATGTATCACTCAGTAAATCTCACCTCTTCATGGTTTAACAAAACACATCAACTGTTACTATCAGGGTCCAGCACAGACTGCCAAGCGCCTTAGTCTGTCATGTGCTGTCGGAAAACCAATGGGTGCTATGTGGGTAACCCCAGCCAAAAGGCTCAGCTGGGCTTTACGCTGGGAAATAGACTGCAGGACCCTGCCAGAAAGCCCTCAAAGTCATTTTTCCCAACTGTAGTCTTGGGGATTCTTGTTAATCCAGCGTGCCCATCATCTATAAATAAGTGGCACACTTGTGTGAAAGAGCCGTTTGGAAAGAGTGGTTTGAGGCTGGACACTTACAAAGCCGATCATTCTTCATTTCCACTCCGCTGAGCAAAGCAAATTGGAGGACGCCGGCAGTAACAGGTAGAGAGACAGGAAGTGAGTATGTTAGGTACAGTTAAAAAGACATCCATTAGACTTTATGGCAAGTTGAAGAAGGTAAATTCCCAGTAATGGAGTAAATGAAATCCAACATGTGAATGCATTTGAGGGGGAAACTGGTGTTTTTCAAGGAACACTTCCCTGTCTTCATTATTTTTCATTAAGTTAGAGTCGACTTCAATAATTTACCCAGAGTAGATGTTTTCCCTCCCAACATTCAGATGCCTGAGGTGGTTTGACTCCCCAGTCAAAGTCTGCATGAAGCAGTACAAACCGCAGCTTTGATCGGCAAAGACTTGTTTGTTTCACGTCACTGCTTTGCCAGATATTTGTTTAATAAATTGCCGAGGGGTAAGGCGATTATGCAACCTAATTCTGGTCGTGGCATTAATTGCCAAGCAGTTAATTAAAATGCACAGTGATTGGAGCGCACGCCGTCCCTCAGGATGTAATAAAGCTAATATTATAAACACTTGATTGCAAGACTGATAGCGTAACATGCACCATCTCATCCATCAGCATTAATGAGGCCTTGGTATTACACCTCCTGTCACCTTTTATTACCAGGAATCATCTCAAAAGACAATATCTGCCACTCTCATTTCCTGTGGCTAATAACACATTAACGAATCAACCTCCTCAAAGGAAAAAGGATGAACTGGGTTGAGCTGTTTAAAACTGGTTATATCTCTTTCATTGCTGAGGGTGTTGGGGTCAAATGGGCAGGATTAGCAGGCTGATTGAAAATATTACACAGCTAAATTGAAACGGGGGAATACGCTGAAGCAAATGACAATTATTTTAAGCGTTTTGGTGAATTCTCTGATTTGTACTTGTTGCCTTGTTAAATTTCTCCTAAACTGATCAGGCATTCTCTTTCTGAACTCCTGAGGAAATTTTATTGACTTTAGCCTATCAAATGGAAAACAATATCTGAAAAAAGATAGATGGGTAGGCCAGTAACGATAACAAATTTTGCAAATATTATTGCAGATAAACAATATTATTGTCAGTATTATTTTGATTTTTTTTTTTTCATTTTTTTCATTGATGTAAGTATGATAAATGGGATAATAAAGTGAGTACACCATATCAAAAGCAAGAAACTTTAATTTCTTAAGAGTATTTAACTGTAATTAAAAGGTCAGGATCTTTTAAATAAAATAAATTAAACAAAAAATATAATAAATTTAACAAACAAGAAAGAGAAAAAAAATACAATGAAAATGAAATGGACTCTCTTTTAGAAAAAAATACATGTCAATAAAAATAATTAATACTAATCAAAAACAATAAAACATAGACCCTGTCTCTAAAGAAAAAACGAAAACTTAAAAAAAAAACTGCAATAAAAACTATAGCCTAAATAAAAGGGAGTTTATACAGTTCCTGAATTGTTTGTAACATGTACTTTTTCCCAGTCAATCCGTACTGTCTGTCAGACATTTTTAACATTTATGGCTTTCAACCGTATTGAAGAGCTGCATTTCTTTGGCAATGTAGCTTTCTTTGAGCGCCCACCATTTGGTGCTTCTATTTCCATTTACTTTGCAGACCAAAAGCCTCCGTAAGAGCGGATTGTCAAAGAACAAGGCTCCGCTGCACCTCCCTCTTCTTTTTCGTCGCCACTATTTTCAAACAAATGCGACATATCAGCTCGTTGGTGTTCATGAGCTCACACTTTGTTCATTCTGATAAAAAACAAAATATCCCCACACTAGGACTGTGGCAGGCGGCTTAAGAACCGTATCTTTCATGCCATCACTCAAATTTGCGTGTTTCCTCCTTACCCCTCAGGACACTCGCTTCAGCTCTCTCCGTGTGTACGCGCGAGCAGCCCCAAAAGATGCCAAAGATCGCATTTTTGACAGATGCTCACTCCGCTATAAATCCGCTAAATCCGCTATAGAACCTATGCACCCCAATGTTAGGAAAGATAGACGTAGTGAGCCATCTTCTCATTCAGTATCTTTGGTCGAAAGAGAGGAGGAAAACAAACATGCATGCACGTGTCAGTTTATCAAGGCTGGCAAACTTACTGAGGACGTTTTTATTTATCTTTTGGTTAATTGATTTATTGATTATCGTGACAGGCCTACAGATGCGCCTGCAGTTAACAACAGAGTTGCATTGTTTTTTTGTTTTTGTCTCTCTTTTTACAGAATCTTTGGGAGAAAACTTACAGCCATACTTCAACATTTCATTTTTCTGCATTTTAATCTCACTAGCACGACCTACCCAAAACGAAAACATGATCTCAAAGAGTATCTTCATACACCCTCTATATTTTATGAGGGTTTCCTTCTTCAGTCCACGGCTGTCACATAGCTAAGATGCTTCTGGAAGTAGCTCTGCCACACTAAATAATAAACACAGAATGGAAGAGCCTGTGGTTGCCATTTCCTCCTCATATTGGGGAATGCCATGGGTGTCAAAGCAATCAGGAGAGCTCGGAGACACTGAGTCCACTGCTACCCCTCTCGCTGTCAGGCTACAAGCCCACCACACTGGAGCTCTGATCCAACGTGACACATGGATCTACACAGTGTGTCCTCCAATACCTTTAGGGTCCCGTTTTTCCTTTAAAGGCCTAATTATCTTACTCTCTCTGGACTCAGAGACTGTTTTTTATTTTCTTGCCACTGGCTTTGTGTAGCTTTTACAGCATGCAGCATTTTGTATATGACCTTATAATCTCATCAGCTCAGTACCAAGAACAGTGGAGTCTATATCATAAATACAAATTAGTCAGTTAAAGTGTAAAGTAAATCTCTCCTGTTAAAGAAAGCCAGTTTTTATGTCGAGAAGCATAAAGAGGGTAAACAAGGGGAACAGATAGTTTTACTCTTTTGGTTTAGAAACATTCTCCCAGCACCTCAGAGACTCCATAATTAGCCACTTTGGACTTAACCTGTCCAAGAAACTAACATTCAAAGATAGGCTGCAATTTCAGCTTCTACACATTGTTCTTACACAAACTTTTGACTAAGCCCATGCTTAGTACTCATTACATCTGAAAACTATAGTACACAGTTTTTTAAAGAAATAGCTACAACCATAGCCATAGTAACTTAAAATGAGACTCATGTTGGAGTTGGAAATGCTTTGTTAGCTTCATTTTCATACTGAGGACTTTTCAACAGCTTTCAAAAAAAGCTAAATCATGTGTGTCATCTATTATGTTCTCCACACAGAGGTTTTCCAGCATATAAACAAAGTCTGAAACAAGCTGTTGGACAAAAAAAGGGACTAAAACTGAAACAAGAAGGCATCCAACTACATAAAATCTTCTAAATTCAGAGATTAACAATCTATTTTAGCTTTCTATAAACTGTATTGCAGTTTAAATGAGCCATACTAGCTTTTGCTTTCTGTTTATACTCTTTGTGCAATGCTAAAGCCTGGTTTATACTCTGCATCTGCATCTACTGTAGCTACACAGACACTCTGAAGCCATCCTCCATCTTGGTCTGAGCTACAAAGCGATCTAAAACTGGATAATTTTGTTAGGTTTTTTGTCTTTTATTTTATTTTAAAACTAGGATTAAGGATCACCTTAATCTCAGTTTTACTACTGAATGTTGCTAATTTATAAACTGATGTATTTTTTATTTGTCTGTTGTTCTGTCTTGCCCTCCATAAAAAAAAAAAAAAAGTGCTGCTGTCATGGCCAGAATTCCCTTGTAAAGGAGATTTTTTTGTATCTAAATGGTAAGGGTGAGGATTGGCAAGAACCTCAAGATATGATAAGCATCACAATACTTGGGTCACAATATGATGATATCGCGATATCACAATATGGAGATACAATGCATTATTCAACACAGTTAACTATTTGATTGAAAACACCTTTTTTATTGTAGTTAAACTAAAAAAAAGTCAGATGCAGTGTTACACACTTAACTTGAAAACATAAAGGACGTTTTCACCAAGTAGTCCGGTTCGGTTCAGTACGGTTTGGCACGGTTTGGTACAGTTAAGCCTGATCTCGTTCACGTTTCCACAGCAAACTGTGCCCTCTCGTGGTAGGCGGGGTGTAAGCCGGATGCCGAAAGCCGCAGCTGTTAATTAATAGCATGACGCCATGCAGCGCAACACAGTGTACCTGCTAATAAATCAAATGAAGAAGAAAAACATGACACAGTAAACAAAGAGCACAGATGGAAGACATGCAGCATTTCATCCTCTCTGTGATTGGCATGTAGCTCTTTGATAGAAAGTGCAATCAAGCTTTGTTTCAGAGAAGACTGTGTGCTGATAGGAGAAATGCAGCCGCTGTTGCGGGGTAAGTGATGATTCTTTTGACCAATCAACGGTCTTCCAAGAGCTGATCGGTTCAGTCCGGCACCCATATGAAAGGGTCCTAAAAAGTGGGATGGCTCGTCTCGGTTATTGGGGATCTGTCCCAGGACCAGTCAGTGGAAATACCACAAAATGTGTGCCGTACGGAGACGAACCGAACTGGTCTGCTTGGTGGAAACGCGGCTATAAAGTGCATCAAATTTGTCACTTAAACAACTGTGACCTTCAACTAATGTTGAAAAAATTATTGGTTGAAAGACGTGGTCAGTTGGTGAAACTGATAAATGTCACTTGGTGAAACCAATGTTACTCATAAAAAATCTAATATTGCACAAAACATGACCATGGTTGTTATTTTATCAGTCTATTACACTGTAAAAATTAAACTTGAAATGATTTTAAACTAGCTGACCCAAGAATAGAGAGAAAACAGTAATGTTCACGGTACCAAAACCCACATCATCAAGTTTAGGAATATACTCTGAGATTATATTTACTATACAGTTTATGGGCAACATACAGCGGAGTAGCTCTTTGGCGCCATCTACCGCAGTGGAGGTACAGAAGATGTATTGTACTTCCAACTCACCCAAAGTATGAATTTTTATTTTAACAAAACTATCAATATTTTATCACAGGTTAGTGTATCGCAATACTTTGCCATATCAATATTTTTATACACCACTACAAAATGGGAATATTCCTGATAAAATAAAGATTGAACAGAAATAGACAGTGTCATCTGTTTGAGTGTTAATACACCAGTTTCCAGTCCTGCTATGTTTTGCTTTCTGTTTTACAGGATTTTGAGCGTTTTATGTTATATTGTAGCTCATACATGTTACTATTTATCATACAGCAACTATGAATAGGAAAACTAGAGAGAAGACGTCATGGGAGATGAAACTATGTACAATGTACAGCAATTCTGAAAATTATTAAAACAATGGGAAACATGATCTGTTTTAACGGACCAATCACAGGGCTCGCAGTTTGCATCATTTCACTGCATAGTAACATTCAGGGGGAGGTGCATGTCGCTGATTTGTACCAAGAATGGACACGTTATGATTCAATCAATATTACATGAAGATGAATCACCCAAGATTAATTCCCCATTATGAAAAACGGCCTCATCCCACAGAGAACACAGGTCATGCTGCTGCTGCAGTGTGAGTAGCAGAACTCTTGACATGTTCATGGAGCTCCCCTCTGGCTCTCCGCAGTCGCAGTGGCATCAAGGCTCAGTGTGCTCATGGTTTAAGCATGTCAGCACTGACTACATGATCGCTTGTGCATGCTGCTTTAATGGCACACCCCATGTCGCACTAATAGCTCATGTTCTTTGCCCTCCCTACTCATCCTCCCTAGGGGACTCAACAAATGGTCCATCAGCTGTATTGGAAAGGGATTTCCCCCTCCAAACCCATTGCGACTAATTCTGCAGATCCATTTTTTTTTTCAGGCTTTTGCTTCCTTGGCTTTCCGCCTCATTGGTTGATCCATGGTGGTCAATCTCACAGTAAATGTTTTCTTGCTCCAAGCCCATAAACAATATGATGTCGAAAAATGCATTAGAGAAGATTTAAACTAGGTCTGCTGCTTTTTTCTCTTCTCCTGGAAGCTCACATTTGAATACAAAATGTCAGAGTGAGCTTTGTTGTCAATTTCTCATCGCGGTCAACGTGACAAGTCGCGTTTTCTCTTGGTTTCCATCTAATTTTGTGTCTGGAAGATCAATAGAGTCACACACTCTGAGTGAAATGGTCCGTAAATTGCTGTAGATACACATCCTTGGCTTTACAGCGTTGGGAAATGGATTACAAATACATAAATGCTCAAAATATTTATGTGCGGTAATGAATTGCTATAGCTGACAGCAGTCATTGCTCTATAATGGTCCCTCTATTGTACTTCTGAAATGACTCATTCACTTGATTCACGGCTTCCTGATGTCACTGTAAACAAGTCTGCACATTGCACAGTTCTGTGAATGAATAAATAAAGATGAGGCCGTGAAGAATGCAGTTTGGGCCAATTACTGTCATGTATTTCTCACGTAGATGTCGCTGCATGCTACATACATTCCTTGTTTGTATACAGCTTCACGTATACATTGTTATACAGTGTTTTTTGTACACTGGCAGGTGGAGATAAGCAGAGGAAGACAGCAGCACCATGATGACTTTTTGTGTGTGCCTCTTTTGGAAATAAAAAATGACTTTGTTCTGTTTTCTCCTTCCTCTCATTATGATACCCCACTCCATTCAATCGACAGCCGGCTCTTCTCTTTCCCGGTGTCATGTTTAATGAACACACAGTTCGTTCATTCACAGGCAGAGAAGGGTGGGAAGAAGGGAGGGGACGACTGGCAGAGAGGAAATCAGAAGAAATGAGGGAAGAAAGAATAAATTATGCTGGAGTGGAAGAATCAAAGAAAAAGAAATTAAGTGAAAGAAGGTGGTGGGATAAAAGACACTCAGTGCTGTTTGATTCTGTCTCCTCATGTGAGTCCTCAGGCTGGAGTCGCTGCATTCAAACTTACAAATGAGAGAATCAGAGCTTTTCCAACGATTCTTCACACAGAAACCCCAGGGTGGGACTTGTCCTATTGTGTTTGAAAGGGCTCTGACAAATGTATTTTCTTCTTGTCTGAACATCCCGACACCCCCACTGTTTCTACAGAAGCATGACAATGGACACTGAACATGGGAAATGCATTTGCTGTCATGTACAACCCTTTCACTGACGGGGTTGTGCAGACATGCCCATTAAAGATAAAACTGCAAACATATACATGGACATGGATTCCATACGGAGAGACTACACCGCTGAGTGTGTGCAATGTGCAGGGGGCTTTTCCAGGGATACCCCAACCCATGGGTCTGCATCATTTACTTTCCTGGAGCCATTTTGCCTCAGCTCACCTACATACAAGTCATTCTGGAGCCACAAAATCAACTTTATCTTCACAATAAAGACTATAAATTGTATACATTTCTAAACATAGTAAAAATCTAGTGCATAATTATCTATACAAAAAGTTTTTTGGAATTCCTAAAATTGTACGTGTGTTGTCTTGTTTTTTACTTTCATTAAATCTTCAGATTTCAAAAAAAAATTCAAAACCTTCTGTCACAAAATTTTGCAAAAATTTCAAAAGATTTAAAATTACAATTTAAAAAAAAAGAAAAAAAATCTATGAAATAAAAAAAAAAAATGATAAAAAAAAATCAAAAACACCAAATTTCAAATGTTGCAAAAAATTCAGAATTTTTTTAATTTAAAAAATTTGCAAAATTTTTAACAATAGAGGTGGCAGGCTTTGTTGCAAGATGAGATGCATGTTTAGTTCAACAAGACGTTAACGCTAAATTTTATTAAGAGTCAATGTCCTTACTTATCAATACCCTCTAAGAAAAATAAAAAAAATATCTTTATTTCAATAATATTTTTGGACCTACTTCCTGGCCTGTTTGAGGCAGATCCTGAGCTCAGCCATTGTCCTTTATGTTTAAACTGAGAAGACTGATCATCAGTCTGTGTCCAAACACCTCAACTGTGAATCTTACTGATGTTTATGGCTTTAATGGTACATTTTTAAAGATCAACACATGCATAGAGGAAAAGACTGAATGAACATCTTTCAAGACACTAATCTGAAAATATGTGTTGTAGCAGTTTTGACCCTGTTAACAGTTTTGAGTTGATGTTTTGTAGCACCTCTGAGTAAGTCTGACTTTTTTTAATGATTAAAGTCTTTTTTTTTTTTTTTTCAATTTTAAAATCAACTTTTCTCAACACATTGGTTTTATCCATCCTCTTCTGCTTTCTAATTCTCCAGCACTCCCTTAGAAATCTTCAAATGAAACGCATTTATTATTAAACTATTTTCAGATCGTTTTTCTAAATGCTGCAAAGAGTCCAGGCCTGAGGGGATGTGATATTTCCACCCTTTGATTCCTTCATTCCAGCATCATTTTCTGAGGACAACAGCAATACTTTCAAGGTAAAGAAGTGAATCCCTGAGCTGAAAAGAGCCAAGTCAACAATCCCTTTGGAATGCATTAGAGACTCATCAACGTAACCCTGCCTTAAAATCATAGGGTCAGCTCTTTCTTTCGCCTGTCCCTCGTGGCAAACACATTCTCATTAAATAACTTCTTTAACAAAGGTGCAACAGAAGAACAGGTGATGGGGAATTTTTAGTGGCCTCCAGGGCTTTGTAAATCCACAAAGAGAAGCCTGCGAGTATCGATTTGGTTC
Source organism: Halichoeres trimaculatus (assembly GCF_033239565.1). Classification (NCBI taxonomy): domain Eukaryota; kingdom Metazoa; phylum Chordata; class Actinopteri; order Labriformes; family Labridae; genus Halichoeres; species Halichoeres trimaculatus. Next base: position 30,205,884 of record NW_027437185.1, on the reverse strand, counting down.
AGGTTGGAAGAGAACGATTAAATTTTGGTGCTGTAACACAGAAAGTGTTAGGCAGTATTTGGTAAAATACAATTTCCCTCTACCTTGGTGGCAGTATCTCTGGTTTTGCTTTTCCGGCAGCTTATCCCACAACAAAGTCCAGCAAGAGTAAAACCACTGGAACTTGCATATGACAATGACATCCCTGTCTAATCTTACGACTCATGCTAATTGAATTGAAAGATTAGACAACCACAGAGGCTGCTTGGTCTGAAGATGTCTGAACACTGCAGACGAGGAGGAAATGTTGGACACAGAATTCTTGATAGAAACCATTATGCAGAACTGTTACTAAAGGATTTGAACTCAGGGCATTGGTAATCCTATAACAGCACTGTGCCATTTCTCATCTGCTTTTCAGGCCCATGAAATTGTCCATGCGCTTCAGCCTTGAGGCCGAGAGGGCAAAAAGAGTGAGATTATTTAAACTCACTGAAGGTCATCAGTTTGGCGGTTGATGTCATTTTAAAGCACATACCCTGCAGTGTTTTATTTCCCCTGTCTCTCCCCCTCCCTGCACTCACCTCTCCCCTTTCTTATCTGCTCTATCTTTCCACTCCCATCTCCTCTCTTTCAGCTTTAATTCCACTTTCCTCTCCCTGCTTTCCTTTGCACATTTTTTTTCTTTCAGCCATGGATATTTCCATCATATTTCCCTCATTTTTTAGGCCACACGGTGGTATCTCAAAGTTCTGTGTGTGGGCTCGGTCAGAGGATCCAGCAGGACACAGCTGGGAAAGGCTTAAGAGATGAGATAGCAGAAAAAAAAAGAAACCGCAGCACACTCACACCAGTGAAACCTACACACACACAAACAAACACACAGCTGGCATCTGTATTGATTTCACAACAGTAAATCCTTGAAGCAGAAGACAGGGAGATGGAGATAACAAGTCACCTGCACTTCTCCAAACCACTGGAGCTGCTCTGTTTGAGCGGTGCACCTCTTCTTTATTTCCTCCTTCACAGATTTTTACTCAGCTGAAACCTTTTCAGTATGCACGGCAAGAAGCAGAAGTCTGTGACTTTGCTTTAAATTTAGTATTTTGACATGTTTTTCAATCATGGATTTCTGTCTGAGAATCCCATGGGCTCACATTTTGGCTTACCTATTTGACTCACATTCCTGTTTCTCTCCCTTTCCTGCCAACGGGGGAATCTCAGTCTGCTCCTCGCAAGTGAAGACTCTGATAACTTAAGATGTGATCTGGGTTTGGTATTCACCTTGGAGTTAGTAACATAAGGTTACACGATTTGACCATGGTTGACGCTAAAGATGTAGAGGGGTTTTGGGTAGGGCTGCAACTAGTGCTGCACGATTATCCCAATTGCAATGTCAGCACATGCAATTACGTAATCGCAAAAGAGGTGCAATTGTGCAATTATAAAAAAATAAAGTGTAAAAAAATGAGTGTGTTTGTGTGAGTGATGTGTGTGTGTCTGTGTGTGTGTGTGTGTGTGTGTGTGTGTGTGTGTGTGTGTGTGTGTGTGTGTGTGTGTGTGTGTGTGTGTGTGTGTGTGACTGAGTAAGAGAGCGAGCGTGAGATGACTAATCAGTCACTGTTTCAACTGGTCATGTGACTACCTGCCCCCCTGGTACGGCAGTTTAATCAGACAAGATGGAGCACGAAGAAGTGAAAAGAAACTCTACCTCTGTTATTCGGTGTTATTTTGGTTACCGGTTGAATGACACAGCAAAAAGATGTAATTTTCAAAACATGCAAAGCAAAAACGGCATAAATGTGCTATTTTGAATACAAACAAAACAGTACTATTGTGCTGTACATTGTTGTTTGTATACGGTAAGTTTGGATATTTTGAGAATTATTACACAATTAAAATCCTCAGTAATCCATCTCTGCTTTTTTCTTGATTTTTCTCCATGATAACCAAGCAAGTCTGTAGACTCATGACATAACTTTTTTTAATTAAATCGCAAGCACAATCGCAATCGCAATATTGTCCACCTAATCGCCAATCGCAACTTTTCCCTAAATCATGCAGCACTAGCTGCAACTAATGATTATTTTAGAAATCGATTACTCTGACGATTATATTTACGATTAATCAATGAATCGGGAAAAAAAGGATGAGAATGCATAATAGTAAAATTTGCAAAACCAAACGTGTTGTTATTTTAGTTGTTGACTAGTGTTTGCTTAAAGTTATATACAAATAAACAACATATTTGAACATAGTTTAAGCTGACCAGATGCTAAATTTATAAAGTTTGACAAATGGCATGAATGTATTGTCATTGAAAGAATCAGGGTTAGGGTTAAATAATAGAAAATATATTGTTATGTCATCAGATTAAGATCTTAGTGGGCTAAAAAGGCAAATAAATAAAAATGTGTTTTCAATCTTTTCACCTGCAGGTCAAACAGTCCACCCCCTCTGCCCTACCACTATCCGTAGCAGCTAAAGCTAATGCTAACATTGGTTTAATGAACTCCCTGAGGTTTTTAAAGACAAGCCATGCATTTCACATCATATAAAAAGAGTGTATGTGAGATTTTGTGGCTCCTCACCTCAATGTTGAGCTACCCGGCTCGTCATCAATGAGCCCAACATGTTTGCACTTTAAGTGCTGGATCATTGCAGTCGTACTGCCGTGCCATGCGAGGGTTTTTTTTTTTGCAAATGTTGCAATGAACACGCTGTGAGCTGTCACTCAGCATGAAATACTCCCAAACTCTTGAATTTTTTGGACAAACGGCTTTCTGCAGCTCTGCCATTATTCACATGTTTACTCGTTTCCCTTACCTAGGTGGCGGTAAAGCACCTTTAGCTAACAGGCAACCACTTAACAATCCAAGAAAAAGGAAGAAGAAAAATAAACTGAAGACAAACTAATTCAGTAATGGCACAGCACAGTGAATCGATTATGGAAAAACGATGTCAATGCTTTCACTATTCGATTTTTAAAGATTTTATTGATTCACTGTTGCTGCTGTAGCTCTGGGTTAGGCCTGCACAATATATCCTTTGAACATCGCCATTGCAATATGCACATGCGCAATAGTCACATAGTGCATGTGATGTGACTATCGCATTTCCCCTATTTATTGGAGAAATGGAAAAAAGAGCAACTGAAATTGGAACCTATTCTATTTTGTACAGAGACATGGCCTCCTGGATCCCTTTCATATACAGCAATCTTCATCATTCACACATAAACCCCCTTAGCCTGGATTAAACGGTATTATAGGAATACAATGGTGTCATTGTGAGTCAACCAAATTCTTCCCAAACAGAGCTATTCAAGTCATCTGGTGAAAATTCTTCTATCTTTAAAAACGCAATCTATATCGCAAACCCCCCAAAAATCGCAATGTCAGTTTTTTCCAATATTGTGCAGCCCTACTCTGGGTTGTTAGTTTCAAACAATATATACTGTATAATAAAAAAGGGTTTTCTAGATGATAGAGGTGTTGAGTGCTTTCATATGAGTTGAGAAAATTTCCTGCAATCTTCTTTAGCCACTAGGGGCAGAAAGAACAGTGTTTTAAATACATTGATTAATGATTTCTACTCTTGTTGCCCTCCATATTAATAAGAGACCATTTTAGGTGATCTTAGTTTATTTTGTGCAGTTGCTGTGTTTCCATACGTCCAAACAGTTCGAGCCTTATGATTTTTTTTTTCTGGAGCACATCTCCAAAAGAAAGGTCGGTTGGAGATGTGCTCCAAAAACAATCCTTTTTTGGACATATGGAAACGCAACAGTTGCACAAAACAAGCTGAGATCACCTAGAATGACCCCAGCTCACCCTTAATCCAACCCTGGAGTTGGTGACAAGATGCAAGAGTAGACACCAACTGTTTTAACGATGAAGTGATCATGGGGAGGTTTTCTGAGGTGGTATGCCTGTCAGGCTGTAAAACGTAGTGAGGGAATCTGGCAGGTGTCATTTCAACATGTCTGCGGTGAAGCTGTGGATGGCCGAGTGGGGAAATTAAATAGTGCAGAGTAAGCTTCCTCCCAGCAATTTATCAGGGATGCTTCTGGAAGGATTAGCCAGCATAGCTCCAGTGCAGCTAATAGCAGCCTAACTATCTGCTGACTTGCTCACAGAGTAATGAACAGGATCTGTGGTCTGTTGTTGATTTAAGTCTGAAATTCTAGGTCAGTGATCCTGCGGTTATGGAGCTTCTTTGGAGACAGAAATGCTTTTGATTTTCATCTCTGTGGTGTTTTGATTATGCAACTGTATATAAAAATGGGCCAATAGTGACTAAAAAGAAGGGGAAAAATTTGCAACACTTTGCTGTGAACACGTGATTTGTGAAGTAAATGTGGTTGCTTTGCGTATGTTCTTTTCTAAATTCAGTGACCAACAGGACAGCAAAACACTGGTTGCTCTCTGGAAGTCCTTTTTCTGTCATTAGCTACAGAAAACAAAACCAGTATCTAAAGCCAGACAAACTGAGAACTTCTGTGTAAATATTGGGGTGATTAAAGACTTGAAAAGTGTACTTTGAGTAAGGGATAGTGTATAGAGAACAGGTGGTGAAGAAAATCATAAGTTCTACAGCTTCTCAGACTGCCCTTGTATCCTTTTCCTAAATCTTAAGACCGGCCTGACATGGACACAAATATTTTTGCTACAGTGTCAACAGGGAGAGATGAAATGTGATGGATTCACACACACCAACTTAAGAGTGCAGTCACACCAGCCATCTGTACCATGTCCAAGCACACTTCAACCCTAATTTCCAGTTTTTTGGGACTTGAGAGAGGTGTGCTTCAGCACGGTACACTTCATGCACGAGCACAACAAAGATGACAAGCATGGGCAATGAGGGCATTACGTATGATCGCTGCAATTGGACTTCTAAATAGGGACGGGTCCAATTAGGTACTTTTATAGGTACCGACTGAATCCTGTCAAAAGTACCGGGTACCGAGTTACATAAAATCGAAAGGTACCATGTTTAGGTACCTAAATGCACCCTTGTGACTGCAAGGGAGTGGAAGAGTGGGCAATTTGCCATGCTGGACATGAACACAGCATTTCAAGGATATGTATTGTAGAATAAATTTGTTTAATTAAAAAAACATTATTATTAAACAAATTGATATGTTTTACCACAGAAACACAAAAAAAGTACCAAAAATTGGTAACGTTGAGTACCAGTACCAATTGCCAGGTACCGGGCATCGGTACCGTATTGTTTCAAATGTCAAAGATATCCATCCCTACTTCTCGACAATCCTTTTAAACAATGATAGGGGTGTTAGAGGCCTGTGTTGGACCATAACGACTTAACATTAGCCAAACAGAACTGAAGTGTTTTGTTTGTGTTCTTTATAGTACTGACCCTGATGAGACAGCGCTTTGTGTTAAAGGATGCTTCATGATGACATGAGGCGGGGGCAATTGTGCTTAGGTCTGGTTCAAATTGAAGAAGTGTGACCGCAGCAAGGGGACGGCAAGTACGTTATGTGTGATCAGGTGTTCTTTAGTGTTGCTTTGACTGGGGTTTTGACCAATCAGAATCAAGCATGCTACACAGCCATGTCATTAAGTATGAGAAAATGTTTGTGGTCTTGTTGATCTAGTTGATTTTAAGACAGATTTATAGCCTGATCAGTCATCCTCCAATGATCAAGGGGATGTGAGCTGATTTTGAGCTCATCATAACTTATGACTTGTTTTAGTAATCCTCAATCTGTTTATCTGCTCCTTACTTCATCACTTCCACCCCTACCTGGAATCATAAACATATAACTCATTTGATATCTGTAAACCCAGGTTGGATTGCCTCTGATGGCAGAACTGCAATAATTGATGGAAGAAGCAGACTGAGAAGCTCCGCTAACCAGATGTTGAGTACTCTTTGCATTAACACCTCAAGCCATGTGGAATATTAAAAGAAGACCAGCTTGTGGAATCATTCATCCATTTCTTCACCAAACATTAAAACTACAAGCTGATGACATCAGTCGCCCTCCATGTTCGGTTCTCCTCAGAAGTCAGTTTGATCACAGATCTGCGGAATAATGGCCATAAAAAAAGATGTGTGTGGTCCAGCCTCAGACCTAGATGTTATTCTGGCACAAATGATTGACCACTCAGTGTATCAGGTTTGGAGAAATCCTTTGTAGCAAATTAAAACACAAATGCATCTTTTGATCGAGATTAGTAGTCCATTTATAATTTAGAACCATATCTCCAACTCATTAAACTCTTATGCATTCAGCGTCTTCCTCTGTGTGTGTGTAACCCAGGCTTCACTGAGATTACTGATCACTGAACCAACAGCTTGGCTGATTTTTCTTTAAAGGGATATCCACAACACAGATCCTAAAGCTCTTTGAAAATGTGCCGTGAAGATAAGGGGAATAGACATGTCAAAGAGTTCCTTTCCATCAAGAAGCAAAACACATGGGATACTTTATAGAGAATAAGTAGGACAGCTTAAACTCTAATTCCAGTTTCTTCTGATGCTTGTTCTCAGTTTCATGAAGAAAAGTGTAAAAGACAAAGGGAGAAACTTGAATCCTGCACTTTTCAAGCAGACTGATTTGCTACTTCAATGAATCTTTTTGGAGAACCTGTCCAAGCGACCCCTTTCCAATGCATTCGTGAGCTAGTCCCATTTCCAGTCTCTCCACAGGTGTTTCTCCAGCCATCACCGTATTACTCCGCGGGCTGATTGAGGCAGCAGGAGAGCCATAAAAAAAGCTTTTTATCTGCTGTTTGAAAGCCTTGATTTCACAGGTGGAGGGACCCCACTCACAGCCCTGAATTCATTAACAGTAGAAACAGATGGATGCCATGCAGCTCAGTGTGACAGTCAACACTGTCTTCACACTTCCAAAACCCTGTTTGACAGTTAAAGGAAAACTTGGGTCGATTCTCCGCCAGCGATGCAGCATTTAGTCTGCTCATTAGACAGCAGTTATCACATCAGGCTGAAGAGTATCAAGTTCTCTGCATATATCCATATTCATACCGAGCAGCTGATTATCCCAGTCTCAAAAAGTTTCTGGCTGTGCAAGAGTTGAATTCACTTAGAGATTTTCTTATGGCACAAGCACTCTACAACATAATACATGCAAATTAAATGGTCTACAACAGCAGCTTGAGCATGCTAGGAGTGAATCATGTGCAGTGCAAAGCCTCCAGGAACAATGATGAAGCTCTGCTGGAAGCTGTAGATCCCGTTGCAAAGTATGTCAATGTCTTTTCTGTTGTTTTCTTTTTATTTCTTTATTACTGTTAGTATTTTTATGCATCCTCAGTTTGTTTCACACAGTTAGGAGCTGGATTGTTACCACCAGCTTTCGTGTTGGTATGTGTGTGTTTTCTTGAACAGGAGTAAGTGGATAATTCCCTGATAGAAATATGTATATTTGTCTGTTTCAGAATGTGTGTTAATTCTCTGAACAGCCTTACGAAATCACCAATTACCTTCCAATACAAGCCCCATCTCCTCTCCTAGATATACTTTTTGAATACTATAGCTCCCTTTCACTCTGATCAGACTTCTTTTCCCCAACAGTAAGACCCAAGACAAGCTTTTGTAGGACTGCTCTGCCCCCATGTGGTATGTGTCGACACAGATGTACCAAAAAACAAGGCCTGACATAGTCACACATGCTGTTCATCATTTATCAGCTCAATGATATATTGAAGAAATCAAAGAATCAAACACATTTGACACTCAAGTGACTCTCCAACATCACCAAAGAGTTAAAATTCACAAAATGTCTTTACATGAAACAATTCTGTTAACCTCACTGTCTCATCTCAAGGTGAATCTTGATTTCAAAATACATTGGTCTCAATGTTACTAAACTGCTTTATACTGCTTTTATTACGTGGTGGGGCACATTTTAAGTTACTTAATGGCAGATTTAACGGGCTCAAAGATCCTTTTTCTAAAGTTTACTTTTAATCAGTTGCTCTTTTTTTCCTTTTCTTTCTTCCTTTTTTTTTAACCGTCCAGACCAGAAGTCTGAACTTAAATTGTTAAAAAGGCGTTTCATTTGCTGCTCCTTTTCTACTTTGAATGACTTACACAGAGGGTCTAAGTTAAAAGAACCAGTCTTACAAAGTAAGTTCAAGGTGATGTTTAATAGTTGGGCAGTTTGAAATTGTGGGAAATAATCCATCAAAAACTTTGTGATCTGTGATGCTGCCTATCTTGGCCATGACACTCTTAGAAAGGAGATTATTAACTTTAATGAGTTATTTCCTACTTTAGTCCTTTTTTTTTTCTTCTAGTTTCTTTAGCCCTTTAAATGAGGTCACTCTATGACAAAAGGCATTTTGAAGCACGTATTACTTTCTGAGCCAGTTACATAGCATAACAGACACATCAGCTAATATTCCTTAGTTTTTATATTTGACAATATTATAGCTGTAGGATGTACTCTAGTTGGCTTATTTTATTTTTTATATTTTTGAAAAGCACAATTTTTTTATTTATGGTCTGACCATTTATCAGCAGGCCAGAGGAAGCTCCACAGAAACAGGAGAGAAAAGACTTCTGTTCTCACCCTGTCGGGTATCGGATATTATCTAACACAAACAATAAAGTACCGACTGGGTCATTCTTTAAATGCAGTGCCTTTTGCGTCCCCAGCCTAAATCCAGCTGTATTTTCTGAAAATGATAGAATTTAAAAAAAAAAAAAAACTTTTTATTTTAGTGAAATTTCACTAACTATCTGTTAAGAACACAAGGATATAACTCATAAAACTTGAACAGTTTTTTAAAATACCATTTAAAAAATTAAAAAATGTGCTATTTTGCCATGTCCCCAGTACCCTTTCCACTGTTTCGTTCAAGAAAATTGTTTTTTATGTTTTTTTTTTCCAAAATATTTCCTGATATTTTTATTCAGCTATAAGGGGTTCTTTATATATTTGGTAATTTCATAAGCAAAAAATTATATTTTTGTCTAAAATTGCAGTTTAATATTTGTCCCTGGATTTAGTGTCCAACGTGTTAATCTTAATTTCCGTACCTCTAAGAAGGCTCCACCCACATCAGCATGATGCAGTCTTTTGATGTGATGTTATTCCAGAGGAGGGAAATTCAACAGTGGTAAGATTACTCACTCTTCTTTTGTTAAATTTTTTTTTTCTTTTTAATGAATAAAATTATCAAATATCATAATTTTAAAAGGTTCCTGGGTAAAAATGTTGTTTTGTTGTCAGCTATCCAAAATCCTGTTAGCTTAAATGCTAATAAAGTTAGGCTAAAAGCTATTTTTGTTGTAAAATGTCCACCGTATTATTGTCCACCATGTTATCCTTACATTAATAACACAATGGACACATTCATTGTGACATATATTTTTAAAAATTTAAAAAACATCTCAAATTTAGAAGATTGGGATTGACCTTTATGCTTTCCATAAAGCTTAGAGTCATGTTTTTTAGAAGAAACTTCAAAATAAAATAAAAAAAGTTATTTATTTTTTTATTTTTATTTTATTTTATTTTTTTACCATTTCTATGACCCAAAAGGCACCGCATTTAAAGAATGACCCGACTACATTTTACATGAAAATCAACAATCATAACGGCAACAACCAAAGCCCAGTCTTTAGGTCAATAGAGGACTCAGCCTTTAGGCTAATGTTACTTAAAGGTAGGTACTTGTTAGCGGCAGTGCAAACCAAATACCTCCGACCAAAGCTCCATGAACACACTCACTAGCCTAGCCACCAACTGAAGCATCGCGTTTTAATGTGAAAGAGACTCGAGAGCCGTGCGTGCACGAGACTATGTATGCTAGCATGAGCAACAAGCTAATCATGGATATTAGACACATACCTGCTCAGTAGAAAGCCAACTCTTATCGCTCTTCGTCCCGTACTGCTATCCAAGTTCCCAAAAGCGAGTAAAAGTCAAGCCAAGCTTCACCCTCTCCAAGCTTAGTCTGTTTGACGTTTCGTTTCACTTTGGTTGTGTTTTTCTTGCTCCGTGCTATGTCCACTATCGTAGCCGCTCAGGATAGCTTCCTCCACGCGCGACCATCAACACGCAAAGTCACTTGCGCACTATACGCTCTGTAAATGGCTGAGGTAGCAACGGCTACTTTCTGTCCAGAAACGTCCCGTTACAACTTTTGTACAGTCTATAAGTTACAACCAAAACATCTTCATACAGGCTGAGGAGGGGATTGAGGCACTGACACACATGTACAACGACCCGTAGGAGACGACTGAGCAGGATTATTTCTGTAAAAGTTGACGTTTTATTTTTTCAAGGAAACCCTACAGACCTTACATTTGATAAGATGACATACTGTGATGAGGTGTGGGAGCTAAAACATCTGATTGGCGGTTGCCTTTTAAGATATTCAGCTAGGGCCTTGTCCATGCAGGCAGTAGATGAGCCAGTTGTGTTTCTATACATCCACTCCTTTTTGAGTCAAGCGTTTTAGTGGGTCATGGGTCGGTTCAGTGGGTTAATTAGTCATATTTGTCACACTGCCAACATCCCTGAGGACCGTGTACCAACTGCCACTGTTTACATTCTAATCATTTTCCAGCCCATTAATCACAAGCCCTGACATATTATGCAGAAAATAAACTGGTGATCTTTTTTTATTAACATTCTCCTTGCTTTCCTTGGCAGTCTTGGAAGTGCTTTATTGTCATGAAATAAGGTTTCAAGAGTTTCAGATCAAGGGCAAAGTAAAGTATGGGCTTAGAAATATTCAAAGATATTCTTCAGAGAGAGACATTTGTTTAAAAAAAAGGGAGGTGAGTCACAGAAAGGAGGACAGCGTACGTTTAACCTTATACAACTAAAGCCTTTTAAAAACCTGGTACTTTGAATGTGTGTAAGAAGAGTGGGCAACTAACTGTATCAAAGTCCTTTTATGATAAGTGTGTGGAAGCTGACCTGAAACTGTAGGAGAGCTGTAGCTTCTCTGTCATGTTCTTTCAGTAATTTTTCTTTTTTTAATCTGATTTTTTATTTATTTATTATTTTATTTTATTTATTTATTTATATATATTTATATATATATATATATATATATATATATATATATATATATATATATATATATATATATATATATATATATATATATATATATATATAGATGTTGTAGATTTAATTTTCTACAACATCCAAACATCTTTCTTTTGAGAAATGTTATATCACCATCCTGCTCACCATCACACACACACAGCAGGCAGCATCTTTAGAAAAGATATTTTCTGAACAGGGAGAAATGAGAAATAAATTACCCCAGCACATACTCATCTGACTGCATGGGTCATCCTCCATCCATTCATCTTCTATCACTTATCCTGTACAGGGTCGTAGGTGGTTGGAGCCTATCCTAGCTGTCTTCAGGCAGGAAGCATGGGTGCACCCTGGACTGGCCCCAGTCAATCACAGGACTGACACATAGAGACAGACAACCTTTCAAATACACACCAACACCTATGGGTAACTTGGAAACACCAATTAACCTGATGAGCATGTTTTTGGAGGAAGCTGGATTACCCACAGAAAACCTGTGCATGCATGAGAACTACAAGCAAACTCCACATAGAAAGGCCCATCTTGCCTGGACTGGGATTCAAACTGATGACCTTCTTGCTGAGTAACTGTGTGAGGCAGCAGTGGTAACCACTGCACCACAATGCAGCCCCTTCTGCAGCTGGAGCCTATGCATTGGTCACAAACTTACCTTTTAAGATTTACTCTCAGAAGGTTAGTTTGGTTTTGCAGGAACTCTAATACTTGAAAACTTTCAAACAAAATAATATTTAAAAAATGACATTTAAAAAAAATGAAATAGTATCTATATTTGTCAACCTGAGTTTTTACAAGCTGTGACTGTCAAAAAAATTCCACAAAACAAAAGCTGGCCTTGAATTGTATAGTGTATGTTGCTATGAAGACAGCTTAAAGGTTCGCATCAAAGATAATAAAACTCGAGGAAAAAAAAGGTTTAAATGACATTTACATAAAATTTCTGTTACACTCTGTTTTGACTGTTCCTGTTTTAAGTTCCAAGGATCACTGAGACTTATTACCCCTACATACCATTTTATTACCTTTCAGTTGGCTGTTTTCCTGGGTTAATCATTTGTAAACATTTTAAAGCCTGTCTAAACTGGGCTAAACCTTTGAACTCTTTCATGCAATGAAAGTGGATTGAAACTGGGAGATAAAACAGGACACCAATCAACCACAAGAGGGCATTGCAATCCATGAAATAATCACTGCAGCAAGTCTTCCTCTGGAGTGCTTCTTCTCTGACCTTCACTCCCCCTTTACAATGTTGTTTTCAGGGTCTGTTTGTGCCTAGCCCGTTAAATAAAGCTGTTAGTTTGAAAGGAAATCATCAAGTGAGAAGAAGTGAATGCCAAACATCAGGTGTCCTTCTTTGAGCTTAACAGCAACTTCACTCTTAACAACCCCTGCATTTCAAAACAAATAAGCCTGTATTCTTAAATCATTTCAAAGGATGAAAGTTAACTGCTCCTCACATAACTCTGAGTTTTCAAGGATACACAGTTGCTGCTTGTTTCTTTGGGCTTTGTGAAATTTTGTACTTGTAGATTGATAAATAACTGGTGCAGCATTGAGACCCACTACATTATATCATTATAAGTTATTTTTCCTCTATTTGGCTGAATTTCGTCCGTGACATGTGTCATAGCGTACCTGTGGAATGTGAAGCACTTCTGTGCTGATGGTTACCAAGAATTTTAAAGTTTTTTTTGTCATTTTGTATTATTAGGAATAGTAATGTTGGTCTCTGTTCAAACAAAACAGGAGAGTGATTTTTCTTAGTTTTGTTATCCTTAGGGGTTGACAAAAAGCAAGGACAAGAACTTTCTGTCGACTAGCCACCAAACTTAGCAGAGACACTTTGATTTTGAACATTCATTTTTCAGACACATTTACCCTCCGAGAATGTAGTTGTATAAAAGTGCTGTAGATGCCTTAATCCTGTTTATATGAGGAACCAAGGAAAGTTACTCAGATGGCCTTAAAAAATGTACAAAACTTCAGTTGTTTTTGCTCTGTTGTGTACTAAGTTGTTTGTGCAGTATGACACCAACATTTCAAGGCTTGTTGGCTTTCTTTGCAAATATTTATTCAAACAACACACTTTGGTTTCCTCGAGATACAGCTATAACCAAGCTTTTGTGAATGGCAAAAAAGTTTTGCTTTTAAAACATTCATTTAGTTCATTGTTAGCTAACATTTGTGGTGAGTTTTTTTTTAAAAAAAGGTTTGTTGTAAGCTAGCGTATGTATTAGCAGCTAGCTTTTTGATTAGGACTGTGACTCAGCATGTTCTATCTTTATTAGATGTTCCCTTACCTTTGTTATATGTTTATCATGTTGAATTCAGTTTAATTTTTGTTTCTTACATTTTAACTGTGAAGATTGTTTCCACAATATGCAAGAAAATGTGCCTCTTGTGTTTCCTGAATGACTCAACAGTTAGCTCACAGTTAAGCTAGGCTAACTTAAAGGATATCAAACAGCTCATAGTTGTGACTTAGTGAATCCACCGAGAAACCACAGCTTTTCAGTTTTAAAAAAGACACATAACATAATCTTGTTTTTAAATTTAAGTTTTGCTGGTAGAACATCTCACCTTTGATCAGAGACTGGCTAGTTTATTCTCTTGTTCACAGTCCTCCACTTAGTTAAGCTAGCTTGCTACTAGCCACTGCTTCATTTTATCAAAAGACATGGAGAAAGAAGCAATTTTCTCATCTATTTTTCCCCAAGAAAAGGAATGAGAGTGTTTGTGCCAAACAGCGTTTTATCAGACTAAACCAAGGACAGTAAATAATGTTTTCAGGGACACATGCAAGAAGTGTGTGCTGTTACAACATTGAATTAATTGCCGGGCTTATTGTGTTGGAGAGAATTTAATCTTTTTCAGTAAATGGGTTGTTGGGTGAAATCATCAGGAGTGAACTGAAGGGCTGACAGGTGGGTTATAATAGATTTTGTCCCCAAAGTGGATGGCTGTCTCCTCTATGATGTCCTCATTCGCTCCTCTTTGTTCTCTGTGTACTTGTGCGTGTGTGTGTGGGTGTGTGTAAGTGTGTGGCTTTCCTCCCATTCCTCCAGAGTTCTTAAGCGAATTGAACGAGGCAGAATAAATCACACTGTGATCAAGATGTCATCTTCATGATAATGAAAACATGATGCCTCATAATAAGTTTCCTGATCAAAGCGAACTGCTGGAGCTTAATAACTCAGTGCCAAGTGGTCAGAAAATGTGGGGTGGAGGAGACAAATTCTGCAGACAGTTGTGCCAGTAATAATCTATTATTCTCAGTGTTTTGAAATGCGAAAATCAAGTGCTTCTGAATGTACAATATACTCTTAAGGTTATTTTTATCTGAGAATGTAGCATTGAGGTTAGGGCATGTATGAGTTTTTGCATGTTGTGATCCGGCATCCTTTAATGTTGTATCTCAATCCAAGTATCCAAACTATGTTTCACAAAATACATTAAGTTTATTATTAGATTCATAAAATGAGTGTTTGAAGCTGGTTATTGTTTGTAAAATGCCTTACTTGACTTTTGAATGATTATTATTTATTATAATTTATTTAATTTTATTTATTTATTTATTTATTTATTTGGTATCTTTTATTTTGTTTTATTCATTTATTCATTAATTTATTCATTTTTTTATTTATTAACTTTTTTATTTTTATTTATTTATTTTTATTTTATTATTATTTTTAATTTTATTTTTATTTTTATTTATTTATTTTTTTTGGGGGGGGGGGGGGGGGGGGTGCTTTACTTGCTGCAAAATAGCATTTTGCTATTGTGTATGACACAGTAGCCTAATTTAGTCTGATTAGCTGCACTTGTACCTAGCTTATATGGATGGGAGCTCTGACCTTGCAACTGTGATCATTGATATAAACCCATAGTCAAAAGGTGTATGTTATCTTGACCTGTCATTTAACTTTTTAATTTTTTATTATTTATTGATTTTTATTTTTTTCAGAAAAAAATGCAGGCCAACACACTTGAATACATTACTGCTCCATGGTGTACCAATAGTGATAGCATGTAAATTAAAACAAAAAGGGGGAAATATTGGACTGTAACCTCTTTATGATTGATGCTAACATCCTTTTCTATTGTTCATTTTTCATATGTGACTCTTTTTATGTTATCTTATAAATCATTCTGTCATTTATTTATCAGAGTTAGTTTTTCAGCTGGAAAAAAAGAGTATCCGTGTTCCTAGAATTGATATGTATCTGACATATCTTTCAAACAACAACACCCAGCAGCACATCTTAAAGGTCAGAGACAGCAAAACCTTCTCTATAAGCTCCTCTCTATACTTGGCATGAAAAACAACAGCAGAACAATACAACATTTTATAACGACTCCATGACACGAGGACAGAGAGGAGGGGAAAGAAAACGACAACAACACAGATAGTAAATAAACAAGTTTGGGTCCTATTTTTTCTTTTTCTGACATTTCAAGAAAGTTTTACAGTGCGATGTTACTCCTATAAATCTGAGTTTATGGCTTCAGCCTCTTTATCAATTATTCAACAAAGAAGTTGTGTGCAGATTTCCAATGCAGCCTTATATTTATACGACTCCTTCCACGATAAAAAATGAGGGTGTTGCCTGCTGGGTATGACAATGTTCAACTACAGTTTTCCGCCCTGCAATTTATGCTATCTGTTTCATTTGATGCAAGATGACATTCATCATTTCAGGACGGTGCCTCCATCACTTTGATTTCTGGGATTTAATGATTCATGAGATGGCAAGACAAACCTGGGAGGGAAAGAAATGGTTTAGTATTTTTGGAAGTCAGAGATGTGCTTTTCTGTGGGCTTGGTGCAGAATAACAATAGCTGGAATATGCCAGAATATATCAGTTCCAATGCAACACACACTGACTCAAAACACTGGATAAGTGAAGGAAACTTTGAAGTGACTAATATGATAGTCACATGTGCAGTGTGAGTCTTTAAAAAGAGCTTTTTCTTAGCCAAACAGACATGTAATATTGCATATCAAGCAGAGGCAAAAAGGCACAAAGCAGATATTTTTCTTGTAGGGTGACAAACATGTAGTGTTAAAATTGGATTTACTCATGCCCCTTTTACCAGATGTGGGTGTAAAAGAAATTGGGTCATAAAGCAGGGGTTCTTTTTTATGTAACTTGCTTGTTTCTGCCTGAAAATACTGTATATTTTGGCAGCCTAATGAGCTTTCAATTGGCCCATTTGTTTCCACCGTTGCTTTACCTGAACTAAAAAGCTCCCCAGACATGCCGCAGTGTAGTGATGTCCCTCAATTTGCACCCTAATGAAAGCTTTGTCCCACCGCTGTGAAGCTGTTCCTTGACAACACTTCACGTCTTCCCCGTTCTAAGAAAAGTGCCAAACAAGACGCGCCCAGTCTGAAACGAGCCCCCCTTCTGTGATGAAAAATGCAGCCTGTCTTGTTGCTTATTGCTCTGGCATTTAGGTGGCTCAGTGTGGTGATTTGGAGAGCCCGTAGTGTCAAAGCTATTTCTCCTGCTTGTGGCTTAATGCTGCGACTCAACAAACCTGACCATTGTCATCTTCCCCCCATCGGGGTTCATGGCTGGCCGTGACAAAAAAGCAGAGAAGTGTGGGTAATAACCTTCAAGGAAAGGGCTGTGATTGCACATCCATTTCACACCGAGGATCTCTCCCCTGCTTCCCCTCAAAACAGTAAAATGCTACATAGGAAGAGGAGTGAGAGTGGCAGTAAGGCAGACAGTGTTTTGTTGGGGAAGGGGATAAAAAAGGAGGAGAGCAGTGTGTGGGGGTGTGTGTCTGTTCGTCTTAAAACAGGGTCTTCCACAGCTAGGCCTATACAACCACTGCGCTCCTCAATCCAGGTACGATAGTGCTGACAGGGGACACACACAGTCTAATCCTAATGGGCTGCTGGGGGGCTCTGTGCGCCCCTTAAACACCAACCACTCTGCCTGCAGGGTCACCAACTAGAAGCAACAATTCACCAATCTCCCCCAGACTAAACCTTCACCAAATGGAGGATAAAAAAAAATTGAGTGCCATCTTCTGCCTGGCTGTAGGGAAAGTGGGAGAATGAGCCGGGGTTTATGGAGTAAGAAGTTTCAACACTTTTAAGAGATGATGCAGCCTCTTGAAAGTTGGTCCAAGGGATTTAAAAACCCTCAAGAACACACTGTGGAATAAAATACACTCAAAGTGCTCGTGCTGCTGCATCTTGGTGGACTTTCAGCTTACCTTTCAGAGATGCCACACACATTTCCCCCCCAAAAAAGAAAAGTCCTTTCACTGGGTTTGATATCAGAATCTCTGAATCGCTCTTTTTTCTTTTGCTGCCACGATGTGTGATGACTCATACTGATCTTCAGAGGCTTGAAGTGAAAATTCCAATGAATGTAGACTGAGGGTTGCAGGCTAACCGTGCACATTTTTATCTGGTGTGTAATTCATCGTAAGTAATTGAATTACCTGAAAAGTTAGATTTGAAGTGGCAAATTTCATAAAGCAAGGCCGCACAGTGCTTTGAAAACTATATGCAAAACAAATCAAGAGACAAATGGTGCAGAAAAGTAATAAAAGGAGCTAAACAGCACCACAGAAAGAAGTATTTGTTCGCTTTACCAATGAATAACTGAGGTTTAATTTATTCATTCTATCTCATGTATTCCAGAGGGATATTTCTTCTCACATTTATCAAAAACTTTATAATTTTAGCAAATTTTCATGAAGCTCCTGCTCACTTTGTACATCTGCAGCACCATAGCTTTAAAATCTTGCTCTGCAGCTCCCACATAAAGCTGTTGACCTTGCAGAGCAAAGTAATTTGATGGTAAATCGCTGTCATTTGGTCTGCCATGCCTCATGAAGCCATCTATGTTGTTATATCTTGCCTTCGAGCTCCCACTGATCACCATATCACACTGGTGCATGACTAATTGGATGGCTGCATTCAGCCGAGAGCAAAATTATTGCAACTGGATTGTCTGTGCAGAGTTTCAGAGTGAGTAAAATATTCAAACGCGCCTTTTATTACCTTTGTCTGTTTTTGAAAGCAATACAGAGGTTTTCTCTTTTTTTCCCTTTTCTGTTGTAACACTGAATGCATCATCAGTTATAAAGTGCATGTACGAACAGCTTGGTGCTTTGTGGAATTAAGGCACATGCAGTTCCACATCCAACCACTAGATGCCACTGTTGATCAACCCCAGTTTTGCTACCATCCACTCTCGTGTTTGTATGGATAACACAACTTCTACATCAGCAGATGGTGCTGATCATCATGACTCACATCATATTTATTCTTCTTTGTTACTCCTTGTAAAATACCACCCTCCAGATAGATAAACAGCACAATTGACGGTGCGTGTTGGCTCAATGCAATTATTCCTAATTAAACAAAATAAGATCTGGGTACTTCAGCTGACAGTCTGAACCTGCAATTAAGACGAAACAATTCAGGTGTGTGGTCTTACATCTGGCCCTTGAGGGAGTCTTATAAAACCACAAACAGACAGGAGAGTCCGTTTTCCTCTGTCTTATTCTTCAAACGCCTCCTCATGCAGCAACAAGATTGTTTTGTCTTCATCTCATCGCAAGACAATTAGTCAGTAACTAGAAGAAAGCACTTCATCTTAATGCGGTATCCCATGGAAATGAGAAAATCATGCTTTGGTGGTGTCCACACTCTGCTGGAGAGATTGTTATCCATGATCCATCCCAGTGTGTTCACGTTCCCCGGCCTGATTAAAGGATCTCAGGAATGAGAGACAGTGATCACTGATAATTGCACACACTGCATCACAGCCCTCCGGGTGTGAAATATCTCTTCCTCTTCTCTCTTTCTTTCTTAATTTCTCCCCTTCTCTCTCTTGATCAAGATGAAAAAAAGCAAACATCTGACATCCAGCATAATGAAATGTAAAATAGGGTGCCTTGTTGACTGATTACCTCTCTAAAGACAGAACACTTTACCCTATATCTTCACTGAAAGAGATAGCGAAACATCCTCCACACTATTAATAACTTATCTACAGTATATCATAATGTTTTTACAGTGAGTCGTTATTTTTCTCTCTCCAGATCCAACCCAGTAAGAAAAAGGTGGGGTCAGAGTGTGCTGTAACACTGTTTTGTTTGTCCAGAAAAACCCATTGGAACCTGGGCATGCTAGTGAAGCCAATCAGCACTGTGTAATTGAAATGGAGCAGCTGTAAATGACTGCAGATAGGTGGTGTAAGCCTCCACTCCCACTGTAGGATAAGATCAGATGGCCAGAGCAGTGATGTAGTTTGAGAAAAAAACACACACACACACACACAGTCCCACTGGACCTCACAGAGAGGCAGACAGCACTGTGCTCTATGTAGGCAGGAAGTGTGGTGAATGTGGGAGGAAACCAGCAGAGATGATATGAAATGGAAAGGGTTTTTTGGGGGGGTGATGAGAAAATAATGGAGTCTGGGCCATGGTTGGGTCATGTTGAGCTACTTTATGTCACTAACCCTCAGTGAAAATTAGAATTTAACGTTAACTGTGATAGGAGATGCTGTTTTTGAGGTATTGTGGATTAGAGGTCTTAGATAGTCAATACACTCCTATGAGGAAGTTTCATTATTGACACATAGGTAAGAAGCGTTTCTGGTTTAAAAAATCCCACTCTGCTTCCTTTAAAGCAAAAAGTATCACTAACTGTGAAATAAAGGCAGTCGCTTTGTCTGACACCCACTCCTCCAGTAGTAATTTCGACATCATTGTGGATTCTCCGTCAGACTCTAATTATGCAAAACTCTCATCCTAAATTATTTTTAAAACCAATAACTTTAAGAAAAAGACTAACCTTTTTAAAGAGTTTGTGGATAAAGAAATGTTATAATGGATGTGGATGTGACTTTTGAAGCTTATGCAACAAGCCTCTAGTGGACACCAATGGAACTGCAGTTTTCAACACTTCTGTAATTTGGCTCTATTTCTCAAGACTATAGGCTGTTGCTTGGTGCTTAGGACGCGGTCACA
This sequence comes from Halichoeres trimaculatus, assembly GCF_033239565.1. Classification (NCBI taxonomy): domain Eukaryota; kingdom Metazoa; phylum Chordata; class Actinopteri; order Labriformes; family Labridae; genus Halichoeres; species Halichoeres trimaculatus. Next base: position 30,185,815 of record NW_027437185.1, on the reverse strand, counting down.
CTGGCCAATCGTGCCGTGCCTAAGCACGCTTCAGCCGTAAAGCACGTTTGGAATGGCCAGTGTGACCTCAACTGTACCGTGCTCAAGCACGATTCCCTTCCGTTCTTCGGCACGCTTCGAAGAGGTGGGCTTCGGCACGGTTTACTTCATGCACGAGCACAAGCACGCGGACAGTGCTTGCAATCCATTACGTATAATCACCGCGAGGGCTTACTTTAAGTCCAAAAGTCTCTAAAGTTGTAGCAGAGCTCTCTGTGTCTCATTGTGCTGAGTCTGATGAGATCGCGCTTCATGTAAACAAATGCTTCACGATGATGTAGGCGGGCTGTGCGCGTCTGTGATACCCGCAAAAGTCTGGTTCATATTGGGGTAGTGTGACCGCCGGCCGTACTCTACAGCTGGGGGACAGCGCTGCAGGGGGGCAATCGTGCTTAGGCACGGCCTGATTTGGACGGCCAGTGTGACCGCGTCCTTAGAGACATTAAGACTAACTTTAGTGAAAAATTTATCTGGAAGAGGAATCAGTCATAATCACAGTTTATTTCTCAACAAATTACAGGGGCAATTTGTTTCGAAGTGATATTGAAAAAGTCTCCTTTCTAGATATATGCCTGATAGTAATCCACACTTTAAAATGAGATTATCAGTGCCTACATGAGTTGTTTCAAAATGCTACTTCTTAGCTTCCCAATAGTGTGTACAGCACATCTAAGTCTATGACAACACCATGTCACAGCCCTTAACACCACCGCTGACAAAGTTTAGTAGAGAGAAGAGAAGTGTTTTTCTCTGCTGAAAACAATTTCTTAAATCAATTTTGTAGTGGTGGTGGACACAGGAGCCTAACTGTCAGGCAGAAAAGGACAAAATAGCAGAAGAAAGATAAACAGGAGAGTGATACAGCCTGAGCTAAAGGCTAAAGGCTAGCTAAGTTGTTTGTGCTAATGTCTGTTCTAACCCCCATGCAGCAGTTATTCTGCAGTGGTCTGTTCAAACTTGAGAGTCTATCAATAAAATAAGGGAGTGAGGTTAGTCAGCTCTGCTTGGTGGATGACTGGCAGGACAAAGCTAACCAGGATTTACTAAAGTTACATATTAACACGTCTCTGGGCTGTCATGCTACATGGGACGGCTACAAAACAACATCTATGAACTGACAGCTTGATTGTTATCACATTAGCCTATGGATACTTCGCACCGGGCTGCTAGTAGTGCTACATATAGCCGGCAACTGACATGCAGTAGAAACTCACAATGTTTGCTTGTTGTCACGTTTCAAACAACAGGGCTATGTAACTGCCTTGATAAATATCTTACCTTGTTGTGTTGTACCCAGTAAGAAGTCCTCCTGAACAAATAAAATTTGTTCCAAGAGAAACACATGCCTGGTTTAAAGTCACCTCTTTACGACAGTGTACATGAGATTTCTTGCCAGAAGGTGGCGATATGGTTCAATTAAAACAGATCCTCCTGATAGTATCTTTGATGGCTTAGGATGATAGTATCAGTGACGTCTCACATTGGTTTTTGAAAAGAGATTTTAAAGTCAAAAAATGATGGCTGCAATTGAATGCTGTCTCAACTTAACTTTTGATCAGTCTAGGGATATAGAGGCAAAGCTGAAATGAGTCGTAACAAACAGCTGTATCAAGCAACTCAGGCATGTCCCTTGTGATGCAAATTTAAGCAATAACCCCGGTCTAAATAACTTTTAAGTATATTCAACCCTGGTACAGTTAACACTATAATTCAATAAATAAAAAGACTAACAGTTCATTCAGAATAAAACTATTACTGTTCCAGGCTGTAAAAAGGCTTAATTTTGCTATGGAGACAGACTTTTGGAGGCAGCCTCTAGTGGACACTTTAAGAACTGTGCTCCTGCTTTGGCTTCTTTGTTCAACACTGGCAGTTCAAAGCATTTTTTTTCTCTTTCAATCAATTGTAAAGGTCAAATTCATCTTAGGTGGAATTTGTATAGTAGCCTCCACTGTTTCTGAAAAAAGTCAAATAACTAAAAAGATATGAATGGGCAAAAAAAGGTCCCTAAAGACACCATATACCTTTCGTTTCAACTTACATTATACTGATTACATTAACCCTGTTTAAGTTCTGCATATCAGTGTGAGATTTGCCTCCGTTAATGTTTATATAAACATTGTTAGTTAAATTCTATGGTATTTGCTTATGGCTGTTGTGTGCTAAGACCGACATCACTACACCATGCCAAGGAGGTCTTCAGTCTGAAGTCAACTCTGTCTCAGTGGCTTCCATTATGTTTTTTCCTCTGTACTACTATGACAAACTAATAGTTTTACCCACTGGGGAAATCTGCCTGTGTTTCCTGTCCCAGTGCTGCCCTCTTCCTCTCTCAGTAAAAACCCACTGTCTGCTTCTCCTCCACACTGCAGCAGCAGAGGTGGAGTTCGCTGTTTCTCTGTTTGAAGATCCAGAAATAGACCGCGGTATCAGGCCTAATCTGTTGAATTTGACACAACAGGGGCGGGAGGTGGCATTCTGCAAATTACTTAACCTACGCACTGGCTACAAAAAAGAAATTCCTGCCAACATGGAGACAAATTAATCCTATGAAGACATTTGTTTTACTTTGTATAAATGGGGGGACTTGAGCTATCATGTATTCTTGATGTGCATCTCTGTGCATGTATTTGGCCACTATCTAAACTACTTTTTTTTTTTTTAAATCATCAAACCAACATTCCTGTGCCTGGAGGTGCCTGGACATTTTTCTACACTGGATCCTCAATTGTGTCTATTCTCTCAAAATTGTAGATGAAAAAAGTTTTTGTAAAAGCTCTACCTTGGAGGGAAGCCTCAAACCATCACTGTATTTCCCTGTAGCCCAGTATTAAGGGGACCCAGAGATGCAGACAGAACCCTGCAGCATTTTCTGTAAAGCCTAAAGGTGGAGTGAACAAGCTTAATTATTTAGCCCTTGTTAAACCCTCCACTGCCTTTGGTCAGCCCTATAAAAGATGTGGCTTATGCTAAGACCAGCAGCTAGCTTACTGTAGCTTGAAGCACTAAATTTCATTGTAGATCTTTCTTATGCAGAAGTGGAATTAGTATTCCTGAGGTGAGACGCTCCGACACTTTATTAATGGGTCTCTTAATTAGTTGAGTTTTTTAGTTTTTCATCTAAACCTGAAGAAATGCAATCAGTTGGGTCAAGCTTTGTAGAAGTGTACCCAGCTACATGCTAACTTAACCTAAGAAGACCTCATTGTGTGTGATCCCAACTTACCCCGTTAAGACACTCCCTGGTGATTCTCAGCCTAAACATGCAGGTGTGTTTTATTTTCTGCAAAATGATCTCCCTCCACTGACTGTCTGCTTTTCATGTCACAAAGTTGGCAGCATCCAATTTTGTTTGTGACAGAGGAGGCCCTGTCATGGCGCTCAAGACATCTGTCGAGACGAGAGCTACTTTCTGAGTGACTGACAGCTTCTTAATTTGCTGAAGGGAAGGAGGGTCACAAGAGTGGCACATCGTGGTAGATTTGACTTTACATATACGTCTGTGCAGCGGGGGTTTCCTGTGATTTGACGTTTTAAATGATACAGAGTTTGATGGATGGTACTGTTGCCACTGAGGGCATCACTGAGCATCTTTCCCTGTTCCTACAGACTTAATGATGCTGCTCCACATGCAGTCTGTGCAGGAGACTCACCATTAACTGTAACCTCAATACGGCTGGCATTTGTTGTGAATTTGTCGGTCGCGCACTGCATGAGCACCACCTTTATTCTTGTGCTGACATCAGGGCATTCACATTTTTCTTTTTTATGACCTGATCTTGATTTGCAAAGCAATCCTTCTGATTAAACTCAGAAAACAACAGTTGTAAAAATCATTGCATATTTAATTTGCCATATTAAATTCCTTTAATTAATGGACAACCTTAAAATTCCTGCGTAACCGGATAAAATTTTTATGAGGATTCTTGAAAGTAAAACTTTTATTATGTTTCCAATTATCTGTGACCTCAGTAGAAGTCAAGAATCGGAGCCATACAGTGCAGAAAAAGACCCAGACTTTTTTTCTCTGCTTTGTTTTTGTTTTTGTTTTGTTTAGTTGTTGCTACTCGTGATCAAACCGAGCTTAAAAGAAATAACTGATATCTTTCATCATGCTGTATGTCAGCTCTGTAATTCCCTTTGCAAACATGATTTATCTCCACTTGCATTTTGGTAAAGCAGAGCTGAGAGGCAGTTCAACACCTACTCATTCAAATATATTACTGATTCTGTATTTCATTTCCAGGATATTAACTCACCCTCGGTGTCTGGAAAAATATGGCTATATATTACTTTTCACAGATGAATTTGTCTGGCATCAATAGCAGATATGCTCATAGGTCATTCCGACCCTCGAAGCAACAACCCACCCTTGGAAGTTCCCCAAAGCTCCCTTCCTACAAAGAGAAGCCCGGTGGAATTGTAATGTGGGAAAAGTGTTCGGCTGAAATCCTTACATCTACTTCTTGGCCCCTGTATCTATTCTTTATTCTCTTTCTGTAGAGGCAGTACACTGAGGAACATCAGACCTTATCTGATCTTATGTATACTCTTAATTGTTTTAACTAAAGCCAACATTTTCTGAAGAAATAAGAAATTATGTGTGATATGGGGAAGGAAAAGGCAACTGAGTCGCTGCATCGAAAGTTCATGAACCCAGTTTGTGTTCACATGTCATAATCAGATTCAGAATTGGATTTATTGCCAAATATATATCCTTCTGTGTGGGTGTGCATGTGTGCAGAAGTTGCAATAGAGAGCTGTACATTGGTGCAAGTCAATGCTGAGTGCAAAATCTATAACCATCAATAAGACAGTGTGCAGGCTAACAGGCAATTTAAAGTTCAGGCTAATGTAATGCATTCATCTGAGTAACAGGCTTAGGGGGCTTTCACACCAACATCGTTTGTTACAGACTTTTACACTTTGCTGTGTGGTCCGAGCTGAAATGATTGTGTGAAGCCCCTCCTGGACCCTGGTCCAGACCAAATAGCCGGACTTGGGACCAAAAGAGGTGGTCTCGGTCAAACAGGATCACGGTTTGGTTCATGCCCAGTGTGAATGAATTATTTTTAAAGGTTTTGACTTTTGTACCAAACAGGAAATAAGGACACAACTGTCGAAAAGAAAAACCATCGCCAAAACAAAATGAGCCATGGAAGCACACAGGGAGAGGGGGAGACATAATGTCTGATAAATAGTTGGTCAGACGATTTTATAAGGTGCCAACTCGAAAAAGGTACACAAAAATACAGAGACTTTTCAGTTGTTCTCAGAGAGAATGAAAGAGAGAAGGTACGAGAAGACAGGAGAATTTGGCCAGCCGCCGGCCAACTGACCAATCAATGTAAACTACAGAGACACGCAAAGAACGGAGTTGATGACGATATCATGTAGATTCTTCATGTAATGTCTGTCAGTCTGTTTGCAATAATCCATCCATCCATCCATTTTCTTCATTTTTCGCGGGGGCAGCAGCCTAAGCCGGGAAGCCCAGACTTCCCTCTCCCTAGCTACTTCGTCCAGCTCTTTACGGGGGATCCCGAGACATTCCCAGGCCAGCCAAGAGATGTGGTCTCTCCAGCGTGTCCTGGGTCTGCCCTGGGGTCTTCTTCCGGTGGGACGTGCCCTGAACACCTCACTGGGGAGGCGTCCAGGAAGCATCCTCGTCAGATGCCTGAGCCACCTCACCTGGCTCCTCTCAACGCGGGAGAGCAGCGGCTCTACTCCGAGCTCCTCCCGGATAGCCGAGCTTCTCACCCTGTCTCTAAGGGAGAGCCCATCCACCCTACGGAGGAAGCTCATTTCGGCCGCTTGTACTCGCGATCTTGTTCTTTCGGTCACTACCCAAAGCTCATGACCATAGGTGAGGATGGGAACGAAGATCGACCGGTAAACAGGGAGCTTTGCCTTCCGGCTCAGCTCCCTCTTCACCACCTCAGACCTGTGCAGAGTCTGCATTACTGCAGACGCTGCACTGATCCGCCTGTCGATCTCTCACTCCATCCTTCCCTCGCTCGTGAACAAGACCCCAAGATACTTAAACTTGTTTGCAACAATGATAGTTTGAAATTGTAACAGACCAAACCAAATGTATACAGTGTAGCAAAAACAGGGACATTGGTCCTGACCATGGTCTGGACTTTCAGGTGTGAAAACACCCTTAGCTATCAGATGATGTTAACTGACTGTGGGCCTGCATGGTGGTCTGCGATCAGGGCATCAAATCCAATTTGTGACAGATTACACCGGTACGGTAGGTACCAGTACTTTTAAAGTGGGAGTACTGAGTATTGAAGTATTCAGATTATACTCTATTTCTGTCTTGTGTAAAAACACAATCACCGCACACTCATACAGTGATAGCAGAAGCTTCAAAAGATGGGGATCAGTGCCGAAGGACAAAGGACACGTCGGTACATCAGAGCAGGAATCTAACCTCCAACCTTTTAAGTGAGCTATTACTGCAAAGGGAAAGAACTGTTTTTGTGGTGTAAGGCTTTAGTCCTGATGAACTGCAGCATGTAATATGTGGTTCCAAATGATTCCTTCAAAATAAAGGCACAAAAAAGGTCTTCTCTCCTTCTGGTGGGTTTTTATCCATTATTTTATTATGTACCTCTTGATTAAATTCTTTTGTTTGATTAATTTCTGGTTTCATATAAGTTTTCCAAGTATTTTCCTACATTTTTATAAATGTCTCAGACTCAAACCCGACAAAAAAGTGAATATTTTCCACAGCTCCCATACGACTTTCAGTTCGAACCAGCACATTAATTTTCAAGCTCATATAATCGTTATCCTCTTTGTAGATTTGATATGATGAAGTGTTATATACAGGAACCCTGACATTTCTGCAGGCAGCACTAAAAAAAAAGAATACATCATCCCTATGTTGACGTTTTTCTCATACATCTGAGTGTGAAATTTATTTTACTTTATGTGTCATATCTAATGCATAAAATCCCACATTTCTTTGAGAAATGTATCTTTTAAATTTATTATTCAAACCCTGCAGGGTAGTACTTAAGTATTCGTGTTGTAAACTGTCGTTTTGAGTTCGAGCACACTTCTTTAAAGTACAGATTGAAAGTGATTTAGAGTAGTGTCAGTCTAGTACAGCTTATCATAATTTCCATCCTGATCCTTAAGGTTTCCTCACCTTCTCCATTTAATTCAAATGTCAGCTCTGACTGTACCACCACTTTCTTCTGCTTTGACTGGAAGTGTTTCTGGAGACTTCTCACTGTGGTCAGGGACTCATCAGCACCCTGTTTGAATGAATGAATGAATGAAGAGCTGTGTGGAGCCGCAGTATGCATACTAAGTGCACACATGCAAATGACAGAGAACGGAAAGAAAAGCGTTGATGCTAATTGGCTAATGTAGATTAAAATGCTCACAGTTTGAGTGCTGAGTGTAAGAGGGTTTTAGGAACGACGTTTATGCTCTGTGCTTGTAATGAGACTTTCTGCATGATGCAGTCTGCATATGAAAACTGTAATTCCTCTTGTATTTTGGACTCAGTCCCTTCCACTTTCTGAATTGGATGTTGCCTCTAATATATTTTTGCTGTCATCTTGGGGATTCCAGGTTTCCCTGCAACAATTACATCCTGAGTGAATTAGCATTTTAATTACAAGGTGATTTGGGCAACAGTGCTGAGCATTGAACGATTTCTAATTAAGGAGACTTGAGAAAATTATTCCTGAAATGTTTGACTGGAGCAATTTTCAGGAACATAACTCTCCCCTCACAACGAATTTCAAATTGGGGGCCTGGTCAGACGTGCTGCAGAATGTCAACCTCAATCACAGGCTCAAGAGAAGTCCAAGCCACCTACAGGGACAATGAAAATCAACATGGATACCCTATGGAAAGTGGTGAACATTAAGCAAGTGTGCCTGTTGTTATCTTGATTAAAGTCATGGCCACCTGCAGGGACTGTCGAGACAGAAATGAGTAATTACCAGACTTTTTTAACTCTTAAGAAGTTCTACTAAATGTTGCACTGTGCTGTGCTTTTGTGCTGCTCCCTTTTAGGCAATTACAGCCTTACGTCTGTCTGCACCCTTTTATATAAAGCTACAGAGTATGTCCTGAACCTGTACTGTATTCACAGCTTGAACAATGGGTTTCCGAAATGAAGCGGTCGATTACAGTCCAAGTCAAGTTGTTTACAGCAAAGTTTGTGCTCGGTAATTTCCATCCACTTATACCGGTAACACTGAACATCAAGACCCCAAAGGCTCAAAACAGGTTGTCTTTCTTCTTACTTCTCTTTTGAAAGATCTGTAAGTTTTGTTTCTCCTCATCACCCACAGAAGCAAAAAGAAAAAAAAAAGAAAAGAAAAATGGATTGCTTTCATATCCTCATTTTTTGTCAAAGCACTGCAGAGGATTCAGAGTGATGAGGCACTTATATTTTACTTATTCCACTCCAATCATGGAAACTCTAACAATTGAGTATAGAAAGAAAGTAGGATGAGATTTTTATGTATTTATTTATTTATTTTTAACACGATTTACATTTACACAAGATAAGAAGAGAAATATCACTTTTGTCCAGTGGGGGCCCCAAAATTGACACAAACTTAGTGTTCCTCACAGTAGCTTTATAGTGTCTGCAACCAACATGAACATTTCAATTGGAAAAGACTATTGACTATTTGCAAGCTCGTGTCTAAGTTCAGTGGATGGAAGCAGTGTGTTAGGCTATGAAAGATTTTGATTGATAATTGCATTCAAGGTGTATCAAGGAGTCATAAAGGGAAAAAAAAGAAAGTAAAAGACAAAGTCCATCTTTCTTGAAATAAAAAAATCTGTGACTCAGTCAAATGAGGTGAGTCACCTCTAGGAAACTCACAGTAATGATATTCTTGTGATCAACTAATGTATTTTTTCCCTTCTTTTAAGTTTGCCTTGACCTTATATTATTTGCGTAGTGCAGGGGTGGACAACCTGTGGCTTGCGAGCCGCATGTGGCTCTTTGCCTTACGGTGTGTGGCTCTTCGATCTATTAAAAAAAATATATATAAATATATTGTTATGGGTAGTGGTTTGATGAACAAGCTAAAATATTCATGTTTGATGCCAACGTTGAGAGCAGTATTGGTCAAGACTTGGTTGATGACCTTGGTACTTAAGTTTCAGTTTCTCTTCTCTACCTGTGCTCATAGATAGATAGATAGATAGATAGATAGATAGATAGATAGATAGATAGATAGATAGATAGATAGATAGATAGATAGATAGATAGATAGATAGATTGATTGATTGATTGATAGATGGAACTTTGTCTCTTCTATAGTAAAAACTGAAATTTGTCTTTGATATGGCTCCAAGTACAAATCTAAACACGCTTGCAAACCCACTCAATCTTGCTTTGAAAATTGGAAATGTATCAAATTCATTTTATGTCATTTCGTTTATGTGTGAGAGAAAGTGCGTTTGTCAGGCCAAGCGTGTGATGTGGCTCTTTGTAGTACCACTGTAATTTTTGTGGCTCTTGGTCTCTGACTGGTTGGCCACTCCTGGTGTAGCGCTAGTATGAAATGAGCAACACGTCCCTTTTGCCATCTTGGCAGGAGCTGCCAGGATTGTCAGTATCACTCTGATAAGTTTTCCACCATCAAATGTCAAACGTGCCACACTCCAAAATTCTGTAAAAAATATAAAGCCTAAGTTTAAGAGCTAAGAACTGCAGTTCTTTGAGAGTCCACTAGAGGCTGGCTGCAGAACTATCTAAAACAGTACATTCACATTCAGAAAAGGCTTACAGCCTGGTTCAAAATGTTTTGGGTCTGAATAGCTACCTTCTCTACCAGCACACATTGCACAGGATTGTTTTTTTTTTGTTTGTTTGTTTTTTTGTTTTTTGTTTTTTGGTAACATCAAATTTACAAAATTTGGCTGACTGACTGCTGGGTGGGAACAAAGTACAACTATGTCTTCAAAAAAAGGCTACAGACCCACCTCCTTATCTCAACCCAACTTGGACAAAATAAGGTTGAACTCAACATCTCCAACATGGCATCCAAAGGTCAAAACTGTTTATCAGAAAAAAGTGGTTGACCTCAGAGAATCTACATCCGCATACTGTCCATCTATCTCAATAATTTAGCATACTTCATTTCCAGTTTGAGTAAATCATCATTCAAACAGAATAAATACCTTTCAGCTCAGTTGACTTAACCACCATCATGGGAGAGACTGCTGACCCCAAAGATGTCCACAAGACAACCACTGACACTGAAGGGGAAGCCACAGAAAGTCATCACTGGAAAGCCTGACTGTTCACTGAGAGCTGTGTTAAAGCACATTAATGAGACATTTGCCTGAAGGGGAATACTAGACTTACAAATCAACACTATCCGAAAGTTTCTGAACCAGTCTGTAGCTGTCTCCATAAAGTCTATACTTTAAAAATCTGAATAAATATATCAACATCTTGTGTGTCCCTGAGCCTCAGGAAATGCTCAAAATGCTTCATATTTGGATGTGTACCATATGTTTAACATCTGGGTGATGTGTATTTTCTGCAGTTAGTCATAGAGTGTCCTACAGTCACATTTTTTATATATAAAACTACACTGATGGAAAAGAATAACTGATTTTTTTCCCAGTCTGTGCTTCGGTACCACCACCTGGAAAAAGCTTTAGGGCTCAGTTTGCACCCAAGCTGAGTAAAGCTGTCTCTTCCATTTTGATCAGTACCCCCATGAACACTCACATGTAATGTGTTGTCACTGATTCTTTTATTCAGAAGTCTATTTGTATGATATAGAGGTTAAAAACAGCTCGATGTATAATTTTAAACTAGTTTATTGCCAGTTTCTTCATGTGTTGTTTTGCTGCTGTCTGTTTGCTGTTGTTAAAAATCTATAGTGATAAAGGTCACCAAGTGTTTTCCCCTCACTCGTATCCTTACTCTCATATGTGGAGTACAGTTTGTTGTTACTGCTAAGATTTTTTTTTTTTTACACAGATAAAGTCTAAAGTTTTTATATGAAATAAATGGTTTGCGTTTTCACTTTCGCTTTGACCTGAATTCCGTCTTTCATTCCCTTTCATGTGCTCACACACTCTGGAATGGCAATAAAATGTTTATATTCTTCAATCCTTGCCATTCATAACGGATACTTTCATTTTCCTCTGCCAGCCTGCTTATAAGTATCTCTTGTAATATTTATTCAAACAGAAAGGGTGCAGCTTCTTTGAGCTCTTTTGGTTTCAGTATTACCTGTTTTCATCCTAAAACTCTAAAGCTTAGTTTCCACCAAGCAGTCCAGTTCGGTTCAGTACGGTTAGTCACGGTTTGGTACGGTTAAGCCTGATCCCGCTGGCGTTTCCACAGCAAACTGTGCCCTCTCGTGGTAGGTGGTGTGTAAGCCAGATGCTGAAAGCCGCAGCTGTTAAATAATAGTGTGACGCCAGAACAGCCCCGCTAATAAATCCAATGGAGAAGAAAAACGCGACACAATAAACAAAGAGCAACTATGGAAGACATGCAGCATTTTGTCCTCTCTGTGATTGACATGTAGCTCTTTGATACAAAGAACAATCAAGCTTTGTTTCAGAGAAGTCTGTGTGCCGCCAGGAGAAATGCAACTGCTGTCGCAGGTTAAGTGACGATTCTTTCGACCAATCAAAGGTCTGCAGTGTTGTAGCTCCACCATTTCGAGAGCGGATCAGTTCAGTCTGGCACCCATACAAAAGGGTCCCAAAAAGTGGACGGCTCGTCTCGGTTATTTGGGGATCCGTCCCGGGATAAGCCAGTGGAAACGCCACAAAATGCATGCCGTACTGAGATGAACTGAACTGAACTGGACTGCTTAGTGGAAATACGGCTTAAGAAGAGCACAACTGGCAACATGTAACACCTTTTGGGTGTTGTTACTTTCATGGCTTTTAGAATTTTTAGAACTCACAAATGTTTTCACTGTTAAAAGCAGAAAGATAACTTTTGATTACATATTTCAAAAACAAAATCCTGAAAATGTCCAGACTTCTTCGGGACATTCAGGTCCTGCTGACTTGTTGGAATTCTTTCAAACACCAGGAGATCATCAATGTCATGCCATACTCACTTATTCACACAGTTCCTGAAAAATTACAAGTTTTCATGGTGAGCTGCATGCATGAATGTTAAATAGATGTAAATTTTGGGAAAGCCTTCAAATTTTCGGGAATTTCTGGAAAATTTCCTCAAATTTTCAACCTAAACTATTGCATCCATTTTTAGAAATTGGTTTCCTTGCAAAGGGCAATTTATACTCCCTTTACATACAAAAATTTATCCATCCTCTTCAAACAATGTTACGGTCACTGCTCACATACTTCTACTCATACCTTCCACTGGCAATGCAATTAACCAATACACCAGGGGAGGCAGCCCAGAGTCAAAAGTTTATGACGACAAAACTCAAAAACAAGCATGGCAACTGTGGAGCTTTAAAAAACTAGTTCAGGAGGGAGGCAGGGTAGGGGTTTCAGGAGAAGAAGTAGGGACTGTTTCTTGGCAAAGTCAGGTTGACCCTTACTGCTCATGCATGCAGCTCACTTGCTCATAGTCTGGATGTTTTCGTGTGGTGAACACATGAACAAAATGTGTATTTCCGATGTTGACACAACTGCTGAAGATTTTCAAGAGCTGCACTCAACTGTTAAATCCTTTTTGAATATCACTTCTCAAGCTACAGCTACGGTAATATCACTTATACTGAAAATGCCGTCATGTTATATGTTATACAACATGTCTGTTTCCATTAGAATTATAAAAACCTTTAAAACATGTTTTTTTATGATAAAGGTTAATTATCTGTGCCATCGGTCATCACCCTGTGAAAGTGCAAACCCTGAGCACTCAGCAAAGCACAGAAGTCAGTTAAAGTACTTCAAGCTTCCTCAGGCTGACATGAACAGGATATTGTTCCCAGACTCTGCTGTCACTTCATCTGATGTGCTGCACAGCAAATAAATAACACTGAGGCACTCTCAGGGTTTTCTATTGAATTTGCATAACATTGACATGCTCCTCTCAGGCGCATCTTTGTGTTTTCCACCGTTTTGTCACATGAGCAATGTTTTCAAGAGGTCTTTCAGTGGCACACTCATGTAGCTGGCTGCTATGGTAACCCATAAACCAAGCTTCAGGGTGAAGATGTGGTGTACAGATATCTGTCTTCAGTTTTGAATAGGATGATGTGACCGCCTAATTAGAAGGCAAGGGCAACAATATTTTCAATCATCGTGGAATATGAACTTCACTCTTTACTTTGCAAAGAGGTCTTGAGGTTATCAGATGATTGAATACCTGAAAAATAGACCTCTGCAGTGTTTCTGATAAGAAAGATGTGTGACTATCCCTAACATTTCTTATTAGACCTTCCATAACCATGATGTTCTGCTGTTGATTGAGCTGACATGAGGGATCTTATGTTTTGATTTGCCAAAGAGCTGAGGTACAAGTTACCCTGGATAAAAATACTTTGGCTCCAAAATACATCACCAGCGCTTATAGAGATTGTTCTGAAATATGGTTTCCATCATTATCTTCGGCTCTCATCATGAAAGTTTATATTCATTTTTCTGGGATGACTTATTTAATGAGGGGTTTTTTTTCAAGCTAAAATTGCCTTAAGATGTCTTAGGACACTCAGTGTCTTCAAGACACAAATATCTGTCTGGGTGCACCCCATCTTAATTTATTGTTAAATTAAATTATTTTTACATTTCTTAAATTGTTGCCAAACATTGTCCCGTTGTGGTTGCCTGTTACAGCAGCTCTCTCTTCCTTGTCTATTTCTCATGATTTTTTCATCTCGTTTTTCATCTGTACATTTGAATTGGACCATAACTTTGTACAGTTCATTTGTTGGTCATAGACACCAAACTGGTTTTGTCTTCAGTGATATTTTTACTATTTTTGCTCCTGTGTTTGTCTAGAGATCCTACATGTAACCATGGCTGCATTGTTTACATGTGGAATCAGCTGTTACCAACCTGTCGATGCTAACTGGTGCAAGGCCTGATGTTTGTAACAATATCAGGAGAAGGAGGTGAGGACGACGGGCTGGTTCTCAGGTGTAAGCTAAGAAGTGACGACATCGACCTGTCCCTCCATCCATTGTTATTGGGAACGTAAGATCTATCTCCAATACGATGGACAAGCTAGCCGTGCTAACCCAGCAACAGAGGGAATACCAGAGGGCAGAGTAGCATCATGCTATTCACAGACATGGCTAACAGAGCTGACACCAGACACCAATGCCACATTGGAAAAACTTCACCTGCTGTGAGCAGACAGGATCCAGGAGACAGAGACTGAACAGACTGATGAAGAAGCTCAGTCCTGGATCCTGTGGAGGTGGAGGTTGGAAAGAAAAGCTGGAAAGCTGGCTGGACAATGATGGACAAGCTGTCATTAACTATCTTGTTATGGACCTTTTTGCACTTTCTAGACGCTTTCTTATTTTTGTTTTCTTGATTGCTGCTGTGACTTCTCCAAATTTTCTTTTTCTTTTTTGTTCTTTTTTTTAAATCAAGTGTGTTTTATTCTATTCTCTTCTATTAAGACATCTTGAGGCACCTTAATGGCTGGATATGTGTGGCTCCTGTGATGCTGTGCATGCCACACTAACCAAGGTTTGTGGTTAGTGGAGAAGACGAGACAATGCATCACCTAGCCAATCCTCCCTGCATAAGACTCTGGCTCCAGATGTACACAATGTCACACACCTGTTGGAAGTATTTTGTCTTCATTTTTTGCACAAAGATGGCCACATTATACATTCTTTCCAAGTAGAAATGATGTTGACTTACTCAGTTTTAGCGATGTGAAAGAGAGTTAGTAGACTTTACTCTGAGCTGGTCTAGGCTCTGCCACACTGGAGGAGACTGTGGTGCAGCCTTGTCGTACAGTGGGGGGTCAATGAATAATTTACCACTCATTTCTCTTTCATCTCTCAGGTTAAAACACAGAGCTCTTTGCCATCGCTGCCGACAACAGCTCCATATCTCATGGAGTCTTGCACCTCTGTAATAGGAGGGGAATGGCTCTGCATAACAAGTGCAAAGCACGCTGGGAGGCTCAAATGGGACCTTTTTGGCACAAGTGCTCAATAGGATGCGGATAGCAAATATGGAGAACAGTTGGCAGAATTAAAGATTTACATAACTTCGTGACTGAAACATGTACAGTCCCTAGAAGTGAATATTTCTATCACAACATTGTGTGGTAGGGGTCAACCATGTTTAACAACAGCTTCTAAATGCATATTAGAACAGTGTTGAGGTTTTAGAGCTGCAGTTGGGAATACTACTGGTATCAATGAGAAAGTATTCAAAATAAACATAATGAAAAATACTTAAAAAAGAATGAAAATCAGACTTGATTTGCATCTGAATCTGTTTCAAAACCATGTCTTGTCATGACAAGATGGCCCAATCACTTTTTTAAAAATGAATGCCATTCATTCAGAGCAGCTGCATAGATTAAGTCATAGAGATTTTCAGAGTATGCTGCGACCAGTGTATGCTGGCACCCAAAAAGTAGAATTACAACGGGTGCATTCAGGTGCAACAGATGCATCAGATTAGTTTTGGATTAGCAACAAACAGCACATTATGTTATCGCTGAGCTGCAGAATTAGCTGTTGCTCCACCACTGCATGCTATTTTTGTGGCTTTGTTGTTTTTGTTGTTTCTTGTCCCATTAGAAAAAAAATCTGTACACTACATGGGTCACAAATACTTTATTGATGCTCTGGTCCTTGTGCCCTGTCTCCCAGAAAATACAGAATTTCTCTGCAGCAGTTTCTTTCAGAAGGATCCGACAGGCCCAGCCCAATCGTGGGTGTCATGAGTCCAACATGCACAGATGGAAAGCTGAATGACCCAATTAAATGGTTGGAGCTGCTTGCAAGCAGCTGGACTCAAACAAAACAAGTGAAACAGAAATACAAGGACTGACAAGCTTAGCAAGGTTTTAGTGGAGTGTTTGCTGGAATTGGATTTTTATGGACCTTTTCAAAGTGATCAGACGAGATAAGTACAACTCAGGGTGAACTACTGAAAGTCCACTTTAAACATATAGATTTCAGTCTCAAGCTGTAAATGTTGCTTCAACAGTTGATTAAAGAAGAACATATCTTTTCATATCAGAGAATAATTACTGCTTTAAAAAACTATGCCTTCACAACTCTGTGCATGTCTGTTCACTTAGTAACTTCTCTTTGGTGATGGCTAAGTACATGCAAAGAAAAAGAACTGACAGAAAAGCTTTCATACCTTATTGCATGGACTCTTTTTAAACTGTTTCTGAACTTATCTATCACATCCAGTGCTGGGGAGACAAAAGAGAAAGGAACAGATGATGATCCAATTCCCTGAGTAATTTTACAATGTGTGTTTCATGTAAGATGACATATTATTTGAATTTATTTACATTTTCAGTTATTTTATTTTAGTTTTTGGTATTTTGTGGGATCAACCTGCAACTCGCAGGATAAGACATGAGATCCTATGACTGGCCAGTTCTTCAAGCAAGGTTTGCGATAAAAGCTTTAACAACTCTGTGAAATTCAAAGTTCAAAACTACTTTGACCTGTTTACATTCAATCAAGTATAACTTTATTGATAAAAATTAAAAAAATATTTGTATTTTCAAGACTTACTCTTTGAAATCTTAAATTAAGGTCCTGTTTACACAATGCTTATCTTGAAAAAGCTAAAACGTAGTGAAAAAAATCTTGATCTACATGAAAACGACGAGGGACTGAAAACAATGTAGTAAGCATGCCAGGCCTGTAGTTGGTGCTATAACTGTCTTGTCCAGAAGCCGCTTTTGGTAGATCTCCTACAAAGTAGATTTGGGACAATAATCTGGTGTTTTGGTGAATGCTAAGTGCAGAAGTGGAGCAACAAATGCACATTTTGATGAGAGACAGTCAGCATAAGCACAACATGGTAGTCCGTGACGATCATACTGCTGAATACGCCTGCACGAAGCAGAGCAGAAGATCAGGGTTCCACTGAAAATGCTGGCTTTGAGTTTCAGAAAATTCCACTCTGGAGGTTGTTTTTAAAAGTTTCTGTTTTAGGTTGGCTAATTTCCATGTAAGTGGGAGGCCGAAACGCAACAATACTTTTGCGATTCACCTTAAATCCATTGTCATGTAAATGTTAACATGTAAAGTCGGAAAAATGTTTTGATGTGGACTTTTTAAGCCTGGGTTATATTTCATGGTTGACCCTACACTGCTTAAACACTGTGCTAAATCATTCCATGCTAGTCATATCACTTGCTTACATTCCAGCTGAGTTTTCTGCATGCTTGCAGTGAACTATGGCGACACAGAGTGCATTATGTTAAAATGAAGGTGAAAAATGTCACAATTGATCATACAGCAATCATACACAGGTAAACATAAAGAAGACGTCAGAGGGGAAGAAATTTATGGGTAGCAAGTACAACCGTGGGGCGCCAGTACATCCTAGCAGTCTAGGTTTTGCATCCCATGTGGCTAGCACTCCAGCAGGAGGCATGGGTTTGAATTCATCTTGAGGCACCTTTCCCATGCCTCATCCTGTTTGCTTTGTCTGCTTTCCTGTCCTCTAAGTAAACGCACAAAAAAACTGGAAAGACATCATTAGACTGATAAATGGCACTTTCGAATAGGTAGTAAATGCAAGAAGTTTAAAGCTGCCCAGCTGATTAATTACAGCACTTGCAGTCAAAGTAGTTACATTTTAGAGGGGACGCATGTCAGGCCACATTTGTAGGTTTTTTGTGCTCAAACAGGGCTATGCAGACCTACAGTATAGCTTAAGGCATCAAGTCAAAGCAGAAGTAACCAAATTTCAAAAGCCAAGACAGTCCAGTTTTGTCTGGCTACTGTCATGTTTCATTCTGCGTCATAGCTGCAGTTCTGCAAGAGTCCTTGGGTTGAATGTGTTAGTGGGTGTTTCAGTTATATGAGCAAACATACATGCAACTTGCAAATATACTTTTTGCAATTGTTGCATACAGCAAGAGCATACAGCTTAATTTAAAAGTTGGATACTTTGTGCATGTGATTTTTTTTAATACTTTTCCTTTTCCAGAAATTTAATTTCTCAACAAACTGGCAAAGGCTACCATGCCCTGATACTGATTTTTGGTCAGATGCTGGTTTCATTTCCCTACTCAATTTGCAGACCTCTGACTGAAAAGTCCCAGAGGATACAGAAAAACATGAAGGCTCAACAGGTGGACATTTATAGACGTTAAATTCCAGCAGAGCCCTATTTATCTTTTCTGCCTTTATGTGCAAGTAGATTGGCTTTAACGAGGGCAACAGAGAAGAAATAGAGTCAATCTCAATGTTTGCATAAACAGAATTTGAAAATTGTAGAGCTATTCTATGTAGTGTCATCTTCAGCTTCAAATACATATGTAAGTGACACAAAGAGAGGCCATGTGACCTTTTCTAAAACTGCTTGACTCTAAGTTGATAATCTTTCCCAGTATTTTCTCCTGTCTTAGTCTCCCTCACACACCATGTCTCTAGCTTTAATATTCTCATGCATATCAGGGAAATGATCCAAAAAGAGATCAAATGTCTCATTTTTATAAGCTGCTTGCACATGGTCACATGTCAGTGAAGGACATGTGAGCAAGAGAGAAGTCTTATTTATAGACGAAAATCTCCCAGCAGTGTGTTTGTGGATGCTGTGGATGGATCAATATTGTGTTTGCTTCCTTGACTTGTAATATTTTGTTTATGTTGGCATGTTTTTAAGGGAGAAGTGAAATTTTTCGATAGGAAGAAAACATTGCAGGCATGTGACTGCCACAAGATTTAAGATTGATGTGTTCAATACTGTTGATTTACAGGTTTAAAGGACTCTTTTTTTATTGTTCTCCAAATCATATGTGTGGTTATCTGGTCTGAAAAATGTCAGGGCTCCTCTTGGGGATGAACTAAATGAAAAGATATTTTTTATAGAGTTGAACAGTGGTCAGTATTGATCTCAACACAACATGAAGGTGAAGTCGTCACTTCTCTGCTGTCTGTGGAGCAATCAAATGGCTGGACTTTAAGCAGTCAACAAATCACATTGTCGCTGCCTTTGCAACAAAAAGCCAAGCTTTATGTTCTTTATTGTTTATTGCCTGGGTAACAACAGTGGAAGCTCTTATACTGTTATCAGTCTCAAGCCTTATTTGCTGAAACATTTAAACGCTCAACCTGAAAAAGTGAAATGAGGCCATGCATTTTTAACTTGTTTTTTTTTTTTGTGCTACAATGCAGAATTATGACTCATGAAATGGTTTTATGCCGAGTTTAAGATTTTGCCCACACTGGCGCACACCATTTATTATCTGAATCAGATAATGTCTGTCTCTGTGAAGAGGAGTCCTTTAAATATAAACTAAAGCTTGAATGAGTCATACTCTCTAATCACCAGTTAGGTGAGACAGTGTCTCTATACAGTGGCTTCAAAAACTCCTCTTAGTCAGGTTACCTCATCCCTTTATAGGATTAAGTTTTACCTTTATAGAGTATAGTCATGAATAGTTATGACTCACATATCACTCATTTTATTTGGGGCGTTTTCAAGCTTAGCAAAAGTCAGAATACAGCAAGGGCTGATTGTTTTGTCCAAATACTTTGCTGAATTCATCAAAAAATATCAACCGAAAAAGATCTGCATTCTGAGAAACATGCCATATTGCATTCTTGTTGGAAACAGGGGTGCATCCAGACATTAATTAATGCAGGTATAGGATTAAATATGTGAGCAAGCATATGTGAGAAAATGCATTCTCACTTGAAACTTCAATGATAATTTCTTTTGGCATTAAATGGTTGGCTAATTCTTCTCCTTTGCATTTATCTCTGGAATTACCAACAGAATAGAATAGAATAAAATAGAATAGAATAAAATAGAATAGAATAGAATAGAAAAGAATAGAATAGAATAGAATAGAAAATACTTTATTTATCCCAGAGGGGAAATTCAGGAGTCACAGCAGCATTTGAGAAAACAAAAGTAAGAAAGTGTATAGAAAGTGCAAAAAGGTCCATAAGAAAATAGATGACGACAGCCTGTCCACCACTCTCCAGCCCAGCCAGTCTCCACCTCCACAGGGTCCAGGACTGAGCCTTCCCAGCAGTCTGTTCAGTCTCTGTCCCCTGGATCCTGTCTGCTCACAGCAGGCGAAGCTCCTCCAATGTGGCGCCGGCGTCCGATGTCAGCTCTGTCAGCCACGTCCGTGAACAGCACGATGCCACTCTGCCCTCCGGCAGCCCCTCTGCCGCTGGGCTAGCACGGCTAGCTCGTCCATCCCACCGGAGATAGATCCCACGTTCCCAACAACGATGGATGGAAGGACAGGTCCACGTCGTCACCTCCCAGCTCACATCCGAGAACCAGCACGTCGTCCTCACCTCCTCCTCCTCACCTTGAGGGAAATTATCAAGCCTTACACTAGTTAGCATTGACATGTTTCAGGCTGCTAACAGCTGATTTCACATGTAAACAATGCAGCCATGGATACATGTAGGATCTCCAGACAAGCACAGGAGAAAATTAGTAAAAATATCACTGAAGCCTCAAAAAGTTTGGTGTCCATGACCAACAATGAGCCATACAAAGTAAGGATCCACTCCAAATATAAAGATTACGAAAAAGAGACCAAAAAAACCTTCAAGAAACAGACAAAGAAGAGAGAGCTGCTGCAACAGGCAGCTACTTGGGCAGCGCCTCAGAAGAACTATGCTAAGAAAACTAGTAGTCGCCTGTAGCAATTATTGACTTCATGATAAATCTTTTTTGAGACAAAACCTGTAGCCATTGATGGTTTTCAAGTACAAATTGGGATGGCCAATCAACTTTCAGAAGGGCACCTTCCACCCTGACCACCCCTGTGGAAACACCCCTGGTTGAAGGAAAAGCCTATGACAAATAAATAAATAACAGCACCTATGTCATGCACTTGTAAACTTACAATATTTAATATCTTTGAGCCTTTTTCAATGTTGATGTACTGAAATAAGAAAATTGATAACCAATTCTTTACGTAAAGTTGCAATTAAGATTCCTACATTGCAAAATCCATGTTTTTTATATATATATATATATATATATATATATATATATATATATATATATATATATATATATATATATATATATATATATATATATATATATATATATATATTGCCATTATTTATGAAATTTGACCTTTTATTGCATGGCGTTCACTGTGGATAGCACAGAAAGTCTGTCATTGTACAGAGAAACACATTGCCTGACTGTTTTTTATAACAATTAACACTTTAATTCTTGAATTAGACTCAAGAAAAAATATTTTCATTTCATGAGTAGTAAATTATGTGCACAAAATAAGATGAAATGAATTCAGTACTCCTGAAATCCCCGTTTGTATCGAGGAAACATTACATTTCCTTTCTATATGCAGAACCAGCCTACATGCAGTCATGGTGTGCTCTATTATGTAACTAGGTAACAAGCCTAACAATAACATCAGCTGAAAGCATCACACACAGACACAGTAAGCCTGTGTGTTTCGAGTAATAACACACAGAGACAAATACACACGCCCTGGGTGTGTTTTGAGTTGACGAATTCCCGCCCAGCTTCTCATCACCCGCGATGAGCCTTTCATAATTCACTCATGAATCTATTCTTACAACTGACTGAGTCCCATCCGCCTGCTGTGAGATCAAACTGACCTCTCCGTCACAACTAACTCCTCCCATCGACGCCACGCCGACCTTATGACTGTCAGGGGATCTAACCAATGGCGTTAGGAATTCCCATTCCATACACGTCTCTGTAGCCAATCAGAACAAAGGTGGGCGGATTCACTGTGGGCCTGGCATACACGCTTGGTTGCAAGGGTAAGCTCTGGATGGTATTTTGTGAGTTTTATTTGATATTTTATTAATTTCTACAGTTTCATTCACGACAGGACTGTGTGGGAACTCATGTATTACTGTTTCCGTAAAATTAAATAATTCCGGCGGGTAACGACAGCCGAGTTATGCTAGCCTGGCTAAGTGTAGCAGTGCAAAGTATTCCAAGCTGAGAGAACAACGGTGATTTCCCTTTATTAACGACACAACTACTCCTCATTGAGCCTGTATAATGACAGAAATGTCACCGGTTTTGTTAATGCACGTTGAAAACTGTCAGAGCACCCTGACGGAAATACAGCGATATTTGTCAAATACTTCGTTGTTACTTAGTTATACCATTTGAAGTTTGCTCTCTCTACCAATTTAGCACATTGCCCAATACAAGGCTTTGTCTGTCATTGTTACAACGCATTGGTTTAATTTTTACACAGCTGTCTTCAGCTTTCCCTGACGGGTTTGTTTACATCTGTTTTCACAATTTGTTGGCGCCACTGCCTGCACTTCGCTTACGAACACGACTATTTAAGGACACACGTGTTAAATCACACATTTGTGCAACTCACTGCCTGAGATATTGGTTAATTTTGTCAACATTATGTTTTGAGGATTCCAGAAAGCCGGTGTGAACGTGGCGACTAACAGCTGTGGAGCCTTTGGGACGGATATCTTACCACACCTCACCCTCTTCAAGCAGCCTCATCGACTGTTGGATACTTTCTGGGAACTATCAGGAAACTCTTTTTCTTTACCTCTCAGCGTGATGGATTTTGAGAAGACCTAACCTGGATGCTAAGCTGTGCAAGTGTTGTTGAAAACAAGCCTGTGGAGTTTGCTAACTTTTGAAGAGTTCACATTTAAGTTTGTCTGGGAGGGAACTAACCTACAGCCAACATGGATCAAGCAAGCGGTGGTGAGGACCCAAATAAACCCTCCAAAAAGAAATCCAACGAGGATGAGGGTAAAAACAAAAAGCTGGTAAGTACTCAGAAAGTGCAGCAGCATGGAAGTGCTGTGCAGTGAACTCTCACATCCAGTAATCTAACAAACAAGGATTCATTTCACTCTGAAATTTACTTAGTGTGAGAAATCTGCACAACTCCAAAGTGACAAAAACTTGCATTACTGCATATGCATACTTGAGACAGCTACAGACCAGCTGACTAACCTCTTGACAGTTTTATAGTATAGTGAGTGCAGTTCTTATTGAATTGAAACAGTATCTTTTGAGCACATAAAGAGTAAACAGAACAGCCCACGGACAACAGAAAGTCAAATCAGAGAAAATGTATCTGTATTGCAAACAACACAACTTCTTAACTTCTTTTACTTTAACGAAAATCGAAAAGAAGTCGAACTGCAAAGTTTTATTTAGCAAAGCTTTCAAAATTTACAATATAAATGGACACTTAACTTCTGTACAGTTTGTAAAAAACACATCATCAATACTCCATATATCTGTTTACTGCAGCACACAGCTGAAATAGGTATCGATGTGTTGTTATTACTGCTTAATGTAGCCCAATACAGAGCAGCTAATAGCTGTTAGAGTTGAGCAACAGAGATACTGTTTCCCTGAGTGCTTTACCTTAGAAAGCACTCAGTGCATCATGTGATGTCCCCCCATCAATACACCTCCTGATAGTTCTTTTAAGAGCATTCTTGTTGTGGCAGTTTGGTTTTAATGTACTGTTTGTTTCAATGCATGCACAAAGCAAAAGTTCAGGTACACGGTGACTCATTATGTGAGTTTGACACGTGGGTGGTTTTGAGTGTGTGGGGGTTTTATGGACTGTTGGAGTGTTTGTGATTGATAAAATTGTATTATCAGAACAATAAACAACAGCAACAGGAGGTCTGTGCTGCTTAGATAACAACTGAAAACTACATCAGCGATGATTTCATTTACAGCTTTAATATCAGGATGGCTTATTTTAGAAACTGGGCAACCCTTGGTCTGCATCATTAGAGCTCTGGTGTCATGAAGCTCTTCCTGCATGCTGCTCAATGCCTGGAAATGAGATCAGATCGTTGGGGGGAAACAGTTTGTGCTGGTTTTGGAGGGAAAGCGTCATTGTGCAGTCAACCACTTCTGACAAATCATGCTTTTCTGAAACACGTGAGCAAAGAAAACTTTGCTGTAACTGTATAAACATGACTAGAATTTATGACCTTATTGGGTAAACTTCAGCCACAGTCTTGCATCTGCTGCTTTTAGTGGAGAGTAAAACTGCAAATCTAAACTACATAAGAATGTGTTAAGTGCATGTCACTGTGCACACAGTGTCAGAAGTTGTAGAAAGTGGCTGGGAGTAATTTTCCGTGACCAAAGACAAAAAACTTTGGCAGCTGTTGATCATCATTTTGGACTCTATGGATGTCAGCGTGGAAAGCTTGGCTGGCTGTGGTTGAACTTTCTGGATGAAGTTGTCCCTTGAGCTCTGGCTGTGTTGTGTCTTTCAGTGAACTGTGGTTTCTTATCAGTGGGAATGGTCAAAAGTTTTTCCACTACCACTGAAACCAAACAAGGAAATTTGGTATAGTGCTTCTATTTTGGTGTGAAGCCAACAGATGATTGCAGGCACAAACTGACGGCTGATGACTTCATTCACACCCGAGTTGTTTGCTAAGGAGGTGTTTCTTCTTGCCTGTGTAGCAGCTGTCTCAAAAGCTGCCACATGTTGAGAAAAACACCCTACTGCCACTGCCCTAAACAAGTAATCACTAGTTGTGTTTCTGCAAAGTTAAGGTAAGAGAAAGTGGGACCATAAAAAGTACCAGACAGGAAATCCCAAAGTGGCTGAAACGCTCTCACAGAGCAACCAAAGGGTGTTGTCCTGGGAAATCCTACCAACTGCTCGCAACTCTTGTATATCCTGCCTCCCAAGTCTAATATTGTTCACAAGGGTGATTGGGTGATGTAAGCGCTCAGCAAATCACTTTTTGTTCCTTAAAGTGGTCCTTTCAGCCAGGAACATTCCCTGTTGCTCAATACTCCAGGCTGAGCTGTCAGAGGCAGAGGAAGTTTAAATGAAGACTGCTGCAGAAAAATCTCAACAGAGAGCCGAGGAGAGGAAGTCATTTGTCATCTTTGGGCGGAGCCTTGGCCTTCCCTCTTTTGTTTATTTCTACTTTTTAGCTTTCCAAAGTCACACTTCAGTTTCAAGAGTGGTTAAAACACATGGAAATGAGCTGGGTAGTTGTTAATGAAAGGTATATATGTTGAATTTGAAAAGATATGTTGCATTTTGAATTTTTTTTTTAATGTAAAAAATGTAGAGAGGTCAACACGCACCACTAGAGGTTCACTTGTGTTGACGGTTTATATACAGTGCTGTCAGATTGCAGTTTGCACTTAAGGATGTAGCTGTCTCTACCATGAGAAGGATTAAATAAGGATCCTCACTGCCTTTTATCATCCAGGCCTGCACCAACTAAGTACTATTTGCATGCCTAATGAGCAAAGTGGCTAACACAGGCACAGTATGGTCTCTGCAAAGTCAAATCAGCAGAGGAGAAACTCTGAAAGCTGTATGTTTGTTTTACAAGTCACTGGGCAGGATTACATCACAGCAACACCATTTAGGCTTTGGGCCCAGAAACTAGATACTCAGCACAGCCAAGGACATTAGACTAATACACAGTGTTCAGACACAGAGATCATTTCAACTTCTCTGTTGTTTTGTACATAAAATATGTCTTTAAATCTGTTTTAAAAGCATGATATGCAGTTAAAACAGGATAATGGTAACAAGGGAAAGGAATTCAGGGGAGCCGGTTTGACAGAGAGGGAGATAAATCACCCCTCTACATACCAGAGTAAAAATGACCTCACTCACAACAGCACAAGGGAAAAGTCATCCCAGTACAGCTATATGTAGGCCTGTCACGATAAAAAATTTTGCTAGACGATAATTTTCCCAAATATTATTGCCGATAAACGATATTATTGTCAATATTATTATTATTATTATTTTTTTCCATTTTTTCATTGATGTAATTATGATAAATGGGATAATAAAGTGAGTACACCATATCAAAAGCAAGAAACTTTAATTTCTTATGAGTATTTAACTGTAATTAAAAGGTCAGGATCTTTAAAAAAAAAAAAAAAAAAAAATATATATATATATATATATATATATATATATATATATATATAATAAATTTAACAAGAAAGAGAAAAAAATACACTGAAAATGAAATGGACCCTCTTTTAGATGAAATATACATGTCAATGAAAATAATTAATGCTAATCAAAAACAATAAAACATAGACCCTGTCTCTAAAGAAAAAACGAAACTCCAAAAACAACAACAACAATAAAAACTATAGCCTAAATAAAAGGGAGTTTATACAGTTCCTGAATTATTTGTAACATGTACTTTTTCCCAGTCAATCCGTACTGTCTGTCAAACATTTTTAACATTTCTGGCTTTCAACCGTATTGAAGGGCTGCATTTCTTTGGCAATGTAGCTGTCTTTGAGCGCCCACCATTTGGCGCTTTTATTTCTATTTACTTTGCCGACCAAAAGCCTCAGTAAGAGCGGATTGTCAAAGAACAAGACTCCGTTGCATCTCCCCTTCTTCTTCTTCGTCGCCACTATTTTCAAACAAATGGGACATATCAGCTCGTTGGTGTTCATGAGCTCACACTTTGTTCATTCTGATAAAAAACAAAATATTCCCACACTGGGACTGTGGTAGGCGGCTTAAGAACCGTGTCTTTCGTGCCATCACTCATATTTGTGTGTGTTTCCTCCTTACCCCTCAGGACTCTCTCTACAGCTCTCTCCGTGTGTACACGTGAGCAGCCCCGTCACAAAAGATGCCCAAGATCGCATTTTTGACAGATGCTCACTCCGCTATAAATCCGCTAAATCCGCTATAGAACCTATGCACCCCGATGTTAGGAAAGATAGACGTAGTGAGCCATCTTCTCATTCAGCCCCTCTGGTCGAAAGAGAGGAGGAAAACAAACATGCATGCACGTGTCAGTTTATCGAGGCTGGCAAACTTACCGAGGACGTTTTTATTTATTGTTCGGTTAATCGATTTATTGATTATCGTGACAGGCCTAGCTATATGACAACAATGTCTCATCACAGTATTGTTGCACCTTGAAATAGGAAACAAACATTTACAACACACTCTATTTGGAGCATGTTTGAGTACTTTCGCAAAGTGTCAGTTTGGCTTCATTTGTGAGACTGAACCCAGAAATCATTTGTGCTGTACAGTTCAGAGAGAAGAGATTTCCACTTGTTATTTACCAAAGGCTTTACCTGCTCTTCACTAAGATTGTACATGTTGTTTGAAGTAATGATTGTTTGATGATCAGACTTGTTCTTTATACTCCCAGAGCAAAGCACCAATTGTCAATATCTGCAGTGTGTTCGGCAGGTATCTTCATTCTGCAGTAATCAATCATCAGACTGACTCATTTGTTTGCTTTTACAGTCGATGCTTGTCTGCTTTGATCTCTATTATGCACAAGAAAAGACATCAAGTGATCTGTATCCTAAGTGTAATTTGTCAGAGTTAAAGAGAAGCTGAAATGAGAGGTGTATTTAATGTTTGTAATCTTAACACTTACAGGAAGTAGGTGTGATAGTTGGTGGCAGTGGTTTGATTGAAGAGGTTTGTCGAAGCTGAAAAGGTGTTAAAGGTGTGAGAAAGCAGAAATACAAACTGTTGTAGGAGAAGTTTCACATAGCGAGACCTTACATAGTGGTACAAGCACTGAAGAAAAGAGCTGAGCACAGCACAATCATGCAGTTATTTTTTTTACTTCTTCAAACTGGACACTGTTTGCTGGGGTGGCACTGAGCCATAGATGCACAGCTCTTGCAAAATCGTGTTAAGAGAAAACTTAACTCAGAGGAAAGATTGCATTTGGGAAAGTAAGGCCCTGGCATTTAAGTGACTACAACCCCCCATGTAACATTTAAACATCTTAAAACACAAGCCATAATATTGGAAGATGTGCTGCTCTATGCACAATTTAACTTATGCAATTCAAAAAGGGATACACAGATCATGATACTGATACCAGGGCTTTGGTATTCGTCAATACCGATTCAGGCTTCTCTAACTTTGTAAACCAAACTAAAACAAAAATGTAGTTATTTTATGGGATTATAAATGTGTAAATGTGATGGATCAATCAGTCTCCAGTTTGAACAGGAATAACAATTTAACTGTAAACCTCAGAAGCAGATAAATGAGGAATTAAACTTGCAAAATGAGCAAATTTAATTCCTCACTTGGAAATAACTCTGAATTGATGAGTCATCTTTATGCTATTTTAGCTCTACAGAGCATTATGCACCAACCTACCAGCGATGAATTAAAGAGAAAAGCATAGAACTAAGTTGAATAGACTCTGCCATAGATGTCATTAATATTCAATCAAACTTTTTAAGTCTATATTGGTGTGATACCAAATACCAGGAAGGGATTAGTAGATCCTTGGCCCTAAATGTTCCCATTTTACCAAATTGATGAAATAGTTTTCACAACTGCTCTGTTAAACAATATCAAATAAGTTTGCTTGGTGTGTCTTACAATAGCAGAGCTGGCAAGAACAAGACACATCGGACGATATCTTTATTATCTGAATTAAACGCAGCCAAACTCCCCTGCGCTTTGAGATACAGTATCATATGTTTACAACATTATGGTAGTCGTTATAACTCAAAGCTATAGCCCTGGCCATAGGTTGGTAGTTATATTACTGCCCTGACACATCATATGATAAGTGTTTTAAATGCTGCAACCAAAAGTTTGACATAGGAATGAGTTGTGATTTTCGAATACTAAAATAATAGTTAAATATCCAAAAACCAAATAGTTCATGTGACTATTGTGTCATCTTAAAAATACTAATGTATCTAATACACTAAGATCATATCCATATTTGACTTGCCAGCAGCAACTTTGCACTAAATGGATTTCTATCTCCTTGTGTCTGCATAGAGGCTGGGGAACTGCAGTGGCTATCAAATACTGTTTATGTTTATGCAATACTATTACGGCTAAAATACACCAGATCTGTCTGCAGTGCATCTCCGTTCTGTTATGGCAAACAGATCAAATAGGTTTCATTTAAGTCTATGGGCTCTAATTTTGTAGACCAGGCGCAAGCGCAGGCACACCTGCCCCTGAGAATCGGAGGACACGAAGCGCGTCACCTTGTGGGCCAACTCCCAGGACATATTTAATCTGTTCCTTTGTCATTAAAAGGAGCACAAAATTAAGAGACAGTTAACGGAGGTGTGCTGCATGAAATTAACACTGCGCAGGGTGCGCCAGGCTTGCGCCCCCTGCGCTGCGCCACGAAATTAGAGCCCAATATGTCAACTTAAGCTGGATTGAGCGGGACAGGAAGTTGTAACCAGAAACTACCTAAAAAGACCCTGTGAATTTCAAAATAAAACAGACCGTGTCAAAATCAGTTTGTATTTGGCTCGACTGCGATAATAATAATGAGCAAACATAATGAGGGGGGCCTCAACAGGTTTGAGGTTTTACAGCCCAACATGAATGAAAAGAGACCTATCAATGATGTGGGAAGCACGGAAACTCTTCCAGTTGTCTGTCAGACACGCTGCTTGTCGGGCTTAATACGCAGCTGGTGGTAGGTTGGCAAACGCAGTAAAGACACGGCACAACAGAGTTACTCTGCAGACGTTTCTAATATATTTCAGGTGTTATGCTTAAAGTCCCCATCCTATAAGTCAAGAAAGACTGCTACTACAGAGATAAACTTCTATGTGTTAATCCTTGAACAGATTTCATAACTTCGGCAGGTGGTTTCCAGAAACTTGTGAGCTTGACCCATTTATTACATTAGGTTAATACGGACTTTAATGCTTTAGTAATTCTGGAGAATAGAGTGCTCTCTGAAATTGGGTTGAAGGAGGCTTTGAGAAAAACAACTTTGTTTACAGTACAGGTAAATACTGTTACGTCAAAGCAAGGATATAGGCAGAAAGCTGACCCTATCGTAGTTTGAATGCTGGTAGGTTGTGCTCTGTTTTCTGTCAGGTGTTATTTGTAATTAAGGCTTCTTGATGAATTGTGACTTAATGATTGCAATCATGTTCGTCATTAAAGTAATTAAGGCTTCAGTAATGAATGGACAGTGGGGCACAACTTGAGACGGAAGTCTTAGAAATAAGACCCTGGAGCTGAGTGAGCATTTGGCACAGCATACAGTACCTCCCGCTCCAGTAGCTTTAGAGAAGTTGTGTAGACACAATTTGTTAAGTTGAATTGAAACAGTATTAATTTTCAGGATTGCAGGGTTTTAAGTTTTATTGACCTGGATTTTTTTCCCCACCAGATATCTCTTAGATATTTAAATAACAGTTGAGTATTGGAGTTCTTCTTTTGTCTCTGCTGAAAGGGAAACTGTAACAGCTGCATAGTTTTTTGGAACAAGCCTTCTCTACATGCAACTGCTGCATAACACAGTCCGTTTTTGAAAATATTGTTTTAAAATCTGAATCCTTTATGCTTCTAGGTGTCTGCGTTGTTAACATTTGTACTTTTGACATTTTTGACAGTCTCACATTGTGAATCTGAGTTAATAGCTCGCTGTGACTCTGTTGTTGGAAGCTGTGGCATTTGAAACTTCTGTCGCTTTGATTCATGAGCTTTAGGGCTGCCTCGGGGATCATTTCAGGTCATGTTAGCATGTGGTTAGTGAGGGTTTCAACAGCTCTACTTTCAAATAACGCAGGTATGAAGTACAATCCCCTCTTCCAGCCTATCGCTGTGTGTTCTCCTCTTCTGAACTGAGTGAATAACTGTGATTGTTTTAAAGACGTGTCAGAAGCAGCAGGAAACAGACCACATGTAAGTGTTTAATGGTATTCAGGAAGCTGGAGAGGAAGTGGTGAAGAATGCTTTAGTCACACTGTGGACAGACCCGTTTGCGGTATTGACAGCCTTTGAGATAAGCTCTGTGTGGATGCATCAATGGATTAGATAAAACAGAAGAATGGTAGTTTTTTTTCTCGTTACAGTTATCTAGATAACACATTTTTCAAAGTTTCCTGTAAATAGAGAGCTTGAGTCAGATTTGATTTCAGTCTCTGGAGCACACATGAATTAGATGAATCATGAAGTGGCTGTATTTTGGCTGTTCAACCACAGAGTTTGGTGCCAGCCTGACTGAAGAGCTTCCTATCAGTGATATTATTTCAGAGCAAAAATACTGCACGGAGTAACTTCATCTTGCTTAATTTGCCGATACTTATAAACGTAGTTTGTTTGGGTAATCAGAACGACATTTGAAAGATGGTGTCTAACTTTTGAAGCAGAGGATACCAGCACAACTTTAACTACTTCCAAGGTACTTTGAGAAGTCTAAAAAAGCCAAAACTCCAAGAAGGCCATGTTTGACTTGTGAAAATGACCTCGGTTCAGCAGCTTTTGGTAACATATTTATTAACTGTGAAAGTAACATATGAATTAGGGATGTCCCGATATCACATTTTCACTTCCATTACGATACTGATACTGCAGCATTGAGTACTGGCCGATACCGATATTAATCCGATACGATATCAGCATTTAACATGCATACTTTTATTACTTATTTTGTAGTATGTCTGTCAGCAACAGTAGGTATGAAGAAAAACTGACCCATTTATTATTAACCAATGGGTAAAAGAAACTGCTTATATCAGAGATTTTAGATGCATTCAGATACGATACCGATACTTGTTTTTTTGCTGATATCGGACCGATATCCGATATCAATATGGGACTGGGACACCTCTAGTATGAATGCTTGATAACTTTTTCGTGTAGGGATTTCCAGAAAAAAATCAGTCACCAAGTGTGATCAAACATACTTTTGCCATCATTAGAGACTTATGAAATGAAACCTTCAACCATTTATTGATTAACACCGATCACTGAATGTTGTTCATTTGGGGCCGCAACATTTGATGAGATGTACAAGGCACAAAACATGTGTTTACAAATTTTGAAGCTACCAAAGCAAGTGCTCTTATTGACATGCTGTATCAGAAAATTCTATTTCTTAAAGACAAAAATTTTCATTTGAAAAATAACTGCTCTTTAAGTAAACAAAAATGTATTTTATCCGATTTCTCGATTAATCGATTAATCGATGTGATTTTCAGTAGAATACTCAAATACTAAAATATTCGATAGCTGCAGCCCTACCCCAAATCATGTCTTAATACCAGATGATATGTGGTCAGTTTTCTGCAGTGTTAAAGGCTGTGTAAACATCAGCAAACTCAGTTTCTTCACAAAGAAAACATTCTCCACTAGAGGGCAGTATGGAGGAAATATTTCAGGAATGTTTTATGGCAGGATCAGGATCTGGATTTTGTCATAAGTGTTTTCCATGATGTTTCTAAGACTATTTGGACCTGAAAACATTTATAGCCCAAAATATTTCTTATCCTGCAGTCTTAACGGCTTTTGCCATTTCGTAACTTTAATCTCCTTTTCGTCCTCTGATCTGGTGTGTTTTTGTGAACTCTGGATGTTCATGAAGCCATTTCCACATCCTGATAAATACATGTTCAAAGATGTCGGCTGTAAGACTTCTTGAATTTTTGCAGAATGTCCATAAATGGTGCCTCACCTGTGTGGGATTCAGATATGTTCCTGTGACAATATAAATTAAAAAACAACAGGATAAAAACAAAATACACTGAAAACTAATTCAAAACAACTCCGGTTTATCATAAAAATCACTCTTTAGAGAAACTCAGTAGTTGGATTTGTCCGAATAAATCAGAAATCAGATTTTGTTTGGTTGTTAAATGGTTGTAATCCAACCCTTTACAGCTAAATAAAATCAACATTCACTGTGGTGTACTTCTGTTTACTGGTATACTTCAATTCTTTATGATTGCATTTAGCAAGATTAAAACAAGCTATGTGTGCTTTTTCAATCAGTCATCCAATTACAAACATTGATTTCTTGAATTAAACTACTCATGCGATATGGAGCGCTGTGAAAATGGGTCAGTGGGATAGGACTGCTGACTAGACTTGATGTGTGCTCCTTTTATTTTGACATTACAGAGACTCCCGTATCAGCAGCTTGGTAAACAAACACATAGATGAATCAGCTACATATTTTTGACCTTTTGCGTTGCATTTTTTCTTACTGCTGCTCAAAATAAGAGCTGTGATATTATTATGTTTGCAGCTGAAGTAATCCTAATTAAAACACAATAGTCTGTAACTTTCCTTGCTGGTGTCATGAGCGATTAAAAGAGATCTCCACTAACTCAAAAGCCTGATCCCTCTTACTAACCCTTTCTTTTGTTCTGGCTGCATATCATGCCAACCCTCGAGCTCAGAGTACTAGAGATTTGCTTTCAACACAGACAGAGATAACCTGAGGGCAACGCTGTGCTAGTCTGCAGTCACATGGTCGGACTATTCAAATCTCAGCACTACTGGCCTTTGTGTGTTCCCTCAATTCAATAGTTGCTGTTTTAGGAAACAGTAAACAGAAGCAGCCCTCTCCAGGAATAATAAGGCCACACAGTCTCATGCCCTTTTAAAGATACTTAAGCTCTCTGGCAGAAATCTACTGCATTAGTAATTATTTTTTTTCCCTGTATTCTTTTTCAGAGTAATTTCATGTCAGGGTATTTTGGATGTGAACTCATACAAGTGAGGGAGTCAACACTTCATGTGTCAAACTTTGATTTGACTGTTCACAGAATGAGTTGACATTCAGTGCTTGATTTAGATAGCTCCTAATCCAGTTTGCCAGGAGGACAAGTGTGCTATTATGGCGTGTGTGTGTGTGAGCACACACACACAATAGATTAAGGCTGTGTCTGCTTTTGTTAGTGGGTTAGCTGTGCTCCTGGCGCTGCCTACAGTCACAGCCTCGTGTACCCCTGTGTGCTTTTGCAGCTCTCAGAATCAACTTACGGTTCACACTTCATCTCTCAGTTTTGCTTATTTGTGTTGATGTGCTCACAGACTGCGGGTGTCTCAAACAGCTCTGTTACCTCCATCTCTCTTATTTTTAAATCACAGTTTGCTTAGAAAAAAATGTCCCTGAATCTGACATTATTGGTTTTTATTTGAAATTTGTTTTTCATTTCATCTTTCACATTTTGGATTAGTAATGGAAGTATCTCTTGGCTGCATTTCACAGTGTAAAAAACCTATTCTTTGATATAATGTATAAATTGTTACTTTTTAAATTTATCATAGTGTTATTGATGATTCACTTGGGGTAATTTTTCATCAAAATAAGTGGATTTTGTTCCGATTATTCAAGAAAGGTTTACCAAGTTTCCCAATTTGCCTAGCAAAATAAGAACCCTGTGAAAATCCACTTCAAAAAGAATAACCGGTATAAATAAACCTGTTTTGAATTTTACCTTGCAAAGTTATTCAGATAACTCAGTCCTTCTCAGAAAAGACCCTAGAGCTGAGGAAATAAAAACATCAAACAAAGTTTGAATAAAGATGAGACTCAAGGCTATTGTGCAAATGAAACCAGATGTTTACTGTCATTTAACATTCAGAGAGAATTATTTGCATAGTCTGAGAGGAAACACCAGGAGAGAAAATTTGCACCTGTATCTGACTGCAGAAGTCAGTTTTGGTAAATATATTCTAACGAGATAAACGCTCTCCAAACATCCAGGTGGGTGTGATTGGAGTGAAACGACAGGTGGAAATAGGGTCGTAGTTTGTCCATTGGCCTCCTTTCCCTTCTGATGTCTTCACAGAAAGGCGGGGCTGCAGCACAGGACTTATAAGAATATGAACAAAATTTTATCAGAAAGTATAAATGTTACTTCCATTCATGCATTCATAAACCCACAGCAGTGACGGCTGTGCCGTGCTCAACCTCTCAGAGATTACAATTACAGCCATTGAGTAGTCTTTGTAACAGGATTAATTTGAACCAATTGATTAGTCTAGACTGGCTCCAAAGCAGTCACTCTATTGGTATTTGGTGCTGTCTGATTCGACTCCCTTTCAACACGCAGCATGACAAAAGAAATAGCAAGATCTTATGTGATAATGTATTTTAATATAAATCATATTTTTCAATGTTTGTGGTGAAGGCTGTTGATCACAAGTGTCTTATGTTGCTACAAAAATGTGATGTGCTTATCTAATGTGGATGGTTCGTAGGGAGCTAAATAGCACATGAAGGCATAAGAACGGCATCAGTTTACAAAAACTATTTTTTATTTATATTTTTATATATAAGGACAGGAGTTCTCACTGAATTTCTCAAGACATTGACATTTTTGAAGTGATTTTTTTTCTACTGAATTTTTGAGGCGTAAAATTTTTTTACGTTGAACTTTTTTTGATATATTGATTCTTTTTTTTAACACTGAATTCATTTCAGCATGGACAAAAAAATAAAAAAAGTGAGGAAAACAATTCAGGTCTTGAAATTTGATGGTTTTTAAAATTGAAAACTTTCAGGATTAGAAATTGATATTCAATCCCCGATGGCACAGATATACTTCCATCGGGTTCCCAAACTTTTCAACCACCAGATATGGAAATACACCAATAGGCAAATCCAAAAAGAAGAACTTAAAATAATTGATATGAAAAAATCAGACCATCTGTGTTTGGATTTTCCTAAATTAATCTGCTGACACTGGTACTGTTATTATCCTTGATTCTTGACTTAGGCACACACACAAAGCTGAGCATTTTCAAAAACAAATATTCCCCCTTGTTCGTTTTTAAGAATCATTTTGTCCACATACACCGGGAAAACCTGCCAATAGGTGCGACTTGAAACATGCCCAACCCATAATGGGCATGCCAGCCAATCAGAATGAACCCCAGTCATTCAGCTGTGACGTTTGACAACCAAAAGCTCTGTTCCCTGGCGTCTACACAAAACCATGAAACCAGAGTTTTCCAAAATCTTCACTTTGGGTGATGAGTTTCAGTAAACATTGTTTTTAGTGACTTAAAGCTGCAGTTTTGTGTGGATGATAGGCATAAATTCAAATTTCCCAAATACCCTGCCACATACAGATAAAGCATTTTCTATGTGCATGTAAAATTTACCCCAGTTTTGTTAATAATTTTACAAAAACGGATGAAGTATACATTTATAAACACTAAATATTTTGGTTGCATTACTATTTTGAATATGTTTCTGGTGGTTTTATAAAAGTATTGATCCCCAAACAGGACTCCTCCAGACTGCACACGCTCTGTCATATCTGTGCATCAGTCTCTCTTAAATGTCTTCAGGCTGTGCTTACATTTTTCCTGAATCACAATTTAACATCACAGCAAGCTGTTTTTGATATTTTTTATCGTCACTCTGTTTTTTCTGCTGACTCTTAAATGTCTGGCTCAAACAAAAAGCTTTAGGGTTTTAGCTTGTCTTGCCTTCAGTGCTTGTGTCTCTGCATCTTTTATGTTTTATACGGTTACTGTGCTCCAGGGTGCTTTTATATTTACAAGCTGTGACGAATTGGCAAACTGACTTTCCCGTACAACTGTTAAGGCTAGACAACAAAGTCTCCCGTGCTGCTGTTAGAAGCCCTGTGTCATAGACTCTCGAATATGAGAGAAAAAAGTTCTTTCACTAGTTTTAACAAATGCTGAATAGACAACCAGTGATTATAAATGGATGCAGCCCTCTCTGCAAAGTTCTGTTGTAAGAGTTACAGCATGAATTATCCAGAACACTGTACACTGCTGATGTCGGGGTTTCTGTATGAACATTTTTCCAGGTCATCAGTCCTGACTGAGGCTACAAAGTTCACTTTCATTTAGAAAATCTTCATAATACATCACACAGTGTCATCTGTCTTTAAGACAAAAATACACCCGGCTACATTAGAGTAAAAGCAGTTTGTTTCAGTGACATTTTCAGGATTCACATGTGTTGCTCTCACCTAATTCTTTACATTACTTTTAATTAAAACATTTTTTTAGTTATTCGTCACCTTTATTGTTGTTGTTTTTTTTTTGAAGTTTAATCAAAGTCAGGAACTTTATACCTCTGTGTTTCCGTCCGAAAGTTTCCACTTATTCTTGAGAGATAAATTAATTAAAGCAAATTATCTGATGTTTCTAAGCAGGGTAATTTTTTCAGCTTTGGCTTTCTTGCTCTAAATATTTACTGTTTCAGGAAATGGAATAAAACAAAGTTTCATTAATGTGTTAGATAAAAAAAAATTGGTCAAGGCGTCAGATGAAGACTTGTAATATTTAATAGAAATTAACTTGATAATAATAATCTTTGACTACCAAATATTAGTCACAAATGTTGAAGGCTAGTTATCACATTTCAACAAATGTCTGCAATATGTGGCAGTTCTTTTTCCATTTTTTCCTCCAGTAAACACTTTATTTTTGTTCCTTTTTTACTCTTCGTGAATACCGCTAACTCTTACTAGCCTGGAGCTTCACCGAGTTGTTGATTTAATGGACACAAGGTAGTTTCATGAAGTTGCCAAGAAGCGTCATAAGCACATAGCATTACAGTCCTCACTGCCAACCATGGCTGGCTCCCAGTAATCTTGTTATTATTAGAACTAATTAAAGTAAAAGCTAATTTCCTTCTAAACTCGTTTTACAGAGTAAACGTGGCCACTGCTTTTATAGCGATAGTTCCAGCGAGTGTGTTAAAATGACATCTTACAGATGGCGGAGTTAAATTAGTTGGGACTAACAGGCGATGTTGTCACAAAGTGGTAGCCAAATGGAAACAAAGCCGGTCTTTCGTCCATCTGAGATGAAAACCTGGGGAAGCCGTGTCTCTGCAGGGACTAATATAACGCTAACATTGATTGTGTTTAAATATAA
Source organism: Halichoeres trimaculatus (assembly GCF_033239565.1). Lineage (NCBI taxonomy): Eukaryota > Metazoa > Chordata > Actinopteri > Labriformes > Labridae > Halichoeres > Halichoeres trimaculatus. The sequence continues at coordinate 30,148,014 of NW_027437185.1, read as the reverse complement.
TTTAAAAGTAAAATGTACACACAGGTTTCGTTCTTCTGTCCCCAAATTGACTCAAGATGTGGAAAACTGCTCTGTGTTTTCATTTTTAAGGATCTGCATGAAGTCATAATCATATTTGATTAAGAAGGGACCCAGAGCTAATTTGATTAGGTTATTTAGAGGAATACGGGCTCGGTAATAAACATTTATTATGATGAAAAAGTTTACTTTAATAAGCGGGAGAAGCCCAGAGGACATGCAAGCTTAATTGTTAGATGTTAAATTGCGTTGTTGCGATGTTGCCAAGATAATGGGCAAGGAAAGGCCCTCAAGTCAAGGCAATTAACCAAACAGTGGTTTGATTGTTGTTAAATTGATTAGAAAATGTTTAAGCACTTCTTTTTGAAAATTAGCTATTGTTTCATGCAGTTTTAGGCTGCTAGAGAATGCTGGGCTTAATGATACATGCCCTCTGAGTGAGAAATGGGAAAAGTTGTTCAGGTTACATATTTGCAGATTTGAACCTCATGAGCAGCTCAGTTACAGACGATAACCAGCAGAAAGTAACACCTGCAGACTGTAGGCTTCATGAATATGACGTGTTTGTAACGACAGGTTAGACAGCAAATGAAGCCTGCGCACAGAGAGCCTCATTGTCTTTTGTTCATGGTTTTATCTCCCAACTGTTGATCAGTCGCTGCAGTCAAAACTTGTGATAGATATTTGAGTGGAGTGTCTGCTCCTTATTGCTCTCAGCGACAGCTGATGAAGATGCACTGAGGGAGGTGTAGGTTAGAGCCAGTCTGTTTGCTCGCCGCAGCATCAGGAGCTTCCTGATTAGACGAGTGGAGATATCTGCGGCTGGAGGCAGGCTTTATGGCCATCACCACCCCACATCTCCTCACTCATTACTACTTCACAGCCTAGCGACACAGCATATGGCAGTGTTGCTACTGCTTCCCATTTGAGGTGTGTTTGAAATGGCTGTCCCTCGCCGAGCCACAAGCCTTTGGCAGAAGTCTGTCTCATTGTGTGTGAGATGAAGATAAACAACTGTTGTAAAGTGGAGCTGGGGTTTTAATTTGGTTTTGTGGGCTGTTGTAGCATTTTGTGGGGATGCTAAGGTTTGATTTGCAAGCCAGCTTGTGATAGAGAAGTTGAAAATTAGCTCGACTGGGTTTTGTTGAATGGTTTCGCCACTGTCACTTCAAGAGATGCTCTTAATAAAGATAAAAATTAACCTATTGTGTTTTAATTGCCAGGTGGATCCGTATTTTTTTAAATTGTATTATCTTTGGGGAGTTCGCAAGTCAACTAACCTGCATGTGTTGAAAAGGTGGTGATAACAAGTGTACTCATTATTCTCATAACTATGGTGTTGTTAATGTCCTGATACGTCTCATTCTATGTGTTTTTATTTGTTTTTTGCCTTTAAGTGTGTGTTCCTTGGATGTCAATTCTGAACATACACTTAAATTTACGTTAAAACATTATTATTTGAGATGGTCTTTCATTTCACATCCTACACATGTATAGTATCCAGGATATGCTCATAGCCTCATGGAAAACATGAAACAAGATTCTGCCAGCTACAAAATTTCTCCATTCAATGCTATATGAACTTCATTTTAAAGAAAGCCTTGACTGCTGCATACCCAGGAAACCTGTTTTCACATTGGATAGATATCACACTTACCATGTGGAAGTGACCACAAGGGACTAAGTGGGAGAAATCTTCTGATCTTCAAATAAGTGCAGAAGTAAGCTAGATACTGCCGGAATTAGTGTTCTGAAGCCATTTATTTACACAGAAGTTGAAATTTGGACAAGCTAATTTTAATACAGGTGGGGGAAAAAGAGTTAAAAAGGCCCAAAAGGCTATATCAAAATATCATCTTAGCTCATTGTAAACTACAAGAAACTAAAGCCCCGTTTCCACCAAGTGGTTCAGTTTGGTTTGTCTCAGCACAGCACACATTTTATAGTGTTTCCACTGACTTATCCCGAGAAGGATCCCCAAATAACTGAGATGAGCCGTCCCATTTTCTTGGACCCTTCTGTAGGGGTGCCAGGCTAAACCGACCTGATCCCAGAAGGTTGAGCTGCAACACTGCAGACCGTTGATTGGTCGAAAGAATCGTCACAGCGGCTGCATTTCTTCTCGCGGCACACAGCCTTCTCTGAAACAAAACTTAATTGCACTTTCTAACAGAGAGCCAGTGTTGCATTTTCGTTCTTTGTTGGATTTATTAGCAGGTGGTCCTCGAGTTACGAACAAAGTTCCGCGTAGGTCGGATTTTTACCCTAATTACCCCCTTAATCTCTAAATAACTATCCAAATACATGTATCATACTTCATATTCATAGGAAAACAGATCCTGCTTGGGTGAGGATATCAAGAAAATTACAGAGCATAAACACAGACAATCTACACTATGACACGACACGAGACAAAGCGGAAGATGCTGATGACCACGTTGCACTGTGTAGCTGTGTATTCATATGCGTCAAAAACGAGTACCCGGTGTAGTAGCTTACAAACAGAGAGGTATAAGTTCAAAACCTTCTCTTTTTTCGTTCGCACATACATTTATTTGCGCCGTAAAGCTGAAAGACGTAAGTCGAGGACCTCCTGTACATCAAAAAACACAAATTAATGGCCCAATTTTGTGAATTACTTACTGTCAGCAATGTTACACAGGCAGACTGACCTGAGGAACTACAGAGAAAACAGAGGTACAGAAGCTGCAAGAGCACAAAAGAGGTAATACTCAACGGACAGATTAATACGAATAAACAGGAAATAAAACGAACTCATTCAGATAATCAATGTAAGTAAATTTTAAATTCTCAAGTTAATGTTTCAAATCAGACTTAATATAGACTAAATTTTACCAAGCTCTGCTGTGCTATGAGATGTGATCTGTTATCTGTGCTTGTTTACAGCATGGTAGTAAGTAGTTTCATAACAACAGGTTTGATAAAGCCCTAGTAGTTATCATGTTTTAACAGGCAGAATAGGGACTCAGGTATACATAAAACACTGTTCAAGCAAAACAAAACAAGATAAAGCTTCTATATTTAATTCTTTAGGAGCAACTTTTTCCTTCACATTGGAAATATTGAGCAATCATCCTTCTCCCATTCGTAGTGGGATCAGTGTTAACATTTCTTAAAACTTCCAGCGTAATGTAGCCATCAAATTTTGCTTTGTGTTGTTTTTTATGGGAATGCATCCTTCAAGGCTTCATTCACTAGGACATGAGGTAAAACTGTGGCTTAGACATTTACAACAAAATTATATAATCTCTTATAGAAGAAAAAGTATTCTTAAATGTGACTTAATTTGGCTCTTTGGACGTAAATGAGGCCATATCCTGAGAAAACATGCTTTGAACATGCTTCAGGTGGGAACATACTGTTTTTCGGTGTTGTCATTTTTTTTTCTTTCGTTCGATCTTGTTTTTCACACTGTGCCCTCCCTCCAACAGAATATACACATAAAAACATTGGCTGATGATATGGTAAGGTGCTTGGTTTAATTTCGGTGTGTTTTACATCATCTCATGTTTTGTTATGGCTGCATGAGACTCAACTGAAATACGTGGATGGATCGAATTAAAAACAAATGCACAAACAGATTTTAGGGTCTGTGTAGCAGCACAAAGGGTATGCTCCAACCTTTCTCAATTATATGTCCTGGTAGTCCTGCAAAGTGTTGTTTTAAAAAATGATATCTCACGGTGCCATTATTCAGCACCCGAACCCTCTAAATTCTTCATAATGAGCAAAACGTAGCCCAAAGCATCCAGACTTCTGTAAGCAGTTCATAGATCATTTAGTTTGCAATTATCAGTAGCACTTACGATTAGATGTTTCTGCCTGGGGCTTTTTTAATACCCTTAGTTAACAAATAGCCCAACTTTGACACTGGAAGCTCATGCTGTATTAAAGTCATTTAAGATGTTGAATTTAATGTCAACATGCAGCCTTAGTTTCAGGGAAAATCCTTTTTTTTCAGTGCGTAGTATATTTGATCCATCCAGCAATATTTCAGCAAACTGACACTAGTGACATCATGTATGTCATCATTTCATGTTTGTCTTTCATTTCATTTATTTATTCATTCATCCCAGCATGTCCTCTCCATCCCATTTCACTAAATATGACTAACATAGACTCATTGCATGCACTTCATCTACTTTTTCTGCTTTCACTCTTAATTTTACGACATTCATCAGAAAGTCATCAGCTGATGAATATAACAAAGAAACTCACAGATGTTATCACAGATAGATATGGTGGTTATGGTGTGCTAAAGCTTTTCCTAACATAAAACAGGTATCGAAAAGTCTGAGACGGTAAGTACGTCACAAAGTGTGACATGTTTCTTTGAGTTGACTCGCACTGCAAACACTCAGATCTTACCAGATTTATTCTAGACTGAGATACGGCTTAGGTCTTGCCTCATGATGGCCATTGAGGTTTGAATTTCAATTATCACTTCACATTCTTACCTTGTTTTCCTGCTCTGTTAACTGCCTTGTCCTGTGATTAAAAGCATAAAGAATAAAAAAATAAATGAGTTAATAAATACGTCAACATCCTCTTGCAGATACATGTGGAGCTGGAGCCTCTCATGTCGTCATTGAAAATTATCGTCATAAAAAGCTGATATTGTGCAGAAAAGTTACTATGAATATAATTTTAGCAGTCTACATCGTAAAAAATTAAATTAAAGCATACTTTTGTTACCAACCTTTATTTGTCACCGCCCCACCTATCAGGTAAATATTACATATGTCAAGTTTATTGAGATATTATAACTGGAATTAGATGGATTCATCTGATAAGAACAGATCTCCTAGTAAAAAAAGAATTCCTTGATAAAAGTTGATTGTTAAAGGATAAGTATCCTGATTATTTTTTAATGATCATTTCATTGTGAGGATGCATTCATTTTAGCTTTAAATGGTTGGAGTAGGCTAGCTTAGGTTGTTGTTTGGCAGCAAGATAATGACATCAAGTTTGACCGTCAGTTACAAACACTCACATTTAACAGAGCATTAATGAAGTAAATCAGGATTAAAAAATTATCCTGCTTCCAATAACCATAATTTATACCAGAATGTCACATGAAGAAATACACAATACAAAACCAATAGGGGTGGGAGAAAAAATAAAAAAAATAAATATATCAGGATTTTTTGTTTGACAATATCAAAATCAGGATTCTTTGTCAAAAAATCCAGTGTTTGTTTATAAGCTGGATTGGGAAAAAGTTACCACTTTTCTCCAGCAGGGGGTGAAATGTTTCTCTCTGACTCACATGATGAGCATTTCATGGGAAAATATTGGGGCTCTTGATATAGTCTGTAGACATCATCATCACCATCATTTAACTTTTTCACATGGTCTGGTGTTAAAAAAGCAAATTAAATATCCCAAAAACGCAAATATTGAAGAATCGCAATTGAGACTGAATTGGCACTCCAAAAATCTAAGACATATAATGCTCACAGTTCAGTGTGTGCAACTATCACAACATCTTGTTCAGCCCAGTGACAGCAGCAGGAACAAAGCTGATTTTGTACCTCTCCATGCTGGAGAGGTGGTGATGATGCTAATGGTGGTCTGTGAATCTAACAGCCATGTTTGAACTGACATATCAGTGGCATGGACATGGAAACCACATCCTCCTTCAGAAAAAAATGATGTAAATAACCTTCATTCTTCACACTTAGAAGTGAAAAATTATGATGCAGGCAACATCATGGTCTGAACTCTTGCGCCCCATTGAGGAAAAAGTGTTTTCTTTTGCACCGCTGATTGAAATAGGATTGAATGCAGCAAAACTTGTCTCCACACTTTTTAGTCTGTAGAGCACAATAAGCATTACATCATCATCATCGTCATGGACCCACCTCTGAAACTTGACTACCCGCCTTGAAATACTGTGTTAGGCCACATCATACATGGATTAAATCATGTTTGGTCGCTTTGACAAGTTGGGTGTGGCTGGACAAGCAACAGACTTGCACCTCTCAACCAGTCAAAAACAGCAGCTCTTTTACACTTTATTCCACATTATACTACACTCAAGGAGACTTTCCCCTTTACATACATTCAAATGAGCAGGAAATCTTCAACCAACATCTTTGAGTGTTAAACAAATCACAACAAATGTCATTTTTCACCCTCTCTATCATGACAATATTTTAACATCTCGACCCTCTGTGTTTTCTTCCAGCGCGATCGTATTACCAGTTTTAGGAAAACAGGGATGAAGAAGGAAAAACCTCTCATCCAGCACCCGACAGATCCCCTCTCTACCCAGACTGAGCTGCCTGTTCCTCAGCCCCTCTTCGACGACCGCTCCATGAACCTCTCGGAAAAGGAGATCATTGACCTCTTCGAGAAGATGATGGTAAGCTTTGTATTTCTCTCTTGTTCTGTTTCCTTCAGCTTAAGGTCATCTGTAGCACTCCACAACAATTCTGCTTCTTTATTTAACAAAAAGTGCACAAAAATGGGAACAGAGCTGCTGTTGGAGACGAGAGGAGTGAAGAGGAGTTTTCAGAGTGGGAAAGTTTAAAAAGCATCTCTTTATTTCAGTGTCTTACTACCCACTGATCTCTGTACGTCACCCTTTTACTGCTGATGAGATTTTTTAGAGAACAAGGCTTTGTAAGGCATATAAAAAGGATGATAATGACATTACTGCTATTCAAAACTCCCCGAGTTTTATACCAGATCTTTATATTGTTTTTCCATTTGTGATATAATCTGTCCTAAAAGTCTCCCATCGAGCTATCACCATTTATGGTTTGTGTGACTAAGTAAACCAGTGAAACTTAACCAATGATAGTTAAAGCCTTAGATCTTTATGTGTTTACTCAAAACCAAGTGTGCAAATAAGCATGTACAACCACAGGCAGAGCTCTGGTGGCTTTTAATGATATCCCACATTTTTAGAGCTGTGAACACAAACAGCTGAACTTCTCTTTACATCCATCGGAAGAATTTTTAATATATCCTCTAAGTGCGACAGGTTAAAAATGTGAGTGCTGATGATCACAGGCTCTGGAGATAATAACCAGTGATGTGCTGTAAGTGCAGAACTTTTGATGAATCCTTGAAGCTTTGTAGACTTCTTGCTGTAATAGTTTTTATACTGAACACAGAAAACGATCATGTGTTTAATTTCCTTACACCTAAAGGATCATGATGTAATGTTTCATTTTTGGTGAGGGTACAATAAAACAGCAGCATAACATTATTTGTTAAGCTGATGTAGAAGAGAGTCTATAATCCCACAGTATTCGTGTTAAAGGTGAATACGTTCGGCCCGTGTGAATGGAGCTCCATCTGCGTATTCCCCCGGCCACTGTCGGAAGAACACCAAACTTTGAAATCCACTTCGCACTCATCTGTGGGGTCAAACCTCTGTCACAGTTGTGATTTTCTCCATTGAAATGCATTTTTGGCCTTATGTACTGCAGGATTGAAATCTAACAAAAAGCTTTCAGCCCATCTCTTTGAAGTGAAGAGCTGAATTACTCTGGCTTCATTGCATAGGTCGTGTGTACCATTGTGAGTAATGTCGGAGCGTGTGTGTGAGTGTGTGCGTGGTACCCTGCCTGCCTTTCCTTTTCTCTCATACAATGGTCTTTATTGCCAGGGCCAGAGAAATGCGACCGGTGCTCCTGGTTTTCATCAGGCTGGCGCTCAGTGTGTTTTTTTGCCTGGGTGCTCATCCCTGTCACTCAGTTCACCTCTCAATTACTATGTTTGTGCTCACAGCAGCGTGACATTAAACCCAGGCTTCAATTTGCTCGGTGACAGACGACACAGAAGGCATTTTTGCTGGTCTGACACTTGACAGGTCTTGACTCCCTGGCTTGGGAAGTGTAATTACAGTAATGAAATCAAAAAGAGAAGGTTTATTTACTTACGTGCTTTTGAAGCCACCACTAGTTGCTCACATGGCTTTCAAACTTCTTTTGCTTTGATTTAGCGAAAAAACCAATGATGGTTAGCTTCTTTATCTTCTCTTAAGTTGGTCTCTGTTTCGCCTTTTATGTCATAGACACATACATTGTGGTTGCTTTTCTTGTGATTACACCCTTCCTGTTATTGATTTGTTTTTATGGCGCTACATGCAACAGCTTTAGAAGTCCAGCCTGCTTCAAATGAAGCGATGACCCATGCCATATTATTGAGACCCCCTGCTGTGCATTAATGACTAGGAGAAAGTGGAAATATTTTCCCTTCTGCAAAGTGGTTTACACTGTGTCCCACAGTGCCTAAAAAGCACATAGCCTATTACTGAAAGGTCATCAAAGGGAGCAGGAAAATGTGGGGAGAATCACTCAACAGCCAGTTTGGAGGGAAACCAAATGAACTCTTTGCAGAGTTTTTGAAGCCAACCATTCAGAGCAGGAGTATATTCAGAAAACTACATGCAAAGTTAAAAGGCATAAAAACACATTTACATCAGAGCTGCTGTCAGAAGAGTGCAGCGTGTATCTACTGTCTGTGTGTCCGCTGTCATTAGATTTTCCTGAGGTTTGCACAGCAGGAAATCTTAACCCTCTCATCTGAATGCGCAGGAATACATCCGCAGATGGTATTTACATCTCACTAAGGAGGCTGATGTGCAGCAGAGGGAGACTTCAACCTAGAAGCACTTTCGCATACAAAATAAAATGAGCTAATCTAAAAAAAGAAGGGAACTTTGTGTCTGGCGTTTGCACATTTCAGAGCTTAAAGTCTTCTTAAAGTCATCTACCAGATTTGGCACAGCACTATCTCCAGAATTATTCTTATGCTTGTCCATTATGTAGATCTCCAGTATCCTTACTTAAAACTGATTATGTGTGTGTGTTTTTGAGGGCTGTGCAGGTTGCCTGAAGAGAAACAGGAGTGGTAAAAGAAGAATGTAACATTGCAGTGCAGCTGTGGCCAGTCTGAGGCTTTATGTGCCTCTCTCTGTGCTTTTGTCAGGATGAACACTCCTAGTAATAAGCTCCTATGTGATCCCTCAGCAGTTACACTCTGCACCAGGACATTAAAACCAGCCCACAGGAGAGTTACACTGTCTGCCGGTGTGTGTGAAAACACACTCACACACAGATCAGAACTTGAGGGTAGTGGACAAAATAATCGATTCGTCACAGCTGAATCAAAACTTTTTTTTTCTTCTACTTTTCTTAGATCCACTCTCCCCACTGCTTGCGTTTCACATCTATTTCAACCTCAGACATATTTGATTGTTCCATTTAATTGCTCATCTCTTTGATTGGAAGCCTGTGGATTTTGCTGTTTGTCTTGCAGCCACGTCACACCAAAAGTTTGCTAATTAACCCCAGCTTTTTGTTTCGTTTTAAATCCAGTGCTTCAACAAAGTCCCGTCCATGATGCTTGATTAGCCAAGTGTTGCTGAATGACTTCATGTGGCATCAGTGATACACGTGGTGTCTGATTAGAGAATTTTGAAAAAGTTTTCCAAACTGACACGAAGAGACTAATTTCTCAGCTATTTCACCATCGCTGATACCCGCTCAGTTTTCATCATTATTGTAGTCACACCAGCGGCGTAGTCGCAGATATCCTGGGACTCTTTTCATGTAGCCTGTGAGGATATATTAATAAAAGAGCATTAATCATTTTGGAGACTGATCGTTGAGGAGTAATTCCTCTTGTTTGCCCCCTGACAAGCACCCTGCAGGTCCCACTTCTCCTACCCCTCCCACAGCACACTCACCCCGCCACTTTTTGTCTCATTTATTGAATGCCAATTAAGCAGATAAATTAGCAGGGTTCAAAGATTAATTAAAAAACCTGCTGGTTTCCTTGGGTGAAAAAACTTGGCAATTGTGAAACTTTCCATCACATTTTCTCCCCACTCTCTCTGTCCCATAAAAGGAATGTTAATGGTTTTTTAGCTCCGAGGATATTTACCAGAGGAAATGTAGTCAAAGGAATGTAGGTCATGGTGCCCCTGGATGGGATTCCTGTCCATGCCTCGCTGACAAATGAAGCAAAGTTGTTGGAATTAGATTACCTGTGGACCGGTATTCAAAGCATTGTAGTACAGTGTTCTTATAGTGAAGGGACAAGCTTGATTTATTAGACAAATTTAGCAATAAATCAGATGGAGGGGAATGATTGGGAAATTTGAAAAGCTGAACCCATGGGTTCTCGTCCTCTCCAGCAGAGGGCAGCATGGCTCCACAACTTTCCAACTTCTCCCTCCTGAAACCCTGAGGAGGATGTTTTTTCTCTCTCTTCATTCGAGCCATCTCTTTGTGAGAGAGTGCTTCTGATAAACATCCCCCTCCATTCTAATCATCATGTCATTCCCTAGCTTTTAGTGCTCTGTCCGGCCTTCGCTCCATCCCACTGATGTGTCCCACATGAAAGACCTCTTTTGTGATGCAGAATTAAAGTGGCACAAAGATAATACTCCCAATAACACTCAGATACAGCCTATCCAGTCTATCTGATGTGATTGCATGGCCTCAATAGAAGCACTGTTTGATTTTGCTCTTACTTGGAGCTGGGATGTGCTGAGTTTTATTGCTTTAGCCTTGCTGCAATGGTTTCAAGGACTAATTATTGCTGCTATTATTTCCTGTTGCTGTACCTCGTGACTTTGACAAAGAAACTGAGATGGAAAAGAAATTTATTCAAATGCAGAAGGACAGGATCTGATTTGACGTGTTGATGATCAGGATGAACAGATCATTTTTGGTAACTCTGATATATTTCTGTCTCTAATAAAACTTTGTGGACTAAATAGCATGTTGGCGGTGAAAGTTTTAGCTTTTAAATCACATTTCTTGTGTCATTACACATGTACTACAGCTTAATTAAGAAATCAGAAGTTTCTTCCCTAACATGTGATTATTCTTTCTAAATGTAAATCAAAGCTGTGCTGGTTGTCTACATTCACTTCCCCCTCTCTCTGTATTCAGGAGGACATGAACCTGAATGAGGACAAGAAAGCCCCTCTGCGTGGAAAAGACCTCAGCACCAAGCGTGAGATGGTGGTCCAGTACATCTCAGCCACAGCCAAATCTGTAAGTGAGATCGCAAACCTAAGTGCTCTTCCTTTCTCCCCAGACTGAAGAGTGTGTACTGTATAATTGTAGTGGATGAGCTGAAGTATAATGACACTCCACACGACTCTTCAGAATGATTTTTACCTGATCCTCTGCTTTCACGGCTTGCTTTGTCATTCGTTCTTGCACACTCTCACTTTTCTCACACTCCACTTTTCATGCTTGAGCCCCACACCCTTGATTGCAATTACGATTCATGTTTTTCCATTTTATTTCCTTCTAATCAGCAATTCTAGGAATTGAGTTGATGTCACTTACTCACTCAATGCCAGGTGGATGGTCATGTGCTTTTGTGCTTTTTGTTGGTGGTCTGGTTGTGGACTTGCATGTGAGTTTCTTTTGTCCTGAATGGTGGTGCCTTGTGATATATTTTTGTACTTTGGGTATAAAAACCAAATCCAGTCTGCCTTTTTGACGTAACCACAGACTGAGAGGAAAGAAAAAGACAATTTTAAAAATGTTTATTTCTATCTTGGGGTTTTGAACTATTGGAATCAAGCATCTTAAACACCAGGAAGATTGCCCTTGTGTATGCACAACATGATTAGAAAATTAATTCAGTTGCAGGCATAAAAGTAAGAAAATCTGGAGCTGATCCATAATTTTAGAGGAATTCTTCACTGCTTTTTTTAAGTTATGCCCACCCTCGTGAGGAGAAATTCACATCAGTGGCACTGAAGTACAGAAAGTGATTTCTGCCCCCGTCGCTCCCCGAACCTGGTAGCTCTCTCTTGACATCATCATTTATTACCTTCCTCATTGTTATGGTAATTAACTGGCATTATTGATAATGATGATTATCCGAGATGATTGAATTCCTCACAGGGCCCATTATGCTTTGTGAGCACTGATATTTTATTCAAATGAACAACGTAATCTGCGTAGTCAAAGGACAGAGGACTAAATGTGATGTCTGTCAGCACCCTGCTATCACATTTAATAGGACTGAAGGAGGGGGAAGGTTGGGTGTCAGGGATGATGTATCTGTGCAGACACAGATTCATGCAAGTGCTCATGCAGTTACACTAGAGTACCTTTACTTGCACAGACTCTGTCAAACACTGAAAATAAATGAGTGCCCTACAACTAGGTTGGATTTAATAGCACAGCCTGCACTCATGTATGATTCTGATGATATTCTGACACTGCTCTAAAATCTCTGCAGTTTGAGGTGCTTTGCTATGTGTGCTTTTGGGCCCTTTTTAGAATCATTTAAGCAATAAAAAATAAGATTCCCAAGGCAAACACATTCTATAAAACATTTTAGAATTTAAGGACAAAGTAGTTGAAGCACTGGTGGGCTCTGTTTGAAGCTAATGCAGACACTCTTTGGATGCTTTGGTATTGCTATGCTTAATTCCTCTTGTAAGGAGGTTGCTGCGTTAGTAAAAAGTAAACTCAGTCAAAAAATGAAAAGTGCAGCTCCCCTTCAAAAAGCACTTCAAGGTAGACTGTAGTTTTTTGTAGATGCCTTCAATGAAAATATCAAATTTTCTTTTATATCACCACCATTTACCGACCTCCGAGGGTCATCCCTTCCTCTTTCTTCTTCTTCCTTTATTCCTTTCATTTCATTAAGTATCACTTTTTAATTTTACGCCAACATACTCTTGAAGAATAATCCTCCCACTCAACTGATCGTATACTTCAACAGAGGTGTGCAAAACATGGTTGATGACGCTGATGGAGACCTGAGAAGCTTTTTAAAGTAGAAACATTTTTTAATTTTAAAGTATTTTGCCAGGTAAAAGAAAATACTTTGAGTTCCACACATAACTGCAGCGTGTTTTGATGTGTCTGTTGAAGGACAGTACGAAAATAATGAGAATAATGCTGAAAAAAATGGTGTCAAAGTTTCAGTCATTTTCAAATTTAAATAAAACCAACAGCCTTAAACTTCAATTTTATGGAGTCTCCATCAGTGGATTTCCAAATAAATAGTTTGAGTTATGTTTGGATAAAAACTTCAGTGCACACAAAACCAATGGAATTTGTTTTTGGAAAAAATACATCTTTGATGAGATGAAGTTGATAAACTTTTTGCCTCCTGATGTACTAAAGGATAGAAATTGGAACATTTAGCAAAGAGATGAGAGCAGCCCACTTCAAAGTTTGTGAGTGTTGAAAAACGTGGCCTGAATTGAGACTATGTTTGCTCTGCAATGTCTAGAATTTTATGTTAAAATTAAATTAGCCAGGTAGGGATAGGAATCTAAAACTGATTCCTGTTGAAAATCAATTAGAAATGTTTCAATCAATCAATATCGTTAGCCAATTCTTTATATTGTGCTGGAGCCGCCGGGCCTTACATCGACTAGTCTGCTACAGCTATCTTAGCTTAGCAGTTAGAAAACGTTTCCCAAGAAAAATCTGATTCAGGATTTTCAGTTTGAAGTTTTACTGAAGAACTGACTTCATAAAGAAATGTACATTACTCTCTCAGGAGATTTAAAATCAGCACATTCAAAATGGTATAAACCACCTTATTTACCAAAATAACAAAATAGCACAAGCTTGAAGCCAACGGATATAGGAAACTGTATTGATATGCTAGCAGTTAGCATACATCAGTATAACTTCAGCTTTAGAATAGAATTTCAACTTCCATCACAGAAACATATCACATCAACTCTTTACAAAAAATACTGAGAATTTCAAATGTCAAAAGCTAACAGGCAATTGACAGGCTCATGGCTGACTTCATAACTACGTAAAGGTTCCAAACAACTTAAACCATTGCTACAACCAGTTTGAGACACTAGATGGCCTACTTGAAATATTAATATATTACAACACAGTACATCAACGTCACACTGTGTGCAATTTTTACCTGCTTCTGTATAATTATACCGAGAAATATCCAGACTCAGGGACCAATTACATTTTATTCACTTACAGTATAAACTCAATTTAATGTTTTTGACACAGAAAACCTGTAAAGCTACTTTTTGTACCAAGGAAATTCACAACAGGAATTGATAAGGGAATCGATAAAGAATCAGATCGATAAGCAGAATCGATAAGGGCGTTGGTATTTACAAAATCTTAGGAATTCCCATCCCTATAGCCAGATGGCTCTGAGTTTTAACCAAGAAAGCTACCCTTATCAATTTTTGATATCAGAGTCAATCTTGACATCAGGTTAAGGCTTTGCCCTTTTTGACACAGATGCACAGTTCTGTTTTTGTTGAAGAATCCCACTACTAAACTGTATTCATTTTCTCTAAGGGGTGAATATTGAGGAGCTGCTTTTGGTTGCCGATGGGTATGCATTGGGTGATTAAATGAGACTATGTTGCTTTGTAAATATAAATGTTGATGAATGTAGGGGTCTGGATGTCTTTACTTCTGTGCTGCCTTCAGTTTCAATGTAAAATGTTTCCTGGGACTGCAGTTTTGGGGCTCTGGAAGGGCGACACACACATACTTCTCAATCTCATATCTGTTATTCAACCAGATTGTATTATACAGTTTATATGGAACACTTGTCAAAATAGTCATATTTGATGTCAGCTTTGGAAGGCTGTTTTAAATGTATATTCAATTGCTGCAATGGAAACACAATTTCATTTTAGTGCAATTACAGTTTGACAGCTTTCTTTCTTAAGGCTGGCTAATGAAGATTGTCTGAATCACTGTGTTCTGATAGAGTGAAAAAATTACCACAGTTCCTTGGCCTTTCCCCAGGCTGGCTTTATTTGGGCAAGAAAGCATATTTTTTCTGTTCAAACTTTATAAATGAAACCACCTTGACATACAGGAGTTCAGCTCCTACACAATGCACATCTTACCGTTTGTTTCATTTATGTACATTCAGAAACCCCAGAGACTTTTTCTGTTTCTACCTGGCTTTAAAAGATCCCTGAGAGCAGAAAAAGCTGATAATTAATTTGTTTACTCTTATGAAACATGTCTGTCAAGGAAGGTCAAAGCTGTCTTTTCATTGGAGAATAGTACATTGGCAATGTTTATTTGAATACGAACAATTTCAATGGACTCTGGCTTTGCTTTTGCAAGAGTGTGTCTGTGGACGTCCTTGACCATCAGCTTTGCATGAACATGTGCCTTTCTGTCTCACCTCATTCCTTGAACCTTCCTTTTTCTTTTAATATTTGCCAACATCATGAAATAATTTCCAAACTTCTTCTTTTAACACAACACAATGACCTTTTTATGTATCAGAGGTAGAGTCTGCCCACTGAAGTGTTTTTTTATTTTGTTCGTGCTTTGTCTCTTATGTAGGATGGATGTGATGGTAGGATCTTGTAAGGGGGATTGTCAAATGTCAACGTTTGATGCACAATTCATAATTTTTTCTTTTTGGCTGATATGATCAACAATGTCACACCTTTTTCTTTTAATGGGATCATACATTTACTTATATTATAAATGCTTCTTATCAATCTAATTAATGCCGGTTAATGCAAAATTACAGAAGCTCTTTACCAACACCGGTACCTATAATGGCTTTCTCTAGCAGTGTAGCCCCAGTTTTAGCCAATATCTGTTATTGTGTATGGTACCGAATGGTATGGTAGGGATAGGTACCGATTTACCATTCTGTCTGTAGTATCGAGTACCGATTCACTTAAAATTAAAAGGTATTATGTTATAAATAAAGTTACCTAAACACACCCTTGGGATTGTGAAGGAGTGGAAGAGTAGGTGGTTTACCATGCTGGACATGAGCACAGCATTGCAAGGTTATATATTGAATACTAAATTTGTCAAGTTAAAAACTTTGAGACTTTCTTATCGAACAAATTAATGTTTTTTACCACATTAATACACAAAAGTACCTAAGTTTGGTACCATTGAGTATTAATACTGATTGCCATGCACCGGGCATCAGTACCATATCGTTTTAAATATGAAAGGTACCCGTCCAATATTCAACAAATGACTAAGTCATCTGATTCCTGCCTGGTAAACTTAACTCTGTCAATAAGAAATGAAGAAAAGAATGTCAGCAACAATTTTTTACAACAAACATTACTTATACAGTTGTTCGGACTGGCTTTGAGAGACAAATGCTGCCTTAAATGTTATTTGCCAAATTGGACATGATTACTCCAACAAACTTATGTCTAACCCACAAACCTGCAAAAGTAGAGTTGAGATTGTAACCTCGAACACCACCTGTCAGTCAAATCAGCTGCACCCCTAATTCTCTTCAATTATGCAAAACTATTAGCCATAATATAATCAAAACAGACAAGCAATGAAAAATTCATCCCTTGAAACTAGAACGTTTTTTGGACCAGACTGTAAAACATGTGTGGTCTAGGATTTTTTGATTTGGCTTTCAATGGTGTTTCATCTGCTTTATTGCAAACCTTATGAAGTTCTATTGTGACCCTTCCCCAAATTTGTTAAAAATAGGAATTATAAATACAGACTGATTTGACTTAAGGTGAGAAAACACCCAAAACAGTCCGAACTGAGCACATTTTACTTTATATGATTGAATTCAGGAGCACAGAGTCTGCAGTTAAAGGTCAGATTAGTCTATTTTGTTGATGTTCACATGCCTATGCTGGCTACACAGTGCTCAGATCAATTGATTAAAGTGACAAATCTTACAGCTTTATCTCCATGTTTTAGATCATACATCGCCAAAGCAGGCTGCAGTATCAGATGTCATCTGTCTACTGTTCTGGTTTATATATTTTAGTATTGCAGCAGTAGCTATAAAAAGGAGCTACAGCCTTGGCTAGTGACTAGTGGCTGATTTACTTCTAAGACATGGCATATGGCCATCATTTAAGCACTAAAAATGTTAATACTTCAGTGAAACTATCAGTAATTCTTGTGTCAACCAGTGAGGATGTCAAAGTTTAACTGTTAAGTCTGTAAAACAAATTTATACTTTTTAGCATCCCCAAGGTTCTTTTTTGGCTAATACACTTAACATTTCGGACTGGAATCAGTGTCTTTTTGGAAGTTTGGTGTTAAAATATAATTTTCACAGAAGGGCTACTTAATCTTTTAAATTACTTCAACAACTTTTGGTAAAGGTTTCAACTTTAAGAAGTTCTGTACAGGTAAGAAAAAGGTGTTACATTGTTTTAAAGGCATAAATTTGTTGGTAAAACCAGACTTGTCCCCCTCAAGCTCCTCCCAGACCGTCATCACTGCACACTCAAGATAGTGTCTGTTACTTTGGTCAAGCTCCTCAAAAACCAGTCCCAAAAGCAGAAATCACCGTTGTAAACATCAACATCTGTGGAAAAAGCCTAAGCTCTGAGTTAAGTCATTGTGACTCATTTCAAGGTGTCTGGTCTGAAGTTTTCAGATGAAATACTCCTCCAGTGTTTGACGATGACACGCTGCATCCACTGGAGTGCAAAGAGAAATGCGAATACACCGTAAGATTAGAAAGTAGTATGTGTGTGATCAGGTGGCGGCACACGTAAAACAGACTTTATGGCTGTCATAAAGTCTTGGTGGAGGGATGGAGAGAGGAAATCAAGCATCAAATGGCCACAGACTTGGAGAGTTTGAAAGTGACAATAAAAGAAATGGAAAGGGAGATTAGAAGAGTAGAAAGGAGAAGGTGGGGGCAGGAGTTAGTGAGAACAGCGGGGAAACAAAGAGGTACGAGACATGAAGCACAGTGAGTCCTGTAACTTTGTGCAATCAAAATGCATTTCCCCGAAAACATGTTGCAGAGAAACAAGAGCTCAGCCACAGTATAGAATTCATTTACTCGGCTGACAGACACCCTCCTACTGTGAAACAAGCCCCACAGTTGCAGTAATAAAAACACTTCTGCTGCCTGCCACTATTGACAGATAACAAGGTTAAACTCCAAGAACGGTGCTGACTGCATGTGCTCAAGGTAGCTCCGCCACACAAAGTTGACACCTGAAGCCCAACGATAATGGCAGCTGATTGATATCATCCCAGGCGAGGGAGACCTTCTACAGCCACACAGCTTTGTCCACACAGCCACTGCTCCTTTTCCTGTGGCAGTCAGTCATCTACAAAGAATATCATATTTCCCTTGTGAGTCATTTAAGAAATCCCTCACCTGGAATACATGACGTTTGCAGTCGTTGCTTACTTCCACAGTTGTTGCTGTAAACATAGTTGATTTCTGTGCATTTGCTTTCACTACAAATTGAGAATTAGAGCTGGCTCACAGACACTGTGTTCAGTATGTGACCTTAATTTAAGGTCTCTTGTTAGTGTTTGAAGTATTGGTCATAAAGTGTGTTCTGTAATTGTGTATAGGATGTTTGTTTTTCCACCTAAGTTACGCTAATGCCACAACTTGTAATGGAGAGGATTCTCTGGCCTACTAATGATTGTGCTGTTTGTGTCTTTTTGCACATTAACCTTCTCCGCTGATCGCTGCATGCAGATAACTGGGAGCAAAGTTGCGGTAAGTATACCCATTACTTATTTGGCTTCTGTATTTTGTTCCTCCTGTGTATCTTTCTTCATACACACGCACACACACACACACACACGAAACCCAGACACAAATTTGTCTTTTACTTGGAAGGACGACTAGAAGCACGTGCCAAACTGTGTGAGTGAGGCCGTTTTTATAGCTTGGATTTTTATTTTCAGCCTTTACATTGCTAATGGACTGTAATTTGGAAAGGCTATAAATTGCTAACACAATCCCTGCATGTAAATGCTAGCACTTTCAAATGAGGGATTTTTACATTATGCAGCCTGAAAATGAACTGGGAGGCCTTTTTGTTGGTTTATTCTGTTCCTCTCTCAAGACAGATTGCAGTATAACACCTATTAGCATTTAAATATAATAGCAACCACGAGCGACAGCTTTTACAAAAAGTACTTATCATCTGCAATGTGAACTGTTTATCAGAACATGTTGCATCTAAATGGTTTTAACTGTGTTTATTCAGCCTCTCAGCAACAACACATACTGAGAATATCGCTTAATAAGGTTATTAGCAAACACATTTATGCACTCATTCAAAAAAAATGCTGTAAATACTAACAATGGAGCTGGTGAACCGGGTAAAAGGATATCAAGTCTTTCTGTTTTCTTTGAGGATACACATTGGACCATGATTAAGAGGAAGCTTTCATGGGTACATGATTGAATTTGCCCACATGACTGT
Source organism: Halichoeres trimaculatus (assembly GCF_033239565.1). Classification (NCBI taxonomy): domain Eukaryota; kingdom Metazoa; phylum Chordata; class Actinopteri; order Labriformes; family Labridae; genus Halichoeres; species Halichoeres trimaculatus. The sequence continues at coordinate 30,128,807 of NW_027437185.1, read as the reverse complement.
TCTCCACAGATGCTCATTCTTGTTGTTTGATTTCACCTCATTCCAGAAATTCAGATATGCATTAAAGGTTGTTTTTATGCATTATGCCAATCCCTTACTTTATTTTCTCTTAGATCCCATAAGAGTCAGCCTGTTCCTTTTTTGAGATTAGGTATTTTTCGAGGTAAAGAAGCCTTATGCTGTTATTGGTTGAGCAGGTGCTGAATTGCCACTCTAAATGGTGTTCTGTTGCCTTTTGAGAGCTGTGTAAGGATTAAGAGAACTGTAAAGCTTAACAGGAGCGCAAGCAAGGTAAAGCATCACAGTGTGACATGGCCTCTGCTCTGCCTGTGCTCTCAGACAAACCTCGCTCTTTGAGGCATTTTTCACAGACGTTTTGTATCGATTGAGTTTCTCTCCTTCTTTGTCAAACTGTTCTTTTGTGCCTGGGTATTTCTATGGGAAGAGTGGGCTTTTTTCGTCTTGGCCTGTGCAGACGTGGATGGAGTAGCTCTCGATCGGGAGCACTGGCCACATTGTGTTCAGTAAATGGAATATGACAGAATTACCCCAGCTTGTATTAGGACCACTCATGCGAGATGTGGAGGCCTACTTTCAGAAGTTCTGCAAACCACATGAAAAGATGCCCCAGACCTTGGTTATCAGGAAGTTTCTTCAAGCTCAAGAGCATGCTAAAACATTTGACCCGACCTTCGTAACATCCTCAGCACCAGCCTACAGTTATAGTAAACATAGTAAAAGCAAGCACCCACCGAAAGGGGAAAGAACAGAGCATTTAGCCTGGTTATCCAGTCAGAGGCAGCAGTTAGCTCTCTGCTTTGCTGGCACTCTCCCATTTTCACGCTGTCAGAGGGATGGAGCGCTCTCAGATGTGTTGGAAGCAGAGTGTTGGTTAGGATTGTCTATAGGGAACACGCTGCTGTAACTCCTCTGTCTCAGGCATGAAATCGTTTTGGCATTTCCCACTCTCACAGTATAGGATGAGTTGGGAATAGAAGACTGTGTGAATTGGCTCTAATCCAGTCTGACCAGCGTGTAAGTGTGCGACACAGCTAAGCCCTATATGCTCTTCCTTCCTCCTTAAGTAAGATTGAGGGGAAAATGAGCTGAACACACACCTGGGTAACAGCGGGCCTTCAGGTAGACAGGCACAGTCCAGTTGGGATCAGATACCTCTTCGTTCTCTGACATTCCTCTGGTGTAATATCATCAGTCTCTGTGAAGATTGGCCTGATTTACGTCACAAGTCAGTGGCCACGTCGACAATCCATCACTGAGTACTGCAGTGTTACTGTGAAAGTAGACCTCCATCTCTAGTGCACTGCCATTGACAGGCTGTGCAGCCCAAAGGAAAACACAGCTGAGACTACCAGAGCGAGGGCACACACGAGTGAGAAAGAAAGATGTACGCCAATCAACTGTAATCTCCAGACCCAAGGAAGGTGATCAATATCTGTATGACTGGACAGATGACTGCATATTTCCATGGTAACATGCTGGTCAGCTCCAAGGTGTCAGACCGGGATGGTTAGCGTGTTTGTGTAAACAAGTTTATCTCTGTTTATGTTTGTCAGGGAGAGTATCTCACCAAACAACTCAGACAAGGCTGCTTTTGCTGAACTTTGGATGAACTAGCTTCATACAAGTTTAGTTTCCAGAATTATGAAGTCTTTTAATTCCAAAGATTAAAAAGGTGTAAGGTTTTGTGGGGGTTGATGCATCCAGTTTTAAAACCACACTGATCAATTCAGGGTTCAACTTTGAAACGCGGCTGTAATCATTAAAAAAAAAAACATTAATGAGATATCTCCTGAAATCTATCATCCGTGTGTCATTGAATGTAGCTTACAACAATTACAAGGCCGTTCATTTTCGCAGCTGAACTGAAGTGAAAGGGCCCTGTGTGCTTCTATATTTTACATTTCAAATTAAAAGATGCTTTTGAGTGGTTTACAAGCAAAGCATTTGGACAAACCTTGAACATTGAATGTTTTTCTCATTATCAAGTTAAGATGAAAAATTTTATTTACCTGCTATCAGTGCAAGGTATTTGTGTTCTCTATATTTTCTTTTTGCTGTTCAGTTTTACCCTTTTTTAATAATTTAAAGAAGTTCTGCCACAAACACCCTATTTTAACTTATAAATGAACAATATTGTATAAACAATACTCGACTAAAAAGGATGAATTCTCATCCAAAGCATTCAGTCGACAAAAGACCCCTCCAAATTGCATATTTTGTTTGACCAACCTGGTTATTCACTTTTTTAATACAAAACATAGTAGAGGAGGAAATTTTTAAATAACCCTAATCAAATGAATAGCCTTCACACTGTTTGTGTTTCTCCTATTAAATTGGTTGATTATGTCTCTAGCCAACTTTTATTGTATAAGCTCTTGTTCTTCATTTGTAAACGAAGAATTCATGGAGTGAAACATAAACGGTAAACGTGTTGTTAAGGATAAGGCCGGAAGGCTGCAGAGCATCCAGGTGGAAAACAAGAGTGACAGAAAGAGACACTTGCATGGATATGAGGACAAGCCGGCATCTGGCTCCTCTTTAACTCCAATCAAGTATTTGTTCACCATGCCAGGAGTGCTAACAAAGACTTTTTTTTGTTTTTGAGAAAATACGGTGAGTCTGAAAGGACATCCAGGCGCTATTGCTTCTCAATTCCCCTCTTTACCTTTTAAAACCACATGCCTCAAAAGACTGTTTTGTTTCAAGCAAACTATTGAGCTGGGTGCTGAGGGTTGAGCAGATTTGATGTGGCACATGTCCTTGGTGTTTTAAAAGAACGGCAATGAAAAATTCATCAATAGCGTGTGCCTTCCATGCCCTGTGCCAGTGTTCACCATGTATTCAGTCTTAAATTAAGATCAAGGAAACATGCTCTGGAGGGGGCTGTTTGAAGAAGATGTTTCTTTGATTGGTAGAAAGTAGCTTTTAGGGCTCATGATTAAATTAAGACATACTGTAGTTGTATTTGTTCTAGCAAACTATTGGAAATCTTTATCATTACTTGGCGTATAAATGATATTTACAAGGTCAAAAAGAGATTTACCAGAGCAGTTTAGTTTAAAAGTCTGAGTCGCTTTTGTCTTGTTAAACTTTATAGCCAACATTCATTCTATTAATAACTGCTGCTAGTTTCATCTAGATGATGAATATTAGGGTGTTCGCGTTCAGATTGACCTTTGTGGGTGGTGAAAGACGCAAAGGCTCAGCTGTAACAGAGGGCGGCCTCGAAAGGATTAAGTCAGCACTATGGAATTTATAGTAATTCCTGTATTCAAATATTTGAAAAAATCTAATGCATGAATATTTGAATACCGAACGGTGATTGAAGTCTTTACGTACATCTTTCCCACCCTCATAGATGTTGTTCCTCATGACGGTGGCTTGTACTCCGGCTCGACAAACACCATCAGCTCTCTGAAGCTTTCACCTTCCACAAAACTTAATGGGAGCACACCTCCGGTTATTAGCAAGCTGATCTTCTCCACTCTGGTTTTGTCACATCAACGTGCTAACAGGGCTAGCAGTTGACTGCCTGCCTCAGCTGTTTTCTCCATGTGGTTTAGCATCGAACTAGTTATTCTATTGCAAGTTTAACACACATATCTTGCACTGCACAGTAATTTTTTGTTGAAGTACTTCCAGGCTTTGCTTTCGGTGTAATACCATAGAGAGTTCCTAGAGAGTTGCCGTAGCTGCTGGTAAACAGTTGTTTTTGCTGAAATCTGGCTCAGTGTGCTGAATCCGTGGCTGGAGAAGTCGTAAGTTTATATCGTGTCAATAATTTTCCTCCCTGGTATATTCAGTTAGGCCAAGGCAAAATGCTAGGTCACACATGTAAGGCTGTGTGTGTTATGTCGCCAAAAGCAGTGCTTGCACAGGTGTGCGGATCATAAAAAGTCACTCCAGTAATGGGGTTAACGGCGAATATTCGAGTAAGCGATTACTCGTACCCATCCTTAGTCAGCACTAGCTCACTCCTAAAAAGAGGTTACATTTCCATCAGCATTTTTACATCTTTTACAAGTTATTTTGTTCCTCAATTTCAATCTTCCATCCTTCTGTGCTACCTTAAATCCTTTCTTCCCTCCTTCCTCCTTCACACATCCCCTCTCAATCCAACATGTCTTTTCAAAGGCAGAAACAATCATTCCTCTTCAATCAGAAGGGGAGAGCTGGATCTCGTTATTTTGGAGGGAACATGAAAGGCTGAAGTGGTCACAGTATGCTGATATTGGATTGAGCGGTAGCTGTGGCAGTGCTTTAAAGTCAGCCTGTGTTTGTGTTGGTGTGTGCACACGCTTGTACATTTGTGCGTGTGATAAGTAGCACTGTTTTGAGCGCGCTGGTTCAACATAACTGCTTGGATTTAGACGTTGCACAGAAGAGAGAGTACGACTGAGTATTTTAGAAAGGGGTAGGAAAAACAAAATTGGATTCTTAGTTCTGTTGATTGCATTTCCACAAATTTATGTACTGTATGCACATCCCTGCACCAGTGATGGAGCTTGTGAATACTGGCTATGCTCTCGGTTGTACATCTCTCCCCCACAGCTCTGTCACACACTCAATGGCGCTGTCGGCATGCTCAGCTCGGCAGGAGGCCCCTGCAGGGCCGCATTAGGCTCCATAAACTTTATAGCATATTTTTACAACCCGCCTCTCTGTATGCATCCACCATCACATCCAACCGCATCTGCTTTAACTGTTCACACAGCTGTGAAATTCCGTGTATCCCCATGTTTTATGGCTGCTTGCTCCTCCAGTCACTACCGATTTCTTTATTTGCTTCTTTTGCCTTTTGATATCCCTCTCTACATCTGTGTATATTTAGCGTGTTTGCGTTTTGCTCCGGTTGATGGAGTCATGTGCTTCCTCTCAATGTGATCATGGAGGATGTTTGCAGTCTGTGATAATGCCCTTCTGCTCTTAACCTTGACAAGCTTCTCTTCTGCGTTTCTCGTCATTTCAAATGCAGATTTCAGAGTGATAATAAGTGGACTTGCATTCTGATTTGAGCAGTGTCCTCTAGAGTTGTTTGATACAGATATTAATTTAGGTATCAGCCGACAATCCAGCAAATAAATGGTCTTGGCAAACTGCAAGTCATGCAGAGACCTATCAACATAATCAATTACTCCACCCTCTTAAAAAGGACAAATAAAAAACAAACGAATAAAAAAACAGATTTTTAACAACCTGCACCTGTGTGGTGCTGGCAGAAACAATGATGAGTCAAACTAGAAAGATATCTGCATTTTCCATCATATATGTCTCTGTTATTAAGTAAATATGGGGTATATCATGCCTACAAATAGGGATTGGTACCGAATAAGATACTTTTATAGGTGCCAACTGAATTCAGTCAAAAGTACTGATTCACGCAAACCCAAAAAGGACCATTTTTAGTTACATAAATGCATCCTTGTGACTGTGATGGATAGGGATGGGTACCAAATTAGGTACTTTTATAGGTACCGACTGAATTCTGTCAAAGTACCGGGCTCTGATTCACGTAAAATCAAAAGGTACCATGTTCAAGTACCTAAACGCATCCTCGTGACTGTGAGGGAGTGGAAGAGTAGGTGATTTTCCATGTCGACATGAACACAGATATCAAGGTTATATATCAAAAAATAGATATGTTAAGTTGAAAAAAAAGTATATTTTTACTATTAAAAAATATGATATTTTTACCACATAAACAAAAAAAGTACCGAAAATTGGTACCGTTGAGTACCAATACCGATTGCCAGGTACTGGGCATTGTATCATTTCAAATGTGATAGGTACCCATCCCTATCTACAAACCCTTTTCTGTTGGATTATCAGAGTCAGTGTTTAGCGGCTGTGACTTGGTGGTAGATTGTTTTTTCTGACATAGGTAAAAAGGACAAAGCACAACACAAGTCCGCTTAATGTGAAGTAAAAATTTATGTTAGAATATTTCCCTGATGTATTTGTTTCACATATCATGAAATGCAAGATTTGTGTACAATATGGACGAAGAGTTTCCACCTGTGCTTAACCAAAGTTGTTCTAGCTGTTGGGCTCGAACAAAGTCACATTGATGGCCTCTTTATAATCCCCCCAACTCTTGCAGTAAGCCCACTGAGCCCTGCGGGAGTGCCTTACTGCTCAGCCAACGAGTCTACTCAGCACAACAGAGTGCTAACAAGGTATCGTCTCTGCCCATCAGCTACTGTGCTCTCATAGCACTGTCATACTTGGACGCACCGGAGAAAAGCCACATAATCGCCTCATCAACAGCCAGGTTCCACCCCGATTCCCCGGACAGCTCTCGGCTGTAATGATTGGTGACATGATCAAGGCCAGATCACTCGCTGTGTTATTGTCTGGCTTGCAGTTTCTTTACTAAGGGTGCTCAGGAGACATGGGCAACAGTTTTAAATTCCTGCCCTCAAGCTGTGTCACTCTTTTGCTCTTTACAAGGTGTTGACTTCTGATTGGTTGCCCCACTCCCAGCTGATTGCGTTGATATAAAAAAAAAAAAGAATAAATGTATTAGAATAAACAAGCCATGCCCTAGATTTAACTGGACTGCTGTGATTTAAGCCAGCTTGCTAAAGCATAGGTTAGCCCTGCCAAGGAATGAAGGTTTTATCCTGACAGAGTTGGCACCACATCTTCTCCATGCACGCTGGCTAGCTCGGGCTTACACGGCCAAAATGGACACAGCTTTTCACAAATTACACACTCTTTCCTTCCCTCCCTGCCCTTGCTCTCCAGTGTGCTCTGCCAATCTTTGGAGCTGCATGTTAAAAAGGAAAAGAATAGTATTGAGTAGGTCTTTAGGGATGTTTCACTACAGTGCTGATGGCATTGGATCCTAGCTCTGTTTGGCTTGCTGAAAGTGTATCACTCTTAGCGCCATGGTCACAGAATCTGGTCATGCATTGTCATTGTTGGCCTCTATTCAGACAGAGGCGAATGCAGCTGCAGCTCACTGGCAAGTGTTGTAGTACTGAAGGCCAACACTTGGGGGCAGTGGGTGCCCATGCAATTCTCCAACACATGGGTTGAAAAAACACACTGTTGCAAAGGAACTGACCTAATGGGTTTTCTCTCAGCCCACATAACACACAGCTATGTGTGCCATTAATGCCATTTTTTTGGACGTCTGATCTTTAGAAGAGGAGAAAACGTGTGAAGAAGCTGAATGGCATTCAAATTGTTCTGTCCTCTCTGATCAATACTTTCACCCTCCAACTGTAGAGCAGGCGGGGGGAAAAGAAGGATAAAGAACAGATTCATCATTATTATCTTTCCTGTGTGTGGACACAGAAGTGGGACTGCCTCTCAGCCAGCCGTTACTCGGTCCCTCCTTTTACACTTCACTTGCACTATCAGGGCCTGTGTTGTATCTGCTATCGACAAGACCTGTTGTATTGACTGCTCTGCTATTCAATCATATCTGAATTATTTATTACACCGGCTCCATACTGATGAACAGGTGTAGCCCCCTACCAACAGCGCATCAGATATTCTTACAGATCCGCACCATTGATACCTGTCTTTTCCTGTGGTTCTTCCTCTATACTCGTCTGATGTATCACACTGGCAGGCTGACACCTCATCACTGTCTTGCGATTTTTTGTATATTCCATCATTCCTCAGAGATCTAAACATCAAACCTTCATTTCCATCCTGACCTCACTCCTACACATGTGCTACATTTGCTTATTGACACCCTGAGCTCTTGACACGACACAGATTTGTGTCCGCATGCTCTCTGAGCCTCTGCAGCCTCCTCTTGATTGGGTATGGCTTTCATATACGTCCAGTGTTGTTTTCTGGTGACAGATAGTGAGGGGAAAATGCTCCATAGCACATGCTGTGCTCACTCTCTCCACCTTGTCATTCGGCTCAGGTGCCCTCACTAACATACCACATCAATTTTTAATGCACAGCCATATGGTGGTCTTGTTTTTCTTCAGGTACTCTGCCAGATAAATATGAGTAAAATAAAGCAGGAAAAAGTGTCTGTGCCTGCTGGTGTCTTCTCAAATGTTGTCAAGGCTGGATCCAACCTGTGGTCAGAATGCGTCAAGCACCACCTTAGAAAAGGGCCAATTACCTGTTATTGACCCAAGGCTGATTTGATGGCAGATGTATAGTGTTCCAAATGGTGATGGCCTTGATGTTGGTGATAGACCCAGCATGTGAGGTGACATCCAATCATGTTGAGATGGCTGACCCGTCTCTTTATGTCCTGAGTGGTCTTGAGAGATGATCTTTTTTAATGCTGATTGGTGGGATGTCTTCTTCACACCTGAGATCCCGGCCTTGGATCAAACACACCCTGCCAGTGGAAGTGATAAAAAACACAGGACCTCTTCCTGCAGATGCCTGATGTTTATAATTACTCAGACATTTAATAAGACAAGCAACAAATTTAGTGTCATGAGTGAGGCGTTTTTGCTCTTCCCTGTCAACATCTCCTATGTTAGCTTTCACTTGGCTGTCTCTCTGCCGCCAACGGGTGTTGTTTGCTAGATTGTTTGTGTGTCACCTCGCATGTCTCTGTGTGAGCAGGAGAAATTTGCTACCACAAAAGAATGAAATTGAGAGGGAAAAAGTTCCCTTCTGAGCCCTGTAAGTAGAACAAAAGAACAGAAAAAAAATCTTGATGTTATTATGCCTGCAACATCTTCTGAGCTTCTGATATAAATGAACTAAGGCTTCTAAAATTGTCATTTGAATTATGCCTTTCATCTCCCCATGGTTTTTAGTGAAGCAGTTCAGCCTAAGTCTCAAGTGACTGTTTTTTCTTCCCCTGTTTGCATTTCTGAACAAGCGCCATAACTGTAATGAATTCTATTATTTTAAAACCAATTACTGTTAGTTGGGAGCTTTTTTCACTGCGGTTGTCATACTCTCTGAGGAATATGCTGCTGCAGTGTTGACTGCACTAAGAACCTGATGGTATTTCTTTCTATTTCCCTAACCACCCATACTAATGTTGCTCTATACAGCACCTCCTTCATACAACGCTCATATGAACCAGAAAGGAAACACTCAGATCAATAAGACTGTAATGTTACATTTTCTGTCGCCAGTTAAACGCTTATAAGCCAACAATAAACACTCAAGCATTGTCAAACATTTGCTACTTGGTACAAAATTAACCCTTGGTTAAACAAATCACTAAAGTTTTAGTTGATGTAGACCAAAACTGGAGTCATATATTATATCTAAAGTATTGCACAGCCACATGTCGCTTGTTGAGACTGTTGATCCAGATACCTGGATGAAAACAAACACAGGTGACTGATGGTAGCTTGTAGATCTTGAAGTATGGGCTGCTTTGGCAGTTTTTTGATGCTGCAAGGAAGAGCAAAGGCTGCTGGTGCTTGTTTTGCTCATAATAGTCAATCTTGCTTATAGATGGGTATCAAGAACCAGTTCCAACGAGTTCAAGCCATTGGCATTGTTTGCCTTTATGCTTAACAGTTTCCCTACCCATGCATATAACTTAGTTGTGCCTTGTCTTGAAAAAACTTCCCCGAACACCAACGCAGCTTTGTTGGTGTGTTAAAAAGTAGTGTAACTGACAGATTTAGGGCCTAAATTGACATACTCTCAATCTGTTAATTTGCTTGTTCTGTTTGGAATCTGTTTAGCATCGTTATGTACATTTACCAAAAGGACACCACCTCTTTTTGTCAGAGTGGTTGTCAGATTTTACAGTAAAAGTGACTTGTGGTACAGCCAAGCTTGTGAAAGAGCCATGCTAGGAAATGGCACATGTTTAGAAGTAGTAACTTAACAGTCAAATTTTTTAGTCCAAATTTTTTAGACAGAGAGCTGAAGAGAAACTGATAACCAGGTCATGCAGATGCAGTAAGTAAGGACAACATACTGAGAACTGAAAACAGTGACTTTGAAAAAAAACTTTTCATTTTGAAATAACTTGTTTCACGACAACAAAACAACAACAAGGATTTAAACTTTTAGGTCATATCCCCAATTCCTACCTTGTAGGGCTACTTTTCCATGCAGAAAATCCACATGAATGGATGACGGGAAATGATAAAGAATTTGATGGAAAAGCAGATTTCACATTAGCATCAACAAAATCTAAAATCTTTCCCATCTCTTCTCCTGGTACACCCATTTATGATCCTTTTTTTTTTAGCAATGTTATAGGTAACCTGTGCTCAATGTTGACTGTTTTCCTGAAGTTTAGATTCATCGGTTGGTTGGAATTTCTGTTTTACAACACAGTTGTCAAGCAATACTTAACATACGCAAGTTCCTAAGCTATATGTTAGGGCCTTATCTTTACAATCCTTAAAATCTTAGGACAAAAGCTTAAGGAGAAAGCAATCTCAGAGTCTGATTTAAATAGTGTCATCTGTTCCAAGTACATCATGAAAAAAAAGGGTAGGCTGAACACTTAAATAATCGTACACACAGAAAACAGAGCGTGGGCTGATTGAAATATCTGAATGGATTTCTGTTCCTTCCCCTTCCCCTTATTATATGTAATTAATGCCTCTCAGCCTAACAATGGAGTGCGGTTTGAATCATGTTAGACCACACAGTGTTCTTTGTTCGAGGTCACTATATTTATTCCTGGTCACATAAGACGTGTACAGACTCTTTTACAGACTTTAACAAAAAGTTTCTTAGTGACGCTGCCCTCCATTATTTTCTTTTCTAGGCCCAGGACTAATTGGATCCTGCTTCTTTTCCCAGCCAGCGTTAGGAGATGGACTGTTTTGTCCCTTTTTTTTCAAATTTATGTCCTCTTAATAGAGCCACTCACATCACTTGCATCACCAGAGTGCAGCTCCAGGAAGTAATGCTGAACTCTGTGAAAATGTGCCATGACTCTATAACTTAACCTTAATAAGCATATGCTTCTTGTTGCCTTATGCGCGCGCACACACACACACACACACACACACAAGAAGAGAGAGGAAGGAGTAGAGAAAGATTGTATACCTTCACTCATTAAAAGCCAGCCAGTTACTCTGCCCTAAAGATTGATTTATAGCTTATTTAATAAGCTGAAAGGTTACCTCAAAACAGATTTTCTCCATAATTGACCAATTTAGTGCAGCTCGATAAGCATTCATGTCAAGCTGAGATGTTGTGGTATTTCTGTCTCCCACCCCCTACCCCCTCTCTCTGATGCGTTACCGCTGATGTAACCGTGTCATGATTAGTTATTGGAGGGCGTATGAAATATTCAACATGTTGTATTTTGGATGTTAACAGGGTGGGGTCCTAAAACCTGCGGCCCACTGGCTGCGGCATTAGTTAGCATCGCTGAATGTTCTCCTAATTAGCTCACTTTGCCCAGCAGCTGTCTGCTATTAGGGCCCTTTGTTCCAGATGTTATCTCATTAGAATGGCATTGATCATCCTAATGACTGCAGGAGAGATTATTGGTCCACATTAGTATGACCCGTTTGCTCCCTGCTTCCCTGAGGTCAAACCACAATGGCTTTTCCTATCCATATGTTCTGTTGACACTTTAAGTATGGCCGCCAACCCCCCAGTCCAGATCTGTTTTGTAAAGATGTCAAGCTAAAAGAGTTCAAGAAGTTCACTCACTTTGTGGGTATATAGAGAAATCTGAAGTCTAATATTTTTACCTCTGCCAAAGAGGTTATGTTTTTGGTAGACATGCACCAGTCGATCGATGGGGTATTTTAGAGGATCAGTGATCGGCCCATTCTTACATATGAAACTGATCTTATATACCTCTGGGAAGGTTTGACAGCCAGCCATTGTTACTTTGCACTCTGAGACCTAAAAGTCAGGACACTGTATTGGTTGTTTAAGTTAAAACATGAAGATTTTATTGTTTGTTGAATGATTGTCAATAAAATAAGATTTGAGCATTGAAGGTATATGCTGTCAGTTTTGGCCCAAATTGGTATGCGCAGGCCAGGCTCTCTAAAGATCAGTGATAGGCCAGAAAATGGTGATCAGTGCACCCCTAGTTTTTGGGAGAGTTTGTCTGTCTGTCTGTTTGTTTGTCTCTGAACAACATAATTCAAAAAGTTCCAAACGGATCTTGATTACATTTTCAGGAAATGTTCAAAATGTAATAAGGAAGAACTGATTAAGTTTTTGAGGTGATCCAAATCACTGTCTGGATTGAGGACTTTTTTAAAGGATTCTTAATCATTTTGAGATTGGGCGGTTTTCACCATATGTGTATATAACTCCACAATAAATGGTCGGATTGCTTTGCAAAAGAATACAAGACAGGGTCACCATAATTTCTGACAAATGTACAAGTACGATCCAGATTCGAGCAAAATTCAGGATACTAAGATCTGGAATATGAAATATGTACTGGGTCATCTTAATTTTCGACACTGTCAGGTAACAAATTATTGTACAAACCTGCAACTCACACCAAATTGTAGCAGTCAGTCTGCTGAAAAAGGAGAGTGCTTTTTTAGTTTTCTGCATAGTTCTCTGTCTTTGAATATGCCCTTGTGCCATCACACAAAGGCCTTGTCTTTGTAAAATGATGGGCAGCGCTTAAGTACATACTTTTCTTTGCTTTATATTTCAGACACCACCAGTTCATGTACTAGTTGCCTTGTGTGTGAAAGCAGCAGGAATTTCAGTCATTGTTTGTTTTGTATTCAGAACATCTAATAAAACGTTTCAGTATTCAGAGTTGCTGGTGATATTGAGTGGTCTTATTTGTATGATTATACATATAACGCCTTCATTTTCTGCACATGCATCCGTTTTAGAGTGGTACTCAGGAATGTGTGTGCGTGCATGTCCCCATGCTCTCATGAGTGGGTTTGTCTTTTTTTTTTCCTGTGAATGCCGTGCTGTGATAGGAAGAGAAGGGGGTGGGTTGGGGGACTTTGGTCTTGGTGGCTTTGTAGCTTTGCGGGCAGACACGGCTTTGCCAGGGCGACGCTGACAGCTAAGAAGCAAACAGTTCCCTCCCCTGCCACAGCAAGCACAGAAGTACACAGAAATCCGCGCGTCTCATCCCTTTGTTTCCCCCCTCGAAGCAGACCATCTCAGAATTGTGCGAAGCCATCGAGGCATTTCAGAGAAAGAGAGCGCGAGGGCGTAAAGATTGTGTGAGGAAAGAGAGAAAAGATGGAAAGAGGGGTGGAAGGTTGAGAGGAGGATTGGGCAGAGAGAAAGAAACTGTGTTCAGGCAAAGTGATGGGGGAATAGAGTTCAAGACAGGGAGAGGCAAAATGTCTTATTACTCTCTCCAGCCTGTCCCTCCCTCTCACTAGTGAGCGGTGTAACTAATCCTGACTTGACCAATTCCCTCAGACTGCAGTGTAAACCTGTCTTCTGCAGCACAGTGTGCCTCAGGGGTCAGCTCCCTACAAGACTTTTAGATCTTTTTTTCCTTACTGCACACATACCTTTTGTATTAACTTTGTGCCTCTGTTTTATACTCGAGACTCAAATGTGCAATAAAACAATCACGTTTAATTGCACCCATCTTAGTGGTTCCGTTTCCAGGTTTTCAGGCTCCACGGCCTAATGAAAACAGAGAGGCATCAGTTTAATTATAATGTACCTTGCCTCTTATCGAGGAGAGATTGTTTTTATTTGGAGCCCTAATGAATTTCTCATCAGTTTGTTATTAACATTGTGCTATCAGGGGCTCAAGTGGGGAAGCAGCCAATTACATGGCTTTGTTCTCCCTGATGGACAAGTATTTGCGCCTCTGCTGAGGGAGAAATAACTCGTGAAAATGCTGCGGGAAGAAAAACACAGCAACATCTTCCTGCCATCTACCGCCAGACAATTTTCTGCTTCAGGTAAAGTGTAATGCGTGTGTGCGCGATTCCTTGTAAGGCCTTTTTCTACTTACGCCAGTTAGGCGGGCTTTTCTTGTAACAACTGGCTCATCAATCGCTCAAGCTTTTTTCGAAGAGGTGATTGTTCGGCAGCAGTAATAACGGCTCGCTCTGGAAGAGCATCAAAGCAGAAGTTATGGCTTTTTTCTGCGTAGTCAGGCATATGCAAAATGACACCCGCTGATTTGACCATTGTTTCTTTGTCCTGCCCGTCTTAAATTGGGCTGGTGAGAAATTGGGTGCATTGGTTGGGTTTGGACATGCTAGTTTCAGAGTGTTCACACAGTGGAAAAGAACATGTAATGATAATGTGACATTTTCCCCCTCTCTGTCTGTGGCATAGCTTCTTTAACCTAAAACCCATTTGGAACTCATCTAATGGGATATGAAGGGAACATAATGATGTGTGGGGCCTTGTTATTTGCCTTTGTTCACAAAACACTTCCCTAGTTTATTGCATTTTACGGTTGACGGGCTTGATCACTAGTATTATGGCTTTGTAAATGGGAGTCAATAAATTACCCTCTGATTAAAGACAATGCCCTCACTTTAGGTGTGAGAGCCATTTGCTATGCATGGTTAGCACCAGTCTTTTTGTGTATACTAGTTTAATCACTTTAATTTCTCTTTCATTTTAGCTCCCTTCACCTCCATAACTCTTAGATATCCCTGACAGTTCAACCTGGCACAGAAGTGGAAAGCTTCTGAAAGTGTTTGTGGAAGTATGTTACATTTCAAGACCTTGACAAACCCAAAATTATCTCTCCTTTTTAGTCACGGGCTAACCGTATTTGCTTTTCACTGTCTTCACATTTTCTATTATTATTATTATTATTATTTTTATTTTTATTATTTATTTGTTTTATTTTATTTTTTAAACTTTTATTTTATTTTTTAAACTTTTATTTAAATTTTTATTTTATTTTTTTCATACTACTTAAGCTCTAGGTCTTTCAATTTTTGAAATATATAGGGTGTATTTCCAATAATACTTGTCAAATGAAGGCAATTTTGATTCTGATTTTTTTTCTTTTTAACCAAAAGAAAATTAAAAGATTGTTTCTCTAAAAATGCACCTTCAACAAGTAAGCATCCTTTGAGAGGAATTTTTTGGTGGATAGACAAAACCCAGAAAGTAAAAGAAAACAAACTGTTATGGTTCTTATTTTTTTCTGTGTCCAGTAATTAAAGAGTAAAAATTAAAAAAAAAAAAATCTGTGGAACATACTTTTTTGATCATTCAAATGATAGTTTTGTCTGAAAAAGTTAGAATTGGTGCACAATTTAAGGCAAATGTAAGATAATTTAATCTCAGTTATCAGACAAACGATTGGATTTTCAAAACAATGAGACTCTGACTTGGTTGGTTCAGATTGGGTGGTGAACAAGAAGCTTCACTGATGGATATTAAAGTGAACCTGTCTTCAACAGAGAGCACAGAAAAAAAATCATTCAGAGCTGTGGGAATTTTTTTTATTCCATGTGGTTTGGATAAAAAGTAGATGCTGTCTGCCAGAGCCAAAAAAAGTGCATCAGTGGACACAGCCCCTTAGTCTGCAAAAAAAACCCTCATTTCCAGTGTCCCAGACTGCAAGTATTTTCTCTTTTGACATGTTGCTACTTCTCCTCCTGGTTGCACAAATTAACGTCCTCCTAATTACCTGTTTTTCCATTTTTTATAACCCTTGTAGTCGAGAGATTTGCTTCTGCTTAAAAAAATGCAAATGTGGTAAGGTCCAGAAAGCTGCACAAAGTTTTCTTCTCCTGCATGGTGATTCAAACTGTGCCTCTTAATTACTAGTGGTCTCTTTATTTTATTCATAAATTCATCTTTTCACTAAAAACATGAAATGAGCTTTGGGTTATGGGAGGGAAAAAAAAGAGAATGTGGTAAATAACCAGACAGATGGTCCAGGTCTGTTGACAGAAGCTTCATGCATGGCAAAAAGGGAAGAGAATTGTGCTGCATTTCTGCTGACCAGTTTACTCTGACAGAAAGTAAGAAAAAAAAAAAAAAACAGCTTACCCACCTCTCTACCAGCTTCCCATCCCACTGGTATGTTTCATGCATCTTCAAACCTCAGTCACACTGATTGATACTCAGTGGAACAGCCTTGAGCCTCATTTCCACATGAAAAAAAAAGCCCACAACTTTCCAAACGCACAAAAGAGATGCAGGCCATTATGGGAGCCGAAAAACCACAAGCCATGCAAAATAATCATCTGTTGCTCCCTCCTCATTTCCACCAGCCTCTGCTTTATTCTCTATGTTCCATTAATGAATGAGAAAATAAATATCAAAGCAGAAACTAAATTCATATGTCATATGGTCATATGGTAAGCTTCATTTATTGATTATATCTGGGTCTGGTTTGGGATATGTCATAACACAGTAATGAAGGATAAAATGGTTGTGCTTATTGAAAGCAGAATAACACATTTAAGGACAGAAATAGGAAGATGTGCTGTGTTGTACTGTGCATTTACCAAAGGTAATTAACAACCCTGAGTTTTTAGCAGCTCCAGTTTTACAGAGGGCTGCTTTTGACACTTCTCAGGTTGTTTAATGCTTTGTTGTCCCAGCAGCTGCAGCACTATGTGTCTGTGTGCAATGCAGGTGTGTATTCTCAGTTGAGACGCCCCTGCCAGGTCCTACCCCACTAGTCTGGATTAGTCCCACCACTGGAGGAGGATGAGTTGGGGGAGTCAGGAGGATAATGAGGGCACAGGGTGGGCCCAGGGGCAGCCAGCAGGGCCCAGCTAGGTGGATCTGCCTGCAGTGCTAAGCCTCTTAACTCTCTCCATCCTCACTGGCATGCAACAACTCGTGTAACACAACACACCACCTGCGTTACAATGAGTGCAAAGCAACTCAGGTCCTACACCAGACATACCTGTAATTCTAGTCTACACAGTGTAATCAAGAGTCGAGTCTGAGTGGATTAAAGCTTAAGGGAGCTGTGTGATGATGCAGCATGTTTCATTTAGTTTCATTAAGTTGCATTAGCATGTTACCCTAAAACACTTGTGGAAGTCCTGAGTCCACAGAAAAATGAGAAACGGCCTAATTTGAATTGCATATAAGCCAAAAGATACCTTTAAAAAATTATCTCTTCAGAAGCAGACTTCTTCAGGACCACGGAGAGCGATAAAAACAGAGTATCGTCTGCCTCTGCAGCTTTTCTTCCACACACACTCCTCTTTTCTCTGTGCCAAGTCCTGCCTTGTTTTTCTGTAATAGATGCTTCTGTCTCGGTGTATGGGCCACATTTTACACTTTGTCAATTAAGAAGCGCACAATCGCTTTTTGGTTTTTGACTACCTTGATTTAAACATCTTTTTCTACTGTGGAGCACAATGGATGTTCATTAATGAATGAATATGCCGCTCATTCAGGAAAATAATTTGTGGTTTGGGGGAGTCTTTGGCCTGTGATTCAGCATGAATAAAAGATGTCATTTTTGCAGAGTCAAGATTGTTGGCAAAGAGAGACTTGTACATTAATAAAGAATTGATGCATAATAATGAGCATACAGGGTAGAAGCAGCCAGCCATGGAAAGCATGTGTCTATAACATCAAAACTAATGTGTCAGAAGTCATTAAGTGACACTGTACTTCATCATAGTTCCACATTACACCTTAATGACCGAAGGCGGCCGTCCATCCCTTGGCTCTGGGCCACAAGTAGACCGTTTCTAAATTAGGCTGGGAGACTTCTTCATTAAAGCACCTGCGGCTAAAAAATAGCACCTCTGACTCGTCAAACAGTTGTCAGGCATAATTGCCACCTCAGATGGCTGAGTATGCAGTCTCAAACTTCTACTTATTAAGTGGCCCAAGTTGTGCAGGCGCCATGACTTCACTTTCAACTTGTTGGGGAGGCACCGTCGAATTCATTAAGCAGGAGGCAAAGGTACAAGCTGCAGAGTCGTCTCCGCATTGCGTTGCAGCAGCTTGTGATGCTGTGATGGATGTCACAGGACAGACTGATGCTCCATATAAACGCTTTTATAAGTTACAGCAGCGGCACAGAGATGTTAGTTGTCATTCGCCGCTGTGCTCCTCCCTCAGAAAAAGTATACACCTAATGTTGTTTATTTGCTGTCAACAGTTTCCGCCTCGCACTCGACTTTTTGTTAACAGATATAGATTGAGCTTGTTCGTTTTCCTCCCAACAGAACACCACACCTTTCTGCCGCCTTTATCTCTCTTTCTCTCCTTTTTCTTGATGCTTCCTGGTCTCAGTACACTTTGAGAAATGTTACTTTGCTTGGGGGGATTTTTTGACCATATTTTTGAAGTGTATCAGGCGAGAAAGGCAAAAAGGAAATTGCATTTCAGAAAAGCAATAGGCAAATCGGTTCCAAATGTGTACTGATATGCGTGCGTCGTGAATATGTTTGTTTGTGTTACTGTTAGTGCAGTGCTGCTCCAGGTACAGGGTGGATGCCTGTCATTCTTCTGCTCTTGTCCCGCCTCTATAAATAGAAGTCTCTGTGCTGCAATTCCTCAGGGGCTTTGAACTCCTCTCCCTCTTTTTTCTCTCCTCTTCTTCCTTATCTCCCACTTTTCTCCTCCACTCCCTCCTGTGACTCCGTTAGGCTGTCTTTACATCCATCAAACAGCCATATTAGGATACGGCATCATTACTTAAGATGAATTCACTTTGACGTCGATCAGCTGATGTACAGAACGCAAAAATGGTTGATGCTGTGTGGCATCTCATTAGTCATCCCACTCCTCTGTTAAAATGTGGTATTTCATGCTGTTTTATGGAACACCCCCACTGCATCATGTCCTTTTTATCTTTTGTTTTCCACCATATACATTGGGAAGTTTTTAGATTAATCACTAGTCATTTGCAGTCATTTACAAGACTGTGATAGAGTTTTACAATTTAACAACCCTAATTTAGAATAGAATAAAATACAATAGAATAAAATATCCCAGAGGAGAAATTCCAGAGGAGTCACAGCAGCAATGAAGAAAACAAAAGTAAGAAAGTCTATAAAAAGGTCCATAAGAAAACAGGTGATGACAGCTTGGCCATCATTCTCCAGTTCAGCCAGCCTCCACCTCCACAGGGTCCAGGACTGAGCTTCTTCAGCAGTCTGTTCAGTCTCTGTCTCCTGGATCCTATCTGCTTACAGCAGGTAAAGTTCTTCCAATGTGGCATTGTTAGCTCCTTTAGCCATGTCTGTGAAAAGAATGATGCTACTCTGCCTTCCGGTATTCCCTCTGTTGCTGGGTTAGCGCAGCTAGCTTGTCCATCTTATTGGAGATAGCTCTTACGTTCCCAATAACGATGGATGGAAGGACAGGTTGATGTCATCACTTCTTAGCTCACACCTGAAACCAGCATGTCGTCCTCACCTCCTTCTCCTCACCTTGTGGGGAAACATCAGGCCTTGCACTAGTTAGCATTGACATGCTACAGGCTGCTAACAGCTGATTTCACATGTAAACAATGCGGCCATGGTCACATATAGGTTCTCCAGACAAACACAGGAGCAAAAATTGCAAAAATATCACTGAAGAAAAAAACAGTTTGCTGTCCATGACCAACTGATGAACCATAGAAAGTAATGGCCCACTTTAAATGCAAAGATGTTGAAAAAGAAACAAAAAAATTACAAGAAACAGACAAAGAAGAGAGAGCTGCTGTAGCCGGCAGTTCCAACCAACAGGGCGGCGCCTATCAATGACTACATAAAGGTTGCGTTTGATCAAAGGTGTCCAGTCTTATCTTTTTAAAACCTTGATTTGCTTTTACTAGGCCTATTTTAGAAGCAGGCTTGTATATCACACAGTGTCAACTGTCTATGGCAGTTGATTGTGTAGTCAAAACATGGAGAAGATGCCTTGATGATTGCTGCCCTGATAGATTAACAGTTTATGGTGTGAGGTGGCATTTCCCGCACTGGTCAAATGCGACTTGTGCATTCAATGCAGAGAGATATCGAGATGAGATTCTGCAACCAGTGGCAATTCAGTATTTCCAGTCTGGGTCAGAATTACCACTACCAAGTGTCCTATTTGTCAAATGGATAATCTGCTGAATGGCCCAAATGCCTTAATTCTTCTGACTTTTATTATCCAATCCACCAAAGAACACCAAACAAGAGTTAGAGGCAGAATAAGCTGTTTGGCATTGGCAGTGATGATTTGGCAAATTGTTAATGGGCACAATCTACATACTCAGCTTTTCTGCTCATCACATAAGCACACGTTTCTTACAAATGGGTCCATTTTAGAGGGGAAATAAACACACTTTCCTACAGTATAAGGTTTGCTGCCAAGGAGCATTGTTATAACAAAGAAATAATCTACAAAACACAAATTGCCTTAACCAGAAATACACTGCTGTTTTGAAAATCATAAATGTCAAAATGATCCTCTTGATCAGCAGAAGCAGTTCTGGTAATGTTTTAGATGCATAGATTTAACAGAAAACGTTGAAGACAGCGCCAGAGTAAGAGGATTTTTCCGTTCTTGAGACTTCCCAGCTTATTTATAGGCTGTACAGGCATGAGTGAGAGGAAAGAGTGGCAGCTTTTACTTGTAAGTGTCACTCAGTCAGACAGCATCTGGTATTAAGCTTCCACAGCACATCACTGCACAGGGTGACAGTTTGAGGGTACATGATGGCTTTTTACATTCTGAATTATGTAAAAACAAAGGAAATCTGATGGAGGAACTGAGGTCTCTATTGGAAGTGCTGCATGAGGTGTCTGCCACTTTCAACCTGCACTGCTGTGACAGCTTGACATGCCATATGGTGAGCAGTTGTATAGGTTAACAGCATTAAAAGTGTGAGCTGAATGTCTTAACACTGATTGTTTTGTCGTGAAGGACATGTTTATGTGAAATGTTTGGTGTTGATTTTTCTGAAGCTTTATGAAGGATGTACTCAAGTTTGAAGAAGTAGATAGACTGAGTAATCTATGTTTGGCTTAAAGAAGTGTTTAAGGTAAAACCTTTTGGAAGATGAGATTAATATGTGTTTGACCTTTGAATTGCTAAGCCCTGGTTAGATCTGGGATGTATATCAAGAAGATAAGAACATTTCAGGGCTGTTGTTTTGGGGAAGGAAAATGTTCAACCTTTGCCTTCTGGGTAACAAAAATAAAGTCTTTACTTAAGTATCTCAAAACTGTTAAAATTCAAGACTTCAAGACAAAACTTGCATTTTTGGCTTTCATTTATTTTATTATTTGCCTCCATTTGAGAACCAGAGAGATGTGGAGAGTAGAGGAAAAGGGATAAAGGCCATGGGAGCAGAGCCAGTATCCCTGCAGAAAAGAGGTATCTGTTCATGGGGTGCACACATAAACGGCAATTTAAGTGCATCATTTACTCATTCACAGACTTATCAGCTCTTTTCAAGTTTCCAATGTGTCTTACTGATCTCTGTATTTCCTCTGATATTCCACAGTAAACTTCAGGCCCATATATTTACATTATAACTGAAGCAGGTTATCATAAAAAAGTCCCAAACAGCCCAGCACCAGGTCGTAATTAGCGAAAATGTGCATATATTAACAAGACTGTGGCTTTGCTTATTTACAACCTTGGTATTAAATAACCGTCTAAATTGAAAACATGTGGCGACGTCGAATTTTGCGGCCATGATGGCAATTTGCGGCAGGCTCGGTAAATCAACCCCAAATCTAAATAATGACATTAGCAGAGCGCTTGCCTTCCGAATAATTAGCGTCAAGTGGGACGTGACGGCAGGGGGCTGCAACGGGGCTGATGGGAGCTCATCAGGGAGGCCAGCCGTTTACTCCAATCGACACAACGACAGTCTGCTCTCCCTCAGGTCCTCCTCACACACCCTGAGATGCTGACTGTGGGGTGTTGCTAATTAACTCAAATGAAGATGAGGTTTATGCCACTGTTGTCTTAAGCAGTGCTCAGGTGTGCCTGCAGTATAATCTGGCTGGATGCCAGTTTGGCACCATTTTTTCTAAGTGTCTGCAACACGTCTTCACTGTGTTATGCATCTGCTTTTCTTTTTCATCACTTCCTTGTGCAGTTAAACAAAAGTAACTACTCTGAAAAACTTGGATGAGACGTGATGCATGTTAACATATAACTCACTTTATTAGTGCTTACTCCACAGAAACTTGTAGTTATATCTTTTTTTGAACTAATTGTATTTGCTAGGACCAAAAGTAGCTGTGACTTGACCGTGAAAGAGAGTGCCACAGAAGGTAATTACTCAACCAAGTGGGTTTTTTTCCAATGAGAAAAAGACAATGGAGACGCCATCAATAAGAGCAAACTTCCCCCCTCCCTCTCACCACACACTCTGTAATGAAGACCTTTGCTATTGGCTTAGATGGATAAGGGCAGCTGTGTGAAGGCGAGTGAGCAAGAGGCAGGTAGATGTTTGTTTAGGGCCAGCTTCATAGAGGATATATTGGAATGGGAGTGGGCCTGTCGGGGAGGAAGGCGCATTAAGACCGGGGTGATTAAGGAACAGAGTTGATGGAGAACGAAGCACTATTGACAAGGCTTTGTCTTCCCGGCTCTCCCTTGTGCCCACATTGATGCCCCTGTCTAGTCTCCTCCAGGCTAAGCTACCCGACTGGATTCACAAAACTTAAGAGGGATTGATTGTTCTGCAGCAATTTTCTATGCAAGCCCAGGCCAAGCGGATCGATTTTTGCAGGTTTTCAGGAGTGGTGGTCTTATGTTTATATTACTGTTCATCATTACTCCCTTGGTGTTTTATATCAGACACTGATGAGTCGGACCACGGTGTGAAATCACTACTCTGGGTGAAAACGAGCAAATGTTTAATATCTTTCGTGTTTGAGTACCACTGTGTCATGCCTAACTGCACACACTCTTCATTATGAGGTCCTCACTTCTCAAGCACTAATCTTCTAACACACATCCCTCTCATTTTCTTTCTTTCTTAGCATACACAAGTGTTTCTCCTTCATGCCTATACTTATAATGTGCTTTATCAAACACACACTCACATGCACATACATGCACAAACCTTAAAATTCACCCACAGAGGCTCCTGTGTGGAATACAGAGCCAGTGCTCCTGACTTGAAAGCCTCTCCACCGCCTCAGATGTGACATCAGCTTGTTCTGTCTCTTGCTCTCCCCTCCTCCTCCTGCCCCCCACTACTCCCTTCCTCTTTCCTATCCTCTTTCATCAGCTGAGCCCATCTTTTGACACTTCAGAAGGTGTTCCTCACATGCCTGTCACCTCTCCCCTCCTCCACCGGCACTTTCTTCCCAGCTCTCTATCGAGAGCACGCGTCTCTGTCTGAAACTTATGTACTTTGTAGAGTTAACGCTTTGGCGTTTGCATCACCTTGAAGTCAGTAAGTGGTACTGAGCGGAGAGACCGATCTTTAGTGTTTAAAGAGAGAAGAGCTCTGAAACGTTGTGAGTGTTAGTATGGCATGGCGAGCCGGCAAACATCACACTAGAGAGTGGGGGAAGGGAGGAGCGCTTTCACCTGCTACCTGTACTTCCTTACGACTTTGAACAACAGACTGTGAAGAAGCTAGAAGGTTAGGGACTTCAATTTCTCCTTTGGTGTAAAAAAAATACTCTTTACTATTCTCTGCAAGTCTTTAGCCCCTTTTGCAGCCAAATACATTTATGTATGAAGCCACCTTTAAATACTCCCAATGCTATTATCATTTGTCCTTTTACAGATTGTGAGCAAATGGTATTAAGAGCAAAGGAATCTCGTCCAAAGATCTCTGCCAAGTCAGGTTACGCCGGCTACACTTAAATACATTGATTAATAATGTATATTTGTGTGCTTCATGTGTAATTTTTTCCCTGCTGAGACCAAGCGTAGCACTGTGTAAACACTTTGTGTGGGCTGAGCTGTGTTGACTCCCACATGCCTGCTTAGGAGCAGCTTGGCTCCGGCTCAGAGGGGGGCATGTTACCTACGTATGGCTGGAGGTGGTCTCTGGCACTGGGAAAAGTCTTCACTTTCTTGCTGCTGTGCTGTGCGGTGCATGTGAAACTTGTATGTGTGTGGGCTTTTCTGACGTGATATATGGCAGTATACGTCTGACATGTGGTCACACAGAACTAAAGTCCTGTTGTATGCGTGTGTGTGTGTGTGTGTGTTGCATATGGATCTTACACTTGCAGTTTATGTGAACAGCTCCCTCAGGTTGTGATTAACTAGCGCTCCACATGAACTTCTTGTTGTTTTATGACTTTTAGCTTTAAGGATGAGCACTTCTGTCCCATTTCACAGCATTTATTAACTGCTATTCACTTTGAATACTGATTCACATTCCCTGCTGTGTTTTCCATGTGAATTGGCACTTAAAGAAATAACACATATATTTTTCACACCCACGTTTCAACATATGATACAGATAGGCTTCTCAAGCATCAACAAATCTCAAGCGTCAAAGTCGAAAAGCATCGACAAGTCTCTCACAGATTTAATCTCCAGCTCATTATTAGAAAAAATGATATTAGAAAACGTGCTTATTTTCACACCCACATTTCACTTTAGGATACAGACTTCCTATTATGTGTGTTGAGAAAAAAAATGTTAACACGCACTTAGCAGTCTGTGAGACACTTTAGCCTTTTTCACACATGGTAAGGGCTCAGCACGCTATGTCAACCAAATATCAGAGATCACAAGTTCAACAAGTTCATGTGTATGCTGTAGAGGACAGGAGGAGGGGTCTAGGGAAAATTCAGAAAAACTGTCTTACATGGATGTAGCTTCCAATCTTCACCATCAACTGAGAGATTATCTGTTATTTTTTATTCAATGGGGATCTGCATTGGAATCAGACATCCTGCTCTGTTTATTTACAAAAGCTGTCACTTAGCATAGTGAGCAACTAAAATACTTGTGCAAGATTGCAAACACAAAAAAAAACCTTTACTGCAGCCCAGGGTCACTCTTCATGGACATGTGATTCAAAAAGGCTGAATCATAAACCAAACACAAAACAGTTTCACGAGTTCTACTTCTCAATTCAAAAACCATCTGAGTAAGTGATATTGACTGATATAAGTGATCTTGAAAAAGTCCTGCCATTATTTATTTGCCTGTCCATAACCCATGATTTTAAATGACATTAAAAGCAACATAATTTCCATTTCCGAGTTCCCAAGATAATACAAATTGATTTACCACACTGCTTAGCAAAATTGGAGGTGACAGGCAAGATCTGTTCTTTTTCTTGAAGAAAATGACTTCCTTGATTAATTTTCTAGTAATGGTGGACACTGGAACTGGACTGTCATAAAGAGAAAATGACACAAAGCAGGTAAAAGCTAATAAAACACATGTTTACAACCAGGGTGGCAAAATTCATGGACTTTTAAATATATAACATAGCAGTAGGCTAATAGTGATAGACAATAATCAAACGTTGGCACATGTGATTCATGGTACACAGTTAATTTTGCATTGAATCATTATTTTTTAACCAAGATAATTTTTTAAAAACCTCATTCAAATTAATAAGAAAAAAAGAGAACATTTTGAAACCATTTTTTAAAAAATGCTACTGATTTTAAATTATTATTATTATTATTATTATTATTATTATTATTATTATTATTATTATTATTATTATTTATTTGTTGGGTTTTTTTCTTTACTGTTTTTATTGTTGCTGTTGTGAGTGGTTCAGGGGAACCTAATGTCATGTATTGTATTTTACTATAAAAATCATAAATAAACTTTTTTTTAAATTAAAAAAAATATTCAAGTTGATGTCATTAAAACCTTAAAAATTCAAATATTACTGAGCTAAAATTCTCATAGAAATTTTCTGGAAACTGTCTTTCTTGAAATTACCAGTAAATTTCCAATCCCTGTGCAACCCTATTAATTACAGTGGACGATAGTGCTCATGGGAAACCGTGTCTTTGTTCAGGAGAAACTACAGATTCCAGCTAAAGGTGTCACTACAATGAACACCAAACAGATAATTTTCACAGCTGATACAGTAATCTGATTTGATTAGAAGGAAACAAGTGTCTAAAGAGCAGACTACAGTATGTGAGTTTTTAAACAATGCTAACTGGACTACATTATTTTGTAATCTTATCTTGCTCCACTTTTGAGCCAAATATTTCACACTGTCCTGATCAAGATATATCATGATCAGGACAGGGCATAAATTGGACACACGAGACACACATTATCACTCCCACCTTGGTGCTTTGGAATCGAGACTAATGAAACCACTGAAATTTGCTTGTGGACCAGCTGGAAATTCTGCATGAAAAGGGGTTGAAAAAGTGTTTTTTCACTCACACATCCTGCCCACCATGAGGAGATTTTCAGGAGTTAATACAGCTTCTGTTATCAGCTTATTATTGACATAGAGGAGAGCAGGAGAAATAATGCTATCCAAAGTCCCTCAGAGCTGCTTTCCTGTGTGAATCCCTGTCCTGAAGACACATCTGCAGCTGTAGTAGCCTTTCAGCGCTGTTTCCTCCGTAGCCAGTGTCCATGTAGCCGAAGCAGGGTTCCATTTCCATGGTATTATCCTCTCCCCATGTAAAACTACAGCTCCTATCGAGGTCTAATCCCCAGCATGGAGCGAGAATGGCAGGCGTTCTAGATTTATTTGTGTTTTTTTCCCCCACAAAGCTAAAGAAAGCCCTAGGAATGCAGTTCATGCCATGCTGAGATCAGTATGTGCCCAATGCACACAGACAAAATGGGATTTCAGCTGGTCGAGTAAGAGGGCAAGGATAGAGAGGAGAAAGTAACGCTGGGACTCAAAAAGCATTCCATTCTGGAAAGCTTTACTTCATTATCAAGTGAATTTATTATTCCCTGGAGTAATGCTAGCATTAAATGAGGCTTTTTTTAATATGCCGGTCAGACACGCTGCTCCTGGCCATTTGAGCTTTGGAGGAAATAGACACAGAGGAGTAAGCAAAGCAGCTCAAAATTTAGCTCGGGATTTTCTGCCCCTCTGGATTTAGTTATTTGTCAAAGAAGGAAGAAGCAGTGTTTGCTGTTTTTCTGTTTTATGATTATTGTCTGTTAGTTTTTTTGTTTTGTGCTGTGACCAATGGCCCAGCGCCATCTCTCTCCGAGTTCAATAAACACTTCCATGAATGACATTATTCTTAGGCATCAAGCCAGAGCGGGGCTAGGGAATCAGGCTTTTATTAGAAAACATGAATCTTGTCACTGGGATGCCTAAGGAATATTGATGGTCGGAGCAGTCTGGATGGCATTTGCAGATAAAGTGGAGCTTAATATTCAAAATTATCATAAGGGTATCTGTGTCATTCTTCAAGTAGCGCCTAGTCTCTATCGATCGGGTGCTGCTTTCAGAAAACGAAAGAATTAATTAAAGCTACAGATCGATTTTAAAGATAACACATTTTGTGCCGCCTCTCTGATGCCACTTCTGCTTGGAAATGATGGATGTAAAAAGGATCATTGTGAGAATATTTGGGGGCCTCACAGATCGGTCAGCTAGGACAAAAGTTTGCTTCTTGAAAGTTCTCTGGGGACATTTTTTTGTTTTCTTTTCTCCGCTTGGCACTGGGCCTCACTCTCTTGGAAATAAATTCAACAGCTCTTTTCACAAATTAGATTCCGAGTACTTTGAATAATGAATGGTTCCTCCTAAACTGAAGCCATATTGAGTGCCATTATTTTGAATATATCAGGCAGGAGAGAGTGCTCCTGTCGCTCATTGTCATTTCCTTGATTTTCACCCCTGCAGTTGAACTTGTTATTAAACCATTCTCTTCTTGAAACATCTTCTTTTTTTCTTTTTAATCTGTCATTGATGGGTTTCGGTTTTGTCCTTTCATGTGCTCTAACTGACAAACCGCTCTTTTGAACACCCCTTAATCTCTCTTTGATGAATTAGTTTGTCTTCTCCTTCTGCCCTAATAGACACATCAAGTTCTTGAACAGAAAGCGTTTTTTCCTGCCTCCATTTTCCACTGTGGAATCAGTTAAATAGTCATCATTTCCCTCTGACAAGTTAATGCTTTGTTTTCCTGTTTATGGGGCGTCATGTGGGCACAACGAGTAAATTACTGTCACTGCTGTCAGAGGTATTAAATTTCCAAAAGTTATCTGTTAGCAGCATTTGCCTAATTTGGTTGCTAGCTTGGCCTGTCTGTAGGGTCTGATATTGCCAGCTCTTGTTTATGGCACTGCTCTCCAGAATTAGAACAAATTAAGATCCTCATTATTTTATTTGCTGGATGCGGGGATTTTAATGGTCTTTCAACAAATTAAATAACCTCCGGGCATGAGCAGGATTAATTAGATAATAAGAATCACATCTCTTTTCATCTTTTTTAAAATAGATTATGTCTTGATGGTTCCAGGGATGGGATGGCCCTTTGTTTTTTGTTTTCTGAGTGTGAGTCAGTGCGGCAGAAAATCTACTAATCATTTACAGAGAACAAGGAGAGCAAAGTTTAAATGTGAAACGATTAGGTAGTGACCACCTGGTTGCATCCTTCAGTGAGCTCCTGAAAAAGACGATG
This sequence comes from Halichoeres trimaculatus, assembly GCF_033239565.1. Taxonomy (NCBI): domain Eukaryota; kingdom Metazoa; phylum Chordata; class Actinopteri; order Labriformes; family Labridae; genus Halichoeres; species Halichoeres trimaculatus. The sequence goes on along the minus strand of NW_027437185.1, from coordinate 30,100,449 downwards.
TAGCTTTGAGCAGAAATATTTCAAATCTCAGAGTCGTTGTATTTGTTTTGCTTGATGGAAGGCAGCAGACAATCAAATCTGTGCTCTAAGTAAAGTAATGTAGCATTGAGACTGAAGTCTTTCTTTTCCTCGACTGTCTGAGGATCCAAAATGACATAAAAATGCAAAACAAACATTACATTAAAAAGATGTTTTTACAGCTTTTCTGCATTTCTTTTGTTTCTTGTGTGATTGTCTCTGTGTTGCACCGTGGCTGAGTGTTTTCTGGTTTTAGTTACACAGTTTGACAGATCTATTTAGTGCTTTAAGTGTTGGCATTTACATTAAAATTTTTGGATGTGGTAAGTAATGCAATTCTAAAATCAGCTCCACCAAAAAACATAAATAATTAAAAAACTGAAAAGTTCAGTGCTTAGTCCGTATTAATACTTATACTGATTAGTTTCTTTATTTTCAGCTGTATTTGTGCCTCGACCATGTCATGTTGCTTATACTTAGTGATAAAACTGAATATGTAGAATAAATGTATGATGACTTGGTTGTTGGGTGAGCAGCGCCTCAACATAAAATGAACTCTTGAAACCCTATAACCTACTTCACAATACCTTAACCTGTTTACCCATCCACCATTCCAATAGGGGTGAGTATTGGCAAGAACCTCACAATATAATTTTCATCAAGATACTTGGGTCACAATATGATAATATCACAATCACAATGTTGTGATTTATTGCGATATTCTACGCATTAAACTATTTGATTGAAAACAGCTTTTCTATTTGATTGTGGTTAAAATACTGAAAGTCAGATGCAGTGTTTCATACAAACACAACTTAAAAACAAAGTGTATCAATTTTGTCACTTAAATTAGTGTGACATTAAACTAAGGTTGCAAAAAATGATAGGTTAAAAGACGTGGTCTATTGGTGAAACTGATAAATGTCACTCGGTGTAACCAATGTGACTCAAAAAATCTAACATTGCGTGAAACATGACTATGATTATTATTTTATAAGTCTACCACACTGTAAAAATTAAACTTCAAATATTTTAAAGTAACTGACGCAAGACAAGAGCAAAAACATTGATGTTTACACCATCAAACCCACATCAACAAGTTTAGGAATGAAATATTTTGAATATAATACATTTACTGTAGTGGTGATGTAAAATACATATTGTACTTCCAGTTCACCTTTTTATTCTAACAAAGATTTTGATATTAAGAGTTGAAATTTTGTTAATTTATCACAAGTCAAAGTATCAGGATATATTATGATATTTTTTCACACCTTTACTTTCCAGGCTACCAACTTAGGGCACAATCATTTTGATGAAAGGTTTTATTTCAAGATCTTTTCTTTTTAATTTTGATTTAAAATTAACTAAAGAAGCTCAGACAATTTTTCATTGGTAGATTATTTCTTTTTGGCGTGACAATGTTCCATCAAAATAAATCTTGTACAATTCAAAAACCTGCTCATTTCCCACTTCACATTTGTGAGAAACATACATTTGTGGGATGAACAGCAGAGCTGAGTACGTGGGTTGCACCCATTACAAAAATTGCCAAATCTTGTCTGCCAATGCCAACAATCTTTTTGTCTGCTGGTTCTATTTTCACTTTGATTTGAGCTCCTTTATTGACAAAGCAAAAAATAGTTCCCCCACATTCTTAGTTTTTTTTTTCATGCTGCAACCTAATTCACATTAATCTTAAAAATAATCCTATTGTGTCATGAGAGTAACTGTAGACATTGTTTAAGTTACTTGTAAAGTTGTTGCAGATTCAGCCAGTCTGCCTAGAGAAATTTCCAAAAACTTGTCTTGAGTTTGTTGAGGAGAAATCAAATAAAAACAATAAAAATGATCCCAGGCTTGTATGTTTAAGAATCTTTCCCATGAGCCATGAGTCAGCTCTGAGTCATAACTGGACATAAACCTGTAGCATGACAGTCATAAAAGCTGGGAGAGACTGATTACTTCAAGTGCGTCACAGATGTAATGATTTGTCTGCTTCAGTTACACATTAAACTTTGCTGCTGCAGCAGAAACATCTCCCCCTTTGTCTTCAAACTCCTGTCGTTTTCTTTTTCTCTACAGAATTTTTTTTCCTCCTCTATATTTGTCCCTGCCCTTTCACTCCAAGCCCAATCTGTTTCATCTCAATTTTCTCCTCTCATATCTCTTTTCTCTTTTGCTTCCTTTATCTTACTCATCCTGTGTCGCTCCACTCATTTCCTGTCATTGCGTCTTGTCTTGCTCCAAGCAACCTAGCACCAAAGGGCCTGTTCATCAACATTTATCTCACTTTTCTGATTGTAAGATAATCAGGAGGGAATATGGGGTGTCGGAGGGGCTTCGTGGGTTTTACTGGTGGCTTGCCCAGACTCTGTAAATGTGGCAGAGAATCAGTTCGACTGGGTGGCTTTTACAGCGTCCTTACATGAAATAGAGTCTTTATGTTTAATGCTGAGGTCTGACCCAAAAAATAGACCCTTACGAAGGCTTCTTACTCCTTTTTTTGGTTCCTATCATGCACTTGAACCGAAGATTAGAGTAGCCCTATCATCTTCAAAGGTCTGAGCAATCTGAACCATCACTACTCAGACGTTCACTCTACTATCTAAAAGAAAGGCATCAACTTTTGGGCCATGCAAATTTTAGATGCGATTGATTTTTCACCAAGAAACATTTTCTTTCATGTAACTATTCCTCGGCTATCGTGTGACCTCGTTTGGGTCTGCAGAGAAAGTGGCGAAACATTTAAAGTCTTTTCCCTTTCTACTCTCCAAACCTTTTACCACCTTGGAAAATGAAACGACTTTGCATACATACTGCTTCATGCCGTGTCTGGAGGCGATCTTCAAGGCTGTGTTTGATTCGAGGACATTGTATGGAAGAAATTAAGGCGCCTTTATTTCTTCTTTATATGCTAGTATATTCCCTTTGACTGCCTAATGGAGTGAAGGCATATCAAAAGCCTCATCAAAGCCTGGAGAGTGAGCGCTGCATTTATGGGGTGTTAAAGTGCTTCAAGAGGCGTGATTTAGCATGATCTAATGACTGGAATGATGCTCACTCAAAGTCATCGTATGGCCTCTCAAGTTTGCTAAACACTTCACATCAGGATGAAGATGGGTGATTCATGCGGAAGAGCGCCCTGAACAGAAATGAGAGGAGTTCATGTATGCATGTGTGTGCTGGGTTGTGGCTGGCCGAGGTAAGGTTAAGTCATTGTGCAGGAGTTGTGAATACTAACTCTCCCTCTGAGGTGCCTGTAACTCTAGCAGATGAGAAAAGAAAGCAGCTTGCAACTCTTCTTAATGGCCTCTTCACCGAGAGGACTTTGTTATTAATTGCATCACGGTAAAATGCACCCTTTTCATCTCGTCTCTCTTTTATGTGGTTGTGGGTGCAAGGCGTACGACTCTGTCAGGTTGTGTGATTGGATGAACAGAGATAAGGTAAGATTGCCTTTGACAGTGAAGAGAACATACAGATTGTGCAGAACTTTATATGCTTACATTGTGCAAAAATGCTTTACAGTCACCTCACATACGTCCCTATTTTTAGTATAAACTCAGTGGGCTTTGAAGCTGCATTGTGCATGTTTATTAACTGCTATTGATCATTAATTTAAGATGATTAATATCCTCTCAAAGCTACATCTGTTCTACATCTTAATTTCTCAGCTGGGAAATGAAATGATTGCAAAAAAATGTTTTGTTCCATCTCCTCTGAAGAGCACTGAAACACACAGAAAGCTTTGCCTTCCTGCAGACAGCGCTAGCACCGGTGGCTACGCATTGACATGCAGTTCATTTCAGCTCGGAGGAACGCTGCAGGCAACAGTTAATTTCTTAAAATTAAACTAAGCATATTGGTACAGAGGTTTATGCTAATCTGACCAGTATGTCTCAGAGGCATTACAGAAATTTCTCAGCGCTTGTGGGGGAATATTAAATAGCTGGTTGTTTGTTATTAACTGGATTACTTTGCCGTATGATGGAGGAACAGTGGGTGGATTCTGCGAGGGTTAGGGGGGGCTGCTCTGCTAAAGTTGCTTTAAGTTTTTATCTATCAACCTCACGGAGAGGGTAATGACTATATCAAAGAGCTTTGAGCTGAGCTCTGCTCCGACATGTCACAATCTTGACAAATCACCTAGGATACATTTTGCGTACATGTTTTTTTCTCACTTTGTGGCGCTTCTGCTTAATTAGATACAGTTCAAAAGTGACAAATGTAGGAGGGAAGAGAGGATGACATTAGATAGAGGTTGCGAACTGCTCGCACACCCTCAGAGGGGCATATGTAATTCTCACACTGATTCACAGAACCTTTGCAGCTTTTCTCTGATCATCTTTTCCTCTTATATATCATCTATAGACACCAAGGTAGGGACTACAAATGGTGTTCTTCTTCATCACCATGAGTATTTCAAAGGTTCATCCTCTGATGTGCTTATCCAGCACATAAAGTTGGCATATTAAGTCTTAACTATGTGGAATGGCCTTTCTCTAAGTTAAAAAGTCCACTTGTAACCAAGAAGTCTTTAAAAGTAAGGCTTCCAAGGTTCCTGATGCGGCACCTTGGAAGGCGACTCATGGCACGTGGCCTAATGACACGGCCCAAGTCTTTGTGCAGAGGGGGGGCAGCTGAAGATGAGAATTAATGGCGGAGCTCAAATGACGACCTTTTATTCCTCCATTATAATTTCTCCCCTGGCAGCACTGAATGAAAGGTGGCTCAGCGCAAGGTGAGGTACCTCTTAAAAGGTGAGACACTTTTTATGAAGCAAAGCAGAGTCACGCCCACACTCGCTCTTCTTCTCTGGATTTAGTCAGGTCGGTGTTTCATTCACTGAAGGACAGATGGTTGTAGAGCAAGGGTCTGCAACCTGTGGCTCTTTGATTCCTTTGCAATGGCTCCTTGTAGCTTTAAAAATAAATATAAATTGGAAAAAAGAATTTTTCTTATGGAGGGTATTGATATGGGTAAAGATATTTACCAAATAAAATCATGCATTGACATTTGGTGAACTAAATAGACATCATATCTTGCAATAAAGCCTGCCACTTCCCTACTTCACCTCCTCAACAGCCTACCAACTTTCCATGCACCTATGGCTAACCCCAAGTTTTGTACCCCTGATAATTAAATCTAAAAAAAGACAAATCTGGAAAGAAAAGACTGTTTTTATTTTCTGTGTGGATGGATTTATTTAATATTCAACGGGCTAGCTTATTATATATGCTTGAAATGTGGCAAGACATTAGCAAACAACAAAAATTTCACGAGTAAAGCGATGTGATCTTAAATATTGACTATGTTATCTTGAATATTTTTTTAATATTTTGAAGTTTTTGAAATTTATTCCTTTATTTATTTTGTTAGCAAGTTGTTTAAATTTCACACTTTAAAATTTTTGCAAATTGTTGGAATGTCTTTCTTTTTTTTTTTTTTTTTTTTTTTTTTTACAATTTTTGCAGTGTTTGAATTTAATTTTTTATTGTTTTGGGAATAGTTTTGTTTCCATTTGTTTTTTTCTTTTTGATTTTTGCAAATTTTTGCAAAGTGAAATATAATACATATTTTATATATATTTACTTAAATATATATAGAGAGAATTTTTTTTCTCCAAAGTTTTGTTACATATTCTCTAGATTATAAGTATGATGGTATGTAAAAAATTTAGTACACTTCATCATCTTTTTTTTGTAAAGATAAAAGTAGATTTTATGGCTCTTGAATGACTTTAATCCAGATGAACTAAGCCAAAAAGGCTCCTATGAAAGCAAAGGTTGCAGAGCCCTGCTGTGGAGCATAGAACCGAGTTGAAAAGATCAATCACATGGACCGGCCTTTTGCCATCAATGTCAGGGCTAACTTTTTAGCCTGTGTGGAACCGGTACCAAACACCAGGAATAGACCTGCACATCTGCATTATCAGCCTCTTCTATGCCTGTTGATTCAACTTTCCTAATTGAAGAGGTTCAGTGCCACAAAGAGCACCGCTACTGCATTCCTATATTCAACTCAATTCAAAAATAGCCAACAAATGGTTTCTATCAAAGCTACATCTGTAAATAGACAACCACAAAGAAACCATCCTACATCTTCCTCCATACTGACCATGCTGAGTGGTCTACCAAGCATTAAAATATTCATCATCTTCTCTCCACAGATCCCTTGCTTTTTTAATGTTAAAAGACCTGGAAATAGCACATCCATCTCCACTCCTCGCACATCTCTACCCCTCGCCTGCAAAAGTGAACTGAGGCAGAAGCACAGCAAGCCACAAAGTGTTTGTCGATAAGAGCGCAATATTTTCTTGACACAAACATGTTGCCGAGCATGTTAGCCAAGAGAAGGCCTGATTCATTTGTCTGTCCGTCCGCATGTGTGTTTCATTTTTGCAGGACAAATTGCAAGATTTCAAAGAGCTCCATTTTTGTGTTTACACTCACCGGGCTTCTCCACTCATCGGAATTACGGCTTTATGTGTCCTGCCTGACACAGATTGAGGGAAAGGAGCGGAAAGGAATAAATAATAGATAAAGAAACAAGTTGTTTTTCCCTTCTACCCTTGTTCGGGAAGTCATGAGTTGTACAAATACATTTTTCTTGTCAGCCTTGTATCAGAGAAAGAGACAGCGGAGAGGAGGGGGAGAAGATTCAACCTTCATGTGTAACTGATGCACTGTTTTATCAACAAGCAAGTTTACGGTCGCACCTTGTTATCAGGTGGAAACTGCGGAAACCCTGTTGAGTGTTTTGTCTCTCTGTTTCCCCACCCACCTTAGGCTATACAAGTAGGAAAGCTTTAATTGATTTAATGATTGTTTACTCCCACATGTATAAGCAGGAGCAGTAACAATCTGTGTGTGAGAGGTGTGCAGGTTGAGGATGAAGGAGGGCGGAGTAAGAGGAAAGGAGGGAGTCACGGCAGAAGCACCAATTTAGAGTGATCCCTAGTGATGCCTTGGTCACTAAGGAAATGAAAACAGTGTGGGTGTGTGTACAAGAGTGGGATCGAGGGGTAGGGGTTGATTTGATCTTGTACGCCATGAAAGGTTGCTGGGAGAAAGCAGTACGGGGCCATGTAGCCAGGTCGAGATTTATTCCCATTCAGAGGACCATTATTGTTGACCTTGCCTTGCCTGGGAAAGCCAGAGTAAACAGAGGCCTAATAAATCAACTTTAACAAGCCCGGTAGTTCCTGGCTGCTGGAGCAGCCATGCAGCTCCGACACGCAGGGCTGGATTAATCCACACTACCTGCTCTCCACAGAGGATACCTGTAGAGTCTGATTTGGCTGATAGTCTGTATGCAGACGCTCAGGGACGCTTAATTGCTCCACTGAATGCATCTCCCCAGCCAGTATGTTTGTATTCACACTCTGGGCTGTGTTTGCGCGAGAGATACAGAGCAGTCAAAAGAGAGCATGCATAATCACACTCTTGTGCAGGATTTTGAGACTGCACTAGAAATTTCATTACATGCTTACCTGGTGTTCCAGTGCAGGCAATATTTGTCGAGCAGATTGACTTGGCTGACTGTTTGATTCCTCATCAATTTCATATCCCCTCCACGTCAGGGGAGATCATCAATGATTCATACTTTATACTGCAGCTCCCTGCAATGTAAATGCACTCATAAAAAGCTCTAATATCCCCACGTTATCGCAAAGTAATAAAAACTGTTTACCAGTCACTGTTGTGTTTTTGTTTGGATCTTCTGATGATTGTTTTATTGCAGCATTGCTTCTTTTTCTTTCGCAAATGACAGATAAAAATTACAGTAATTAAATCGCAACATGGTGTTTATGTACAGCTTCCCCACACACACTCACACACACACACACACACACACACACACACACATGCACTTATATATATATACACATTTGCACATACATACACAAGTGCGTCCTCTTTCTTCCACCCTCCCTCAACCCTGTGCTCCTGCTCCTTGCCTCAGGGGTGTAAATGTGAGTGGGTGCTGAATAGTAATTTTTTGAGTGTAGCTTTCAGGATGGGTTTAGAGGGGATATATGCAAAATTGGCACCGTCAGTCTGTCAATAAATCAGTCTGTCATAAGAGGTGACAGGTGGTCGAGGGAGGAGTCCTGATGCCACACATAGAGCTTCTCTTTGAGGCATGCTCACAAAATCCCACAAATAATCTGTAAAACTAGAGGAGACGTAAATGAATTTGTTGGAAAAAAAACAGCAGACACACTCACCTCAATCCTGTGTGTGTGGTTCGTCACATGCTCTTTTTATACATTAGGTTAAAATGGCATGCATGCACACATCATGTATGCGACAGCCAGATTGAGCGCACGTGAGTGTGTGCCTGTGTGTGTGTGTGTAGGCAAGTAAATGCAGAAGCTATTCTTCCAGTGTCATATTTTTGGCATGGTTGTGTTGTGTCCCAGGCTGCTGCACAGTTGGTGAATATCAATGCAGTGTGGCGTAGTGACGGGGACTGGAGCTGACATGTTGTCACACTGTGATGAAAAGCACTCTGAGATGATGTGGCGGGAGTGTTCCTCCTGTCCGCAGAGAGATGGCAAGCTGGCTGTGGCATTTGTGTATTCGTTTGTGCTTCCATGCCTGTGTGAAGGCACTTGTGTGTGTGTGTGTGTGTGTGTGTGTGTGTGTGTGTTGGTTTTTCTCTGGCTGCACTCGTGATTGTGTGGGCCTTCTGCTCTGCATTCAAACCCTCACCGCGTAACGTGAAGTGTGCAGTTTTGATGTGATGATAAAACATTCACGATTGGTCATGTTACGTGAACACCTGGGCAGTAAACCAACCAAGGCGGAGACGGAATCGGTTGTCGAGTCCGTGTCACCAAGCACAGCCATGTGTTTAAAAGCGACTTGCTTTATTTCTTGAGCTGAAAAGTTTAAAGGCGATATTGAGGCTACAAAGTAGGTGATGTGGTATTCTTTTTTCTCACGCTACTCACGCTACCCCTGTGGAGTTTTGACTTCACCTTTGTGGTATTGATGTAAAAGAAGTTTCCCTTTCAAAACTCTGGACATTATGTACCACTTTATAGGGTAAAATTCCACATCCATATTTATATTCCTGCTGTAGAGAGCGTGACATTTGCAGCAGAAGCAGAGGTACATACTTTGTGCATCATGTGACGCTTTTCTTTTCTTCCTCGCTGTCCCTCACCATCATCCCTGGATTTCACAAGCACTCCAACACATCTCTGTGAACCCAGCTCACTCTCCGGTCCCTCCACCCTCAGGGAGCTGACATGTGAAGGGAAAAGGGTCACTCCTCCCTGGCTGCAGAGGTGTGTGCAAACTCCAAAGGGGCCCGTTTGGGCCTCTTGTTTCCTGTTTTGGGCAAAGGTTCAATTCTCGCTTGGGTTTTGGCCTTGTTAAAAGCTTTGTTAATGCACACGGCTGTGTCTCAGCGGACTTACATAGTTAGATAAATAAGAGACAGGCCCAACCTGGTCACTGCCCAGACTGTCAGTTTAATTATTGAGCAGAAGTTCACAGAGAACAAGAGTGCATGAGGGCCAGCGTGGCACAAAACTGTCAAAGTCGGTGCCTTTTTGTTCTCCTAGCTATAAACATAGACCATGAACCTGTGCAGAGAGAAATATATCACATGCATCACTACATTATCGAAAGGGATGCTTTGGTTTGTATGAATATTTTAGGTGAGTTGGAAGTACAATATGTCTTCCATACCTCCACTGCGGTAGATGGCGCCGAAGAGCTGCTCCACTGTATGTTGCCCATAAAATTTATGATAAATATAATCTCATAGTATATTCAAAATATTTTATTCCTAAACTTGATGACTTGGATTTTGATTCTGTAAACATTAATGTTTTCTTTCTTTTCTTGGGTCAGTTGATTTAAAATAATTTTAAGTTTAATTTCTCAGTGTAGTAGACTGATAAAATAGTAAACATAGTCGTGTTTTGAGCAATATTAGTTTTTTTTGAGTAACATTGGTTACACCAAGTGACTTTTATCAGTTTCACCATCTGACCACGTCTTTCACCCAATCATTTCTTTGTAACATTACTTTAAAGTGATACTCCGGGATGGAACAAGTTGGGTTCTATCACAAGGTTTAGGGCAGAAATTACCCCTACAGCAGTGTTTTTGTGCAGCAGAAGCCCAGGGCACATGCACGAAAGACCTCCTCTCTGCTCGTCAGCCGTTTTTTTTGGTCAAGTAAAAATTGGCCCCGTCTGAGAGCAGAGGAAACCGGCAGAGGAGCAGGGAGGGGGTGTTTGGTGCGAGCGCCCTGGGCTTCTGCTGCACAAAAACACTGCTGGGTAATTTCTGCCCTAAACCTTGTGATAGGACCCAACTTGTTCCATCCCAGAGTATCACTTTAATGTTACAGTAGTTTAAGTAAGGATGGGTACCTTTCACATTTGAAATGATACAGTACCGATGCCCGGTACCTGGCAATCGGTACCAATACTCAACGGTTCCAATTTTCGGTACTTTTTTGTGTCTATGTGGTAAAAATATCTATTTATTTAATGATAAAGTATTTATATATATTTCAATTTGACATATTAATTCTTCAATATATAATCTTGCAATACTGTGTTCATGTCCAGCATGGAAAATCGCCTACTTTTTACTCCCATGCATTTACATACCTAAACATGGTACCTTTAGGTTTTATGTAAATCGGTACCTGTTGCTTTTTACAGAATTCGGTGGGTACCTATAAAAGTACCTAATTCGACACCCATCTCTAAGTTGAACTGACAAACTTGACACACTTATGTTTTTAAGTTAAGTGTGTGTATGAAACACTGCATCTGACTTTCATTATTTCAAACACAATAAAAGTTGTTTTCAATCAAATAGTTAACTTAACTGTATAGAATATTGTAATATATGTCAATATTGTGATATTATTGTATTGTGACCCAAGTATCGTGATACGAATTGTATCGGGAGGTTCTTGCCAATACCCACTCCTAATATAAATACGTTTAAAATGGCAGAAGCATCCTAGATAACTGACAAAAAAGACACCTAAATCCATCCTATCATACACACATCCACATATTCCTGCAGAAGCTAAGTTCAGACACAAATTGGACTTTTTACTGTAACCTAAAGGATGTGTTGAGTATGAGAGAAGCTGCTCACCTCAGTTGGTATCTTATTAGTAAGTGAATCTTTGTTCTGGGATGTAATTGGTTCAGTAAAGTTGTGGAAGTGACTCAAATTGAGTTTTCTGGTGACGCCTGTCTGTGTTTGAGTGTATTTGCTTGTATTTTCATGCGCTGCCTGGCCCACCACGGCCGCCTGTCCTCCCGTGTTAGCGCTGTGTTGCTGAATATGCATCACCATCAATCAGGGACTCGTCTGCTGTCTCCTCTGTCCTAATTGCACCCCTAACCCTGCCTCTCCTCTCCTGCAGCCTTTGGGTTGCAGCGCAGCATTTCATTTCCACTGAGGAGTCCCTTTTTGATACAATAGTCTCATTGAAGTACTCTGCTCCAGATGTTCTCTCCATAGATAAATCTGCTATTCAGATCTCTATAATTGATTGTAATATGCAGAATTAATGCCTAGGGTTATAAAGAGAATACTTGGAAACATTTTTTTTTTCCACTTTCCTTTTGAAATTCAAAACAAGAAAGCACCACAATGCACTTTTTTCTTCTGCCCAGGCTTCAGCACACAACTGTGGTGCAGCGGTGCCTATTTGCATATTCTCTTGCTGATTCTGTGCAAAACAACTTGGGTATTGTTACAGACGTAATTAGGAAGATGATCAAACAGGCTTTTTCGCGACGTTCACTCCCTCTGCCTCTTCTCCCGTCGCTCAGAGGAACAGATACCTCAGCCGGGTTTTCCCTTTTCGAGTTAAAATTTTTATCCCAGAGAGTGTCTGCTAATGATGATTTTCCTGCAAGGCCGTAATAGATGCATATGATGAATTAAGGAGCGTGCGTCGTGAAGTTCAGACAGAGAAGGAGTCCCAGAGACAGACGTGGAGAGTGATAGAGACAGACTGATAGAGCGACGCAGAGCGAGGGTGAGCAGCCAGCTCATTTGGGATTCCAGTGTGTTGGTAATAATAAGGGAACCTCAGCAGCCCTTGTTGAATTATAGATCACACAAGCATGATTGGATGAGGTTAGGCCATTGTAACACCAACTAAATAATTTACAGATTGTATTACTACAGTAATAATTGCACCAGGCGGCGAGGATTTCCTCCAATCTTCCTGCACATATGACAAAACTTGGCATTTGTATGAATGTATGTTGAAAAGAAAACCTGAAGACTCATCTCGACTGTCTGTTTCAAGCTGGAGCCTTTTACTGTGATGTGTTTTCATCTGAAGGCCACGGGATTCTGGGATTGATGATTTGAATTGTCTTCACTTGCTTGATTTGCAGGAAATGGCACAGTATGTTTTTGGAGTGCACCTTCTGCCCCCAAATGTCACTCTAACCAACGTCCTCATCTCAACCTTGTGATAAAACCAAAAGAGGGTCACTCATTGCGAGCCCCAATGACTCAGCCTCCTTGGCTCGACCTGCGTTGGCAGATTAATTTTCACAGACTTCCGCGCATACGCACATATTCACCATCATTAACTCACATCTGCTACTTGTTCTTAATATTCCTACATTTGTGCGCAGCTCCTCGTTGTTCCTGGCTGGATTTATGATTCTATGACATGTCGCCTGTCCATATGCGCGATGTCGCTGTGACTTCACACCACCACGCTTCAACCCATTCTGTCTTCACTGGCTGTTTTTACCAACACAAGATGCCCCAGCTTTCAGGCGAAGGCTTGATTGTCTTTTTGGGGGAAAAAAAACGTGGCGAGGAGGAGGCTTCACGATGACGGCACAGGAAATGAGAATATATAGAGAGTTAGAGGACACAGGGGTTGGAAGTGATGGGACCACGGAACAACCTCATTAACTTCACCCCCTGTTGTTGGCAGTAGGTGAAAATCAAGTCAGGCAGGCACACATATCTCCTAGTCGGCCACTTTTTTCTGCCCCCCTCGACACACTGCTTTTTCTTTCACCCTAATACGAGCTGACAGACAGTTAAGTACCCTCGCGGCACATCTGTGTGCGTGCATGCACGCCTGCGTCCATATGCTGGCTTGGTTTGCCTGGAGATTGCAGAGGCAGGACTTCCTCAGGAGATGGTGAAGTTACAGATAAAGCAGGATGATTGTGGCTGTGTTGCGTCAGTTGGAAAGCGATGGTTTAACGGCACACATTTACCACCTCGGTGCTGATATTGAGTTCATGTGGTGTCAGAGAACAGATGGTCCTTCTGACTTCTAAGTCATGTATTGTACCTCAAGTGTTCTTATTGAAGACTTTATATGTTGGTGACTTTGTCTGTTATAAAGGATTCTTGTTCTACAATCAACGTTTTTGCTCTTATGACTGTTATAACCAACAGTACTCACATTGTTTTTGCAGGTTATTTCTTCCTTTCTTGTCTTTGAAACGTAAGACCTGTGTGATGTTTCTCTATACCAGGGTTCCCGCAGATCCTTGAAAAGTCTTAAAAGGCATTGAATTCATAATTCTAAAAATAAGGCCTGAATTAGCATTAAAAAGTCTTAAATCCAAATTTCAAAAGTCTTAAAAATTTAAACACATTGGTAAGATTTATGTTAGTTTGAAGTTAAAATAAAATATGAAGTAACATTAATCTATAATTCTAAATAATTTCCTGATTTACTCTCATGGCAACATCGCGTAATCACAGTAGCGGAACTAACAAAATGGTGATGTGGTTGCACCAGGAACTTTTAAAGCAGACGCATGTCTTGGTTCTACCAAGGGTGCCTGGAGAGAGAAAAAAATGAGGAAAAATTGGCAAAAAAAAATCCAAAAGTGGCTTAGGAAAATTGATTATGGCAGCAAAATTGAGAATTAAATTTGAAAAACCATGTAAAAATTCCAAAAATGGTTGTGACATAAGCCAAAAAAGATGAATGGGGGCAAAATAGGCATAAAGTTGTAAAAATGGGGTTAAAAAAAGGTAAAAAGTGATGTTTTATGTAAAATTAACATTGGGTTAGAATTGCCTCTAACCCAGGTAATTCATGTGGTGTTTTTGTTTGTTAGTTTTGTTTGTTTCAACTGTGGTTCGTTGTGGATTTGTTTTTAAATTTGATTTCCAACGTCATTAAAAAAGTCTTAAAAAGTCTTCAATTTAACTTGTTTGAGCTGTAGGAACCCTGCTCTATACTGTTCAGGATGAGTCATAATTTTCAAATTTTTGATGAAAAGTTTATATGATTACTTCATCTTAACATTGTTTTTTTTCTCAATTTTTTAACCGGCCCCTGGTTTAATTGGATTTAACTGCCAGATAGTTGTTGTAGGGCAGCTGAAAGTTCTGCACTTTTTTCCTGTTAAATATGAAAAAGAAAAACAACTTCCAAAATAATCACACAACAATCCCAATAACATCAGTGTGCGTGTTGCCAGTTTAACAAGTACAGTACTGTGAAATTGAGAACTAGAGAGAAACAGAGATTCTGGAGTACCAAAGAATTCTGTGAGGAACAAAACCATCCACAATTATGAGACCAAGCACAAACTTTGACTTAAAAAAACTTGCTTACAACAACTTTGCACAGTCATTAAGGGGCTCTCTACTTCTGTGTCTCTGTGTCAAATAACGGGCAAATAGAGCTGTGACTATCATAGTTCTTTACATCATGCAGAGTTAAAAGTAACCGCTTCAAACTCTCTTTTGCCCTACCTCCGTCCCTTTACTTTACAAACAGTCTGCTGTAACGTAACACAGTGCTCAAGTGTACGAGTAGGAGAGCTTTCTTTTTCTGGCGTTTATTTTAATGACATTGATTTTACTGCTATATTGGCAAGTTTTTGTATTTATTTACATTTGTTTTGTTACTGGCATGCTACAGTAAACAAAGCTTTAATTCAGTTAATTGCAGTGTCTCTTAGTTTTTGAAAAGCGCTAAATAAATGAAATGTATTATTATTATTATTTTAAAACAGGCACGTTTTTGTAAATTGTTATGAAATTTCCCTCTGGGGACAAAGAAGTTTACCGTATCTTACATGAAATGCCCATCCCTGATAATAGTTTTTCTTATCCATTTTGGGGATTGGTAAACATAAGATTTTATTGATACCAACAGCCTTGTTGATCGCACTAATGGATACGATTCTTTATCAACTCTCTTCTCAATTCCTCCTGTGTCTTTTCTTTGTACAAAAGTAAAGTCGCTTTACAGGTTTTCTGTGTCGATAACATTTTATCAAGTTAACATGTAAATAAACATGAAATTGGTCCCTGGATCTGGATTTGTCTGGACGTAAATAAATAAAGATTGGTAAGGTCCAGCCACCCCGGGGTAACTTAAGGAATAGATTAAGCAGTCGTTCATCATAAACACTAATGATGTTGATGGATCAAACCATTTCTAATCGTTTTTTCACAGAAACCGGTTGTTAATACCCATTCCTAATTGAACTGATTGAAAGATGTTTTTCTCCTCAAAGCACCCAGTGTAGTAGTGAATTATCATTAGCTGCTGAAACCGGTGGTGCCCCCTGTGTTTGACATAAGCTGTAACGCACTGCTACAATGCCAGAAGGATGGAGCAACAGTGGACAAAGTTGCTCAAACTCAGGGCAGGTAAAAATAAAAAATGAGGAAGAATTTTTATGCTTCGTAAATAACTGTCAGCGCAGCAAACATAGATTCACACTTAAGTAGCAAAGAAACGTCAGATAATAGTGAGCCTCAAAGTTAATTTCAATACCAAAAAAATAGATTTAGAAAGTAAATGAAACACTGATAGAAAATTTACCCATCACCAAAGCAGTCATCAACCCCATTGTATTCTTTTTTTTTTTCTTTTTTATCCTGACACTTTAAGTGTTTCATTTACACATGGGATCACACTTTGTTACATTCTGATATGATAATTTGATTTTTCGACACATTCAGTATGTTTTTTTTTCATCAGTAATTCCAATTTAAAATGGATTACTTCATGGAAACAGCTTGTTTTAAAAATAGGCGGTGGTTGTATATTTAGGATCATCCTCCATCTTATTGAAGCCATGACGACAATACAGTGGATTAAAATAATTTAATCAATACAAGATTTTTCAACTGTCTTGATTTTGTCAAAATAAATAAATAAATAAAAATAAAATAATTTTACCATACACTTGTCACCAAAATCTTTGATTTCTTATGGTTTCTTCTTTTTTTTTAGTATATATGTTGCAGTAAAAAAGGGATTTACGTTTCCCTGACATGACCCTTTGTCAGCAGAATCTCCTGCTCCTCTTTGTTTGTAAAGTCTGCAGTTGGATAGAGAAACATCACTCCAGGCTACAGTTTTTAATGTCTCCATTTATGCTCATCAGTGACGGCAGAATGAAAACAATAGGCTTTTTAAAGCAGCGTCTTTCCCAGGCCCGGTGGTTATACAGCCTATTTGTGACTGTCTGTTTCATTAGTTTTTAAGGACGGAAAAACCAGTAACGAAGAAATGAGTGCTCCTTTTGCAGATGACTACAAATAAGAGAAGGGGGAAAAAAAATCAAAACAGTGTAATTGCTATGAAGGGATGCTGTAATTGGCCAGTCAGGTTTGGAGGAAGTAATGGAGGCGAAACTAAATAGATTCTGTTTTAGAGACTGCTCTTTTTTTGTCTCATCCTTTGTGGAACGAGGGGAATTATCAGTGAGTGTACTTTGTGACAATGAACACACACAGGAAGACTAAATGTGGAGGCAGGAAAATAAAGAATGCATCCATTTAACTTTGTGATGTGCTTTTATGTGGCATTCCTTATCCAAAAGGTTTATTATTGTGCTTTAGAAACATCTTATTTCTCAGCATCGTTGGAGTGAAATGTGTTGTCGAACTTGAACACATGTGTTGTCGTGTTTTGTTACAATGAAGAAAATGTTTTCCTGATACTGGGATTTATATGAATCAGAATCAGCACATATTGTGTGCTCATATCGATGAGTGAAAAGTTCCTGGAAAAAGTGGTTAAACTGGCAGTGATGCTTTTTCTTCTTTGGCTCTGAAAATCATTTAAATCTGAGCAATCTTCCACCTCATCCCTGTCAGACGGGGGTCCGTGAGCCACTTTTTCTCCCAGCCTCACAGAGAACCTCTTCTGCCCGGCAACTCTTTTAATTGGGACGCTACGGTACAGAAATTGGAGTGGCTGGGACCCACAGGGACTCCTATTTCTATCTCGCGCCGCACACTTTCAACTTGCAAGTTAACGAACACACCACACTGTTCTGTTTAGCCACTCAGTATGACTCAAACACCAAATATCTTCAGTTAAACACTTTCACCTCACTTTTCTGAAAATAACCCGCACATTAAAACCGGCAATGCTTTCAAAAATGTGTTTATTTGTTAAAATGCAGAGTGCAGCAGGTTTGAGTTTCGGGGCTTCTATTAAATGGTACTTGTGCTGCTGTGGTGCTATTATCACATTCGTGAACCCCTTAATACCCCACTCGCGCTCTCACTTGCCGTGCTGTCTCAAAGGAATATTGAGTTCACTGAAAAGTTCAAAATATAAAATTAGATGAATCTTGAGGTCTCTTTTTGAAAAATCTGTTGACACAAACTGAAAGTGAAATGTGATTTTCATACATTGTAGAAATTTTTCTTCCGTTTGAATCCTGCAGCCTGCTCTCTAATAGCACATAAAACAAAGCTTGAGTCATCGGGAAATGAACCCTTTTCTTCCTTCTTGCCCACTCATTTTTGCCTTGTCCGGCTTTTGTAGCAATTATTCTCTTTTGCACTGTCTCCTCCTGTCTTTGTAACTTCAACACACACAATCTCACACACACACACACACACACGGAACTATAATTACACAGCCTCATTTTAAATTTGCAGATTTCTCCTCCCCTCACTCTTTTTCGGTTTCACTCCACCTTTTTTAATCACGGCACTGCAGAGGATCTCGTAGCTCTAACTTTCTCTCTCTGCAGGACAGAATATCATTTCTTCTCAGATGTGTGTGGGGGAGGCGGTTCTGTGCTACCGTTCTCAGCATCTCGGCAGCACCTTTAAAGCTCTGTCGTTTCCCGTGAGTGCTCAGAAAAGAGGAGATGTTGGCAAGCTCAGGCATCCTGCCAGCTTGTCTATCTTTCTCTACATGAGCTGCTGCTGCTAGGGGTCAGCGTTCGGGTCAGGTTTAGAATCTGTCAGCAGGACGAGTTTTCCTTTCACTGTCGGGCGCGCACACGTACGCACATTGTGGAAAATATAACAAACACCAGACAGCATAAGAATATCTATAGCTCTGAAGCTGTGGGTCTACATTATACTTATTGTAAAGCTTTCATTTAACTCCTGAGCTGTTTGAGGATGGAAATCAGGAAAACCTGGGAAGTAGATAGATTTTTAGGAATTACTAATTATAGATCTATCTAGAGCTGCAACTAAAGGTTCTTTTCATGATAACTAATCTATTGTTAATTTTTTGGATTAGTAGATCAATCAGGATTGTTTTTTTGAGTATACCTAGTTTAGCCTCTGTAGCAGTTTTTTGTGGCCCATTAGACTAACATTTAACACCAACATTATAAGTTGATCAATTATTGTTAGTGGTCTAAAACACCAAGTGGTCAATGACTGTATATGTAAAATAAATAAACAAGGTATTAATCCTCTTGTAATTGCTATTTGTTAATTCACACGCCTAAGTTAAAGTATGTTTACAGTATTTCCAGACAGAACTTTATAACTTGATAAGTATTTGTATATTAGGAGATTTAATTGTTTTACCCACAGCACCTCATATCTGTGACCAACATCCATTTAATATATAGCTACATTAAGTAATAACGCCCCATTATGTAATAATGTAAAAAAAAAAAAAAAAAATCTCGTCATTATTTAACAACGCAGCACAAGTTCTTACTTATTGCATACAGGACCCAGCATTTTGTAATAAGTAATGCAATATGTAAGAATTTACTAAATAATGCAGCAAAGTTTATTACATATTGTGTTCAAGAATTTTATTAAAAAATGTGGCAGATTATTACAAAATGAATCAAAAACTTATTACATTATTACATATTGGGGTGTTATAACATAAAGTGGAGTTACATATGCCCATCTAGTTTTTACTGCATTTACCTCAAGATAGTTTCTCTCTGATTGGTCAGCTCTGTGCCATGCGTGAAAGTAGAATGGGTTTGAGATAAGGCATCACAATAAGAGCAATGTTTCTCGTCTAGCCTCACAGTAAAGGGATTTTAACTTGCATAACCACCTGTTCACCATATATCACCTGCTTTTCCCATCCAGCTACAGAGTAATGACAAAAATATGGATTAAGGAAGGGATTTTATTGATATAGTATTCCTGTTTAATGCAGCTGAGAAAAGTCAAACAACAGATTCTTATTTGACAAATGAGCACGCTTTATTAACAACCATAACTGTAAAAAAAAATAGACGTCATCTTGCCCATCTCGAAGTGAGGTCGCTACAAAAACTGGTGACTGGCTGTAGTATAGGTCAAAAAATCCAACTATCCTGTCTTTCCAGATGGGTTGTGGTCAAACTTTGAAAAAAATAATACACCTTGAAATGTTTCTCATGTCCAATTGTTGTTGTGATTTGAAGATTATTGTGCTGCTATGTATTCAAGTCCTCTTTTCTGAAGAGTGTCATTTTCAGTGGTTATAAGAGATTAAAAACAAGGTTTTACATCTCGTTTAACGTTGATAGATAGCTACCGTTCTTGTGTATTTTTTTTCTGGAACTGTAAAATATGTTGGGAGGTAGAGTCAAAAAGTGAATAGACTCGAAAGAAAAAAAAAATCATTTCTGTCACCCAGATTTTGTCTCCCTCACAGTCTGTACTGCACAGACTCTGGCTGCACAACTGTTACCAATGGCTGCGCCTGTGACGGGGAGTATTTTGGCTTCAAAACCGTATTATGGTAAATGGCGGGACCACGCTGTTCACTCTATACAGTTTATGTTAAAGAAACTGTCAGGCAAGGTGAACCTGACCTCTTCAGGACATTTCGTCCTCAAACAGCTCTCCTTCTTTGGAGTGCTTTGCAGAATCTTAACAGTATTTCTATCACCATGCCTTGTGGCTTAAGTTGCCTTGCTTCCCAGAGTGCTCCCACATTTGTTTCTGGTAACTGCCATTGATTCCCAGACTGTCAACACCAGCCTAATAGTGAAACTGACATTTCTGACATAATGTCAGGACAGAGGTGAAATGTGCCAGACTTCTTCCTGCAGGTTAACTTGATATGAAGTGTGTGATCAGGTCGTCTTCAGGGTTGTTTTGGCTTTGAGAGTTAATTATAGTAGTTGTTGGGTATTTCACAAAGTTTCATCCACACATTTACCTGACTGCAAACTTAGCTGGAAAGCCACTTGAAGCCTTTTTCAATCGTATCTACAAGATTGAAAAAAAAGGTAAATCAAGCAGATTTAGCCTCTTTTTCATTTCTTTAAAGCACCCAGTGTTCGAAGAATTGCTACTATGATGAAGTAACAGCTACCACGGGTTGATTAATGTAGAGGTTGCCCTGCTGCTGACAGTTTTCTTAGTGTCAGACATGCACTTGAGATTTCCTGACCTTCTTTGGGGGTCTACCTCATGAGTGTGTGTGTGTGTGTGATTGATATGTAGGAGCCTGCTGTTCAGGAAACGACTTCCTCTTACCTCATGTTGCTTAAAGTGCCGCATATTACACTTGTTATTATCAGACCTATTTACAGGTTTGATACTTAAAGCAACACACACTCATTTCACATGATACAGCCTTAATGAAGGGTTCCTCTTTAGATGCTGTGCTTAATTTGTCTAAGTACAAAGACACCTCTTCATGATTGTGAACACATGCACACTATCATGGTAATAGTCATGTATTGCTCTTCTGCTCCCTTTAAAGTCCACTGCTCTGGGAGTCTCCCCCTCCCACCTCTCCTCTCACTCTGCTCCCTGTCTCCTACTTCCCCTTTACCTCAGAGGCAAGTTTCTGACATGAGATGGAGCTGCAGCTTCCCTCCCTTCCTCCCTGCGTTTGATAGAGGTGTGGGGTCTAATGAAAGTAAAGCGACGAGGACTGGGAAGAAGCGGGGGGACTGTGTAGACCGCGGGGGTCTGGGCCTGGAATTGGATAGTTAGAAGGTTGCCACAGCGCATTAGTGCGAAGGACTCGAAGTGGGAATGTCAGGAATGGCTTTTTTTCCACCAGTGATTGGGTCCCCTGTCACAAAGCTTGCTGGTTTAAATGACGCCTGATTAATTGAATGATCCACACTTCACATTGAGTTCCCCAAGTTTTTTTCAACAATCCTTGTGTAGAATTGTTCAAGATTTTCCAGTGGGCCAATTTACCCACAGTGCAATAGTTCTTATACATAAAAGTTCTCAATTCATTCTCAGTAATTGGCTTGGAAATAGTAAAAAGACATCCACATCTGCTTGTGCCTTCCAGAGATTCTCGCTTGTGTCGCTCAGCGGGTCAATCAAGAGCTCTTACTGTGCTTTATATGCTTGACATATCAGTATGATGAAACAGGATGTCAACACAGTAGGCAAGCCTCCAGCACTACAGTACACTGTGGTACATCTGAGAGATTAACCAGGTATTCAGATGTATTAGAAACTATTTCAAGGATTAAAATGTTCCAGCCTCACCTGAAGTGTGACATCAAATACAGTCTCTTCACTCAGGGTGGGTAAGCCGATTTGGGCTCTCTGCTTTCATTATGTCTTGAAATGCTGTTGAAACGGCCCGGGACGAACGGGCGTCAAGACGTGCAGAAAGGAATCGATTCCTCTTCTTTAGAAGCCGACAAACACCGGGGCCCCCTCGCCTTCATGCCGATGCATTAGGAGATTAAAAGTAATGTCTGGATGTGGCAGTAGCTTCCTAATTGATCCTCACACACGCACACACTGACACACACTGACACACACACATCACTTCCCTCTCAGCCTTCAGACAAGGTGCTGCACTGTATCGATCCCCGACGCCAATTTCTTGATTGCAAATTCTGATGTGAAGAATCCGGCCTAATGCCATAATCATACACTTGTGATTATGAGGGAGTCTCTACTAATCAAAGATCCCGGCTTGCTGTGCCAGAAGGCAGCGTGGGGAAGCAATCAGTAAGCGATCATTTAAGGAGACGCACTGAAAAATATCCAGCAACCTCCCAATTCCATTTTCTCACTTCTTTGGTTGTAGCAAACGCAAAATCTTCAAGTGATTGTAGCTAACTGGAGGGATGAAAAGCAAGAGCTGTTTAATGTCAGTCAAAGGGAGTCTACAGTAATTGCTCTTTGCATGTCAAATAATTGTACTCATCAGTATGAGGTGGGATCTTGGGTGACAGGATTGAGGCAGTTTGACTCCATGAATCACACTTCAGCCGTGGGAGAGTTCATCGCCGCACACAAGAAAACAACTTTTTACAGAGCCACAACTGTGCAAGAAACACAGCTCACCTTATTTTGAAAAGACCTAAACACTAATTGATGACACTGGATGGTGGTTATTCATAAAGACGATGATTTCACTGGGCAGTGGTGACATCTCCGGGCCTCGACTTTAATAGTGTATCAAAAGTTCAGCCGGGGTCACTGGCGAAAGCTGACAGGGTGAAATATGTTGTTTCCCCATTGACACCAGCTTCTGGCCCAAGTAGCTAATTAGCTTCATAAAGAGGTTGTGTGCAGAGGGAGGTGGAGCATGGACGCTTCCTCTTGCACTCACTTTTTAATAAGCTGATTCTTATTCTTTTTTTTTTTTTATGAAAAGAAAGACCTCTAACATCCCGCTGACCCTGGTTCTTAACATGTGTTAAAAGCCAGGTCACTGGACTGGAAAGCCAGCATTTGTAAAAGCACGGGAATGAGAGAGTGTGTATGTGGGTGTGATTGTGAGAGAAAGGGAGAAGAAATTACAAGATGCCCCACAGGATACACAACACCCCCTTAAATGATCATGTTTTCCTCCCCTCCCCCAAGAAAACAATTTTCTTTCTACACTTTGCACCAAGTGAGAACATCAAGATGCAGCTCCATGCTAAGCAAGGCAATATATTCTCACCTTTTAAATGCAATCTTCAAGTATACTTATTGTTCCTCTGCACTCCTTTCTGCAGAGTGTCAGCGCAGTAAATAATGCTAATAATTTCAGGATGTTCACCTTGGCAAGAAAATGTCTGTTTTCTTTCAACAGCTCATTCAAAGACTCATGCAGTGCATTGTTTTTTTGATGTGCAGCAATGAGGCACTTCAACAGCTATTGCTTAACCTATGGGGAATAGAGTTTGATGTACCTTCCATCTTCACAAAGATGGAAATGAAAACGGTGTAGATGTGCACGTACCTTTCGTTGGTATTGATAGGTTAGCTTTTCCCTTGTTGTTTTTCATGTAGTTGTATCAGAAAATTGAATTATTCCTTTAATAGTGCGAGTTGAAAGACAGAGAACGTTCTGAAATGTTCACACTGAGTGAGAGAAGGCTCGGTTTTGTTACCTCACTTGTTTTGGTCCCTGACATTTTGGCCATTATCACCACCACTGAACCTCTGACAATTTCCATCCAGTAGTTTAGAATTGACTTGAATCAAGAATATCATCATTTCCAGAGATTTATATCGTGTTCTGAAGGCGCTAGCATTTACATCGGAAAGTGCTAAAAGTGAAAAATGCCCTAAATGAGCTGTACTTGAGACACAGATTGCCACAGGAAAGCAATTTTCCCTTTAACAACGTAAATGTGTACACAAGAGCTACAATGAAAATATATTCCCTCTTTGATAATGTGCTTGTCATCTACAATGGCTCATTTTAAATAATGGTTTTGGGTAAGTAGTCTAAAAACAGTCAGAAGATCATCAATTGGGGCAGATGTCTAAAAATGTGTCCTTGTGAAAATAAAGCAAGCAGCCATGCGCCATCGCTGTAAGCACTCTTGATAAATGACTGTTAATAATCAAAACTAAACCGCAAACAATCATACACCAAATGTTTATTTTTCTTATTTGGTTTATGAGCACACATTAAGATTTAAATCAGCGCTGCACTCTCCCAGCCTCATAAATTCTGTCCTCCCTCTCCCTCCCCGTGTCTCCTTCAGCCTGATGTTCAGTCGACCCGCCTGCAGAGGGTAGTCACTGACTGCATTAACAACCACACGCCAGCATCCTCATTTCATGTAATAGCCAAGCCCAGGCTTACATATTGAGCACATCTATGCAGGTGCACAACCAAGCCTGCACAAACCCTGCAACACAGGGACAAAACCGCCTCTGTCATTACACCAAATTTTGGACTAAATCTAAGCACTACATCTGTATCTGATTAGGCATTAGGTGAGTGGGAGAGGAATGGAAATCAACAGATGTGGACTTTGTGGGTTTTTTTTGTAAACCAGATAAACCCCAGTCCCAGACAGGTGGAGCTGGTGCAGCTTGGTGCCAGGTTGTAACAAACCCGTACTCTTACTATGGTGTGCCGAGATGAAACGAAAGGGATTTTATGTAAACTGCTTGTCAGCTGAGATACACACTGATCCTTTTTTCCACGGGGGGATGGGGGGAGGAATGCCACACTATGGTGTGTTGTTTGCGTGTGTCTTTGTATGTCTGTGTCTGTGTAGTCACGTCTATTTATTTGGTTTCCCGAACTAGATTTGGGGGAAGACAGGCATAAATTCAAGCCTACACATGCTTGTCATTGGAGGACTCTGGTTCTCTTTTGAATATGATGCGGAAGCTTTAATAATGGATGTGAGCAGCAGCTGGAAAGGTGGAAAGGCATTGATTTATACCCACAGGTTTCCTGGGATTTTTATAGGATTGGCTAAATGTCATTACACTGCAGGTGGGGAGGTGATGAACTGTAATAAACTTTGATGTGGATGGGTGTGTGTTTCCTGTCATTGGCTCATAAACTGGAACACTGTGACAAGTCTCAAAAGATCTACTACGCTCCCACCACCTGTCATCTTTTCGAATGCATACAGTTGAAAACAAACACGCTTGTGAACAAAAATCTGAATGTGCTGTGAGTACTAACACATGAAGGGCAGGAGAAAAACACAGCTGTAGTGTTTTCTTCATGTGAACTATAAAGTGAACACTTGTGAGTAAAAATCTGGATCCTCAACATCCTTTCACACGTCAGGGAGTATTGATTTACTTCCCACTGTCCATGTGTGTTCAAACATACAGTATTGCTGAGCACAGGAAATGCAACAGATTGATCCCTCTTATTAATGTGCAGACTGTTGAAGGTTTCATTTTCGCTCTATACGGGCAAAAAAAAAATCAATGACTCACAAAAAAATGAGATTTCAACACTTTTCAAGGTTAATCAGGATTTGTGAAAATCTTTCAAAATGTTACTGCTTTGATGTCACAATTCAACAATGAAATTATGACTCTTCCAATGTATAACACATTGAGCTAGGGTAAATAAATGAGACTTCTATCAGTAGCTAAAATAATGTAATGACTTTTTAAAAGGATGTTAAGACTGGGAGCCTGTTTTTTAAAGATTTTTTTTATGACAGAATTCAAAATACAGTAATGCATTTTTTTTTTTTCTGGAATATTTGATTTTCCAGCGTCTTTTGATGAGGACCATAGTCAGTTGTTGACACTAGACATTTGGCAGAGAATAGACACCATACTGTCAAATATGCCAATTGGTTATCAGTCCAGTAAGATTGGGTCTCAACGATGTCTGCATCAAGGTGTTCTGAGGCAGGTCCAAGTCATCTAAACAGGAAGTCAAATTTCAACTAACTTACTAGTTGAAGGCTAAGAAAACACCCAGATAAAAGGTCAAATTGAGTAAAATTTATTTTACACTGATTTACTGAGGATTGCAGATGCGAAATTGCTTTTGTTTTCTTTTGACGGTGGTTAAAGTTAGAGCAAACACTACAAAACTTCAGCCGCTTGAGCATACAACTGTTAGGGGTGTCCTGTCTGGATGTTGATGTTAGATATTAGCAAAAAAAAAAAAAGAAAAGAAAGACAGAAAAAGAAGAGTATTGGATGATCAACCTGCATCCAAAATCTCTGATACAAGCAGTCTATTCCTGACTCCAGCACTTCTTTCCAACAGTGCCTGGATCCACCATGCAGAGCCTACTTGATCACACAATACCTTGCGCTAAGATGCTAACGAAGTTGCACGTAGTAGGAATGATGTCGGCCAATTCAATTCAGAGAACTTTATTTATCCGTTAGGAACTTCATTTGTGCAGAGCATCAGTGCGCGTACAGTACAACATGCATTTAGTCAACCCCCATGAACACGAAAACCCCACAATCCACCATCGATTGACGTGCCAGCACCATAGAAAATAGCATAATCAATGAATGGAAGCATAAATAAGTACTGATAGAAGAAATTAATTAAAATGAATGAATTAGTGAATAAATAGTAATGATAAAAAAACAATTGATCAAAATACAGAAGGAATATAAATAGGTAGATAAAAACAAACCCTAGTCATAGACTTGGGCAAACAAACATGGAATAGGCTTTCATGAGCCTATTCCAGACGTGCAAAGTGCAAAATTACAGAACGCAAATTACAGATACAGGTCAAGCATTCATGAGCCGGATGGATGTGGGTATGAAGCTGGGCATGTGGCAGTATTTTTCGCCAAAGTCTGAAAAAGACGTTGCAGCTGAGTGCCAAGCGTGTCAGTGCAAGTTTCCTGTGGTGGCGCAGAACCAGAGAAGTTCAATATCACCAGCCTCAGCATTGGGTTTGAGTAATAACACTTGATCAAGCCTTTTCTAACATTCCATACTACAAAATTAGTTATAAAGTATGTAAGATTTGTGCAGATGTCATATTGGACTGGTATCTGAATAGACCAATAATCAAGGCTGCAGTATTGGTATCGTATTGGAATTTAAAGGTTGCATTTAGACACCCCTAATAACGGCGGTTCCAGCCTACGTTCATAAAGATATGATTAATTTTGTTTAACTAACTTTTATTTCTGGTGCACACTAGCATGAGTAACAACCACACATATTATAGTTAGCCTAGCCTACAAAACCCTCATAGGCATTTTTGTATCTTGTATTATGTACGTACTAATAATGCTTGGGTATTAGTTGTCTATCAGTTATCTGGCTCTTTCTAATTTTTGCGGAGCATTTGACAAATGAGTCCTCACGTCATCCAATATTAAAGAGCCATTAATACCGCCCCCACTGCTTTAATCTCAAACAAGCAAGTCTTTGCCTGTTCCCTCTCAACAACATCTGTAGTGGATGCACCTTGAAGGTCAAGTCCCGATCTCTAATTAATTGGCCTGAGTGTTTCCTGTAGTCTTACCAGGACAGAGATCTTACTCAGTGCAACATTAATATTCACAAACTTGTTTATCTGCCATTGTAGTGCTGTTCTTTTCCTCCTCTCTGTGTTATTGTCATCAGATTCAAAGAGATCTTAAGCACTGTAGCTCTGTAGAATAGTTGTGATTATCTCATTGTTACGGTGTGGGTGTCTACATTTAGGAGTCCAGGTGCATTCTCAGGGTGCCACTTGAGAAGCAGCTTTCACTTCAGTCACGCCGGCACTGATGACTGCACCGTGGGAGATAGGGTAAAGCTTCCTCAGATCAGGTTATTCAAGGAAATCTTTCTTTGAAATGCCAAATGTTGTTGATACCAAGCACAAAGAGCACAGGGAGAGTTGGCTGGCTTCTTGACTTTTGATTGAGGTTTGCATTTGATGATAAATCACTCAAGCTTTTTAAATCATCTTGCATCTTGGATAATGGTGGCGTTTTAGCAAAACCCCACATCAACATCACAGTTCCCACAGTTCTTAGAGGCGCTTTAAGAGATTCACACCCCAGTGCCCTTGCGCATTTGTCGTATTTTACCAAACAGGGCCAATTGTGTGCATTTACAATGCGATAAACCTCATTATGTCGGCCCACTAACCAGTTGCGCATTATCTGAAATGGTTTATGGGGCTTATACAGGCCAATTTACCACAGCACTTGGTTCCATTGTTGGTCCATGAATGTGATGCTTGTCTTAGCCTGACTGAGCTAATGTTACTCCTGCTCAGAATGAGGATGCACTCTTGCTTCAGAGTCTTTGTATTGAGGTGATTAAACCCCAGGGATTTCGCGTCCACGGTGGGACATTATTGCTGTCACTGGTGCATAGCAAGTTGAATGCCTCCTTTTGCATGTTAATCATGCAAGTCTTACACTTTGGATCCAAGGAGAAAATAATTGTGTGAGGGGGTTGGAAAATCAAAAGCAGTTCTAATGTGAAAAATGTGCAAAATCAATATTTCTTATACACTGCATATTGATTTTATAATCACTGAGTAATCATAAGTTGAAACCAAATATGAATAAGGCTTCAGGATAGACACAGCTCAGAGGTTAGAGCAGCTGCATCTACACTTCAGTTCTCATGTGAACATTGAGTGGTGACTAATTTATTCTGCTACTGGATTTGTGGCAATTGTATTAAGAGTGGGTTGAAACAGAAATGTATCCTTTGAGGTTCAGCCAGATAAAACCTGTAAAATTTAGGCTCTTTAATCACCTTGTGATCATGACACCCAACACAAACTGTGGAGCTGATGTTTTTCTGCTGATTTAGAACTAGATTTGATAATGTGGACTCCTATTTCACATCTGCTCTGACAACTGAGCCCATATTCTTGTTTATCTCTGAGCTCTGTTCCTACTGCTCCCTCTATCCCTCCAAACAAAATTCCATTATTGTGACAACTCTCTGAGGTGTTTGTAGATGCAGTGACAGGCAAGTCATACTCACTCACCGCATTTCACTTGAAACCTAATCTCCAGCATGGCCTTGCTCACCCACTGATAAGCAGATAGTGGTGGGAAAGGCTGCTGATACACTCCCTGTCACCAGCACCACTCGGAATATGTCTCCTCTCATTAGTATTGACTCTGTGCCTTGGTTTTATAGTAGCTCACTGGTGACCTGTGAAAAATATAGTTAAGGCAGGTCCATGATGCTCAGTAGTGCTTGATTGCATCAGGAACACGTCTGTCATCCCCAGACTAGCTAATGCTAGCTCTAAGTGGTGTTTCTCTGCTTAAAGCCATGTGTTCAGGCAGAAGGACTCAGAGGCTATTTAATATTTGTGGTTATTGATCGCGGCCCCTGTAATATAATTTCACCATCCTTTTTCCTCTTAGCAAATATTGGGGTTAAAGGGAGACTGCCACCCATCGTAAATCCTCTTCCTTTTCCCATCTGTTTCCTCTTCATAGTGCTCCCCCTTTCTCCTCTTCTCTTTTTCTCTTTCTCACTCGATCTCTTTCTACCGTTGCCCATTGGGCAAGGGCCCGCAGCAGTAAAGTCCTCTGGCTGATGGAATTTTATGGTTGGCATCTTGGCAGACTCCTTCATTCCACTTTTTCCTTGTCAGTCTTCAGGCAGCCTCGAAAACTGTCAGTATGGAAAAAAAAAATCGTAAAATTCTTTTGCTGTCAACAGGCAAATTTAGATAACTAATTTTCAGATCAAATTATAAATCTTTAAACTTGGCTGGCTGAGCGGCTGGCTGCCTGACGGCCTGGCAGAGTGCAGCCTACTGGGGAGAAGTTTGCCTACTCATCATCAGTCTCTTGGAAGAGGCGTCTCAGTCTGTAGTGGCTGGCAGAGGCAGTGGAACCAGACAGGGTTACGGTCAGCTAAACCAAATGGAATAAGATGAAACGCTGAGTGATTCTGGGGCAAGTAATATGTTCATGTTCTATTACACTCTGGTATGATTGTCAGGGAGATACCAGGGGCTTGTGCTGCTCATCTGGATTTTTTTATTTGAAGAGATGCAGTACTTGGTTCAAGGGACACTTGTGGAAAATATACTTCTACTTTTGCACATATGCAACCAAATCCCAAACCTGCAAGATAGTGGATCGTGCTAGACTTGAGTTGGAATTTGAAAAAATAATTTATGAGTGCACTATTCTGGGTAGCAGATATAATTTAAGATAGACTTGTATTCATATTTATGAATTTGGGAGAGTTTTTCTGTCTGTTTGGTTGTCTGAGAACAGCATAACTTAAAAAGTAATGAACAGATCTGTATGAAATTTTCAGGAAATGTTCAAAATGCAGTAAGGAAGAAGTGATTAAATTTTGGAGGTGATCAGTATCTGGATCCAGGATTTTTTTAAGGATTCTTTATCATTGTTAGATAGGGTCATTTCTATCATATGTGTATATAACTCCATGATAAATGGTCAGATTGATTTGCAAAAAAATACAAGACAAGGTCACAATAATTTCTGACAGATGTAAAAGTATGACCCAGATCCTGCCAATATTCTGGAAACTAAGATCCTGAATATGAAATATGTACTGGGTCATCATAATTTTCAACACTGTCAGGTAACAAATTATTACGCAAACCTGCAACTAACAGCAAATTGTAGCAGACAGTCTGCTGAAAGGGAGTATAACATTAAAGTAGGACTTAAGTGTTGCGTGACAATTACAATATCCTTAGTGGAGGTCTGCGCTCTTTGTGTGCTTGTCTATCTTAGCATTTTCTAGGTTGTTGCCCATGGCTGCATTTGTATTAAGATGTTAATCTTTGTGCCAAAAATGAATAAACAAACAAATAAATAATCCAATAAAGATGTGTGTTTAAACTTGTGTTGATGGTTAAACAAAATCTTCTACTAGCAAATATAACTCAGGCTAAAAAAACAGGGTTATACTTTGTTGATACTTAAAGAGACATTTTTTTCGTATTATCCACAGCCTCCAAAAAGTTAAATCTTTCATTCCATTGTGTCTTTATAATATTTATGATAAGCTGTCATGTATTTTAATATAGACTGAATCTGAATTGGAAAAATTGCCTCCTTGTGAAAACTGGAGATGAGCTTTCCAGTCACTTAACCCGAAGGTCCCTGACCTACCCATCACACCCAGATCACCCTCATTGCCCTCAGACTCCCTCTTCGCAGTCTGGTTTCCTTATCTGACATACATTTTGTAATATTAGAAATCATCCAAGCATGTTTTCCCCCTCCCGATGCTGTGTGCTGTAGAAACTACCATGGGAGGCTCTTGAAATGAACTTCTCTCTGAGCGGTGGTGGGTTTATCCATGAGAGAACACACAACGCACATGTGCACACAATCCTGTGAACACACACGTACAGATGGAATTTCCGCCTGCCTCCGCTTTGAAGCAGCCATGCCAGGGCTGCCTGTGTGTTACTAAATCCCATTCTCAAAGAGCGTTTTACCCCCCACGTCTGAGAGGCCTTTGGCATTGGCAGAGAATGCACACACAAAGGCACAT
This sequence comes from Halichoeres trimaculatus, assembly GCF_033239565.1. NCBI lineage: Eukaryota > Metazoa > Chordata > Actinopteri > Labriformes > Labridae > Halichoeres > Halichoeres trimaculatus. The sequence goes on along the minus strand of NW_027437185.1, from coordinate 30,069,060 downwards.
ACGCAAACACAATCTACATGCCTGATGCAATGTTCAGTCACTTGTACAAACAAACACACACGGATACACGAAACAGTAATGCAGTGTGTCTGCACTTATTAGTGCAACCGTACACTGACACTTAAACAGTTACCCTTCATTGGTTGTTTGCCCTACAACAATAGAAGGGATGGCTTTACTTTTGGATTGTGCGCCTCTGAACTATTGTTGGAGGATTGCCTCATTTTTTGCTCTTCCAAGAACTGTGTATGACAGCAGGAGCTCTCACACTGAAGGCCCAACTAAACCCAAAGGTTCTGAGGCAGAGGAGGCGAGGATCAGAGAGACAGGGGTATGGGTGAAGGAATGGAGGGATGAAGGGAGGCAGGGGTCCCATGAGGCACCTGGAGCTGTGGTGTTACTAAAAAATATGGTGAGTGTGCATCTGAAATCTTGCCGGCTAGCCTTTGGCACAGTCTGCTGTGTTTGTTATGTACAGGCTCTGTGTGAAAAATCTTCTTCACACACTGAAAGAAGCATAATCTTTTGGACCAGTGCTTGTCGACATAGCTTTCTGAACCCTGTAATCTCAGTCCACGAGAATGGCTGCAAATGAAGTTCCAGATTTCTAAGGCGATCTGAAGTTTTCACATGTGTGAAGGAATAATACACAAATTGCACAAGTTTTGGCACAAATAGAATAATTTTCTTTTCTCAATGTGTGAAGCATATTTTGCTCCAGAAGTTCTACCATGTCTTCCAAGTGAAGGCAGAAATCCCATGGTACAGAACCTTTAGGCTTTGATATTTTCAATAGCTGCCCCCTGCCTGTATCCTGCTAACCCCTTGTTGGTAGAGTGGAATTTGAATAAACTAAGGAAAAGTAGTCCGTCCCAGTGGTCTGTTATAGTTTACCATGGATGCACACTGGGCCGCATCTTCCACCATAGCATTCCTTTGTGACTCGCCTGGACCAACAGAAGGGAATGCAGAGATAGAGCCTAGACGTAGAGGAAGAGATGTCATTACCAAGCTGTACTCCAGGGTTTAGCAGTTCACTGCAGAGGTTAACTGGTCTGGCTGCTCGGCGCCAGTTGGCATGGCTACCATTTCCCAGGATATTTTCTGGCCCCTTCCTCGTATCCTCAGTAGTCTTCATGCAATTGTCATTCAAAAGGTGGCCATAGATGCACCCCACTGTGCTGAATTGAGTAGTGAAGAAGCTCCATGTGCATTCATGTGTAGATGGTTTTTCTCATGAGACTGTGATATCCTTATTTCCTTTTAAACATGAGAGATCACTTCACACATTAGAATGGTTGTAAAAAAGCAAGGGACTCTTTTAGGGGGAAAGGGTCTAGAAATAATATTACTTTCTTACAGCAATAATAATAAAAGTCCCCATCTTTCTTTTATGACTCTCCAATAAGTGAGTTGTTTCTGCATCTCAGTACTGAATGGAGAATAAGGAGGGGAGGCAGCACACAAAGCAAGCAGGCAGGGGCTCTGGTCTTTGATGAATGTCTCTATCTCCAGGCATTAGGTGTTCTATTTTTCATAGCAGGCCCTTTGGCCATGCTGGAGAGAGTTTGGGCCTCACATGCGCATTGGTGCAAGGCACCACAATGCTCAGAGATGGTGACTAATCCAGGCCTACTATCTGGGGGGCGAGAGTGGCCGCTACCAGCACTGCCGAAAGGTCACACCTGTCAGAGGTTGGGAGGGAAGAAAATATCCAGACAAAGAAGCTGGTTCTGCAGTGGTTTGTGCTGGAAATGATGGATCTTATTTAAGAAGTTACTTAGATGTAGCTCGTAGATGCTCGAGGATGATGCAGCTAAAATACAAATACAATATGATACAAAACTATAGGGTATGGTTGAGCACAATACAATATCATATCACACTACAGGTTTTATTATATTGTTAATCTGTTTAAAGGAAGTTGAATTATTGATATATCAATATGAACATTTCTACATTTATAGACCCACAGAGCTACGTGTTACCCTGCTAGACGGCTCTGCTGCTGGTCAGAAAAAGTGATTTCTTTTTTATCTCTGAGGTTTTCTAGGTTGAATACATTTTAAATAAATAGAATATAATAACGACACATGGATGGATTCAAAAGAACATGCTTTATTTGGAGACGAGGAAGAAAATTAAATCACATATCCACTCTCTTTTTGAATGACCCTGAATGGCTACATCCTCAATTCATATTTTGCCCAAGATGTCGTATTAAATTAATTCACCCAAGGTCACATATTGTGTTCCCTTCATTCCCTAATTTTTGTGTGTTGAATTGGAAAACCATTTTATTGGTTATGTTAATATTGATAAAGTTCAGGGATATTATATTTGCGATATCTCTTTAATTAATCTTTTGCTAATGGACTTTACCATAGTCCACTTAATAATCTTTTTTTACTGGGTGCAGTTTAAATTGCCCCCTGAGCTCTGGCACCTTAACGGAGCTGTAATTAGGTTAGTTTTTACTCACTTTGATAACCCTGCATACTGTTTGCATACTATTTCTGTATTATAATACATGTCCCTGGCTGCATGTGTCTATTGTCATCCTTCTCAGAGATTGTGCATTCATCTTTCTGGGTTTGTATAACTCATTCAAAGCAGTGGAGGCCAGTTTCTACTTCACTGTTGACACCGGACCAGTGTTCCTGGTGCAGGGACGGCACCGCTGCAGCCCAGTATCAGCCAGGCAGCATGCCTCGGCTGGGGCATCGGCCTCAATTCAACAGGCAAATTAATCTTGCTTTGTTGGAGTAGTCAAGCCCAACCTGGGAGGGAGTTCGTTTAGCTGTTGCTCTGCTGATGCAAGTGCTTTCTCTCAAGTTTGGAGCCTTCATTTATGGGCTGTTAAAGATCTCTCCATCTGTTATTAAGCAGGGCCCGGACACAGACGCTTTGATGAATAGCTATTTCTACTGCTATTGAGTGGACGGCAGCCTCTTGATGGAGACAAAGTAATAGTGTGGATATTAGAAGAAACAGTTTTTGTTTCCTGAGACCTCGATGTGAATGCATCCAATAATGTTTGATTAGACAGATAACCCCTGCTGGATTGAGACAAAAGCACAAACGGCTGAAACCACAGTGGTACTGCAATGCTCTGACTTTCTCTGAATCTGTTTCGCAATTTCGCTCTCTGTGAACAAACACCTAAAAAAAGACACAACTATGCAGATACACTCACTTTTTGATCCTCCTTCACACATACGAGATATGTCTCTCTTTCAGTACACATCACCTCTCCCACCCTTATCTGTTAGCTGTGCTGTCTGTGTGATGAGAAGATAATCTCCCAGTATGGCTTTTTCATGGGAAGATATTTCATAGATCATGTTTTTCTTCAGATGGGGTTGCACCAGACAATTTGAAATCCTATTTATCCAGCTAACAGGGAAGAGGAGAGGAAATATATCTGTGGTTATTAGAGATGAGACAACCCCAATACAGGCATGAGAAGGAGATCAAAGCTGACCGCCCTGGAAATAATAACTAAATCCAATGTACCCAACCCCACTGCTTTGAGGTTCAAGAAATGCAGAGCTTTTTCTTCGCGATTTTGTGCGTGTGCATGTGTTTATGTGTGGGAGAGTTATGTGCACACCAGTGTGTGTAAATCTGGTCTGAGCTCAGTCTACTCCCATTTACAATTCTGTCCAAGCTGAGGGTCTGTACAGCAAACACAAACATGAACACGGATACAAACACACTCACATACCAGCCATTCGGCTTCTGGCAGAGCCCATCACTATTCTCCCAGGCCTGCCATTGTCGTAAATCATGCTTGTCCCCTCCATCAGAATCTGCCCACAGAACCTGTGTAGGGATTGGACATCATTAATGTCCCTGCCAAAGCATGTTTACCTGAGCCCAGATTTCGTCCTGCAGATTTTTTCCGCCTTTGTTATTTATTGCACATTGTTAGCAGTTTGTTTCTGGGGTTGGAGAGGATTACCAAGGAATGATGGGTGGTGTGTTTTGTGTGTTGTACTGATAAGGGTGCACACCATTTCAAGAGCAGAGGTCAAGTAGGGAGGGTAACAAATTGTGCCGTTTCACCTATGAGCACAGGCTTCTCTCTGTCTGGCTACATAGACTTTACTTTAAGCTGTGAGGTAGTGTGTTGAAAATTGCATGCTCGTGTGAAGTGAATCTGGATAGAATCATTAGCTTTTCTGTGTTACACGCTTGACAAACAGCCAGAAGGCTCTAATTCTACATTCATGAAGTCAAGAAGCTTTAGAGAGGCTCAGAGGGCTTTGGCTGCACATAGAGAATCAGGGTTATTGTGTCTAACCTTTTCTAGGTCTTCTTCTTTTCCAAGTTGTACCGGTGAAGCCAGTTGCTCCCCCTGTGACACCAACACAACAACAATCCTGTGACCTTTGGGTTAACACAGCAGCACTCTTCCAGAACAGGGCGTGGGGGTCAAGGTCAGGTGTGAGCCACCTTTCAGTTCCACAAGCAGCCCAACAACAAGAAGTACAACAGGATGGGAAAGCTACTCTGAATTCAGTTATGGAGTAGAACGGACTACAGCAGCATTTTATCCAGCAGGAGCAAACAAACTCAAGTTAAATCACAAAATATATTCTTATTTCACTGCTTGGCAGCCATTTTTAATTTTGGTAAAGTATTAGACATAAACTAGTACAAAGGATAAAAACTACTTGAGCTTAAAATTCTGTCTCTTCCATAGCACTTAGGTCCAGTCTTCAGGTTTAGTTATACATCCTTGATGTGTCTATACCAGGCAACCAAGGCCTCATGTGCCAGCTATGGCCCGTGAGGCTAGTTATCACAAAATAATCAATCAGTAGTTATTCACAAGAAATTAAACACACTTTAAATGTCCTTACATAAAAATTTAACAAATAACATTAAATAATGAATTCAATTAATGATGTTACAGGTGCGCGAATGTGTCCTTCAACTGCGTCATCACAAATCTCTTGGGAGGTCAGTCTGCTAGCTTGCAATCACATCCATCCAGCAGTGTTATCATGGCAAACAAACCAAGTTCCAGTCGTTCTTTCCAACATAGTTGGACAAGGGAGTATGGATCTCTTGCCAGAGATTTGCAGAGATCGAGCGATATGCACCCTTTGCTGTGAAAGTGTGTTAGCAAAGTATGCGAAGAGAAACACATTTAAAACTGTCTGTACTGCCAAAAACCAGGCAACAGAAGGAAGTTATACTATTTTTCACTGAGTAGCTAAGCTTGTAAAACCATTCAAGGAGACCTTCCTATCAACTGTTGATGATTTTATGAAAGAAGTATTGACACTTTGGGCGTGAGTGTATTTTAAAATGTCTGAGTCATGGCAAAGGTTGCCTACCTCTGGTCTGTACAAACATCAACCCACTTCTTTCTTTGGTTGAGCATCCTCCTTTTGCCTCGCATTGCCCCTGCACACTGTCTGTCTTTCTGGCAACTTTTTCAGTCAATAGAAAGTAATTGAAGTGTTATTTATTCTAGGTTTCAGGATTGTTATTCAGCTGAATCACCTGGGAGAAGGAGCAGAGAAGAAGAATATCAGACTAACCTAGACCTTTAGCCTCCATAGTGTATTCACTATATGTATGATTTATCAAGGTTAGTCCCTTATGGAAAGGGGAGACGGGGAAGGATAAAGAAGCAGGAAGAAGAATAGGACCTTGTGTTGGTAGTCTACTTCATTTATTCATTGTTTTAGGATTGTACCACTATTTAAAAACCTCTTTGTGACTTTGAGGCAGTTGTTGCAGCTCAAAGATTCATGCTACTAAAGCTGGAAACAAGAGTGCAGGGCATAGAGTTCATTGGGTTTTTGCACTGCAATCAATGCAGCTGAAACCACAGTGAGAACCTAAATTAGATCCTCAGTGACTTTACCTGCTTAACAGCTTACCTTGGCTGTGATACTGGAGTACACGAGGGGGAAACAAGTGTCAAGAGGCACTGACAGATTTTTCTCTGTCTTTATCTGTCACTTTCTTCTAACTGTTAAAATTCGACTGTGAGCTATTTTCACCTCGTCTGCACATGAAAACCTCATGTCTTTGAGCTTTTCTGGAACTTTTGGGGACAATATCTCGGCACCTGCTGACCTTGAATTGATTGGTGAGTGGTTGAAGTGAAGAACATTACCTTAAAAGCAGTGCTGGTGAGTCATTGCGAAGGCTTATTTTTAGTTTGAGTTATTGGAGGACAAAAAAGTCTATAAGTCTCTGTAATGATCTTATTGTCAGAACTTTGTTCTGCTATAACCTGTCCATCAGCTCACTCTGTCTACTGTCAATATTTTTTTCCTTCAGACGTTAAAAGACGTCTCTTTATGTTACGTCTTTGCGGTACATGCTCGCCGTTTTTTCCATTACACATCTGCAAATAGATACATAACTCGAGACTTCTCCGTGCAGCTAGTGCACACTCAATTTTACTCACTCTACTTTTCTCACTCTCTTCTACCTGACTTTCAGCAAGCAGGCTGACATCTGCTCCTATCTTTATAGAGGTGTCATTGAAATTCAGAGCAGACATGAGTCCTGCGAAGCACAGGGAGAAGTGCTTAGAGGAATATTCTGCACCACACACAAACATAACCCCAAAACACTACATGTGCAAACACAGGCACACAAGCGTGCACATACAAATATGTGTGCTATAACAGTATCGATACATAAGCACACATTCACTTTAATTTTTTAGCCTTTTCAGGTATCAATAATTTGTTGCACTTCAGCCCCTAAGCTCAAAAAATGTACCTTATTATGAAGAAAGTGTTATGAGCATTGCAAGAACGATTCAGAAACACTTTCAACACCCACAGAGTGTGTAGCTGTGTATATGCACACTTTCTGTGTGTATGCGAGTGCTTACTTGCACGGCTCGGTGTTATTTCCAAGTTGCTACAGCTCTCGAAGAATCAATAGGGCATGGCTCAAGCTCTGACCTACAAACATTAAGGTTCCAGGGCCTAAATTCTCCTTTATTTAAGCAGCAGATCACGAAGGAGCTCAAAACTTGGGCACATTTGTCTCGACACAGGAGACGCTGTATCTTTAACTTGTTATTTCCCTCACCATGATCACGTATGTCACAGCCCTCTCTCAAACTTCAGGTGATATAAAAAATTGAGATAATGCTAACCTGATTCAACACTTAACTCTAACAGAAAAAAAAATGTGCCTACATCAGATTTCCAAGCTTGTTTACACAGCCACCCCAGTGATAGAATTTAACAACTCTTATCTCTGTTTTACACTTTAAAAATGTGCACTCTTTCAGGCGTACACCACTCAGAGGTTTACAATCCATCAAAATTGAGACATGTCAAACGTTGCCCTTCACAGATGCTTCATCCAGTGAAAAAAAAACATCAAAACTAAAGTTCAATTTCTTGCAAGATGACACTGAAAAACCCACATAATACAAATTCAGCCTCCAAGTAAACCATTTAAATAACTCCTTTGAATAGAGAAGACTGGATGATGGATTTTGATTCATTGATATTATTTTCTTTTTGACACACTGGCATTTAAAAATCCATCATGGTCTCCTCAGTTGAAAAGGTGGACAAAGGTCCAGCTACTTGCCTCCATTCATGAAGACTTTGAGTGAGTGGCTTTTGGAGTTTTACTTTCACTTAGCCAAGAAGCAGACTCTGCTTTTGATTTTATCCTCTCTTCACTGACAGTGACTGCTGTACCCCTGGGGTCAAGCGATGATAAGGAATCCAGCTCATCCTTTCTGAATTTCTCTATCCTTGTAGACACCTTTCAGCTACCATTTGAAACACTGATGATGGTATTCTGCAGGTCGACTTTCAGCGGGATTAAAGCCAAGGGACTTTGCTGACGGTGCCTGTTGGCCTGCCCTCCCCTTGTCCACATCTGGGGCACAGCCAGGACGCACATGCTCAGTGTGTGTGTGTAAATGTGTGTGTTATTTTCTCGAGCTTGAACTGTCTGGCTGGCTGGGTCAGGCTAGAGTTAAAAGTGTGAAAGAGAAAGGATGAGGTGTGGGACATTTCAGTGAGGTGAAAACAGTAACCCTTTAACTGCAAGGGGAGTAAGAGTCAAGGTTGAAATATCATAAACATGTTAACATTGAACTGACTTCTGCTGTGACATTGGAAGTATTTAATTGGTTTAGGGTTAGAGGAAGTAGGCAACAGGGAATATTTCTCTCTTTTTTTTCTTCTATAGCTTCTTTCGTATCACAGGTTCAAGGTGAGATATTCACACCTCATATCTCGCCTTTGGTTTAAATGTCATAGAGGTGTTAAGGTTGGGCAAAGTCATTCTGCTGCTAAACCTAAAGGAGATGGTAACAAAAGTAGCATAGGTGAGGCAGAATCAGTGTAAACAGGAAGTGGTGGTTGGAGAGAAGAGGTTGTATAACGTTAAATGATACTATCATTGTCAGTGGGTGTAACTAGGGGTGGTGTGTGTCTGTTCTCCTTTGGGGCTCTTGTGGGCCTTCAGGTGGGCATAATGGGCAATTCTGGACCTGTGTTCTGTAAACAGGGCTATCTGTTGATGTAGAATACCTGTGCCAATTCATAGCAAAGATGGGCCATGGTCAATACTCAAGATTTCTCCCTACAACAGCCTCCATATGCCTCCTATGCCTTTTGGACTGTCATCATCCCTCATTGATCTTTCTGTTGGGATCTTGCTGGGACCTTTGTAAATCAGTGGTTGTCACTGCAGATTAGGGATAAGTCAGAATCTTGTAATATTTGAATAGTCCTTACTTTGAAAAGAATTGACATTACGTTTGTTGCAGCTGGCATGTGGTGACTGAAGCCTTTCTGAAAGCTTCCAATGAAAACTGAAAGAAGCAGAAAGCATTAATGGCAGATACTACTAAAACTGGAGTGGGTCTGTGAGATTTGGAAAACCACACGGACTGTTGGTTGTCAAAAGAGGATAGCATAGCATATTTAATTTCAAAAAACAAAACAAAACAAAAATGAAGTCAGCTTAAGTTCATGCAGGACACAGAAGTCATACGCCCAGCTGTGATCAGCTGACAGGCTCATGTTCAGTCACCAACCCTTTTCAACCAATCACAACGTGTCTGACGACAAGGCGGTGTATTTAAATCACTTCACTCACTTAAATTGTCTTCACTCTCCCTTATCCCTGCTACCTCTTTGCTACCCCGCCGCTGTTGTCTTAATAATTCCTCCTCCTCCTCCAGCCTCCTCCTATAAGGGCTCTATGTATGTACCCTATTGATCTGTATACCTCCTCTTAATGTGTATGAAGGTATAGGAGTTTTGCTTTGTACTTAGCAGGCTGCTTGTCTAACCAAGGGAGTACTCTGAAAAGCAGAGCTTTAACGCCAATTCTAGCTGTATCCATTTGGCAACAAATGGTTCAATGTATGATAAGAGTGTTCCTGACTGAACTAAGGTCAAGTGCAAACTTTGCTAGGCCAAACTAGTAGACATACACCAATCGATCGGTCGGCCGATTGATCAGTGTCGATTTGCTTAATTTTGGGGAATCGGTGATTGGCCCATCCTTACATTTTGAACTGATCTTATATACCTCCAGGAAAGGTCTGACAGCCAGCCATCATCGCTTTTTGCCCTGAGAAAAATCAGGACACTTTATTGATTGTGTAAGTTAAAATGTAAACATTGGAACATTTAAGGTATACGCTGTCCGTTTTGAAAAAAAAAAAAAAAAAAATCAGTATCGGTATCGACCCAAATTAGTTTCGGCAGGTCAGACTTTTTAAAGATTGGTGATTGGCCGGAAAATTGTGATCGGTGCACCCCTACAAACTAGCATAACACAAGTCTACAAGAGCTACACACGGAGCAGAGCACTCAGCAGAAGGAGCAGTAACAGTAGTTCCTAATGATTATTGAAAGGTTCAAAGGGTTAAAATACCCATCCTTACTTCAGAGCTTCTCAAAGGTTCTACAACTCCAAGGAGAAAGTATGATGATAAAACATTTGATAATGAGGAGGAAGATGATTGCTTGAGGTGTCCATTGTTTGTGCCATCCAACTGTTGAGCAGGTTTGCTTGAGTCTGTAAAATCGAAACATTAGATGAAGTATGATGAGCAGGTCATCTACTGTTATTATACAGAAGCACTTAATGCTGATGCTTGTGGCAACAAATACACCAACCCTGCCGTTGAAACTGATTTAAAAGCACAATTATGCTTCATTATTGCACTGTAAGAGAGGAATATGACAAATAAGTTGCATTACAACAGAGTCAGAGATGAATGTTGAATGTTGAAAGAATGTAATAAAAATACTTTTGTGCAAAAGGTTCACACTGCAGGAATCACATTTATTTCTTGTTTTTTCTACCGAGGGGCTGAGAGAATGCATTTTACATCTTTTATTGTTGTCATGTTAAGACTCTTTCTGTAAACACAGAGGCATCCTTTATTCATTGTTGCATGAATTATTCTAGACAAAAACAGGGAGGCGGGGCTGTTCCTTTCTGTTTTGTTTAAAAGTTTAAAGCCCATTTATGAGAACATGGCCTTTCTTTAATAAAAAAAAAGATCCTTTATAAATTCTGGTTCTGAATTAATAAATCTCATCTATTCAAACCCATGGTTGAGCTGCCCCATATCTTTTTACATGCACCCTTTAATATATTTTGTTTACACACACATGCACACACAGCACAGATGAAAACAGAGGCAGTGTACTCTTTCTGTAATTGATTTACTTTTACAAACTATTGTGGGCACTTTTGTGTTAAAATATAAAGGGAAGGAATGCACAAATATAATCCTCAGGTTTTGTGGTTGCTGTTGTCATTGGGTTTGCTTCCCCCAGACTGTGGGGATCAACATATAGACACAAACACCCACATACACACACTCCTACTTACACATACAATAAACACCATGACGCCTTGGCCAGTGCCCAGTGTTTCTTACAAAGTGAACCCTGCAGAGTTATTTTCATGCTGCTTCCAGCCTAATGCCTCATTGTTTCTGTTTTGTGTTTTCTTCTCAGTCCGCCTCGCTGTTGCGGGAGCTTGTTTAGACTGGACAGACGATATAATGCCACCAGCCTGATTGTTGAGGAAATGTTTTAGGCCTAATTGTGTCTCTGTTATCAGCAAGTTGTTGTTGCACGCCGTCTGTGATTTCTTTCTGACCAAAACTTGTAGAAGATGGGAGAAAATAAATACAACAGAAAAAGAAGAAAGACGAGCCCTGAGTGTGCGCGGCTACACACACTTTCTGTGGCTGTCACCAAGAGTTCAAAAACACCTTAGAGTGAGAGACAGCGACAGACAGATAGGAAGGAGGAAGGAAAAAACAGAATGAGGAAGTGAAAAGGGTGAAATGCTTGGCCACATGGTCTGGTGGGAAATCCCCCACTGAGCTGGGAGCCCTGCGCCCTGGTGGCGAGATGAAATGTCTTATCAGCCGGCGGCAGGACTCTGTCCTTTAAGTAGGGCAGGGGAAAACTCATTGTCCAGCCAGGCAGCATCTCAACTGATCCGTGTTCCCTTTGACCTTTACCACTGCTGCCACCAACACATGCCAAACTTTAGATTGTGTTAAATGCAACATTCCTCATTTATATAGCACCTTTCAGTTTGTCATTGTTGCGTGCAATCCCTATTTCCTTGCTGAGTTTTGTTGACAGGGTTACTTATAGGTCATGTGTGTATAATATGGGAAATGGTGAGACGTGTGACATTTGCAGCTACCTGTCTGCAGACTCTCTTTTACCCATTCTTGTGGCATCTCCCCCCTTTGACTAATGTAGCAGCCTCTAATGAGCAGGAAATTAAGCTGTAACGTGGCTATCATACAGCATGATGTGCACTAATTGCACAGATTGTATCTGTTTTATTTTTACAGAGAGCAGTAGGGTGCTCCAGTAATTTTCATTAATTACCCACAAAGAAGGAGTAATTAGATTTTTCATTATTCCATAACTTTTTGTCTGCAGACTTTTTTTTGAGTGTATGTAGGCAACTGGGGTTTGTGTCTGTGTGTTTTTTTTTCTCTACCTCCCAGGAACATATTGTATCGAGACATTATTTGAAATGTTGTATTTTTACTTTGGTATTCCCTCTAGTTCTGCCCTGCAAGGCCGCTGTTCTGTCAACAATATCACAATCTCAACATCAGAATGTTTTCCTTCATATGACTCGTCCTCCACACAAAGTTATTTCTGTTAGTCCAACTGACAGGGCGATGGGCACATGTTCACTCTGTCATGTTGAGTTTCAGGGCAAGAAGAGGGAGTTATTGTGAACTCTGAGAGACCTTTTACAGTGCTTGTTCTCAACAGAACTGTTGCGTCTCTGATGTGCCTCCGATCCGCAGAAATACTCACAAAATGGTTGTGGCAAGGTCACTCTGCTGCTGATCCAGCATTGGTGATGTATGGTCATGTACAATTGCATACGTTTTGTGGTGGAACATCAATTGCCACTGCACAAGTGAATTGCTTTATTCAACAAGAATAGATTTATTCCACAAGGTCTGTTTCGATACTGCATTTGTATAAAATTATTTAGAGACTTATACTTAACAAAACAGGTAGTTCGTCTGCTTCCACTTCAGGAAAGTACTCTGTCTGCTATCCTAAATTTCTGTCATAGCAGAAATTTAGGTGTAAGTGTCAGGATTTAGTTCAGAAGTCCAAAAGAGTAGATTTAGGGAGCAGAAACAAGCTTGGGCAAATGCAAGGATCTTCATCCTGCAGCTCTGGAGCCTCATGCGGCTCTGTGACTCCTTTGCTGCGGCTCCTTGTAACTTTAAAAAATATTGAAATAAAGAATTTTTATTATTCTTACTAAAAGTATTGATGAGAAACGACGTTGACATTAAATGAAGTAATCACCTACTACAACAGCCCACCAACATTCCATGCCCCTGTGGTTAACCTCAAGTTTTTTACCCCTTGTAAGATAACTAAATCTACAAAAAGACAAATCTAGAAAATAGAAAATACAGTTCTGTGTGGATGGATTAATTAACTGCCAACCCGCCGGACTCATAAAAATGCTTGAGGCATGTGGCAAGATGTAAAAAAAAAGAAAATGGCAAGTTAAGCAACATTATCATTTATGTTATCAAATGCAAGTATTTTTTTAAATTGAAAAAAAAAAAAAAAAAAAAAAAAAACTTGCAAAAATGTCACAGAAAGACATTTTTGCCAGTTTTTTTAAGTTTCTTTTTTTTTTTTGCCATTTTTGCCATTTTTTTATTTTTGGAATTTCAATTTCAATTTTTTTTTTAGTTTTTACACATTTTTAGCGTTTTTGAATCCTTTTCTAAATTATTTTGGCGAATTTTGAAATTTTGTGAAAATTTCAATAATATATTAAAAAATAAAAAACTAAAACATCACATGTACACTTTCATTTATTCCAAAAGACTTCTTGTTTAGATATCTATTCACAAGATTTTAACTATGTATTTAATTTTATACACCTTAAAGTCTTTAGATTTTGAGGCAAAACGGCTCCTGTGAAAGTAAAGGTTGCAGACCCCTGTGCCATTGCATTAAGAGAGGCAGGCTCCTTCAAATCACTTCTAAGTGTGTTCACACTTAAACCAGCTCAAAGGTAGAGTTTTGCAGTTCTGTTCTAGTTTTTTTTTCAGTCTTTTACAATAGGGCTCCAAAATTAGCTGATTGCAACATCTGTGCCCTTCAAATGCCATGCAGAGCTGTAACGAGCCACATCATTCAAGATGTGTCAGGGCTTTGGTTCTCAGTAAGGTTAGAGTACATCCAGACACAGAGCTTGGGATAACTTTCTCAGTAATCATCCAAAAAAATCATTCAAATTCATGCTGTGATGAATCGCAAAGACAAAAGTGCATTACTGTTGTTCTCATCCTCAGACATCTACTAATTACACCTCTTTATCACTGTGCAATGAGAGGTAGGAGACTCAGGGATATATTGTTTAGTTGATGGCTTATGTGCAACATTTGTCTGCAGGACTGAGAGTGAGTGAGGGAGAAAACATAGAGAGGGAGGTTGTTGGGCAGACTGAATAGAAGGAGCCGGTGACAATCAGCTTTCTCACTGCTTCCAGGCCAGACACGCTGCAGCCATGCGCTTTTCCAGTAAGCTGACAAAGAAGCTGAATAATGTATCTATCAGTCTGCCTGAGTGCGCCGAGCACCGGGCACTGAGTCTGCTGCCAGCTTGTTATAGGCTCATTACAGGTGAAGATGACATGTGGAGGTGCTGCCGCCTTGGCATTGTCTCCCTGCCCTGCCCTCGATAGAAAGGCACAGCACTCTGTCACTCCCCCTCTCGGCGCAGAGAGAAGGCAGACAGAGGTGATGGAGAGAGGGAAGGGAATGAGCCTCAATGCTCCCCTAACCCCCCAAAATGAAATTGACAGGCTCGCTGAAGTAATTGCTCCCAGCACTATTTTCTTTGGCAGGAAATACTGTTATCGACAAATAGGGGATTCAATAAGCGGCAGGAGATGAGGCTCGAGGCAGTGGTCAAAAGGCGGTGTCTGTCCTCTATGGCTGAGGTTACAGTTTCTCCTGATGTTCTATCTTTGTGCCCTGACTTTCTCTCCTTTTGTATCCAAAGCTTGCTTCTTCTATCTCCTGTATATTTCCTCCGCGTCTTTTTTACGTCTTCCTACCCTCCCGGTATCTCTCCCCGATCCCTCCAACTTTCTTTTCTCGAGGGTCTTTTCTTTTGTTGACCATTTTTTTGCAAGCCTAAAGGGGAAAACTCTATCACCTAGTACCCGTCAGGTATTTCCCCCCCTTTCTCCACCCATCCCCTAATCTTCAGATTGTTTCCCTGCTGCCAGTGTGGTGCTGTAATGTTGATATGATCCCAAAGGATTTCATTGATTTAGGACAGGGTCATGAAAAAGCAGTTTATGGTCAGTGTCTTTGGTTTCCAGAGGTCAGAGCATGCGGTGAAACCAGAGCTCTAGCTTTTCTGGACATAGTGGTGTGCCTGCTGGGAACTACTGAGAGGGAAGAAGATAAATGAAAAGTGGCTGATGTGTTTTCCTCTCACTGCTTTCTGTATTATAGAGGAAGTAATGTTCTGAAAATGTAGATGCAGAATGATCCATTCCTAAAAATGGAAACACATTGAACAGCTTGTTCTGGTAGAATTTGTAAGTGTTTTATTTATGCTGTCTTTATATTGTAGAAAAAGACGTTTACTATTTCCTTCTTGGAGCTGCAACACACAAGACTTGAGTATTGATTAAAACCAAGTTTCACAATTCAACGCTATATTCATTGAAAAAGTTTGTTTGAAACGACCAAAACTTGAAGTTATTCCTAAAAACAGTTGATGTTTTGGGGTTTATGATTAGTGTATCTGTTTTTTTACTTGTACATTTGTCAATACCCCACACCTGATACCCCATACTTGATTACTGATACCTGGTACCCAGTATCTGAATCAGTCACCTATAGCCAATATTTATTAAACTGCAAAAAAACTTAAGTCTTATCAAGTGTTTTTGTCTTATATTAAGTAAAAATTTTCTGATGCAACTTGATATGCACCTCATTCAACTTGTTGGTCAAGAAAAAAAAAATCTTGTTTCAAGTTGTTTAAAGACAAAAATAAGTTCTAAATTGCTTGTAACAAGTAAAAAAACAATCTGCCAATGGAAAAAGAAAAAATTGCTTGAAACTAGAATAATGTCTTAATACAGGTAACTTGTCTTTAGTCCCATTGGCAGATTTTATACTAGTTACAAGCAGTTCAGACCTCATTTTTGTCTTTAAATAACTTGTAATAAGACATTTTTCTGGACTGGTCAGTTGAATGTGACCCATATTAAGTCTAAAAACACATTTTTACTGAAAATAAGACAAAAACACTTGATAAGATTTCAGTTTTTGCAGTGCAGCTGATATACTATACCCCCTACCTGATAGCTGATTCTTGATACCTGATATCTGATTTCGTATACCTGATACTTTTGACCATACCCTACACCTCATCCCTGATTCCCCATACTGAAATATCTTATACGTCAGGACTGGATACACAATAACTGTTACCCATCAAGTTCCTACATGTGCTAATGTGTATTGTTTTGGAAATCATAGTGGAGCATTTGTCTACCCATGCTAGCAGGGTGCCCTTGAAATAAGAAAATCAGTACATTTTATTAGCCTCCAAACCCCTAAAGTTGAGCCCCTGCCAGATGGCAGGTGATATGTCTTCAGACTTGTATAGAACCCACCACTCTGGCTTCAATACATCTCATCTGCCATTATTTTTCAACCCTTTTTTCAGCTCAGTGCTGACAGATCCCCTCTCCACTGTGTACCCAGCTTGGTTGTTTTAGCATTTGCTATTCATCTATACCGATCCATTGCGGACAGCCCTGTGTTTTCAAAACCCTCAGCAGTCTCTTCAGCCTGAGTTTGACTGCTGTGATGAGTGCAACAATCAAGAATGATATTTTCAGGGGAGAAACAGCATATTACACTGCCCTCCCATCAATCTTCAGCCTCTGAATGCCTACTGTAATAAATGATTTCCTCCTGTCTTTTTGTGCAGAAAGAAAACTTTTGTTTATTATGTGTTTTTCCATCCTTACGTGCTTGGATTGTACCAATTTGAGACTGTTGAATTGATTCAGCACTGAGCAGTAATTATAAGCTCCTGTCCAGGTATTATTGGCCTTATTGGATAATGAAGACTCCAGATTCAGACACCTATATATGGGAGGATCTCCCCTGGGGATCAGTGAGCCCTTTCTTCTTCAGGTGTTTAAATAATGAGCATGGAAGGTACATCTAAGCTGCTTAATGATCCAGACACAGTTGGATAGTAGTTCATATCCAACCAGAGACTTTAATGAACTGTTCTTTACAACATGTGTTGACACTGAACTGACATTTAAAATCTAAAAAAAAAACACTAAATACGTCGCTCTCTTTACAATTTATGAAAAAAAGGGTTTGTTAGATATCATCACCGAGCTAAGTAGCAGGAAAGTACAGGTCTAGACATAATACAAAATATAATTGTATTTTATACGACAGAATTAATACAACAAACAACTAACAAGATGAGCAATGATTATTTTATATTTGTTGAGTCAATTTTCATAGACATTCTGAAGTTAGGCTAACAGACATATTTCAAACATTTCTCTCTGTTGCCTTTGAACGTGTGTTTTAAAACCAACCCCAAAACAGAAATGTCTAGTTATTTAATCATAATCCACATTATTTCAACCATCTTAGCCAACACAGTTCCTTTGTAAAATCCTTTCAGCATACCTTTGTAGCACACACCTCATGACAGAGCCTGTTTTATCGTAGCTCATGCGCTACGATGCTAATGCTAATTATTATTCTTTTGTACTTGTAAGAGTTAATAAAGTCAGTTTTGGCTTCACAGTTGATGGTTAGAAGTAATAAAAATGGTTTTGTTAGATCCAGGGACACAAAGTCACAGATCATTGAATACAAAGATTTTAAATCCAAGGAACCTCTTTCGAAAATGAGTCAAAACAAACAGTTTTTTAAGCTCTCAAAAATAAGCAGTGCCACTCAGAGATTAAGAGCAAAGGGATATTTTTCAGGTACTTGTGCAGTTGGTAAAATATTTGTCAATGCCAAAGCAAAAAAGAAAGTTCTACATCATTGTCTTACTTAAAACCTGCATGTTTTGAGTCCCACATTTCACCTTTAGTTTTTAAGTGTCTGGAGTATTTCTCTTTCTTATTATCTTTTCTCTGTCTGCTTGTGCTTTCCTCAAACAGTATAATCTGTTTCATTTCATGTTTGGAGTTCAGAGTCAATACCAAAAAGAGACGGTAAGAATTGTGTTAGGTAGACATCTGCTACAAAGACTCTTGTAGTAGCTAATAGTTGAAAAACATAGATAGTAATGAGACGGATTCTTCTTTCTCCCAAAGGCTTAATAACTACCTTCAGTCAGATAAAAGCTGAGACAGTCACTCCCACTCATTCACCCAACGGTACTTGAAAAAAAAAAGATGAATGGCCTGAGTGTTTGTGTAGATCAAGAAGAGAAAGAGGGATAAAAGCACCGAAAATTGATTTCTCACAAAATCAAACTGCAGTTCTGAGAACTAGACAATTATCTGAAAGCACACTCCCAGGTTTCAGATTTGCTTTGAGATTTTACTATTTTCTTTGCCAGTGTCAGTGCTGGTATCACAAAAGCAGGAGAGAAAAAAAATGTCTAAAGCCATGCCAGAAATGAACTAAAAGGAAAAAAAAAGTATTGTGTGGTCTCTGCAAAAGAAAGAGAATGGTGAAATTCAATCTTGCTTTGGGAACAATAGATCCTTGTTTACACGTCTTTTGGTGTTACTTGAGAGGTAGGCTTTGTGTGCTTACATTTCCACTCTGAATAATTAAAGTCATCTCAACACTGACTGTGGGAGGATGGTTTCTACCTGGGTTTGGCAGGAATAACCTCTGCCAGTCAAGAAACATGATGTAACATCAGCCTTTATCAAACAAATACTTTTTATCATAATGATATCCAGTCACACAAGGCGCTGTGTTTACACCTACAGCTCAGCATTATTGGCAGCTTGCTGTTGTCACACTGCCTCGGCTTTTTCCAACACACAAAAAGCAGGTTCTTTCATGTTAACTGTACATTGCAAAGGAGCAGCAGGCCTCTCTTTTCTCCAGATAAATGAGCTGGCTTATTACTTTCCAAACTGCCTATTAGCACAGCTCACTTTGTGGGGAACCAAACAGTCTGGGATGAACACAGTGACGATGACTTGGCCCAGCAGTCTGGTTCAGGCATATGCGATGGCGTGTCTGTGTGTTGTTTTTACATTTTGTTTTGTATCTCTAACTTGACCCCCACCTGAAATATATTTCATTTCCACAACAAACCTAAAAAGGACTCATTTAACACGGATTTGTTGTGAGATACCATAGCGGACTGTATCAATTTACAATCAAAGCCTCTTTATTTCTACAACATTGTGCATACTGTATGACTGTGTGGCAACAACGTCAAGCCAGCAATAGATCAATCTCTCCTCAGCCCTTGAATCAGGCTGCAGCTCAATGTAACGCACAACTTCACTGTGTGCTTGCAGAGCCAGTGTGTAAATGTGTGTTTCCCCCGCTGCGGTGTGAGTGTGTGTATCGATGCCAATAGGTAGTCTCATTGTGTAAGCATCAGTGTAGCAACACGTCCCAAGGGCCCTCTGTGGAGATTATACACAAGAATCCATTTACTTCAAGCAGGAGCAGCCGCAGATAGTGCACAGAGCCAGTGTTTGGCTCTCTGCGAGTACAGTCCATCATTAGAGTATTGGCAGATTGAGCGAAGCAGAAATTGGCCAACACATTTCTAGACCCTCACTCATCTTTTATGTAAAACACAGAAGATTTGGGCAGCTTTGTGAGAATCAAGTCTCAACAACAACAACATCTACTGAGAACACAGGCTACTTAACAAACTCACAATTTCCCTTCATAGTGTTTTATGAGTGTTTTGGCCTGTAGCTGTTCATTAAATTGAGTTTATTTAGGGCAATGCTTATCCTGCAAATTATACATGGGTGTTCTACAGGGGTATTCACAGCACCTCTCTTTGTAATTGATTACAACATTAATGTTGCAGAGTATGAAGATAATCTAATAATTGTCCTCTTGGTGTTTATTTACAGGGAGGACTGAGAAACAGCAAGCATGAGTGTACGCTTTCATCCCAGGAATATGTCCACGAGCTGCGGTCTGGCATCACAGAAGAGAAGCTGCTCAACTGCCTGGAGTCTCTCAGAGTTTCTCTCACAAGTAATCCTGTCAGGTGAGCAACTCCAGCTATTTGTGTGCTTTTAAAACTGTTCTTTTGTACAAGAAATAATTTTTTAAAAATCACGACTGTCACAAATACTAAAGCCAACAACAGGGGTGCCTCCAAAGAATGTCACAACTAACATTTCACCAAAATTAGTCTCATTTATCTTGAATTGTTAGTGTTTTTCACTGCAGTCTGATACTGGGCTGCAAGTTACTTTTAGTTTCATGTTTGATTATTCTGGATGAGTCTTTTTGGATTTGTTGCGCAGCAGCCCCACAGCAAGAGGGTCACCGGTTCGATTCCCAGCTTGGCCGGTGGGCCTTTCTGTGTGGAGTTTGCATGTCCTCCCCGTGCATGCGTGGGTCCTCTGGCTTCCTCCCACAGTCCAAAAATATGCTCAATAGGTTAATTGAACACTCTAAATTGTCCGTAGGTGTGAGTGTTAGAGTAAATGGTTGTCTGTCTAAGTGTCAGCCCTGTGATTGGCTGGAGACCAGTCCAGGGTTACCCCGCCTTTCGCCCAGAGACAGCTGGGATAGACTCCAGCCACCCACGACCCTGCACAGGATAAGCGGTTCAGAAAATGAATGAATGAAAAACAATTGTTTATTCAATCATCTAATTAAATTTTATCAGAACCAAAATATCTTGTATGGTCAATCTAACATTTGAAAACCAAAAAGGAAACAAAAAACAACTTTAATTTAATAATTAAACACTAGTAAATGTTTGTAAATTTGATGAATGGCTTAAAATAGTATTGTTTGTGTTAAATACAGATTTTAAAGCAAGACTGCATTCATGTCTGAAAATGCAGAAAAGGGAAAAATGTAATTCTTTCCTACAACTTTTGTTTAGCCTTACGCTAATTGTCTATTTCTGGTCACTTTTCAAAGGTTTGTCCCTTTTTACTTTGTCTGCATCTGGGTTTTTCCTTAATGTTAAACTCAGAGGCTGCCCAATTGTCTCTCTGCCTCAGGCCCCTATCTGCATTGATGCTGTTTTCATTATGGATGCTGTAATCCAAGGACAACACTTGGTGAATTAGTTGTTTTTAACTGATATTATAGAACTGAGCTGATGAAGAGGTGTTGCCGTTTCGTAATCGTCCCAGTGTATCATTGAGAACGCTGCCAAAAACTGCCTCTGAGGAAGATATTTGAAATGTTCAGTGCAGAGTATGTCTGTGGTTTTTCACTACTGCCAAGAAACATGTCTCAGAAATGAAATGTACTGTTTACTTACACTGATTTTCACATTTAATTCGATCAGTTTGTCCGTCACATCCCCCTTGCCTTCCTCTCCCTCTCTGGGTTTAATGTGTTAAGTGTTGTTATTGATTTAATTCATACTGAGTGCCCCCTCACCTGGTTACAGTGTATTTATCAAGCCCAGACGTGCACATGTGTTAAAGGGGAATGCTTACGGATAATAAACGATCATAAAAATGTGCCTTAAAAGTCCAGTGAGGACTTTATGAGTGATCTTGAAATAGTCTCATGTTATTGTCTTTTTAAAATTAGATCATCAGTGGTGAAATCAGTTATTTTAAAAGCTATTTCTCAGTATCTGTGGTGGGACTTTCCTGGAAGAACACAAATCCTTTCACAGTACTAAGTAGGGGTGGGAGGAAAAATTGAATTGCGAAGTATCAGGATTTTTGGTTTGACAGTATGAAAATTGGGATACTCAATTTTTTTTTTTTTTCAAATTCAAATTCTTTATTTTAGTCTTAGTTCATAAACTGGATTTGAAAAACCGTTTCCAGTTTTTTCCAGCAGAGTGTGAAATGTTTTTCTTTGACTCATGTGATGTGCGTTTTATGGGAAAATATGTCTCCTGTACAGTCTTATCCTTGTTATTTAACTTTTTCAAATGGTCTGGTGTTAAAAATAGGGATGGGAATAGAAAACCAGTTCCTGTTGAGAATCGATAGAAATGTTTCAATCCATCGATATCGTTAGTCTTCGGGCTTATCAATTCTTTACATTGTGCCAGAGCCGCCAGTCCTCTTAGCTTAGCAGTTAGATTATGTTTCTCAAGAAAACTCTGATTCAGGATTTTCAGCTTGAAGTTTTACTGAAGAACTGACTTCATAAAGAAATGTACATTACTCTCTCTCAGGAGATTCATATTCAGTTCATTCGAAATGGTATAAATCACCTTATTTACCAAAATAACAAAATAGCAAAATAGCGCAAGCTTGATGCTAACATGTGTTGTTTACATATAGGTAAACAACTGAAACCATTGCTATAGCCACTTTGAGACACTAGATGGCCTACTTGAATTATTGATATATTACAACACAGTACATCAACGTCACATTGTGTGCAATTTTTACCTGTTTCTGTATAATTATTCCCATAAATATCGAGACCCAGGGACCTATTACATTTTATTTACTTACAGTATAAACTCAATTAAATATTGTTGACACAGAAAACCTGTATAGCTACTTTTTGTACCAAGAGAATTCACAACAGGAATTGATAAGGGAATCGATAAAGAATCAGATCGATAAGCAGAATCAATAAGGGCATCGGTATTGACAAAATCTTTTCAATTCCCATCTCTAGTTAAAAAGCGAACTAAAAATCGCAAAAACTGTACATATCAAAGAATCGCAATTTAAACCGAATCAGCACCCCAAGATAGGCAGCAAAGTTTTGCAATAAAAGTGAGTTGACCAAGTGAAAGAAAAATATGTCCATTCCTAATAATTTAGAAAGTATGCCGCTCCCAACCTAGTTGTGAGCCATGAAAACCTCTGTGCATATATCTGAGAGTTTGAGTGTCTGCTGAATCTGTACATTTTAATTGGTGCGCACAGAAACACCGTTGGTCCTGTCCTGTGTGGACTGATTGGCTATGTTGGACAAAAAAATTTCACAGCATTAACTTTCAGACAGGCTTGGAGAATGACCAAACGAGCTGCAGTCACTGGGAGTCATTCCAGACCCCTCCGTCCATTAAGCTCTAATAGATAGGAAGTTTAGTTTTCCACATCAGAGAAACAGCCATTCTCGGGGCCTTAATAAGCACAGGGCTTTGTGTCATGTGAATGTGAACAACATGCTTCCAGTCAACCAAATGAAACTTACCAGCCTGTACTATCGCTCCTTGAATTATAATGATTAAGGCTGAACACAATTTTAGGTCTCATCAATATTATTTTGTGGTTCTCAGCTCCATCCTCATGAGCATTGATTTGCTTTTGAGCCATTCACTCCGTGGCCTTTGTGATTTTGTAGCCTTGTCTGTACTCGTTACCCAAAACCTCTGCCTGCTCTTTTGTAAATGGGATCTTCGGTTTTAATTTGGTCCCTGCAGTGCAACAGAACCCTTAGTGACAGTGGATCCTTTAAATTATTTACCAGCCAACTATTGAGGGGATGTTTCTTAATGTGAATCAATGAATGCTGCATTTTAAATGGTCATTGGATAAGTGGAACACTTTTTTTATGTTCACTCGGAATACAGAAAAGGACTCGCCTGCATGGCCTCAGAGGGGCTTTTATGTAATCTCTGTGCTACTACAAGCATTACCACTACATCCCGAGCTAACAAGTTGTGGGGGAAGGAACAAAAGTTTGCTCTGGTTATGACCCTATGGCTTCTTTACACTTTTCTTCCACATCAACTCCAGGAAAGGAAATGATCCAACCAAACACAGAGAGAGATTCCGTTGGCTCACACGATGGCATTAGCTTTCCATAGTCAGCCAGAGAAATCATACATGGAGTTAAAGCGCTCTTGGCTTTGCCCTACTGCACATACTGTTATGTAAGCATGTTACACTGTGCACTATATAGCTGAGCAGTTAAATAATCACCCCTTGAGTGATTGCAGAGCTGTGAAGTCTGTCTCTGCGGCATGAAGAAAGCCGTGGGGAGGCAAGTCAGCCCCGGCGCTCAGAAAGGCCAACTGGTGCCGAGGGGATGTAAGCAAGGCCAGTCTTGCCTTCTGGCTGTTTTCAAATAGTTGAACCTTTGACCGGCATGTAAGGGACCAGGGCTTTAAAGAGTCACTCTGACAGAGGGACACGTCCATCCAGGGAAAAAACACACCTGTGGGTGTGTGCTGAGGAGGAGTGTGTGAGTGCCACATGCAGCCATCCACCTGCTCCTTGCTGTCCTCCTTGTTTCTCTCCTGAGGGAGACGGACTGATTGTTTTCTTGAAACATAAATAAGGTTGCTGCTGATTAATATGAATGCAGTTAATTGTTATGGATCACAACACACAGCACACTTGGTTTGTTACTTTTTTGACCCATATATGTAAATGTAACCTTTGTGTGATATGTTACCATAAACTAAAGATAACTGTAATCCAGTGACAGAAGTGCTTCTTTTGATTTTCATCAAAGAGCAGTTATAAATTTTTTCAGACTTCACTTAAAGAAATAATAAATAATGAAATATATTTATTGTTCTCACTTTACTGTAGTTTTAGCTCATAGTTTGTAGGATTGAAACACATTTCTCATTAGAGGGCCAAACTCCCATCCAAAAAACAGCATCTCACAAACAGCTGATTATTTTCTAGGTTGCCTTGTTAAAAGGCAAGAAAAACTTTGTCAAAGATTGTCTCGCCTTCTGTTTCAGGAAAAAAAAAATCTGAAAGAAAAGAATTTCAAAGCAGGGGTCCGTGTATTTATCAACCATTAAAATGTTGACATGAATGGACCCACATACAAAACAGCTGAAGTTTGATATCAGTTGTAACATTCTGGATGTAAATAAAAAAAAAAAAAAAAAACTATTTAAATTCATAGCAAGAATAGGAAATCAAACCCTGAGTTAAATCATGATTAAAAATAATTTGGCTACGCTTGCAGATGTCAGAATTGTCCCTGTTTCATATTTAACCATCAAGAAACAGATCTACGTGTTGACATCCCAAGCTTGTGAAGTATAATTGTTCTTTAAAAATTATTCTCCATGCTTTTTTTCTCTTTATTTGATTAGACAGCTGCGGAAAGTCTGGCAATATGAACTTATTTATTTAAACCACAAAAATTTATTCCCAGAACTATGAACATCTTGACAGAACTAGGAACTCTGGAATGGGAACTAAAAATTACTTTAGGGGTATTACATTAATGTCGTTGTCATACTGCCCTCCATACGCCACTTGCCTCATTTATTTTGTCTAACCCGGTCTTTAGCCTGTGGTGGAGACTCAGACAAACACTGGACCGCAGGAGCCACATAGCTCCTGGAAATGTATCAGGAAGTAAAAAGTTCCTGGACGTTCTGGTGGATAGGACTTAAGCTGCTGTTCATGGGATGTCTATACCCTAGTTTTATTGCTTTTAACTTATTCTTTGTGTCAAAAACTGCCTTTTCAGAAGTTGTATTCATTTATTTATTTTCTTTTTTTTTTTTTTTTTTACAGTTTTCTTAAACTGTGGGATTGTTTGAAGACCTGACCCAGTGGTTAATGTAATTCTTAATATCTAATAACCAAACTTATCTTGAGACACTAAACACAAAGAGCAAGTCCAGATTACTTACAAGACGAGGGATACACCAATCCAACTTTTCTGGTTTTGATATTGATACCCATACCGATAACAGTACCACTACCGATACCCATACCAATGCCTGGGCTTTGGTATCGACCAATACCGATCTGATACCAGTGTTAAAGAATAACCTGCATGCCCTACTGTGGTATAAGACTGGTACTGTTTTGGGTAAAGGGCAAAAAATTGAGTAGATGGAATTACTGAAGTTAATACTTATTTAAACAATGAAATATTTAAATGTTTTGAATTGAAATGAAAGAATTGAGCCGATCAAGCCTTGAGATGCACCAATACACCGATAACCGATACCACTGATTGGTACTGGTGCATCCCTATACAAGACAGTTAGTATTAGAGAGAAAGAGGAGCAGATGGAACCTAGTATGTCAGACTTATCCTGGAAATCTAAGCCTATGGCAGTGTAACCAAAGGTCAGCCCAAGCCTGAACCAGCAAAACAAAAAAAAACCTCTATGGAAAAAGAAAGTTTTAAGTCTATTTTTAAAGTACATAGGGTGCCTGCCTCCTGGACACTGACTGATGGAAGACTGATAATTTAAGGCTATACCTCCCATACTAATGAGACTTTGGGGAATCACAAGCAGGCGTACATTCTGTAAGTGCAATAATCTAGAGGGGTAACAGAGACCGTAACATGTATTTGTGAGTCGTATTTGAGGTAATGATGAAACGTATAAGCAGAGTATAGCTCTGAGACTTTATTAATGGAGAGTAAATTGATATTCTCTTGCATAACATAAACAAGATACCCTTAGTTTTTATGTCTGTATCAAAAGAGCAGTCATGTCATAATAAAATCAAAGTCAACGCTTTGTTCGTTGAAAGATTGAAACTTTATTCAACACAGAGAAATGAAAGTCTCACCATCAAAGAGCTGTTGTTCTTCACAGTGAGTGCTTACCACTGCTTTTTGTTTTTCCTCTGATGTTTGGGCAGCCGGCTAATTTGCTCCCAGAGGCCTGTGTTTGTCTAATAGTTTAATTGGCTAGGCTGTGCACCTGTTTGGCAGCACAGGTGGCCACGGGGCCATTGTGCTGAGGGCCTTATCTCCCAGGCAGTTCCACACAGGTGTGTGGCATGCAGCCTTTGCAGATCTACCCACAGATGGCATCGCCCGGAGCGTCCGCTACTCACTCTGTTTCCACTCTCCTCTCCTCAGCTGACATGCTTTCCACTTCTCTCTCTGTCAAAAATTTCCCCAGCCAATTATTTATCCTCTTCTTCATCCTCCCCCTTTTAATTTTGTCATTTGGATACTCTCCTCTTAATTTAGAAGTGTCACAGTGACTAGCCACTTTTCATTAATTCTTAATCCACTGACAAGAAGTGAGACGCCAACTTACAGAAAATTACAACCCTCTTACTTTTGCCTTTTAGTGGAAGAGAAATCCTGCTGTCACCATCCAGCCTTCCATTTCGTCTCATCTAACAATTTCTTTATTTTCTGCCTCAGACATTTTGAAAACTCTGATAAAATTAATTTAAAAACAATTAAGAAATTTCATATCTGGATCGTAAAATATATCATTACAGTCACTTAGAAAAATACTTTAATGTTTTTCCATTATGTCTTACAATAAGGCAACACATCATTTTGTAATATTACTATAAGGCAGTGGGGTTAAACATTATGTTTTCTAATCTAACTCAGCTGCTGCTCCATTATTGGACATCTTGGTTTGAGTGGTTTTTGGCAGCAGAGCACACACATGGCTCCAGCTTCTACATCCTCCATGTTTAGCCTTCAGCATTACACTATGACTCTGTCAAATCCCGACAGTGACTCCCATATTAGATCTGCCCGTTCTCAGATCCCTGAGACGTATTTAAGCAAAATTGGACCCGGGCTCCTAACTTTTCATTATGTGAAATCTTCACGGTACAAGTCAGGCATTTTCTCGGGGGCACTTTTTTCTTGTGGGGTCTTTTTTTTGTGTGGAGGCGGGAGACATTTGCTGACGCCAGAGTTTCTCACTCTGGGCTTGGATACTGGAGGTGTGGGTTGTTGTGATGATCTCGCTGCTCTGCCACGCAGGGTGTCTGTGAGTCGGAATCAGTCTCACCAGCTTTTTCTCAGTTGAATGCTTGTATCCCGGCACTGAGGGCTGCACGGAACACTAGTAATAGGCTTTTTACGAGCTTTGAAGTTACTATGCCTGCTAACATAAAGCTGCTCTTCCTATTGACTGTCAGTCCTGATGCCCAGCTTGATAAAGCATTGAGCGGGGAGCTGAGAAACCCTGCTATCTCTGCAGAGAACAGTGCTGGAGCTCTCTTGTAATGGTTGAGCAAAGAGCTCATATTCCCTTACCTTATTATCTTTCTGTATTATTTGATTCAAACTATTAAATACTCTGCTCAGACCAGATGGTTGAACTACAGCATTATCATACAAAAGCTGAAAAGTTGAATCCCACGTGGGAAGGTGGAATATATGTGTGTGCTACCTACACGTAAAATTAAAACTAAGATAATCAGAAGGTGTCAAAAAATCCTCTCCTGTGGCACACATTTTTTTATTGTTAGCATTCAGTGGTGCTCTTACATCCCAGTCTCGTCCACCCTCTGCTTCTCCCACTCACTGTGTGAACAACAGCCAATCAACACCATCTCAAAGCTGCATATCCATCTGTCCATCTGCTATTGTGACTGTTTGAACAATTATCATCTGAACGTCTCACGGGCTGAATAAAAAAACCCACCCACAGCCCTGGCTGGACATCTCAAGGGGCACAGAGTGCGAACAGCGACTGTTGATTTGACTGCACATTACACATCAATCTGCAGGCTCCGAGATCCTTTGCAGAGATGAATAAATGTTTTACTTCCATCAGTGTTCATGTGGAAATATCTCCCTATCTCTGTGAGTTGTCCCAAATTAATTAATCCTCGGTATTCGCTCTGTTCTCATGGATGGCGCTTAAGCACTATCAGGCTTAATGTCAGTTTGAAATTTCCAAATCAAGCTGTAGAAATCTTGGTGTCCTTGGTTGGCTTCAGAGGGGACAGGCCACCTCAGGACACTTTGATGCCTGCTTGATGCCTTTGAAATTTCAAGATCAAGCGACATTTTTTCCCTTCCTATCACCTTGTAGAGTAATGGAAAAATAGAAATTTGATTTCCAACCATGACGATCAAGATTTAACATCCTCCAGGAAGGGATGAAGGGAGATGCCACATATCCAGAAATCTAACCTGTCAGGGCCACAAAATATGCTCTGGCTGTTGCCACAGTGGAGAAGTAAAGTGGGAGTGGAAGCTTTGCAGTGAGGTTTTCTTTCAACTGTGTTGTCGGACTTCTTTCTCTCTAGACTTTTGTGTTATTACAGACCAGAGTCACCATCCAGGCCTCTGATAAGATGGATCGCTCTCTTGTCAAAGAAAAAGGACAGAAAAATGTGAAAATAATGAAATATAAATCAGAAGTCAAAGTCAAAGAATTCTCAGGTCTCCTGTTTTTTTTTTAGATGTAACAGAGTAATTTCACTCATTAGGGAATCCTCTCTTATTTTGACTCTCTGCTCGGGATAATTATTCACTTTTTATAGCTTCCAAGGAGTTTTATTGCCTGTAAAATTTGGCACAAATGTTATGACACTGTCTTCAAGAGACGTGACGAGCAGTCAGGAATGAGCGAGTTAACTAGTTTTTACCCTTGCGGCTGACTTCAGAGTTCGCCCTTCTTCCTCAGAGGCAGTGAAAATGATTTTGGAGACATAAATGTCCCCAGTGTCTGGATATATTTTAAGAGTGATGCCTATTTCATTTTATGACACCATCTGTTAACCTCCAAGATACTCATATCTGCTACAGCCCCGATGTGATATATACAAAGTGAGACATGCATAATTCAGAAATGTTGGTTTTTAACCTGGTTTGACCTAGACGATGAATCTGAGGATGTAATGCGTAAGTGTGACGCTGCAACATATGAAATACTGATGTAGTTTTCAAAATGTTGACATTTGTTGCAGGGGTGGGTGAAAAATCGATATCGGCATTTTTTGTTTGGCAGTATCAAAATCATGATTCTTTTTTAAAACATCTATTTTTTTTAAATTCAAATTCTTCATTTCAGTCTTTGTTTATAAAATGGATTGGAAAAACAGTTACCACTTTTCTCCAGTAGGGGGTGAATTGTTTCTCCCTGACTCACATGATGTGTATTTTATGGAAAATATGACTCCTGATATAGTCTGTAGACGGTTCTATCATCATTTAACTTTTTCCCACGGTCCGGTGTTCAAAAAAGCAAAAATCATAAATATCAAAGAATCACAATTTAAATTGAGTCGGCATCCCAAAAATAGCGATACACTTGAATCGCAAGAGTAGCATATCGCCCCAGCCTTAATTTATTGATACTCGACGGTAGGGCTGCACGATTATCGCAATCGCAATCGCAATGTCAGCACATGCAATTACGTAATCGCAACAGAGGATATCGCAATCGCAATCGCAATGTCAGCACATGCAATTCAGATTTTTCTCCATGATAACCAAGCAAGTCTGTAGACTCATCATGACACAACTTTTTTTTATCAAATTGCAAGCACAATCGCAATCGCAATATCGTCCACCTAATCGCAAATCGCACCTTTTCCCCAAATCGTGCAGCACTACTCGACGGCTACATTTTTCACTCAGAATCCACACAAACTAGAGCAAACTACATAATTTCATGTGATCTGAGCCAGTATTAAAGCTCCTGCTAGGGGCCTTTAGTTCATGTTGAGTTTGGTGCCTCCTGTGGGCAACTCTGTCCTAGCTAATTCGACCTGCATGTGTGAAGTTAGTGTTCCTTAAACAAAAATTCTCCCAGCTCAATTTTTGAGCGATATATACATAAAAAGTTAAGAAAATTACCAGTTGCCAGTATTAAAGCTACTGCTAGGGACCTTTAGTTCATGTTAAGTTTGGTGCCCCCTGTAGGCAACTCTGTCTAAGCTAATTTGACCTGCATTTGTGAAATTAGTGTTCCTAAAACAAAACAATTCACACAGCTCTCTTTTTGAGTGATATTAACATAAAAGGTTAAGAAAATTACTCTAGAATGCTCAAAGTAAACATAAAAATACTTAAACATTAGCAAAACAGTTATCAAATTAAGATCAGAAATTAAAATTTAGTATTTTCTTAATAGTGTAACAGTGTTGAAATTATTTCTGCAGACTCCAGGGGCATTAATACAGGAATCAGACCCCTCACTCACACACTGAGTGATTGTTTCACTGGAAAATATGAAAACAGAGTGCACTAGTCCCTGGGCCTGACACCTACCCCCTGTCAGTAATTTTAAACTCTAAGTAAGATAATAGCATTCTTTCTTCTTGTTGTAAATGGGATTAATTTCCTTTTTTAGTTTGTAAAGACACATCAGTATTGATTTCAGTTTGTTTCCTGGCCAGCTAAAAACTCCTCACAGGAGCTTTAAACCAACATTTATGCATTACATTTCTCTGCTCTGGTTCAAATTCTAACACTATGCATCTTCCTCCTTCTTGGTCTTTGGGCTTAAAAAGATATAAATGTAAAAGTCATCTTGTGTTTTGGGGGTTTTAGAGAGCTGCAGAGCTGTCCCAGCCTTTTTAGTCGTTCCCATAAGAAATAATTTTACAAACGTACACACAGGGTGTGGGAGGTGTACAGTGACACTTTGCAAAGAGTTTTTTACGCCAACTGTATAAGATGACAGCAACAAAAGCGGGAACAAAACAGCAGCTTTATGGCAGAGAAAATAGAGACTGTTCTTTCAAAGAAGTGCTTGCCACTGCAGTTTCTCCCCTCCCTAGAAAGACGACACCCATCCTTGCTGAATCCAAAGGCAGTTTTGCTACAGCACATGAAACCTTTTTCCTCATCTTCCACAATGTGTAGGGATTTACAGGTTACCTAACAATTACGTTAATTGTTCTCACCAGCCTGAAATCTGCCAAGTGTTACTGCTGGTTTCTGCTTACCTTCACCTAGCAGTGAGGGCTGTTGTCTAGGAATCCTTGGTTGTGTTCAGGGGATAATTAGAAATTTCAAGAGTGTTTTGCACTCTGCAGGGAGTCATTTCAAAGTAACTGGGGAACATGTTGTGCTGTGAGCTCTCTGTGCTTAGCTGTTTGCACTTGATTCAATTCAGATAGAAACTCAAGCGCCTCCATCCTTCACAGTTCTTTTGTGCAGCTGTGGTTGCGCACTGTTGCTGCTTTCATTGAGGTTTTTATTTTGTATCCTTGCACACACAAAACAGAAAAAAAACATGCATTCAACTGCAATTTCAGTTCAATGAAATAAAACAGAACATTTAAATGAAAAACTTCTTACTCCTGACATTTATTTGTAATAAAGTCACATATTTTTTTTTATTTTTTTTTATTTTTAATCTTTTTATTGATTTTCCTTGGCCAACAAAGTATATCACAAAAAAAATCAGTAGATGTACAATTTCACAAGAGGTAGTTCAGGAGCAAAACAAATAAATAGGCTAATACATCTTAGAAATTGAAAAGGCACAAATAGCAAAACCCCAGATCCCAAATAACACCCATCCCACAGATACCCACAAATGTCGAACACATACACACACATCCCTCCTTGCCCACCCTTACCCTCCCCTCCCTTACCCTCATCACACAATGGTCACTCACAGTCTTACAAACATAGAAACCAAAAACAGAAAAATAAAAAGAAGACAAAGATTGAAGAGTTAGACATATCAGAAACAAACATGATAAATGGCAAACAAAAAATAAATACATAAAAATAAATAAATAAATAAGTTAATAGAAAAACACAATCAAAAAATAGGTAAAAAGTGAAAGAGTAGAGGAAGTATCTCAGGGACACGCATCACTTTCAGGTGTTAGATCAAGGCTATCCACATACATTAAAAAAGGCTTCCAGGTATCATAAAAGGTTGCAAGGGACCCTTTAAGAGAATATCTCATCTTTTCCAGTTTAAGGCAACCTAAGATCTCCTGTACCCATTTGTTATGTGTTGGGGGAGAGGCATGTTTCCACTTAAGGAGGATAGCGCGTCTTGCATGGAGTGATGAAAAGGCAACGGCACGTCTTACTGTCGAGGGAGTGTTGGGGTTTTGAAGCAGGCCGAAAAGAGCTGTCAGTGGATCAGGAATAATGGGGGTGTGAAAGCATTCACTAAGAGTTTTAAAAATAGCTGTCCAAAAATTTGTGAGCCGGGGACAGGTCCAAAACATATGTAGGTGATTGGCAGGAGCTTGGTGGCACCTGTTACACTCATCCTTTTTATCAGAAAATATTTTGGCAAGCGTGGCGTTGGTGTAGTGTGCCCTGAAAAGAACCTTACATTGCAACAGACCATGTCTTGCACATATGGACGATGAGTGAACCAACTGTAATATTTTTGCCCACTTATCATCAGGTATGACGATGCCAAGGTCCTGTTCCCAGAAGGTCTTATAAGAAGTTGTGAGAGGTGGTTTCAAAGAATTAATTCTGTCAAAGATAACAGAGACAACCCGTTTGTGATATGGTGTAAGGACGAGGAATTGGTCAATTTCTGCTTCAGGGGGACGATTGGGAAAATGGGGAAACAGCTTCTGAATGAAATGTCTAATTTGAAAAAAACGAAAAAGGTGAGTGTTGGGCAGATTAAATTTAGCAGCAAGTGACGGGAAAGAGTGGAAAATATTCTTCTCATATAAATCGCTTATGGTTATAAGACCCTTTGTGGACCATGCACGAAAGACGGGATCAGAAAAAGAAGGGGGGAATATATGATTGTTTAAAATCGGTGCACAAGTCGAGGCCCTGTGGAGCCCAAAGTATTTTCGGAATTGGATCCATATCTTAATAGTGTCGGACACAATAGGGTTGTTGGAAACATTAGATGTCTTAATGGGAAGTTGTGAGCAGATAATTGAAAAGAGTGAGCTTTTGGATGATGAAATTTCTATGTGCACCCAGGGGGGACAGACCGCGAGGGATCTTGATCCGGACCAGAACAGGAGTCTTGCTATATTGCAGGCCCAGTAATATTGACGGAAGTCTGGGAGGGCAAGGCCACCTTCTAACCTAGGCAGTTGGAGGATTGTCCTTTTAAGGCGAGCAGGTTTATTATTCCAAAGGAAAGAGCTTACAAGATGATCTAGTTTGACGAAAAAGGATTTGCCTATAAAGACTGGAATGTGCTGAAAAAGATACAGCAACCTAGGTAAAACAATCATTTTTATGAGGTTAGTACGGCCAGCAACTGATAAGGGGAGGGAGGCCCAGCGGGAAAAGTCAAGTTTACATTTGTCCAGCAGTGGTTGAAAGTTTTTGGTAAATAAATGCTTAAAATTGTTTGTGATGAATATGCCTAAGTATCTAAATCCATCAAAGGTTACTTTGAAGGGGAAAGTAGACAAAGGGACAGTTTTGGCTAAGCAATTCACTGGAAACAATTCACTCTTTTGGAGATTTAGTTTGTAGCCGGATAGCTGGCTGAATCCATTGAGTATGTCTAGTATCGTGGGGAGAGAAGAAAGAGGATTAGAAATGAATAGTAAAAGATCGTCCGCATAAAGAGAGAGTTTATGAACTTGGCCATGTCTCAAAATGCCTTCGAAATTGTTGTTACTGCGGAGCCAGATGGCCAGAGGCTCGATAGCTAAGTTAAACAATAGGGGAGAAAGGGGGCACCCCTGCCGTGTGCCGCGCTGAAGGGGAAAAGGTTTAGAAAAGTTACCATTAGTGCCTATCCTTGCAGCTGGGGATGTATATAAAAGCTGAATCCAGGATATAAATTTTGGGTGGAAACCAAATTTTTCTAAAACAAAAAAAAGATAGCCCCATTCGACCCTATCGAAGGCCTTCTCTGCGTCGAGAGATACTACAACCTCAGGGGAACTGGACTGGGGAGAGTATATAATGTCAAGTAATCTCCTAGTATTAAAGAATGAGTGTCTACCTAAAGTGAACCCTGTCTGGTCAGGGGAGATAATGGATGGTATAACCTGCTGGAGGCGAGAGGAGAGGATTTTGGAGAGAATTTTAAAGTCAACATTCAATAAGGAAATTGGTCTGTAGCTACTGCAAAGAGATGGGTTTTTGTCTTTTTTGAGAAGTAAGGATATGGAGGCTATTGAGAGGGTGTCCGGGAGCCTGCCTGCCTTAAAAGAGTCGTTGTACATTTTAACTAGTATTGGGATGAGTTGAACAGAAAACGTCTTGTAGAATTCGACGGTGAAACCATCGGGGCCTGGAGACTTCCCATTTTGCATTGACCTGATGGCCTCCTGTACTTCTGAGGCTGTGATAGGGGAGCCCATTCCCTCCGATACAGATTCATCAATTTTAGGATACCTCAAAGAGGAGAGTGGGCTAGAGGGCAGTTTATCCGGTGAACATTCTGAAGTGTAGAGGTCAGAGTAGTACTCATAAAAAGCGAGGTTTATGTCAGATGGGTCTGAAACAGTTCTGCCTGAGGGTAAAGTAATTTGAGTTATAAGCCTAGAAGCTTGTACTGTTCTGGCTTGTTGTGCCAGGAGCCTGCCTGATTTGTCTCCCTGTTCAAAAAATTGTTGTTTAGTTTGTCTCAACTGTCTTTCTGCTGTGTGTGTAGTCATGAGATCATACTCTGAGTGCAGTAGGAGCCGTTTTTTGTATATGTCCGAAGAGGGGGTGGACGCATATAGTTTATCAAGGTTTAGTAGTTCTTCCTCAATTGTTTGGAGCCTTGCCCTCCTAGCCCTCCCCATCTGCGAGATGAATGAAATTGTCTGTCCTCGAATAACGGCCTTAAGGGCCTCCCAGAGAGTTCCACTCGAGACCTCATCTGTGTCATTAATTTCAAGATATGAACTTATTTGTTCACTTATGAAATCTTTAAATTTACTATCAGCCAAATTTTGAGAGGGGAATTTCCAAGGTCCGAATGAAACCTTAGGAGTTACAAAGTGGATGTCAGTGGAAGTGGGGGCATGATCGGAGATAGCTATGGTATGATATTCACAGGAACTGACTTGGTGTTGTAGTTTGTTGTCAATAAGAAAAAAGTCGATTCTTGAAAAGGTATGGTGTACATGTGAGAAAAAGGAGAAAGCTTTGCCATAGGGGTTTTTGAGTCTCCAAGGATCAGATATACCTAACTGAGATGCGTAATCCAATACTGTTTTAGCTGACTTCGAAAGTGGGGAGTGACCATCACGGGACCTATCTAGGGTAGGATCTTGAACCAGGTTGAAATCCCCACCTATGAGTAAGTGATGATCATCGAGATTGGGCAGTTTAGCAAAAAATTGGCTAAAAAAAGTTTCATCATCCCAGTTTGGGGCATATATAGAGGCCAGAACAACAGGAGTATTTTGAAGAGTACCTGTAACTATAACATAACGGCCATTTGTATCCTGAATGGTATGTGAATGTTTGAACATGACTTTTTTGGAAATGATAATTGCAGCCCCTCTTGACCTGTCTGAGAATTTTGAATGGAACAAATGACTCATCCAAGCTCTTTTAATACGGGTGATTTCAGATAATCTGAGGTGAGTTTCTTGTAGGAATATAACATCCCCCTTAAGATGTTGTAGACGTGCCATTACCTTACAGATTTTGATGGGTTTGTTCATGCCTTTTGTATTCCAGGAGATCAGGCGTAAATCCCTAGCAGACTGAGTCATACAGCTGGATTCTTAAAGCAACGGTAGTGTGGTAGAACGATGTGGAAGTCCTGTTCCTGAGACTGGAAGAGAAAGAAGGTAGAGAAAATAGAGGAAGAGAAGGCAAACAGACATACTGGGAAAAGAGAGAATAAAAAAAAAAAAAAAAAAAAAAAAAAAAAACACACACACACACACAACCCAAACCCACATAGTGACCAAACCCAATTTGAACCTTAATACAAACCGTTCTTGAGCGCTAAGTCTCAAACTTCCTAGGAACCTATCAACTTAGGTCTCGCACCCCTTGACTATGGTAAAGAACCCCAATTAGTTGTGCATAGAGGTAGGGGACAGTAGTCCAACAAATTGAACAACGCTTCAAGGTGAACAAATGTGAACAATGTTTGTTAAGAAACATAAAAGATAAACAGATTTAAAAGAGATAATAGCAGGATATTCCATTCAGTGAACATGACTCAATTTAGCCAAAAACATGTTAAACCAAATAGCCACTAGTTATCAATATGACAAAAGAGAAAGAATAAAGTTAAATAAATGAAAAAACACATAAATAAATAAATGTAAACAAAAGTCAGATCTCCGTAAGGTGCCATTAATGAGTCCTTGGCCTTGATTCGGGATGAAGTCCACAAAAGTGCAGACAAAGTCTGCTGTGATCTCCAGGCAAAAAAACCAAACAAACAAACAAACAAACAAAAACATTACAGTATAAGTGCCAAAAATAAGGTGCATATGAGGCGTAAAACTAAAAATGTAAAGTAAAATAGTATTTATAAACAGGAGAACAAACTAAGGGAGACCCTATTGGGATTAAAGCTATAGAAGCTCAATGACATAAACTAGATATTTTTATAAAACACAAAAAGTAAAAAAAAAAAAATAATATAAAAAAAAAAAAAAATAATAATAATAATAATAATAAGAGCCAGATCTCTGTGAAGTCCATGGCCTCGAATCGGGATGGAAAGTCAACAAAAGTGCAGATATGGTCTGCCGTGATCTCCCAGCAAAAACAAACAAACAAAAACATTACAGTATAAGTGCCAGAAATAAGGTGCATATGAGGCATAAAACTAAGGATGTGAAGTAGAATAGTATTTATGAACACGGGAACAAACTAAGGGAGACCCTATTTGGATTAATGCTATAGAAGCTTAATGACATAAACTAGATATTGTTATAGATTAGAAAACAAAAAAGAAAGCCAGATCTCCTTGAGATGCCATTAATAAGTCCGTGGTCTCGATCCGGGATGAAAAGTCAACAAAAGTGCAGACATAATCGTCAGTGATCTCACACATTAAGTGCAAGAGTGCAGCATAGCAGCAAAGTCTGTAGGCTAGTTAGCCCATGTTAGCATCGGATCGCCGGTGGTTGAGCGTTAATAGGAATGACACAGAAAAGCGTATCAAGTAGAACTAGGGGGACCCAGAGCTCATAGAAGAGATGAATTGTTTGGCTTCTGCAACCGAGGCGAATTTCTTCTTACCCCCTTCCTTGGTCGTGATGGTTAGCCTAGCAGGGTATAACAGGGCTGGTTTGAGGCCAAGATTGTAGAGTTCTGAGAGCACCTCCCGGTACTTGCTTCGTTGTTCCACCACTTCAGGAGCGTAGTCCTCAAAAATAGCTATCTGAGACCCCCGGTATTGAAGTTTACCTCTTCTGGATCTGGCCTCTCGGATGATCATCTCCTTCTGTTGGTAGCGGTGTAGCCTGATAATAACGGCCCGTGGTCTTTCCCCTGGCTTGGGCTTAGCAGTCAGCGCTCTGTGAGCTCGATCCAGCTCCGGTGGTGAGGGTAGGATGTCGGTCCCCAGGACTTCGGCCAGTAGATCCGAAAAAAAAGCAGTGGGGCGAGGCCCCTCGATCGCCTCGGGCAACCCCACGATCCTGATATTATTGCGGCGGCTTCGGCATTCTAGGTCAGTGACTTTGGCCTGTAGCTTAGCCTGGTTATCCATCAGAGCGGCACAGGTTGTCTCCAGAGTGAGCAAACGTTCATCTTGGAGGTTGGCATTTGACTCCAACGAGACAATTTTTTGACCATGTTCAGTTACCGCAGATTGTATGCAGTCAAACTTCGCTTCTAGTGTGGTGAAAGCAGTCTTAAACTCAGCGAGGATAGCCGTCCGGTGTTCGTCTAAGATGCTAGCTATAGCATCCATGCTGACGGAGCCATTAGCCGTAGCTTCGTTAGCCTTCGCGGTATCAGCTTTGGCGTTCGAGTCTTTTCTGAGCGATTTGTTCAGTTTTGATGCCATGTTCGAATTGAAAAGGTAAAACTGAAGATATACTGTCCAATAATTATGAGTAGAGGATGGAGTTACGGGGCTGAAAATGTCAAAATTGTAAGAGTTTAGGGAGCGAAACCCAGACTACGTCTACTCCATGCGTCCCTCAAACCGGAAGTCATAAAGTCACATATTTTGACTAAACTAACAGGAGAATAGTAATAAAAAACAAACTTAACTTGTGCCCTTTGCCTGAAATCACATTGACATTGACAGAACATCTCCCTGAAACTGGACAAAAAGCTTAAGTTGTCCTATGATAAATTCAAACTGTTATTTTCTTAATGTTTCCGAATTATATTGTAAAAAAGCAAATCAGATGTTTTACATTACATATGAGCAGCCTATGGCTGAGAATGACATGTTCTTTGCTGCATTGCAATATATAATTTTAACACTGTGCCAGCAGCAGATATATTCCTTAGATGATATCAGGGCAGTTAAGTGGAGTGATATAGCACCTGTCACTTAGATGGAGTGAGTGAATGCTACCTGGAGTTACATGTGAAGGATCTCAGCTGCTATTCGTTCCATTTCAAGGACAGGAACAGGTCAATGATGATTTTGGCTCTGGGCACGTGAAAATGCAGGGTACAGAGAGCGTCTGTTAAACTCAGTGCAGTGTGGAAAGGGACCAAGAGAAGCTAAATAAGATATTTATTTTAGTCATTTCAATTTTTTGTAGTCTTATGGGGCTTGGAACTCTGAGCATTTTTCTGGCTAATTAACACCAAACTAGATAATATTCAGATCCACCTCTGAGTGTTGTTTACTTACCTTTGGCTGTATTTTGGGTGGTAGCATAATGAGCAAATAAGTCCAGACAACAGAATTGATTCTTGGCCTTTTCTGGAAAGTTATTCCTGACCCATACTTGATACGCAGCATGTCATTTCTGCTTATGGTCATCTTACATGTCTAATACCAGTCCAGTTTGGTGGTTTTAGCTGAAACAAACAAACATGTGATGTTGAGACAAGTCACAACATCACATGACTCTTCTGACAAAGACAGCAGGAAGTTTGGAGTCGAAACATATTAAGGTAGAAAAAATAAATAAATAAAATAAATAAATAAAATCTAGTTATAAGGACTGTCTTCCTTTAATTCAGGACGGGATACTATGATTGGAAGCAACAGCTCTCCTGCACCCCAAAAGACAACCTCCAGGCAACAAATTGCCTTTGATGAACAAGGCAAATAAGTTTTAATATCCGCACTTTTAATCCTGCAAGGGCAAAGGGTTTGTCCAATGCTACATCATGAGGACTGAATCTGAAATTTTTCCTCCTGTAGCGCAGCTGTAACCGGATCCACCTTTCAACACCCTTGAATAAACCCACCCTGGGAAAGGTAGCAGTGTGGTGACCTGATAATTGGAAGAAACCCTCAGGTCCTCATTTTTAGAAATGGAAACTATTTCTGTCCACCGGTCCAAAGGCACAGACCCAGACCTCTAAAAGATACTGGAAAGACTCATCAGCTGAGACAGCCAGACAATATCCAATGTCATATGGAATTTTTGACATGAAAGATTTATCAATAACTTGATATCCTTTTTCTATTTTCATTTCTATTTTTGACCCATTCACCTATATCAGCATGCTATCATTGTTACTTTTGAAAAATTACATTTTATGGGAGTAGGTACATGAAACATCCTAAATTTTCATTTACACGCCAAGATTCTTAATAGAATAGAGTAGAATAGAAAACATTTTATTTATCCTTGAGGGGAAATTTAGGAGGAGTCACAGCAGCAATCAAGAAAACAAAAGCAAGAAAGTGTATTGAAAGTGCAAAAAGGTCCGTAACAAGATAGATGATGACAGCTTGGCCACCATTGTCCAGTTCAGCCAGCCTCCACCTCACAGAGTCCAGGACTGAGCTTCTTCAGCAGTCTGTTCACTCTCTGTCTCCTGGATCCTGTCCGCTCACAGCAGGTGAAGTTCTTCCAATGTGGCGTTGGTGTCTGGTGTTAGCTCTGTTAGCCATGTCTGTGAATAGCATGATGCTACTCTGCCTTCTGGTATTCCCTCTGTTGCTGGGTCAGCACAGCTAGCTCGTCCACTAGAGATAGAGCGATGTCGTCACTTCTTAGCTCACACCTAAGAACCAGCACGTCGTCCCCTCCTCCTTCTCCCTACCTTGTGGGAAACATCAGGCCTTGCACCGATTAGCATTGACATATTACAAGCTGCTTACAGCTGATTTAACATGTAAACAATGCGGCCATGGTTACATGTGGGATCTCCAGACAAACACAGGAGCAAAAATATTACTGAAGACATAACGAGTTTGGTGTCCATGACCAACAAATGAACCATACAAAGTAATGATCCACTCCAAATGCAAAAATGATGAAAAGGAGATGAAAAATTACAGAAACGGACAAGAAAGAGAGAGGTGCTGTAACAGGCAACCACAACGGAGCAGTGCCAGGCAACATGTCATTAAAGAAAATCAACAGCAAGAAAACATCAACACCTCCTTAATATAAACATTTTAGGTGGCCAGTTTGTGGAGTTAGTTTAATAAATAAAGGCTTTTAATCTCATGTTGCTGAAGACAAAACAGAGACAGTTTTTTTTTTTAATAAAAAGGAGAGTAAAGTTAATATTCTATATCCAATATCTGTCATCTGATCTGCACTGTGCATTATTGTTATTTCAGCTGACTATCAAATTGATCAGAGTATAGAGTAGCTCCATGTTTGGCACCAAGCAGACACTGCTGGTGCTTGGTTTCATGCTTTAATGTCCAGAGTCTCTGTTTTTGGTGCAGAAAGATCTGAGCCTCGAATGGAATAGTGTAGCACTGAATGGGTCAGCTGCCCCACACAGGGACATTTATACAGTGTTGACTGTAATACAAGCTGGAAGTTATTGCACTTTCACAGAGGCTTTCAATAACAATGCTCCCCACCTAGCTGTGATAGAATAATAAAACTGGTCCATAGACTGGAAGCAGCTCACATACAAGCCATCGAAACATGAGAACAGCGATCACTCAGACTGAGCGAGTGTCTGCCTCTCACTGTTG
Organism: Halichoeres trimaculatus; assembly: GCF_033239565.1. NCBI lineage: Eukaryota > Metazoa > Chordata > Actinopteri > Labriformes > Labridae > Halichoeres > Halichoeres trimaculatus. The sequence goes on along the minus strand of NW_027437185.1, from coordinate 30,027,760 downwards.
CTGTCGCTGTTGAGTCACTTACCCTGGCTTTTGATGCACAATGATCTCTTCATCGTGTATAAACAATTCCCTCACCAAGTATTTGCTGAACTCTTCACACACTCCACACTTTATTTTCCACACTCTTTGCTTTTGTATACAGGCTGCACTTCCAGGAACTTAACGTGCTAGTGCTGCGCTGTAACTTCTCGTATTCCTCTAAGCATTTATTGTGACAGCCTTGAGAATAACAAGCTGTAGTAGGCAAGTACCACTTCATTCTAGCAAAATGTATGTGTAGTACAACAAGTGTGCAAGAAGAGCAACATGCAGGAGACTTCATGAAAGGTGACCTGAACTGCTGAAGCTTTCTTTCTTGCTTATCCCTTTTATAAACCCCAAGGTTAGAAGCCTAGTAAACATGTTTTGATTGCTGGAGTAAGATTATTTAAAATAATATTATTTTTATCAGCTGCCATGAATAATTTTCAGCTTGTGCATCTTTTGTGGACAAGGCAATGTTCCTTTTGTCCTTGCTTATGCCCATATGTAGCGAAAACACTAATCCTGCTTCCTTTCAACTGTCAAATTAACCTTGCACAAACATTAAGGAAAATTAAATCATCCACCATTGGAAAGCCTGTTAATTTCCCTCTAAATGTGTCCATATTTGTAAGGAATATACATTTGTTAAATGAGCAGCGGAGCTGAGTTTGTTGCTTGCGCACATGGAAAAAAATCTTCTTTGCAAATGTCAAGGAGCTTGTTCTGGTGTTGCTATTGACTCTGGTTTAAAACCCCCAACAATGAGGTGCCCCATTTGCATCTGAAAGTCCCCCAAAAAAATTCACTGAAACTTTTTCCCGATGGACTGTTTGCTCTGGCCAGTGATATAGGAGCATCCTTTTTTCAAGGCCAGTTAGGCCTGGGATGAAAGTCAATAAATCAATTTATCGCACAGTAAATTAAATGAACTCAGTATTTTTTTGGCCTCAATATATAGAATAGAATAGAAACGAATAGAATAGAAACGAATAGAATAGAATAGAAAATACTTTTTTTTATCACCGGGGGGAAATTCAGGAGTCACAGCAGCAATCAAGAAAACAAAAAATATCGCCATGTGCATGCGTTTTTGTTGTCTTCATCCCTCGCCTACAAATAGGCTGGATATCAAGAGGGTTCACTCTGCATCGCTCTCAGCTCCTGTAGCGGAATGAACAGAGTGAACCCTCTTGTCAGTCATCTGAAATCATTGTCTCTTGGGGGAGGCTGGGCTGCTAGCATCAGGCTAGCCTAAATGCACAGACCATGTAAGGGCAACGCAGGCTAATGTAGCAGAAATTAGGAGGAAAAAGATGATTGTAAAGTGAAATGCCACAGCCTCAGAGTAGAGTGAATGAGCAAGGTGAGCGCATCAACACGTACGAGCCAGTGTGCAGCAACAAAAAAAGGCAGCACAACAAACCCCCATACCCATCTTAAGCACAATCCCTCCACACAGTTTTTCCAGCTGGGGAAGAAACTGAACCTGCAGATTCAGAGCCTTCGTCCTGACAGTCAACACTCACTGAGGAGTTTGAGCAACAACGTAAATACAAACAGAACCGTGCAAAATGGTGTGCGCTAACAGAAAGTGTTATCTGAATGCTTAAAATTGAGACAACTGGACTGTTTATGGTTTGGGATGAAGCTGATGAAGCCTCATGGATGAGAACGTCTTAAATAGTTAAACATCTATAAAAATATCTTGAAATATTTATAATAAAAGGGATAGACCGATTATCGGCTGGGCAGATTATTGGGGCCGGTTTTTGGCATTTTGACGCATATCGGATATCGGCCTTTTTTTTAATCCAATGGTTGAGAAGAAACAAATTTAAAACTGCGTTGTTGCGGCTCTGATACAGCCGCTCTGCTGTCTGCAGTCACTACTCAGTCCCTGGCACTGTCCCATCCACAGTACCATTTGATTGGTTACAAGCAGAGCCATGGCTTGGAAAACAGCCAATCGGCAGTGCAGTTATTACAGTTATTGCAGTTACATTGAAATTTAGAAAACTTTATTTACTGTAGAAAACTTTAGCTATTTGCTTAAAAGTATTTAAATGAAGTTAAGTGTTGGAGTTTGTATTATTCAAAATTTTTACACCAATATTTGCACGTTTATTGCAAATTAATATCAGCTTCAAAAATCGGTTACCAGCCTCCTTGACTACAAATAATCAGTATCGGTATTGGCCCCGAAAAATCTGTATTGGTCTATCGCTATCACAAAATGTATTATCAGTTTAGTCTGATTCAAAACCAGTTTAAAAACTCCTAACAGCAGCTTTAAGGCAGCAGCCAAAGCTCCCTAATATACAACTTTATTGATATGGGACACTCTGATATAAATGCAGGATTGGTTCAAAAACTCAAATCTTGATGGCTGTTTGAATCTTCTGGCCATCCGTGAGGTCTCTGTCCTGGGTTTCCCCCTTCACATCTCTATCTTCACGTTTGCCACGTGCTGGACTGTTGACCTATCCAGGGTGCATGCTGCCTTTCAAGTAATGTAAAATGAGATAGACTCCCGTCCCCGCTGTGACCCTTAGCATGAGAAGCTGTATAGAAATTGGATGTATGCATGAATATTTGCTCATGCATAGCTACATCTGCTGTGGCTGCACAAGTTTGGAAGTTAGTGAAGTCTTTCGGGGACTGAATGTCATTCCACTGGAGGACAGATGGTCATTTCACTGCAAGACATTTTGACTTTGTTGCATTAAGTTTTTCAGTTTTCACATCATTACAGACTTTAAAAGACATCCAATCAACATAAATAAAATGTTTGGCCTGAATTCAGCTGTGAAATGCAAACATTTTACTACAGTGATGATAATTATGACGCACTTCCATTTAGTGAGTCGTTATACCACACAATATAACATTAAAACCTCTTCTCTCAGACCGGCTATGAATTTTTCATTCTGCCTGCGGGATTTACATGAATGTGAAAAGTAACACAATTTGGTGGCACTTAACTAGAGGATTATAACCATCAATATTAGATGAACAAGTTCTCCCCAAGTTAATGAAACCCTTGAATGTATGCCCACATCAGGAGGAAAGGCTGATCGGGAATAAATCTGATCTCTTTACATTGGCCTGAAGAAACAAGTAGATCTTGTTTGAATGAAAAGTTGAGGTTAGCTGCTAGCTTCCAAGCTCTGTATTCATGCACATAATATATGGGATAGCAAGTGAGAGGTATGCCAGCAGCCTGGTGCAGCCCTTATATGTTATTATTACTCCGAAAAGGAGTCCTAGCAGTAGTGATGTTAATATACACATTGTTCTAAGTGTTTGTAGTTGAAAAAGCATGTTGTCCACCGAGGCAGTTTCTTTGATGAACAGAGATAGGGTTCTTTATTGCCTCAGGACAAGCACTCTAGAAGTACCATATCTCATTTTCTTTGTGGTAACTTTGGGGACTTTTAGAAGGCAAGCTGCAGAGGGCCTGAGGGTGTACGTGAGGGGACAGAAAATGATAGACGGTCTGGGATGCAGGGAGGAGTCAAAACATTTAGTGCCTTAAAAACCTTGAAGGAGGACCGCATTATGTTGCAACCTGCAGCAACACATACATTTTTGATGAAAAATTTTCTGCACCGACAATTCCCTCCCCTCCTTTTCGTTTATGCCTATTCATTTCTCCTTCCAACACTATTAGAGAGAGGGTAAACACGGAGCAGACAGCAGACATGTTCCACAAACAGCTGTTGCAAAGCTTCTCATTTGCATTCTGTTTAAATGAGTGCACCTTCTCTGTTGAAGTTATTTATTATTAAAGACTCCTGCTTACGTACATGCATTTGTTCTGGATACATCAAGCTTTTTTCCTCTCACTTAAAGCATCAATGTTTAGATCAGTGTTCACTGAGATACAGAAGCACCAGTGGATGCCTTACAGCATTGGTTTCCAAAGTGGGGGGCGCCAGGGAGCACAAGGGGGGCCTCAGAAAATATCAGGGAAAGGAAAAAATAGAATCTATTTATTTATTTGTTTTTTTTATTTATATTTTTATTAAGGTTTCTTCTTTTTATTTGTAACCATTTGTCCTGGACATACAAAACATCAAGTGCTGGATTCACATGTTTCCAATTGTACCTATCAGCACCTCATGTGACAACTGCAACTTCGGCATGACAGTGTCATAATCTGTGTCAACCTGGTGGTTTGCGCCTGTTATTAAACTATCTACAATACTAAACTGAACTTTGAGGCTCATCCCCTGTCTACTGACTACATGTGAGAAAGAAGTATCCTAATTTGGCTGACAGAGCCCAAAAATGCCTTCTCCTGTTCCCAACACTTCTGTCAGACTAGCTTTTGTTTGTTAATAATTTCCTTTTCCTAACAAATCTGATAATTATCAAAAAGTGAATAAAAGTTTGAAAATACTTTCTTAAAGTTGACATTTCTCTACATACATACATTCTGAAGCATTGTCTGTTGGCTTCCAAAGGGGGTTTTCAGCCAGAGGCAAATGCTGTTTGGGGGACCCTGGCATAGTTAAGTTTGGGAACCCTTGCCTTACAGCACCACCAATTGAACAGTAAAGCTGTTCCAGTCTTCAAAATGCAAGAGTTGTCTTTTAAAATCAAAACATCAATACAATTTTAGATAACTGTTTCAAGACATGTTGCACAAACTTAATTTTGCTTTTTTCCTTGAAAGTGAAGCATAGGTGGCAGAAAATTGAAGCATTTGTTAAACTTTTGGCTCCTTAAACACTGGAGTGGTGTTCCAGCCTATGCAAGATTTTAGGCTGTCAATGATTAACTCCTTAGTTCAGATTAGTCGCTTGAACTCCTTAACTGAACAACGTTTTTTACTTCTTCAATTATATTTAAAATTCCCTTTTTTTTTAAGCACCAAACACTTTTGAATTTCATGCTAACAGTGCAGAAAGAAAGTTTTTCTAAGCAAAAATGGTGTTGTTTCAAAACGCTGTGGTGTTGTTATTTTTCCATCACAGTGGCAGCAGTAAGAAGAAGCTGGAAGACACTGTGATGGCACAACTACGGTGTACTGGAAGGGACAAAATAGCATTCAAACAAACAAAAAACAAACAAACCGCAAAATAAGTATAGTTGTTTCAAGCCTTAATCACATTGCAGCTAATGCAGTAACACTGACAGCCCTCATTAAACAAGACAAAATGAAAAAAACAACAAAGATTCATCTTAGTTTTTTGCTCCTTTGCAGAGTCATCTTTCTGCTTTGCTTTGGTCATTACTGAAACGGACTGAATTGGATTACAGTGGAAAATCTGTATTGTCCAGAAGGGGTTAGTTTGCAACAAGATGCCCATACTGAATATATAAAGGCAGTAAAAGTTCACTGTACATGGGAATGTCATTGTGACAGCCTGACTGTGAGGAACTAAACCCTGAGCACCAACAGTAGCGTACGTATGAGGGGAATGATCATTAACACGTTTTGATCCTTATACCTGATCTTTTATTTATTTTAATTAAAGAAACACAGTTATTAGCCTTCAACACCTGAAATACAGCAGGAAGAAACTTAGCTTGGAAGTTCGACAAACTGTTAAAATGTAATGAATACATAACTCCACACATATGTTATGAGAGCAACGGATATACTTTTATTTACACCTTCTTTACTGCCTGACATGATCATTTTCGGGTCCCTCAACTTCTCACTGCAGGGAACAAAGCAGGGCTCTTTTTTGCAGTGTATTCCTCACACACCTTATTGAGGTCTCACAGCATTCCCAGGATCTCATATTGCAGTTATGCCATTTAATCAAGTGAATTTCTCCTCACAAATATTGGTTCCATTTCCAGCTCTCTGAAGGCTGGCATTACCATCATAACCAGGGAGAATAAACAAAGACTTTGGATTTACTCAATTGTGCTCCCTCAGCCATGTCGCCTCCTTTTCCTCTTTGTTGTTCTCGTCTCTCATTTACTCCTACCTTCTCTGTATCATATGTGCATTCAGACGACTGCTTTGTTATTCTGCTGAAAACCCAGCCACTTTGTTCTTTTCCTTTTAATGGCCTTAAATATTGGCAAAGTACATGCAGGAAGGGAACAATCAAACTGACGTTCATGAATACACAACATTAAAATGCTTTGTTTTTCAATAAGAAAACAGATCATCTACGCCAAGAAACAATAACTCATAAATGAATTTGGTTTGTTTGTTAATGAAGTTTGAGAAATTGTCGGTTGGGGATTGCATTGTGTTCTTATTTAGTCACATATCAAAGAAATACCTTACCTCAACTTTGCCAGGTGCCTCAGGCTAATGCATCTCATCCCTAATCGAGGGTCTCTTCCGACTCACTGAGTCAATACGAATGACTTTAATACTCAAACCATTATTATTTCAAATCATTGTCAAAAGAGAGGGATAAATCATTGGCTTATGCCTCGCTAATGTTAGAAAATTGCCCCATGCATTCTACGTTATTGACAGTCAGGAGCCTGAAAACAAGTAATGCTAATGACATAATCTGGCCGTGACCACACCACCCCTCAAGCTCTCCCTCATGTGCCTCCCTGTCTTCCTCCAGCTCAGACAAACGGGCTCATCTGTACTGGATCATTTGCCGTCTCCTGATACGCTGCGGTTTATAGCCAATTATCTCCCGCGATCCATTATCGATTACGGCGTTATCTTTCTTGCATTGCTTAATCTTTTGGCACAGGAACACAGCAGCTCACTGAGGGGGGGCTGGATACAAAGTGCTCAGCAATGGGAACAGTAGTGAAGACGGATGAGTGCTCATTTTCTCCAGGATGTGTACAGTTAAATTCAACTTCATTCAGACTGTATTCAGTAGCGGGGAAGGAAGGGTGTTTTTTTAGATGCAGCACTCTCTGCTTGGAATTAAAAACTACAACAGTCAATTTATCCAAGTGAGCGTTAAACCTCTGATATTAGTCTGTGTGACTGATTTCCTTTCAGCCTAATGTGATATTGTTTGTGTTAACTTCCCTCTGTGAATCAACATGGCTCGCAATAAAATGGAGTGGAGCAATAACTGTTTGACTAACTGATTTCTTTGTTGCTCTTTTTTATAGTTGGGTGAACAACTTTGGTCATGAGGGTCTTGGACTTCTTTTGGATGCTCTGGAGAAGCTTCTGGACAAGAAACAGTGAGTGATTCAATACCAAGAAATTCCTCTCTGTCTTTCTCTAGTTTTTTTAAGGCCCAGCTCCTGTTCTTCACAATAATTGCCTTATCTTTCTCTCATTTCACAGACAAGAGATCATAGACAAAAGGAACCAACACAAACTTATCCAATGTTTGAAAGCCTTCATGAACAATAAGGTTTGTATGACGATAACATTATCAGTTGACTCTCTTAGAAAACAATCTTTATGTCACTAGATAAAAGTATTGAAACTAGCCTCACTTTTTAACTAGTGCAGGGTTAAGGTAATGTCTAGGGTTTGGAGTTTTCATCCCAGGCTCAGGTGACCAAGCCTCTGAACCTTATTTGAGTCCAGACTCTGACAAACCTGCACTAATAGGACAGCCAAATTAAGCTAATTTTACCATTTCGAGCCCACAGTCTCGGGTCTTGTAATTATCCTTTTTGGGAACGGCTGCCTCATTTCTCAAAAGTGGCACACATTTCAAGGATAGATGAACTATTGATATTACCTCTCTGAGTAATCCCTGCATGTGGTCATCTCTGCCCGTTTCTCAAGACTTAAAGGTACGGGAGCAGACTATATGCATTTGTCCCTACAGTCCTGTCCTGAATTGAATTAATTCATCATCCTCTCCATTTACTCCCATGGCCTCGTTGTCCCTACTTAAAAGCAAATTAAGCCTAACTATAACTCACGTAGAGCCTTTGTATAATTCTTTTTTTTTCTCCCTTAAAGTGAATGTTCTCCTTGAATGCAAATGCTCTCATTATTTATACCCAACGGACCTTTTCCCCACTCTACACCCTTTCTCTTTCATGTCTTACAGTATGGACTGCAAAGGATCCTGGGAGACGAGCGGAGCCTGTTGCTGCTGGCTCGAGCAATTGACCCCAAGCAGACCAGCATGATGACAGAGATAGTCAAAATCCTGTCTGCTTTTTGTATTATCGGGGAAGAAAATATGTAAGTTTATACATCTCACCATGGTTGCATTCAGAGAGATGCCTCAACAGATAATCTCTGAAGAGTTGTATTTGTAATACACTGCTACTACTGTTGAAAGAATCAGACCTTAATATAAAAGCAAAGAGTGTTTATAGAATATAAGGCTAGAAAAAAAAACATCTGAAACAATTTCTGGTAACAATCTTATGGTATTTTGAGTAAATTATGACTTCTGCTTTGAACATGTTTCATGCAAATTTAACCTGGACACATATTGAAACAAAACTACAGTTATGTACTCAATTTTCTACGTACCTTTGAAAAATACCATACCAGTTCAATTCTGCATGACACAATGCTGGATGTTATTTTATAATAGTACAGTGCTCTGTACAATAGAATAGAATAGAATAGAATAGAATAGAATAGAATAGAAAAACCTTATTGATCCCAAACTGGGAAATTGTTGTGTCAACAGCAGTGATCGATGGAGTCAGTAGAAAAATACCAAAAAAAAAAAAAGAATAAAATAAAATACATACATAATCGCTCTAGTTACAATAAAATACAACAATAAAGATTGTGAGAGGTATATCCATCAGCTATAAATTAACATCCCAGTAGTTTTAAAAAGAGAAATTAAATACAACATTGACGTAACTTAGATATGTTGACTGAAAGTAAGAAATGTGCAAATAGTTAAGGTTGAAAGGTGATTTTTTTCAAAAATACAACTCAGTGGTGACATAAGGGAAAATGTAATCATAATAATAACATCAGAGAGGCAGAGCAGTCTGTTGGTGTTTTTAACTAAAATATAATGAAATTCAGTATGTACAATGGCGTGTGCAGAGCAGATTATGAATATTAATGAAGGACAGATAATAAATGTATCATGAAGATGACAGGGCTCTACACACAAGAGATGAGTTGTTGTAAAGGGTTAAGGCCTGCACTAAAAAAGATCTCCTGTATCTGTCCTTGTGGCACTGGAGCTGGATCAGCCTGCTTGAGAAGGTGCTTCTCTGTTTGTCCAGTAAGTGGTGCAGAGGGTGATCAGGTTTATCCATGATAGATAACAGTGTGTTAAGAGTCCCCCTTTCTGTCACCACTGTACTCTACATTATGTAAGAGTAATTTTCTATTAAATTATGTAATGATTACAAGACTAATGACAGAGTACAGTAAGGTACATTACAAAGTGATAGAATGAGATAGTTTACCTTAAGATACAGTGTACCTCAAAACAATCGGACTTATACTGTTATATTGTGTTGTTTTGCTAAGTATCACCTTACTTTATGACACAATACACTATGATATGATAGTAAAGTTTGCATTTCGTTACATGACATGACATGACATGACATGATGTAACATTATGGTTCACTACATCACATTAAGTGACAAGGTTTACGTTATGCAATTTTAGAGTACAATACAATATATCACAATGCAACACGACTTTTACAGTGTTATATCACGCAGTTTCATAAAATATTACCATCCAATACGGCACAATACAAAACAATAAGATATGATTTGATATAGTACGGTTATGGTTACGTAAGACTGCATTACGATATGCTGTGACAGCACAGCAGGTTTGGCACAACACAACATAATACAACATAATGAGTAGGAATGGGCATTTCAAGTTGGGCTGTAAAACCTCCAACCTTTTGCCTCCTGGTGAGGCTTGGTTCAATATGTTGACTTGCTATTGTTGTCAGGTTAAATATCAACTAGTTCAGACATGGTTTGTCATTGAGCGTTTTTTTTGTGGTTTCCATGCAAAACTTCCTGCCCTTTTGTTAAATTGGCACTTCACAGCTATTGAAAATTCAAATAGATATTTGAAAATTATTGCCCATCCTTAATAATAGGACACTATAACTGCACTATGCACTCTATATACTACAGTATGGTACAAGATGCTTGTGTATGGTCTGAATGATTTGATAAACATTAATACAATTAGAAAATCGTTCCAGTAAGATACACCACAATGCTATTCGATACAATGTGTGATATGGTAAAACAGAGTGCAATAGAATGCAGTAAGGTAAGATAAATAAGTTCATTTATAACACATTATACAATACGATAAGTTTTGTACCTTTGTCTGATGCCTTCATTTGATATAACAATCAAAGCTGCAAACATCCTTTTGTCTCTTAAAAAGTAAAAAAAACAAGCAACAAACATGTTAGTAGAGTAACATACAGTAATGACAGCTATTAATAACATGCATTGCGAGTTGACCATATACAAAGTAAACTACTTTGAACAATGAAAAGCAGAAGATCAAAGTATCTAGCAGAGGTTGGTGTCAGAATATGCTTTCGTACAGATCAACAGACCTGTATGAACTTTTCGTCTCACTTCCTCTTCAAAGCTGTAAATATGTTTTCAGCATTCAAAGTTGAAAAAGGGAAACATTTCAGTATTTTTCTCACTAAATCACAGCTGATATTGGAACAGCACATCACAATTTGAAAAGTTCTGACAACAAAAATGCACTGATCATAGAGATATGGTCCATCTCCACTGTTTACACACTCTGTAATGTTTCTGAAACAGCGAGAGGGAAGGGGACGGCTGCTTCTCGTAAACACTGAAATATCACTATTGCTCCAATCTTTTCCCACTGGGTGGCTCGTATTCAGACAGAAATTGGAGAGCATGCATACATGCTTACCCACTGAGAGCATAAAACACATTTACTGTTGACTGCAGACAGTGCAGTTCACATGGTCAGATGATGAAGTTTAGTCTCCTTTATGTGTTGTACTAGTCAGTGCAGTTTGCCATGGACACACAACCTGGCTGGCAGTTTATAAATTGGATTTAGGAGAGTGTTTTTTATTGTTTCCCACAGGGTCGGACCAGAATAACAATGGCACTTCAAAGTCAGTCTGTATGCAGGGGTGGAGATAAACAAACCCACAAATTCTGTTGGAGAAGCTGAAGTCAGCAGTGTGTCTCATATCTCTGACCACCCAGATAGACTTTTATCTCTTTTAATTTGACTGAGCAGGAGTTCGGAGATTATTTTTTGGTTACAGAATACTTTTAAACAGCACTGTGAAGCTTAAGATGGACATTTTTATTTCAGGAAGTGCACTCTGTAACCTTTTTTTCCCCATTAACCAACATCAGAGTGTTACATTTTAATAATTTCAGATTATCTTTTTACTCAGTTACGATGTCTATTTATTATAAGACACTGATTTTGATTTAGGAATATTCTTCTTCAGAGATAGCTTATTTACATTACAGTAATATATCAGTTTTCTCCTGAACAATTACTTTTTTTTTGCAATGTGATGTTTAGTTTAGTTAACTTCCCTGAAACAGTAAAAGCAAATCTCTGCAGCCCTTATGTGGTTTTCCTCCCCTTATCTTTTTGAGAAATTTTCATACATGTATCTTATCTCAAAACAGAGAACAATCAAAACTTCTTTTTTTTTTATATCTCAGATTGATGAAATAGGATTTTAGCACTTGAATCCATGTTTATCTGTGCGGAAAGACTAATTAGAGCGATACAAACACACAGTCTGTTCCAGTCTCTAATTTAACACTCTGAAACAGATTAGATGCACAAATGCAAACACACCCTTCCCCGTTTTCAAAGTGTTCGAGAATAGGGTGCAGTAAACATGGAAATCTATTCCATGATCAGAGCCCTGCATTAAAATGTACGCATCCTGTAGAAATGACAGCCAAAGGAGCTGAGGCGTCACTTTTCTTGCTCGGGAAAAAAAAAATCCGCTGCCAAACCGATGTTGTGACGCTGGCTCGTGTTCAACACTCCCTTCAGCTGACAGCATCAAAAGAGAAACACGACAAGTTAAGCAGATCTATCTCGCCTGTTTTGAAGTGTCGTCTGAACCGGCTTTAAAGCTCCTCAGTATGCAGCTCCCCGTGCCTGTCTGTGACTTTCTAACCCCTATCACAGAGCATGGCCATTCCATTTATCTCTGTGTCAGGCTTATTCTGCGCATACAGTGCTTTTGGTCAGACACATGATCGCCCCCCAGCTCACAAAGGAACCCTGGTCCTACTTTGTCATCCTGGATTTTCTGTTTGAGGTGATATAAGGTGCTGAAAACTGTCACAGTGAGCCTGTGGGTGCGCACACATGTTCGTACATACATAAATTGGCTGATCTCTGACGTTTTAACATTTGGCCTTGTATGACTTTTATTTATAACTGAGTAAATTTATTGGAACAGCGAGGAGAACTTGTATATCAGGCTGAGAGCTCTTTTATACTCATAGGAGTAATAAGGTTGAGCACAGAGAATTAAGCTGTTCAGTTTCTCAACTGATGAAGGCAAAATAGTAAAGTGGCCTTGCAGTGACAGAAAGACCACCTGTTGCCTATTATTATGCACGCATGTTGTAAATCACTGTTTGCATAAGTGCTTTTGAGACATCAATTTACCCCTTTTGCAATCCTCTTAGTGTGTTTGTGTTTGCAGCACAGAATTTGTCTTTCATTCGCAATCTGAAGACTGAAATTGTTCAATGCACTATTAAGCTGAGCTGCCTTTAGCCCTTGTAAGTACTCTAATTTGCCTACCTTCTCAATAGGTGTTTTTGCACATTAGTCTTTGAGGCTCCACAATAAATTGCACCCCTCTCTCACAGCGAAATACACCCCCCCCCAATTGCAGAGAACTGGAAACATTTGCAGTAAAAAGCTGCTTTTTGTCCGTCATCAGCTTGGTAACAAGCTAAATAAAGTCAAATTAGAAACTGCAGCAATAATGGACCCGATTGCACACAAAGAAATGGAAAGCAGCAGCTTTTGTCAGGGTGACCAAAGACTGACCGAGCTAATGTCCACACCATCACAGGAGGGAAGATAAGATACATGGTGTTTGAGCTGAAAATTGTGTGTAAATGTCCTGTCAGTGAGGTGATAAAAGTGTTTGTTGACTTTTGTGTTGTGCCTTCTCCCTGTTTCCCTGCTTTCCTTCAGCCTGGATAAGATTCTAGCCGCCATGACAATTGCTGCAGAGAGGAATAATAAAGAAAGGTTCGCTCCAATCGTGGAAGGACTGGAGAATCACGAAGCCCAGCAGCTCCAGGTTTGGAATCACACATCGAAAAATAATCAGCAACATTTTTTTTTCATACTTTTAGACATTCACATTTTTTATGTGATTGTTTTCTTTTAGGGGATAAATGTGGCTTTAATATTTCAGGGGCAAACACAATAAGCAACTCAGCTTTACTTTATTATTAACTTAAGGCTAGGGCCTAGAAATATAAGTTTCGGAAGTGTTCTGGTTTTCTTCAGTAATATGTTTGGAGTCAAAGCTGCTCTGACCAGTCTCACATCACCAAGATTTGTTGTAAACCATCAGTTTAATGACAAACCACAATCCCCATAACAGCACCCCAGCCTGGATCAGCTGTTATCTGATGAATATTTTGTTGTCTCCATAAACAGAAACAAACAAGTGCTGCTAACAGTTCAACGCAGATCAAAAGATTTCAGTATGAGTGACAAATCTTCTGCGAGCTGTGTCTCAACTTTCTGGAATGCAGCAAAAATAATTTGTTACAAAAAAAACCCCTCAAGTCTCACAAAAGTTGTCTTTTCCTCACTGTATGAGAGACCTGACAAAGTTTGCAGTTTCACTTTTTACAAAACTGCTTTGTAATGTTTTAATATCAGCAAAGTTTGACCCATTAATTCTGAGTAAATCAGAAGAAAAGCAGTTTGGGATGCACAATGCATCGGTATTAATATTGGTATTGACCTGGCCGATGTGTGAAAGTGGGCATTTACTTAGTCACTTATGTATTGGCTGCAGGCCATTTTCAGAGCATCTCAAACATCTTTCAAGACCCAGATAACATTGTTTTCCATGGCTATGTAAACACCAAAACTACTATTTTTGATTCAAGAAACAGACAAAACATACTTTTTTTGATCACATTCATCTTGGGCGCTTTATCCTTTGATCCTCTCCATGGTCGTCTTTTCTCACGATCGCACCACTCATTCTCTCTGAACTACCTGGACACATCATCTTAGTTTTTTTTTTTATTTATTTATTTTTTTACCAATATTGATGTCGGTAAATATTGGTTATCGGCCATAACAGCAATATTGATATCAGTATTGGCCTATATTTTCATATTGGTGCATCCCTAAAAGCAGCTGCTGCCATAGTAAGTGTGAATGGAACACCTCTGAGCCTCTAACTTACCATTTACAGTGAAGCTGAGACTCAGTAAAAACTGATAATAAGGCACTCAAAAATAGAAAATAATGTCTTTATTGGCTTCTTGTTTGCTACAGGGAAAACAAATGTGTTTTAAAGTTGCTGAAATCAAAGAAAAGGTAGCACCATACCAATGAAAAAAGACAAACTTTTGCTGAATCAGATGGACAGAGAATATTACATTCGGTCATTGAGTGTTTTTTTAGGCTGGACCTAATTTTGTGCCATTCTGGGTTGAGGACACTCAGCTTTTTCCAAACATGTGATTCCCTTCCTGTTCTTAAATGGTCTTTCAACCCCACCGCTCTTCCTGGATACGATAGGAAGAGATTGCAGGCTATTAAAATGCACCTGAAGCTCCATCACCGCTGCTTCCATCAAAAATGCCTCCTTTAGTCTTCGTCTCAATTGAGTCAGCCCTCATTTTTATTTTGCAAACAGCAGGAAAAAAAAATGGTAAAAAAATGTTGAGTTCCTCTGAGGTCTTTACCTTCTTACTCTTCTCCTCACATTTTCTTCCACCTCATGCTACCTTGCACATTTTTTCCTCACATCTTACAAGTGCTCCCCCTTTGCTTTTTTATCTTTGCTGCTGTCAAATTTGGTCTCAGGGGAGCTGGTGTGAAAGGGCAACTAAGGCACCTTACCTGTCTTAATTTTCACTTGTTCTTTTCAGCAGCAGGAATAACTATACAAGAGCGGTGAAAACTCTCCTTAAAACATGCTCTTGTGAAACCGATAGAGGGGGAATTACTTAAGGAATTACTTTTTTAACTGCAGGGATTTGGAAGTCATGAAGAAAAAGTCATGAGGGAAACTGATGAGGCGGGCGGTGGAAGCGAGAGTAGATATTCTTTTATTAGGAGGCTGTTGTTTTTCCTTTAAATTTTGCCATTAATGGAATGAAGCCCCGCTAATTGTGAAGTAAATTAAAATGCTTTGCTGATGCAGGGGGTTCCAGGAAATTAATAGACTTTTTATCCAAAACCTGTGATGGGCTCTTGAAGTAGACTTTGCTAATGTGATTAAAATGTGTTTTGCTGTTGTTTAGGCTATACTCGTCTGCTGAGCACGAGAGAAAATCCGCATTTCAACTTTAAAACCGTCCCAGCGGTAGCACTTTTAATTATGATGTTTGGAAGCCCCCTATGGCAGAACTGCAGCTCTCTAAACCCAACACAGATAATGCCCCTTCCCCCCAGCCCCCAGTCCCCAACGCAAGTGTTCCCACTCCTTAAAATATGGCCAGGAGGTGTTTGGTGTGAGTACCAATCTGTATGCATGAGAAGAAACAGAATATTTCACGATGTCCATGGCCTTCTTCACTCACATGGATCCTGTGAAGATTTGGGGGCGTTTTCTTTCATGTGTCTGGCCTCTGGTGCGTACAGTCAAATGTAAGGTTTAGTCGTACAGATCTCGCTTTGAAAGCCCTCAAGCTTCTCAGGGAACACGGAGAAGTCTTCTATGTTTACAAGCCTGTGATCGTGCAAGGGAATATATTCTCCGTTACACACAGATATACATTTTTCTCCCAATGTGTAGGCTTACAAACCCTGTCTCTGCAAAGATAAAACACTACTGTTTGTATCTTTCATCAGACAAAAGTTGGAATTAAAATGTGTGATTTAAAGTTGGCTTAAAGGTGGAAAACAACTGTTTATCCATCCATAAATGCAGGTGTATCACTCGGAAGGATTCGTAGATCTGGCTTCCAAAACAAAAATCTGAAACTAAATCAAGCACCAGCGTAGAATCACTGTTGTGGCTCCTATTAATAACGCATACGAGCCAACAGCTCTGGGTCAAGGTTTCAGAAGACAATGTTTCACATCGTCCATGGGAATCCTTCAGCCTGCTATCGATTGTCTGTCCAAGGGAAGCTGTCTTATCCATTGCTCGCTCCCTTGAAACACCTTACTGCTCATTATAATTCATCAGCGATTTCCTCTTAACCCCTCTACTCCACCAGACACACGCACACACTCCTGCACAGACACACACACACTACGCCGATACACCCATTAATAATGCACGCCTAGTCAATACACCTTTACTTCTCTTGGCTGTCTCGTCTTTTTCTGCAGTTTTGATTTTTGGAAAGAAATGGCAGGAGCAAAAATTATCCCAAAACACATTTTTACATCCAAGAGCCCAATGCACTTCAACAAGTCCATTTGACTTTTCCAGACTTTTCTTTTTTTTATCTTTTTACTTGTGTTTATTGTGTTTCTCTTCTTTGCAGGTTGCTTGCATGCAGCTCATAAATGCGCTGGTCACTTCCCCCGATGATCTGGACTTCCGGATACATCTGCGCAACGAATTCTTAAGATGTGGCCTGAAGAAGATCCTGCCTGTAAGTTAGAAAAGTTCAGATACAACGTCTAGATTCGACAACTTTAAACCCTTGAAGAATGTTGATGTTGGCTGTCTGTAGGCAGAGATTTAAGAAATGCACATACGTACATGTTTTGATTCAGAACTATATAAATGTTTGATATCACTGACATAAATCTGCTCGACTTGCTGCCCACTCAAGCCCAACTTGCTCTTCTCCTTATGCTCTGTATGTGTCTGCTCTCTTCACACTTCTCATCAGGAGATCCTTTTGTAGAGTCAGCCTAACAACCTACATTTTAGAAAAAGTTTCACTCCCAGCTCTGTTTATAACAACAGGTGAGCCCCTTGTTAAAGATGAGGAGTTTCTTAGATTGCAAAACTGAGAAAGCAAAATAACATCCGCAGCAAGGCAGAATAAGAGCTGGAGGTTGAGGCGTGTGTGTTGGTGAAACAGAGGATGAGCACAAAGGTAGCTGCAGAGTGAACAGGTTCATGCTTGTGCGGCTAAACATGAGCGAAGTGTAGGTGTCAATATTAAATATAAATACAGTGATCCTAAACCTGAAAATATTTATGTTTCAACGATGAAGATTTAAATCCTTAATAATTCAATACATCTGTAAAAAAACATAAATAACATGTACAGAGTTCAGATCATTACCACCCGGAAAAGACACTGTAAGTCTGAATTTTTACAAGTTAGAGTCATGTGAGTGATAAGTAGGATAGTTTTCAGGCTTATGAAAAGGGAAAAAAAAAGTTTTTTTTTTTTTTTGCTTCGTAATCTATTTGTTTGCAAATGATACACCTGCAATGTACTACATTCATAAGTTGGCAAGCTTGAGCTCTAATGAATTTTCAATAAAAAAAATTGGTGCATTATTTTGGCAGCTGTGCTAAGGACAAAAGTTGTGACTATTTTGAATATACTGAAATTAGAGTTATTCAACATTTCCATGTAAGATAACACTCCCTAGAAATGTCCCTCATCAATTATTTTACAGTTTAGCCAAAATTTAAAGAAGTATGTCACAAAAATCACATGTAACACGGTTGGCAGGAAAAATCCATCTCTACAATGTTAAATTTTAATATGGATAACACAGTTGACATTTTCTCAATTTTTTGGCCCTTGTGCTAACTGTAGACCTTGAACATGGCACCACCTGACCTCCATCCCCTCATATCTCTCCACGTTTTCTTCACAGTTTGCTCATTTTAACATTTATAGTTTGAACAACAAAAAACGCTGATAACACAGTTGATTAACAATTAATGCGCCCCATGTACAGACAATCATTCTGATGAAACGTTGATGAGGAGAAGTTAAAATATGCCACTGTTCCATCATAGTTCTCACCAAAAGGATGTGACTTCAATTGATTTAAGTCATGTGACTTTGGAGCAAACCATTGCTGATTTATAGGCCTTTTTTTAATGGGTAACACAGTTGATGCAGATGTCTTGGACACATCCAAGGTGAATTATTTAGATAGTTTGTAAAACGCTTTTTTCATATGTTAGTGATTATTATACACAATTAATACTGACAATAATATTCTCAAACATGTATTCTAGTGTTAATTTTGAAGAGCAAATGTGACATGTGAGAAATCGGACAGCACAAAAACTGCAAAGTCCAACACATGATTTGCATTTTTTGCTTCATAAATTATGGAACCTATTCACTTTCTGTATTAAATGAAAGTGAAACATCACCGAAATGACCCACTGTAAATTGGGCATAGCTTGAAATTAATATTCAGTAAATTAATAAGTATACCCCATGGACTTTAAATACACCCCAAAATATAGAACCACTCATGTATTCAGCTGTGACATTATGAGATCCTCATTATTTGTTTTATTTAAATCCTGGAGAAACACACTGAAGGAGAGCCCTTATGTGCAATAGTGCAGAGTCGAAGGCAACGATAGAGCATGAGCGAATAAAATCAGGCAGTTCCACATCAGTTAGAAAGAGTAAGATAACAGGTGTAAGTGTTAAAGTATTGAAGCAAAAGCAGATAAAATTAATAAGATCTAAAATTAAGACTTGGAAATGCCCCGGTGTAGTATTAGTGTAGTTATTCTAAAGTTTCTCTGCAGCATATTCCAAGCACTTGGAGCATCAGAGCTAAAAGAAGATTCTCCAAACTCAGTGTGAATTTTGGGTACCTGTAAGATGAGCCATGCCTTAGAGCGAGTGGGATGGTTACCCACACAAATAGAAAGCAGGGATGATTGACAAGGTGCATTTTCAAATTGAGTTATTCAGATTCCCAGGTATTTCTTTATATCTGAATGAAAAGTGGGGATTGACATGATGGAAAGAGGCCAGGGGGTGCGACTTAGACTGGTAGGCTGGTAGACCATCTGCACCACAGGAGTTTGTTTTCCCAGTCCAACCCAGGCAACAGGTCAGAAACTGAACAAAAAAAAAAACGGCTAACAACAAATGATCATGTGGCCTTAAGCAGCAGCCCCAACCACAACTCGTTAGCAATCTTGGCTGTAGGAAATGTAAAAATAGACCGTTCACCAGCAGCTCAGTGGCTTCTCTGACATGAAAAATAAATCTTCTATCAGCCTTTGAATATTGAGTTGTTAACTAAACAATTCTGTCAGTGTCACTGGTTGCACTGCGCAGATTTTGATCTTTGCGTTATAGCATCTGAAGGCTTGAATGAATGCTACTTAAATATAAAACCTTGATTCAATTCAAAACAACAGAATCCAAAGTTCTCCCCCTCAAAAAATCAGTGTGATATGAATGCAATTGTGGTGCAATGCTGAAATGAAACTCTCAGGCTTTTTAACGAGTGAAAGTGTAAAATCAACCTCCCTTCACAGGTTCTGAGGAGTGTTTCAGGTACTTGGTGACTTGAATAACAGAATTTGAGTATCAATAGAATCATTAGCAGTAGTTACAGGGCAGCTAGTCGTGGTTGTAACAAAATGTGTCGAGTGTGAAGCTGTGCCAGCACCTCATCACACAGGTCGTCCTGGCATCATTATCGGCAAACCTCCACATCCTCGCACAGGGTGAAGGCAAACGAGCTCCAACTCATCACTCACGGCCTCGTTTGTCGTGAGCGGGGTGAACATGTCACAGAGCCAGTTGTTAATAAGTCATCCCAGCTGCTCCTGTTGATTATTACTGTCATTACTTTAATTATCTCCAATTCTGCCCCCCGATATGAAAGAGCCTCGGTGTACAGTCATTTATGAACGCCACGTTCACAGCTTTTTAATGCCGACATTCAAACTGACAGTCTTTCATCTAATTATGAGTTATGCTCAAGAGTCGGCGTAGCTGCTGGAAAAGAAAAAGTGAACCCTGCTAACAAAGAAAGCCCAATTTGTTTTGTTCTTACAGTCCTTGACACTTGGATTTGGCTCTCCTCCTCTGTCCCCTCCTCTCCTCCTCCACCTATTTTTTGTGGCATTGTGCACCTCCCTCCGAACCAGCGCTGCTAAAGACAGATGGTGCACCTGAAAAACAGCACAGGGTGATTGATACCTGCAGAAATTGGGTTACATTTGGCCCTGTCTCCGTGTGTAAACTCCACTGCCAGTGATTCATAGAGAAGTGGTAAAGAGCACTGCTGTAGCCTCTCGTGGCTGGAACAGGTGTGCAGGAATAAGTACTGTCTGGGATACGTAGTGAGAGGGTTCAGGGCAATCAGTTTGCTGTACAGCTGGTGCCCTGGAAATAATTTAGTGGGTTTAGAGTCTATATTTCCAATTTTCTTTTCCTTTTTTTAAACAAATTTCCAAAGTAAATTGTTTAAATTACCTTTAGACAACAGCTTCAAACTTGTGTAATAGTATGAACATAATGAAATCAACACTCACAACATGCACGCAGAGAGCGCAGACCTCTGCCAAGCATATTATATTTGTCACGCAACACTCAAGTCCTACCTCATTTCATATTCAAGATCTTAGTATCTAGAATATTGCCAGGATCTGGATCGTCCTTTAACATCTGTCAGAAATTATGGTGACTTTGTCTTGTAGTGTTTTGCAAAGCAATCCAACCATTTATTGTGGAGTTATATATACATATGGTGAAAACGGCCCTATCGTACAATGATAAAGAATCCTTTAAAAAAAAAACCTGGATCCAGACGGTGATCCAGATCATCTCCAAAATTTAATCACTTCTACCTTATCTCGTTGCGAACATTTCCTGAAAATTTCATCAAGATCTGTTTGTTACTTTTTGAGTTATGTTGTTCACAGACAAACAGACAGACAAACTCTCACAAAAACATAACCTCCTTTGCGGAGGTAAAAAGGACAAAGACCCTGAGAACAAATAGTGACTGCTGCCACCAGGTCAGTGTTTGATTGGGCAAGTGGGAGCAGGTAGCATCACAGTAAGAGACACTAAAAATACACCAGAGTGACATTTTATGGATAGATATAATTTCCTTACAGTGACTCAAAGAAAAAGTGTTGAATGTCCACTATACTCTGATACAGCAGCCTCACCATACACATTCAAAAGTGGTATGTTTTTTGGAATAATATCTGAATTATCCCTTACAGGTGCTGCTACGGTTTATCCTAATCTATGCTTCACAATGACCTTTTTGTATGACTCCATCTTTTCATCCATCTGCTGTATGTCTTACTTAATCTAGGAGCTGAAAGAGACGGAGGAGCTCGACATTCAGCTGAAGGTATTCAATGAAAACAAGGAGGAGGACTCCATCGAACTCTCCCACCGCCTGGACGACATCCGGGCTGAGATGGAATATCCTTTTTGTCCTCCCACTGTGTGAAAATACTGATGAATAGGTCTATAGAAGTAGCATGTGGAGAATAGTCTGTACCCTAGGAGAGTGTATATGTTGGTTCATTAGAAGGAGAGAGCATATCTAGCTCTGTGTCTGACCTGGTATGCTTGGTAAATAACCCTGTCACCCTCAGCTCCAACCTTTTCACTCTTCTTTTAATTACCTTCCTCCTCCTCTCCGCTCGTTACTGTTTTCCTGGGTTAAGTAGGACTGGTGTAAGACTCAAGAGGAAGATTTCAAAAGGACAGATGCTCCCCTCTTCTTCACATTTACAATGCACAGAAGACACTTAAACATTTTTATGTGGCATCATATCACATTATATGATCAAGGTTTCTTCTCTTCAACTTTAATCGCCCCTTGTCTTTCGACGCCGTTACAGAAATGTGAACTCTTCCCTTCAGCTCTCACCACCAATGTCCGTTTAGCTCCAGACATGTGGAGTGGAAGTTAATAAGAAAGGCAGTAATTTAGTCTCCAGCCAGAAACTTCTTCAAGCATCCAGAAGAAGCAGCCTTTAATAATTCACCAATCTTCTCTGAGGCGATGTATGAATGGCTGACATTGTGGAACCAGACGCTGACATTGTTATGCAGATGTTCATTCCTGCAACCTTTTTCTTCCGCCGAGTCCCACAGTTCTCATACTGACACGAAGTGCTGCTGTGACTGACAGTTTCTGTTGACACATGGAGGTGAGGGGAGGAGGTTGTGTGCCTGTGTGTGTGTGTGTGTGTGTGTGTGTGTGTGTGTGTGTGTAGAGAGGGAGAAGGAAAAAAAAGTGCACCTGGATTAATGATGTGCTTGAGCAGGTTCACAAATGAGAAGGCCCAATGTTTGTTTCCAAGGACAATGTGGTATTGATCCGCAAGCTTGGAGCATGATTTGAATGCCTAGGCTACCCTTTGTCCCTTCACCTGCATGTAAAACACACACACACACACACACACACACACACACACACACACATAAACACAGACAGACAGACCGACGTGTGTGCGTGCTATGGCACAGCACGGTACTTCTGCTACCTGAGCATTGCACATGTGTCTTGTTTCTCCCTGCAGTTTCATGAATATTAACCTAAAGAGGCTCATCTCCTCTGTGTCCGGCCCAGGTCCATGTGCCGAGGAGGTGACTCCGGGCCACTAATAAATATTAATGAGCTGTGAAATGGTGATTGATTGACCCCACCACTGACTGGCCTACGTCACACTTGACTGCCGCTCATGTTTATTCATTATTTGGAGAGGGAGTGTAAAGAAAGACTGAGAGAAGGAGGGAGATGGTAAAGGATCGCAGAGGAGGGGGGGTTGTCATCGAACGGATTGGCATTCTACATTAGGTTTATGTCTGCAGCTTAGTGATAGATGAAGCTAGTTGGATACTTTCCCAGTCTGAGCTCCTTCTCATGTCCTCTCAAACGCCGCTGTGGCGAGACTATAATTGAATCTCACAGGATTGGTTATTCTCCCAGGCTTCATCCTCAGCTAATACAAGGGAGGGAAATGATCCTGTAAAGGAGAGCCTTATTCCCATCCCTCTGCCTCTTAAAAAATGATATGGGATAGGAGTTTAATTACAGACTTTGTTGAAATTAATAGGAAAAGTGTCACGCAGTATTTAAAAGAATTGATCTGCTCCTGTTGCTGCGACTGGAGATTGTTTCTGTGAATGAGAGCATGAGGACATTGCGGGTAGAGTGACATGCACTTTTTTTTTTTTTCCATGGAATGATATCAAGAAGTCAACAAATGCAAAATAAATCTTAAGATTAACCTTTGACCTTCTAATTTGACCCCTGTAATCTCTCAAGAAGTTTGGTCCCATATTCACAAACTCGGCTTTAACAACAAGCTTGTAGTTGCAGAAATGTAACTGTGATGCACTTTTGGTCTTAATTTCACTTTAATTCTGTCTGAGTCCTTTCAGCTTAGTCACCTAAAAATCATGTATTAAACTAATATTTTCTGTTCCCAAAGCAGAAGGGAGGGGATTCACAACACATGCTGCCACTGTGCCGAAGAATGTTATTGCTTAGCAGCCGGTACGTCGCGCTATGTAAATATTTTAGCAGACTTCATGTTATGATAGCAATCAGGTTTTCATCTCTGCAAGCTTAACAGGGCACTGTCTCTTCACTTTTTTTTCTGCATGTGTGCACATATCTGAAAGGCTTATTTCACTTTCCCAAACAAGTTGAGTCTCCGTGGGGAAATCCTCCTTTCTCAAGCAAACAAATTAAATCGGCTCCCAATCACTCATTTTCCTGGCTTCTTTACTTCTTAGAGCTGCACTTTTAGGAAGCTATTAGAAGTTTGAGAAACACAGATTTAATTACTTCTTAATGAACCTTTTACTGCCAATCAGCTGTTAAAAGATGAGAGTTAGACTTTGTAATATGAATCATCAGGGGTGTGTCCAGATGGATGGTGTGTGCCTCTTTTGCAATCTCAGTGGCCACCCTAAAATCCTGAAGAATGATTAGCTTTTTGCCTCGTCAGACTTTTGTGAAAACCAACTATCAGCAGGTTTCTTAAAAAGTTCTATAAAGATAGAAAAATGCTAAATATGTTGATTTTTTTAAGATGGAAAGGCATCAGCTCATGACATATCGCCAGAATACTAGAGTTGGATATTTCTGGAGGCTGATATTATACGTATCTTGATACATTGACAATGACCAGATACATCAAAGATATACAGTTAATACAGCAAGTATCAATGCATTATGATACAACTGACACCCAAATGTTTTATTTTGAGTTTTTTTTTCTTCATTTATAGGGGACAGTGCATAATAATTAATATTTTTGTAAGGCAAGGTAAGTTTATTTATATAGCATATTTAAGCAAGGCAATTCATAGTGCTTAACAGAGATACAAATCAGCAAAACATATTAAAAGAAAACTATTAAAATTAAATTACAAATCAAAAAAGTTATAAGATACAGTAAAAACGCAGACAAAAAAACAAACAAACAAAAAAAAACAAGATACAGTAAATACTAGAATTGAAAAAAAAGAAGAAAAATGAAGTTAAAAGAGATTTATAAATATATAAATATTTTGACCAAAGACTAGTTTTCATCTGTACTCCCTGGCCAGGTGTTAAAACAGGCTACTTCAAAAAGCAAAAACAAACAAAAATAAATAAATAAACATATTTAAAAAAAATCACAATGCATATGATTTGATTTAACAGCATGTGATTCGATGAAGTATGATGTGCTTCCATGATGCAAAGTAATGATGCAGAGCGCCACTCTTGGAGCTATTAGCTGTAGTTACGTCTGAATTGGAGGAAGGAAATACCAGGAGACTGGCAAACACCTTCTCAGACACTCCGTTTTTCCACTTCCTGAAGAGTTGTCATGTCGGTCTTGTTGCACCCCTGCAGCATAGCGTGACACATTATGCATATTGTAACTGTGACTTACAGAGGTGTACGTCTCTCTTGGATAGGCTGTCATTAGCACCTAAACTTTAGTTTTGAAAGCTTCAACCATATTTGCTTTGCACAGCTGCCATTCTCCAACACAATACAACACAGCAACAGCACACGTGAAGAAAAAGAAGTGAAACTGTAAAAAAAAAATAAAAAATTAGTCATTTGGTTGGTCCCACTTTTGAATAAATGCAAAAATATCCAACCTTGGTTGGATCAGATTTAACTTGATACAAAAATTTAACCAACCAAGTGTTTAAACAAATGTATCTGGACACTCACATCTTGCCTGGCAGTCTTTGCATTGTTAATCTTCCCAACCCTTTGGCGTACTGACACACATACTGTATTTATTTATTTGCAATTTCGAATTTATTTATTTGCAATTTCGAATTTACTGAATGCTGCTGGCATTTGCTTTAGTCTGTTGAGTCGGACATCTTAACACTGGAAGATTCTAGTTTTGAAGATTTATAGTTGCTGTTTCTGAAGTTTAAAAAAAATCAGTACACCAGCTGTGCCGTGACCTGACGTTTCCATGGATTGACTTGATTTGTGACCCGTGAACAGGTTGTGTCCAGTGTACCTCGTGCTACTTAGAATTAATAACTGTTGTCAATGGGTTTCCAACAACTGGGTGATAAGTAAGTGAGCCAGGTGATAAACAAGTGTAGTGTCTGATCTTTGAATATAGAAGAATTAGAAAAAAAAACAGTCAGGTTTAACATCTGTTTTCAATGTCAGAACCATCACATCTTCCTCCTGGGGAAAGCAAACAGAAGACACATAATCAATACCTTTTGCAAATTTAATAACATGAATTTTCGCTCCTGAGTGCACGTCAGCTTTAATCTGAGAGCTGAATCTCAG
Organism: Halichoeres trimaculatus; assembly: GCF_033239565.1. Lineage (NCBI taxonomy): Eukaryota > Metazoa > Chordata > Actinopteri > Labriformes > Labridae > Halichoeres > Halichoeres trimaculatus. Next base: position 30,001,940 of record NW_027437185.1, on the reverse strand, counting down.
CCAGACTCCTGCCCTGCGAATGATCGTCCTCCTACCATCCCTGCCTTGAACATTCAAACCAGTGAGTTTTTCATGTAATTAATTTCCCTCTCCTCTGAAAGGTTCAGAGTGACAGGTAAACCAGAGGGAGCATTCTTTATTGCCAATCCCCTTCCTCTTATTCACTGTTTTTGCTCCCCGGAGAAAAAATGGATAAGAGGAATCACGTCTCCTTTTGCTTTTGCTTCTTGATGCCTGTCAGAAAAGCTGAGGTGAGGAACTGGGGAAAATAAACAAGTTGTTTTAAAGAAAAGGAAAAACTAATACACTTTTAGATGTTTACGAGGAGTTGAAGGCACCCGAGTATGAACCCTTATTGGTAGTTTCCTCAAGAAGTTAGCCAAAACTTTTACTAAATTAGGGAAAAAAATAACTGCTGTTTTCCTTAACCATGCTGCTGCACTGATATGAATGAGGTGTACCATCTCCTGTCCAACATGGTGAAAGACACTGGTTCTGAGACCTACTTCCTCTCAATCCTTCAGCATCTATTGCTCATCAGGAACGACTATTACATCAGGTAAGTTCTCTTTGAATTTGATGATAACCCTGTGATGAACTGCAGGACTTTGGTTTGAATCTTCTTGGGCAGGGTAAAAAAGCCAGTGAGGAGACAGAAGAAGAGCCGTGACAATATTGTCTGACATTAAATCAGTCTGTGGCGCAAAAAAGGGTGGGGACCCCTAAGTATCTAGGAAATACAGTTTTACAGCAGATTTAAGCACATTTTGAAATAGAAAAACAAACAAAAAAAAACTTTTTTTTTGCTTATAACAATCTCATGAAAGAGTATATTTTGCGAGTCATGCATTATATTTTTACCAGGGTTTACAGTTATGCATAAAGAGTTGTGGCTAATTTGAACAGGTAAGTTGTAGACGAACAAGGCTGTGACCTCAGCTCTACCTCTTAGCGGTGCGACTTAAGTTGTTGGAAGTGAGTTTGGTCCACTGTCTCTCAGCTTCATGATGCCTCATAAGAAAGCAATGACTGATGCCACTGTGCCTACTCCACACAGGCTGTGGCCTAAACCCACATACTGAAAAATGTAAATCAGATAGTAGCAAAGCAAAAACCTGAAGCACATGAAACCTGAAGCATGGGATATTAAGATAGTCTTCCCAAAATGTCTTGGCGGGATCCCAATGGGATATAATTGAATTTATGGAGATGAAACTGAACGAAAACCTCTCATCTGTCTGAAACACACAAGTTATTACAGTCAGTATAATCTTTGGTGCTTTGAAATGCTTTATTAGTTTTAAACTGTTGGGTTAGCTTTCTACTTTGCCACGAGGAGCAAATATGTCAGCCACTGGGCAGGAAACCCACTGCTCCTCTGTACCGAGTGACACTGATAAATTCACTGCTGTGTCAGACTTTTTTTGCAGATATAAGACGGAAAAAAAAAAGAAGATGAAGAGAAGATGAGGGGAGGAAGATGAATTTACCATAGACAAGTTGCTATTCCCTTGGCGTTATGAATAATGTATTCCTCATCTATTTGTGGGAAGTGAGAAATAGAATTCACATTAACCAGCTACAGCCACGTCCATCTTTGCTCCAGTGTCCGTGTGCTCCGCTGTTGGCCAGTGACAGTGCTCATAAAGAAATCTGATGTCTTAAAAGATATTTCTCATTAGAAATGCAAGGACAAACTGAGACATGTACAATCATACCACAAACTTGTTACAAGTTAGTAATTTTTCTGCCAGTATTGGCCTTTGGAGTAACAGTCTTTTGATGTCGAAAGCAAAATAATAAAGATGTGAAAAGGTATGCAGAGGATTTTGTAATCTTGATACAGAAATAAAGCTGTCAGTTCAGATATTGGTGTTAGAAAAGCATGGATTAAGTTGAGTCATCAATTGTTGGCAGGAATAATGTGTTAAAGTGTGACAGATATTGGCTATATGTTCAAAGATGTACCTGTGTGCTCAAAATATACCATCTAAAGTAAGGATTAAGCTGCATGGTTTGGGAATAATTGCAAACTTGGCACTTTAATTTGTGCATTAAGTAATAATTTGATTATAAAATATCAATTAATAAAATAATTATTATTCTAATAATAAGTCTGAGACGGTCTGCACTGTGGGTAAACTGTTGCAGTGCTCTGCCTGCCATCGCTCCTCCTAACACAACATTAGTTGTTGCTCTGCCCTCCGGGGCTCGGTTTATTTTTGATAATTAATCTCTCGCTGCAGCCCTAATGAATAGGAGCACATCAAACCCACCCAGTAAATATAGAGCAGATCTGCTCTTTTGGAGCCGGGTGATATGGGGATTACTCCGGCTATGTGGAGCAGAGCTGGATCAAGTGGCTGTGGCTGCGCTGAACTGTGAGCTATCATTGGAAGAAATGAAGGTGCCAGAGTAAAAGAAGAGGTGGAGAAATGATGCAGGGGACATATGCTGGCTTTTGGAGCCCGGCCCTGCCCACTGTGGAGGGCCCTGACAGTTCTGGGTCACTCTCTGCGTCTCTAGTTATCTCCACCCAGCCCCTATCTGCCTGGTGGTGGCGGAGGATGGAGGACGGAGGGAAAATAGGGCGGCTTATTGAGATAATAATGTGGCATACACTGGTGACAGTTGTAAGCCGAGTGCCACAGTTCTTAAGCCATGCAGGGCGACGTGTGAGCTTTCACTAGCTTGTTCCAATCATGAGTGGGCGCATCCGCCAGCTCTAGCTTCATGCTTTGAAAACAGTGCACCTAAACGCTGATTTATTCCTATTTGCTTTGGCTCAGAATTTTGTGTTCTTTCATATTTCTGTTCAGAGCCTGATACAGCCTGTCCACCCACAAGTTACCAACACAACCTTTGAAATCATGGGCAACAGAGTCCAAACTGTGAAAATAAACTCCACTACATGTCTTTGTGATATCTTAATAAAAATACATACAGTAAGTTTTTTTTATTTTATTTTTAAACTAAGCTCCTTCTGTTTCTTCAGGTTTGTCTTTCAAAGAATGTGTTTTTTGGTATCACACCAAATTAACAAGCCTAGTTCCACACATTTTGGTCACAACTCTGCTTGAACAGATCATTAATTCTAAGTTTCATTAGCACATTTTCCCCTTAATACTTTCATGTAGAGCCTTGGATCTTGAAATACACTTTATTCCCTGTCGGCATTGAAGGTGAAGAAACCTATCTTGTGGATTTTTTTTTATTTTGATGGTTAACTCTATATAATGTTTTAAGGTTATAACCATAACACTATTGATGTAAAGAGGTTGAGATATGTCCTGTCCTTTCTAAAACATAAGCAGAAAGTCAGAATTTGTTGAACAAAAAAAAATCCGTTCATAAATGAGCTCAATAGGAAGGATACCTTCAGTGTCAGAGTGTATATTTGTTCAAAGAACACAGCATCTTTTCTGTGTCTACTACATCACTGTTTCCTATCTGAAGTTAGATGAAAGACTGTGTGTTATTATTACAGAATCAGAGGGCTGTCCGTGCTTGAGCTGATGATACTGTTCTCGTCCTGATTGGAATATCTCATCTTACACGGCCCAGTGTCTAGATTTGAAACGCTGGGATAGAGTTCTGTTTTTTTGTTTTTTCCTTTTGTACACTCTGTAAAAATGTCAGGTAAAGAGAATACTAACAGAAAGACAACTTAGTTCTTAACAAATTGAAACAACACGCTGCACAGAAAGGGATATTAAAAACTAGTGAATAGAGTTGTTAGCTCAATGGTTTGATTACACTGCCCGGCCAGATGGGCAGTAATGGGGCAGTAATGTCACAAGATTTATTTCCATCCAGTGTTGCATTAATTTTCACCAAGATCTTACACTGATGATGGTAGAGTCTGACCGCTGTCAGTCTACAATCTGTGAGGCTAACTGGAAAAAAGGCTTCATTTTGCTAAGGAGCATAAAGATTGGACTCTGGAGCAATGGTTGAAGGTCATGCGGTCTGACGAGTCCAGATTGACCCTGTTTCAGAGTGATGGGCCATCAGGGTAAGAAGAGAGGCAGATGAAGTGATCACCCATCATGCCTATTGCCTACTGTCCAAGCCTGTGGGGGCAGTGCTATGATCTGGGGTTGCTGCAGTTGGTCAGGTCGAGGTTCAGCAACAGTCTGTGCTCAAAGAATGAGGTCAGCTGACCACCTGAAGATACTGAATGACCAGGTTATTCCATCAATGGATTTTTTCTTCCCTGATGGCACAGCTATATTCCAAGATGACAATGCTGGGATTCATCAGGCTCAGATTGTGAAAGAGTGGTTCAGAGAGCATGAGGCATCATTTTCAAACATGGATTGGCTACAGCATAGTCCAGACTAGAGACAGACCGATATGGATTTTTCGGGGCTGATACCTATTATTTGTAGTCAAGGAGGCCGATAACCTATATTTAAAGCCAAAATTAATTTGCAGTCAAAGTGCAAATGTTGGTGTCAAAATTTCAAACAATATAAACTCCAGCACTTATCTTCATTCAAATACCTTTAAGCATGAGTTTATTAAACAGCTCCCAGTTTTAGCAGCATGTTTTACAAAATTAAATGAAAACTTAAAAAAAAATAGCTCAAGTTTTCTACAGTAAGTAAAGTTTTCCAAAATTTCAATGGAACTGCAAGAACTGCAATAACTGCACTGCTGATTGACTGTTTCCCAAGCCACGGCTCTGCTTGTAACCAATCAGATGGTATTGTGGGTGGGACAGTGCTGGGGACTATGCAGTGACTGCAGACAGCAGAGTGCCTGCATCAGAGCAACAACGCAATTTTAAATTTGTTTCTTATTGGCCATCGGATTAAGAAAAAGCTAATGCCGATATGCCTCAAAATGCCAAATATCGGCCTGGTTGATAATCGATCTTTTCCTAGTCCAGACCATAACCTCATTGAGAACCTTTGGGATGTGCTGGAGAAGGCTTTGTGCAGCAGTCAGACTCTTACCATCATCAATGCAAGATCTTGGTAAAAAAAAATGAATACAACACTGGATGGAAATAAATCTTGTAACACTGCAAAAGGAAGTCCAACGAAATGTTAGAGTGTGTGACCTTTTTTTTGGTGGCAACTTTTCTTTTTTTGGGCAGACAATGTATGTGCCCTATGTAAACAGACAGAGGCCTTACACGTGCTTGGTTTGCAGCCCATCACCAAAAGTCATTTATGACCCTTTTCATCCAAGTTTTCTACATTCATATCTAAACCAAGGCATGAAAGCCCCCAAAACTTAAAAAAGAAGCAAAAACATAGAATGGAGTCTGTGGGCTATTGTTCTTTCACTTCTTTATTAAGAGCCGCCCATAATGCAGCAACCACTCTTTCTTGACTGTGCAAACAACAAACACAACATGCTTAATACTCTTATCCCAGAAAAAGACCTTCTGCTTCTACGAATTGTTTTATTTTGTCTCATTTCCTCAGCCAAGTAATCTTCAACTATTACTCAGTAAGCAGGTGTTCAAACATGATTTTTCTTGCTGTTCTTTGTTAGAAGAGTTGTTTTATAACTTCGTTAAGGCATTTTTTGATTGGAATCATTATAGATCAATTTTCCACATCTTGTGGCTCAGTTCAAATGCTGCCTTCCATTTAAAAAATAAATGTGCTTGAGTCTTTGGAGAATAAATACACGAGTGTTTCTGTTGCAAATTTAAACATCAACTTCTGTTCAATGTCATGTCTAGAAAATCATTATTTCTCAGTTTGGGGCTCGGCTTAAGCTGGCATTGTATTTGCTAAATGTCACTTGCAATTAAAGTTGATAATGTTACCGGGAAAAGGTCACATACCAACCTGTGTGGCGAAACGGGACTCTGGAGCCGATTCAACACACCCTTTGCCTGATAACACAGAGCGCTTAGTCACACTCCTAACTGGCTGACATGTTTCTCTGGTCATTGTGCTTTTCAATTACACACATTACGCTGATTAGATTTACATTTCACTTTTTATGGTTGCTCTAATTGGCTAAGATGATTGCAAATTAGGGGAGAGGGCAAGCGTAGCCCGGGCCACCGTCTGTCACCTTGAAATGGACAGACTTTTCAGACTTTGCGTTTTGTGCGCCCATTAATCTGCTAATTTCATGATCGGGGTGAAGCAAGTTATCAAATTTAATAGGGTGCCTATTTTCTCCAGCAGCACCCTTTTTGACATGGCATTTTGTGACCTCTGGCTTGGATAGGGGAATCATTTGTGGTTAATTAGCCTTGTAGAGTTTGCGTCACTCTTATCTTTCTGTGGTGTGTCTAATTGTTCTGCTTTATGTTTTGTGACCCTTCAGGCCTCAGTATTACAAGGTGATAGAAGAATGTGTGTCTCAGGTGGTTCTGCATCGCAACGGCATGGACCCAGACTTTGGCTACAGTAAACGACTGGACGTGGACTTCACCCATCTCATAGGTACTTTTTCGCATTTTCTTCTGAACATCTTGAGTTCAATGAAATCCTCTTTTTCATCATTATCACCTGTTATTTTCCTTTGAAACTCTGCAGAAGGAGGTTTATTGTTGCTAAAACTGTTTCGAAACTTTGCAGTCATTCTCATTATCCCCCAAGATCGCCCTGAGATTCCTCTGCCAAACACAACACCTGCAGTGGCCTGACATATAAGATCGGGTCATCTAATTGTTTATGAATAATACATAATGTCTGGCAAAATGGAAGCTGTTACTTCAGAATTGCTCTAAATGTCATTTTTCTGCAGTCAGAAAGTATTTATCCTCCCCAGCATCACAGAGAGAACATCTATTTACTCTGCATTACTAATGGACATATATATTTTTCCAAACAGACAAAAGAGTGAAAAAAAACTGCTTTGTCTTTCTCTTTCTCTTTCTCTTTCTCTTTCGTGTCACTAATAGTTCTGTTACTTGCCAACAAAGGATCATTAAAAGTTTCTAAACCTTTCCACAGAAGACTGATGCAATAGCCAAGAAGTTTTCTCACCGACTTTACTGCACTTTGTCTTCGAAAAAAGAAAAAGTTCCAAGGATGAGTTTTGTTATATTCACACAAAAGATATGCCCTCTGATGCCAAATCCAAATGTGTATTTTCCACCTTTTCTGTTTTTTATTTTTCTCACATTCACATCAGGGTGTCTGTTCCCAACAGTAATTGTGTTCCTGAGTTAAAATGTGTGACATGACGTGTGATCTCACAACAATTAACATGTTGCACTTACATTCAGTAAATAATTTGTTAACAAGGTGACTGAAGAATATGGGTTTGTGAGAACACTCTAATGAAACAAGCACTTGAAAGTCTGAATATGTTTGTTTTATTACATGTAATGTAGTGTTTGAGTGATTGCTGCTAACCATCAGGGAACCATGCGCTACTGCATGAGTCAATGATTGCACGCGATGACTGATTTCACCGTATGTGTGGAAGTCATTGAACACATCACTGAAACATTTTTTCTGTGCTTGTCCCCTCTTCCCAAGGTTAACACTGCAGTTGCGTCAGACGCTGCCGCTGCCCATTTCTGTACTTTGTCTGCTTCTCTCCAAGGGCAGACATATCTTTTATTTCACATTATTTAACTCTCCCCTTAGTTTTCTTTTCTTCCTAATCAGATTGATACCACTTTTATCAGGGGACACATGGTGGTCAATTTACACGTGAAGCTTGGAATCCATTAGATTTCTTTTTGAACTGAACTCTGGAGTGTTGTGGGTTGCTTATAATAACTTGGTCCATTTTTTATCAACTCAGGATTTAATTTAAAGACCTTATGGGGATGTGATCTTGAAAGAGTCTCACTTTTATATATTTACCTGTTCGTAATCCATGATCTAAAATGAGGTTATCAGCACCATTATCAGTTATTTCTAAATATTATATCTCATTATCTGTAGTTAGGAGAACATGAAATCTGTATATGGCATGTAGGCTGAAAGTCGCTTTGATGACTCTTTACCAGCCCGCAAAGTTCAGCAGTAAAAAGCAATATCTGTCCTTGATCTGAAGAAATTTATTTTTTGGATAAATTTTAGCCCAAATTCCACCAAAAGGTTCAGTTCAGTTCGTCTCGGCATGGCACACATTTTACGCCGTTTCCACTTACTGATCCCGGGACAGATCCCCAAATAAGCAAGACAAGCCGTCCCACTTTTTGGCATCCTTCCGTAGGGGTGCCCAGACCAAACCGAGCCCATCTCAGAAGGTGGAGCTACAACATACAGACCGTTGATTGGTTGAAAGAATCATCACTTACCATGCGACAGCAGCTGTTTTTCTCCTGGCGGCACACAGCCATTTCTGAATCTGTATGAAAGAGCTACATGCCAATCAGAAAGAAGACTAATTGGTGCATGTCTTCGATCGTTACTCTTTGTTTACTGTCGCATTTTTCTTCTTCGTTGGATTTATAAGCAGGGTACACTGTGTCACACTGCTATGGCATCACGCTGTTAATTAACCGATGCACTTTCGGCATCCAGCTTACACCGGCCAACCATGAGGGGGCACAGTTTGCTGTGGAAACATAAACAGGATCAGGCTTAGCTGTACTAAACCATGCCAAACTGTAGTGACCAAACCGGACTGCTCATAAAAATGGTGGCTACTGGAGCCAGACTGTTAAAAAGAACAGAAGAAAGCTAAACAGGATAGTGATAGAGCACGGGCTAAAACACACGTTACGCTATTTGTGCTAATGTCCATTCCAACCCACAGTCAGCAGTTATTCTGCAGTGGTCTGTTCAAACTTGAGAGTCTATCGATAAAATGAAGAGTGAGGTTATGTTAGCTCTGATTGGTGAGGTTGGAGTTGGTAGAAGGACACTGGTAGGACATAACCAGGACATGTCTTAGAGCACTGGCCTGTGAGTAACACTAAACAGCCTGCTCACCTTCTGGACATTAAACGACAATACAAACTAAGGTTACAAAGTTTGATTGTTAAAAGCTAACCTGACACGCCAGACGGACTGTTTCATACATCCACCACGGAAATATTTCACTAGTCCATCTGGGTAGCAGCTCTTCAAGATTTGTTTTCAGAGGCGGGACCTTCAAAAAAATGAGCAGCTGGTGATTGGATGACTGTTCTGATTGACACACTCGCCACAAACCAATCCACATTAAGCCTTGGTATGACGTAGCTTATGTGCACCGCTGCTGATAAACAACAGACAAACAACTACAGGAACACGAGAAACAGCTGTGATAATGGCGTTGGACGACTGCTGCTGTTTTTGTTAAGTTAACTTGAGAATCAAAGGAACGCTGACAAGTACGAAAGTCTGCTGACGTCACGTTTGCTTAGAATTTAGCCGAGTGAGTTGGTTAGTCAATGGAGCCTGGCAAGATGGATCTGCAGGATCTCAGAAACTGAATCAGGCAGGTCCATCTGCTCTGCAAGGTTAGGTTAAAGCTGTCTTGAACAAAGAAAAGTGGTGTTAAGATCTGCTCTCTATTCATTTGCCCCCCAAAATAATGCACACTTAAATGAGAATCACATCCTCATGACAGTGGGTGAAAGTGCTCATGGGAAACGGAGTCTTTATCCCAGAATCACCTGGGGTCGAAACCGTTGAAGTATGATCTCTTGGAGTGATCCCTCAGGTAATTCATTATGTGCCCACAATATGTGTATTAAATCATGAAATACAGTGTTAAGTCTCAGTAATAATGCTTAAAATTGCAGCATTAAACATTTCACTCACTTAAAACTATTGTAGAGTAAGATTTCACACATACAAATTGATCCAATGGAAGTCTCCCTCACATCCCACCCAGACATGCTTCTGGACTATCTCATCACTGCTGCTGTCTTGTCTTCCAGATCAGTGTGTGGACAAAGCCAAAGTAGAGGAGAGTGAGCAGAAGGCTGCAGAGTACTCCAAAAAGGTGAGACATTAATCACTCCCAACAGCCCCTCCTTTGGTTGGCCGACTCCCATCAGGAAAGTTTTTTCTTCCTCAGAGCTCCCAGACAAGCTATTGATTTTCCATGCCCTGATCAATACCTGGCTGTGACGCTACATGATCCGTATCAGCATTACAAGAATCGATGCCGATGTTCTGATGTATACTTATTTGTGCACAGTGCCAGGGCAGAGTTAAGTTATGTGGAGGAGCTTTTTTGTACACTTGTGCATTTAAAGCTGGCCCCTTAAAGATGTCTCTCCTTATCTGACATGTTGTTTGCATGCTGTGGAATTAGTATCTTAAATATTTGATTATTTTTTTCTATTCATGGCATTCAATAGTTGCTCCCTTACAGTTAAACCTTGCCTCAAGCGCATTATGTATAATATTCAAATGTATCTTTTTGCGTCAGTGCTTCTGTCTGGCAACGTCGAGGGGGTCCAGGATAAGCTTTTTCCTTAAGAGTCTTGTCCCACCAGCCCACCAAGCACCCTGCTGGGCTGTTGAAGTCATTGTAGTGACAGGGCTTGGTTTCTCCAAAGGTTATATCCATCAACATACATGAAAGCCAGGCCTGAAACAAAGACAAAGGACAACAGGCCTCTAGGGCCGTGTGGGCTAAGAATAGAAACCGGCCAGAGAGTGTAAGACGCCGTGTTTTGGTGTCTGTTGATGTGCCCCGTGGCTGTGTTCCCGAGACGCTGCTCACCAGCCCTGTGTGTGTGTGTGTGTGTGTGTGTGTGTGTGTGTGTGTGTGTGTGTATGTGTGTGTGTGTATTTACATCTTTGTACACATATTTGTTATATGCACACAGACATGCTTGTGCCTCTTTTCTTTCAGTTTGATGAGGAGTTCAGTGCACGGCAGGAGGCCCAGGCTGAATCTCAAAAGAAGGAAGAGAAAATCAAAGAGCTGGAGGGGAAGATCCAGGCCCTGGAGTCCCAGGTAAAATCCGCAAAGAGAAATCCCACCACTCTGCAAAACAGTGTTACATTCCCCCAGAAGAGCTTTCACGTTGTACGCTTTCCAAAAAAGGCAGCCAACCAAACATGTCAAGAAAGCCTTTTAATCAGGTTCTGAAGTGAAAAGTATCTCATGCAATCTTAAATGGAAAAAGTTTGCCTTAAGCTCAAAGTAACAAGAAGTAATAGCAGCACTTGAAAAGAGCTGATTTGGTCAGAAGGATACCTTTCAAACCCACTTACAGATGTGCTGCGGCTGTAAGTGGAAGTTATCATCTATGCAGGAACATTTGATTTAATAAAGGGTCAATCTCCTTCCTAAGTTGTAGCTCTTTTTATGCGCCAATTGCTCTGTTGAAGCTTTTCCTATGTAATTCTATCATCACAGAGATGGATTGTGTTTCCTCTCCTGGCCTTCACATCGTTTCTTCACAGGCAAAACCTTCCATTTTAAGCCCAGAAAATGACTGCTATTTCCCCCTTAACTCAATTTCAAACACTTCAGTACTGTCTTGAGACAAAAGGGCAGTTTGCCTCTCTGCTTAGGGAATTTAATATAATCCAGCATTGAAAGATGGTATAGCTACATTTGCTACACTTCTATTGGAGATTGCTCTTTCTCTCAAACATTCCTCTCTTGTTGCACTTATTGGCGCTCCCTGCACCTGCATCTTCGTTAGTTTCCTCAGTTGTTACATAGTGCTACTTCAGTGCTTTCCCCATGATTCTTAGACCCACAACAAATGCTGTGTTGTGCCCCAGGCTCTGTTGGCTGTTGTCCCGGCCAATTGCACATAGTTTTTCTCCATAAAACTGAATGTGTGTACAGGTCTCACTCCTGCACTTTTTTATGCTTAAGTGCTGCGTTACCGTTTTTTTTCTCCCGCATTTGTACCCAAACTCATCATCCCTCATATCCTGCAGACTCCCCGCCTTTTTTAATGGCACCATAACGCTCTGAACCTCTCTGTCTAACCGCTATGCTTCCTCACCCTGTTTCCTCCCCTTGCTCTCTCCTTCATCCACCTTCTGTCAGAGCCGTACGCATCAGGCTGTGTTACCTTAGCGTGCCCTCTTTCCCTTGTTGGAGCTTTTTATGTTGTGTTTCCAAGTGTTTTCTTCCCCATAACACACCTCCACCTCCTCCTCCTCGCCCTTCCCCTGACAGGCCTTCTGTCTTTTGAAGACTGACTGACTGCGGTGCATTAACAGGTAGTGCGGAGCAGAGGAGCCCTGGAGAGTCGAGCCCTCTCTTCCTCTGTTTGTCTGAATGCTCCTTCAAAGAGTGGTGACGGCTTGAGAGCAACACATCAGCAGATATTAACCTCAGTAGGAAAATATATAATTTGTTTGTCACAAACCTGCTTGAATATGGCCATGAGCTTCATGTTATGTCCCCTATGTATCTTGGCAGAACAAACATATGGAGCATAATAGGGCTTATCTTTCAAGGGACATTTGAAAACCTTTGCTATAAATACGAATACATGCTGTACCAATGATGATGGGCATGCACTCAAGTATTATTTTCTCTTCTTCAAAGCAACACAAGTAATGTCCATTTAAAAAAATAAGCTTATTTATCTCATTATTTCAATGACACAATTTTCTTTTGATAACACACTCATTTCAGTAATTTTCAAGAAATCTCAACTTCTTTTCCAACTATGTCAAGATTAATAAACTTAATTTCTATTTTGATTTATTTCATTTTGAGATAGGGTTGAGGTTTAAATATGTAAAACTAGACACTCGATTAGAATAATTGTATTGAATTTAAAACCAGAATCTTATGCATTGCAATTGCATTGAAAAAACTAAATTTGAAGGCATGATTAAAAAAAAAATAATGTATTTCCTCTGAATACAAATTTTATCCTGTTTGAACACTCAACTCTCTGTGTTTCTAAAATTCAATATGCAATATTTAATATTAGTTATTTTTAGTATCAGTCACATGTTGGAAAAAGGATGCCAAACCTACTTTTAACAGCTCATTTAGCTACAGTACAGGGCTGCACCTAAGCGTGTCAGCAGGTATGTGAAATGCTCCGTCCAGTGCTTTTTTATTAGCGATGAGTCACATTTTTTAAAAATAATTGACTTTCATTAAGGCTATTTTCATACCTTCAAGGTACTTTTTTTTTATTATTGTTTTGTAAAAAGCCTGGGTTTAAAGCTGTACCACTCTTCATGGTGTCTGAAAGCTGTTTGCTAACTGGCAATTGGGGGAAAAAAAAAAAAAAAGAAAAGAAAAAAAAAGAAAAAAATCATCAATGCCAAGTTCCTGCAAAACTATTATCATTCTGTGAGATTTGAAATCAGGGAACATTGCATTGACTATCAGTTGCCATCAAGTTGAAGTGAAAAATATCTTTAAAATAAAAACAAAACTAAGGTTCAGTTCAGTGCAAGCTTTGCGCGGCCCAGCTAGTCTAACATAAGTCTTAGGGGTGAGTATTGGCAAGAACCTTACGTTACTTGGGTCACAATACAATAATATCACAATATCACAAGTTAGTTAACAGTTAACTATTCAAGTGAACTATTTTATTGTGATTGAAATAAAGAAAGACTTAACTTCAAAAACACAACAAGTGTGTCAAGTTTGTCACTTTAACTACTGTGTCATTAAAGTAATGTTGCAAAAAAAAAACAACAACTATTGTTTGAAAGACGTGGTCAGTTGGTGAAACTGATAAATTTCACTTCATGTAACCAATGTTACCTATAAAAAATATTTTTTCTACAAAACATTGCTATTTTTTTTACTTTTATTATTTTATCAGTCTACTACACTGTAAAAAATTAAACTAAAAATGATTTTCACCTAACTGACCCAAGAATAGAAAAAAGAACATTTAAGTTTAAAGCATCTAAGCCAATATCATCAAGTTTAGAAATAAATTTATTTTGAATATACTTTGAGATTATGTTTATTATGAAGTTCATGGGAAACATACAGCAGAGTAGCCCTTTGCTGCCATCTGCTGCAGTGGAGGTACAGAAGATGTATTGTACTTCCAACTCACCAAAAATATACATTTTTTGTTTTATCAAAAACATTGATATTAAGAGTTGAAATATCGATACTTTATCACAGGTCAAAGTATCGGAAAAGTCTGCACCAATAATGGGCAGTGACTGTTTGATTGATTGTGAATAGCTTCCAGTGACTATCAGTAGTTTAAATGCTTGGCATGCTCATACTGCCAGTAAACTCTGAGAGTTGCCAGTTTATCTCGACAACAGCCCATAACAAAAACCCATCAATCCTGGAATCCTTACTTCCTACCAAACAGTTACAGGATTAAACACTGGAGACTCCTGATCACACAACTACCACCAAGAGGATATCAGTAAACCAGTGGTAATGAAATATATGTGACGAGGTGACACGACAAGGAATGTCTCATGATGAGGTCACAAAAAACAGCTGAAATGAACTGTTATGTGAAAACAGAGTAACTAAAATGTAGTCAGCTTAAGGTTTCTGTTAGCGATAAAAACAGATGCTGCTAATATTAGCCAGTGTCACACATTTCTTTCCATTTTTCCCCAGATATGATTCCTGGGTTTAGGTTACAAAGTCTAAAAATTCAGTACTTGTCATCCTTTGTTTCAGACTGAAGCTCACAAACACAATTTGTCTGCTACCTCAAACAACCCAACAGTGTCATCCCCTCAGACAGCTGAGAGTTTGTTTTTCCAGGAAGATGGCGCTGAAAAAGTGTCTTTCCCAACCTAATCCGCATTTGACACAGTGCTGCAGAAAGCCATTAACTGTAAGAGCACCGACCCTTTAAATCGTTGTGTGGACACGCATTCAGTTTGTCCATCAAAGCTGCTGCACTATCCCCGCCGTTTAGCTGAATATGAATGAAGTGGGAGTTGACCCTCACCTTTCATCTCCGAGACAGAATTCCTGTCAGATATGAAAACACACGCATGCCAGAGTCGCTCCCTTTCACCTTGTTTGTGAAGCGACACATTTAATGAGACTCTTTCTGGAGGAACTTTGCCATTGTAACAAGCTGCCTGTTTGATGTGTCTGTTTGATTATCCCTCAATTGAGTTGAGTGGAGCTTGTAAACATCAGCACAGGGCACAAATCAGAACAAGAGGAAATCACCCACCCTCTCCCAAAACTTTGCCTCAGACCACTCAAGGTGGGAAAAAAGGATCTTTTCATTGAATTGGCTGTAGATGTGATGAATAATGTAGCACACTGCAGTGGTACACTGGAGTACTCTGCGCCATCCCATTAATAGGTTTTAACAACCTGGCGGTGTAGTAGCTGACCCAGCTGTGCCCCAAGAGAGGCTGGAGGTGTACTGGACCATTTTTCCTCTCTTTTACTGCCAGGATAGCTTCAGCCGTGGATGATTACAGAATTTGACTCAACTGAGAATGACAGCAGCGATCACAATGGATAGATGGAGCCAGAAATGTACTGTTTCCATCAGTGACACGCATTCAAAATTCATAAATGCGTCCTTACATTATTATTTTTTTAATTAGCAGTCAAAAGCAGGGCATACTGCGCTGCACCTGCAGAGAAAAATCTGACTTGCTCTTTAAAACTAAAAGCCTTCAACTTTGAATCCCTAAGGATGAAGGATAAAACCTCCTCTTTGCTTTAAATATTGCACTGTACTTCCGTTTTCTGGAATCCTTGAAAAAGGAAAGTTCTTTTTTACCCACTCCTGCAAAAGTCTCCATCTCCTATTCCATTACACACATTAAATATTAACTTCCTTACAGTCTATAGAAAGGCTTCCTCTGTAGGAACTACTCCCCAAAAATTGAACATTTCTGTTACTGTGGAATATTTTCCCATCCTTCTTTTGGCAAGGTTGCAGAGAGAGAAAAATATCAAAGCAAAATTGGTATATTTTTGAAACAAAGACTGCAGCCTGAAATCAATGCCCATCACACATCTAAGAGTGTTAAGTTGAAATGTATTTTGTGATGCCAAAAAGGGAAAAAAAAGGAAGAAAGGTTTAGAGGTGCACCGACTGTCAGTGATGCTGTGCCTTGTTCCTTTCATGCCGCAGTCAGTGCTCTACATTGATGCTCTTTTGAAGGTAGATTACATCTTGTTTAAGGTGTAAAAGTACAGTACACTCTGCCTTTTGCACATCAAATAGCTCATTCAGACAAAATGGGAATATAACATCGTGCTTCCATTGTCATTAACTGTGTAAGGGACGTCCTCTTTCCCCTGCTCGCCTTTTTTCTCTACCGTCTTTGTGTTTGCTCTGAGTACCGTACCTGTTCTGGTGTACTAGTGTTCTTCTTCTCTTCTTCTCTGTCTATCTAACCCACCCCCCATTTGTGCCTCTTTGTTGCCTTCTTTTGTGTCTTGTGTGTTCCCATGGTGTGTGCGTGTATCTGCGGTGTGTGAATGTGTGTGTGTTTGTGTTGTATCTGCACAGTTAACTATTGAAAAAGACAAGCTCAAAGAGGCTCAGACACTCAACAGGGAATATGAAGCCAAGGTGGGTGTCCTCTTTGCATGTGTGGCCCTTGACATAATCTCACAGTTAATTAACATCAAATCCATGTATTGTGATAAATGATTGGGATTGTGTTGCCTCAGATCTTCAGTTTAAAGGATCCTCAAACTGATTCTCATGCTGATTTTGTTCTTCTTCTTGTGTTATGTAGAGATTTACAAAAATATTTTGTGTGAAATTTGCATGAATTCAACTGATTGTTGACACCGAATAATCTGCTGTGCCTCTAAAGGGATCTTAAACTGCCACACTGGATCAGATTTAAAGATATGCATACCTGTTAGTCTGATTTGATTAGTGATCTACAAAAAGATGACCTTTACTTTTCAAAGACTTTATCCTCTTTTTAGCTGCTGAAATCTTTTGTAAACCCTGCAGGTTTATTTTTTTAAGCACACACGTTTCCTGCTCCTTAAATGTAATTTTCATAGGTAAACACATTGTGATTGAATTCCTCTATCAGTGATGAGATTGGGGCATAGATTTAATCACATTGCATTCAGAGTTAATTACCTGCCATGCTGACCTCCCCATTGACTCCAGGAGACTATGAATTCAAATTGGATGGGTTGATTTTCATATTAAATCTGACTTCTACTTATAAACTGAGCTCCAGATAGGTTTCTCAAAGCTGGAGCCATAAAAAAAAAAGGTTGAAAGGCTGAAGAGAAACAAGACTTGTCAAAGAAAGACAGTCACCAACAATGAAATACAAAGGACAAAAAATTTATTCATTTCCCTTTTTTTTATTTGAACAGGTTAAAGATAAAACAAAACATAGATAAATAGGATGTACAATGTGTTTAAGCAGAAAAAACAAAACAATCACAGAGACAACTCTGATAACATAGTTATCATAGTTCGAAAGGCTGTAAGATGAAGTTTGAAAACATTTCTTATCCAACCCCTTTGTTTTTTGCACATTTGTAGTCTAATCTGTCAGAGCATGTGTAGGAAAACAAAACAGAAGAAAAGAAAGTAAATCACACTACAACAAAAAACACATTTTTTTATTAGTCTAAGTTTGTTTCCATCTCACTCTTAGATCCACTTGATTATTGATTGAGTGGTTTGCATGTTTTCATGTTTTTTAAAAATTAACTCCTCTAACTGATACACAGTGTTAAATACATGAAAAAAAGAACAACAACTGATCTGGCTTTGGGACCATCTCACTCCAAAAATGTTCAACTCAAATTTATTATAATTTCGGAAAAGTTGGTGCAATTTTAACCTGAGATAGTACAGAATATCACAGCACGCCATTTTTGACAGCTTCATTCTTTCATATGGCAACACCATTATCCTTCTTTGTCCTTTTAAGAAAATAAATATCAAGCGCAAGCGTTGTCCTAGATTTTAGCTTTGCTGAATTAGTACATGAAGGAAAAAAAGAAACAACACTTTTGGGTCTTTTACTATACTGTGAATGGCCAGCGTCATTTGGGATTATGGGGAATATTCGCCTTCACTGTTGCATGCATAGAACATCCCCTTCAAAACAAAAACACAGGTTAAGATCCATTGTTTTAGACTAATGCTAACATCAAACTTATCATCATAGATTGTATGAAACATGAACGTAGTCTCACCAATGTCACCCGTCTGTTTCTGAAATGGAAAATAAAGCACATTGGCTATATCGGCCATATTGGTAGTGGCAAAGGCTTCACATACAGCTATAGGGAGCCTGTTGACCCTGAGCTGTGCCTCTGATTGGGCGAGCTTGCGATCTTAATATCCTTTGAACTGTTGAGTTAGAAAAAAAATCACCCCCCTTACAAGTAAAATTAGCGACTCAGACAGGTGAAGTTTTTTGAACCAGGGTGTAAATAGGTTGATTTCTGATTTGAAAACTGCTTGGCTTGGTGTGTATGTGACTTTCGGAGCCAGCCTCAAGCTGACACTCAAAGAACAGCAAATTTTAGCACTTACACATTGTCTCATATATTCAGACCAGAGGTTGCCGCTTTGCTTATCATTCAGGATCATGAAAACTCTTGGATGCATTTAAACTTGTTAAGCAATCAACATGAGAAAAAAAAATGTATGGTTGTTTTGTCTTATATACTCAGTGGAATGTACTTATTTATATTCACACAACAATCAATAGAAGAAAACAAAGCAATACATGCTCATATATTGGCCATTTTATTACCACAGAACATACAATCTGATTTAGTATAAAATTGCCAATCTGATTTAAGTCAATTGTTTTATGATTCACATGTTACAATTGTTACCCACGTCATGGATCTTTCTTTATTTCATTAACTGAGCAGAGAGAAGCCAGTGGCAGTGGTGAAAGCACCTGGGGGTTGGTGAAACAACAAGCTTATTACTACTGGGTAAATCAGCGAGGGAGAGGAAGAGAAAAGATAAAAACGAGGAGGGCCCTTGCATATGGAATCAACCATGCTTCAATTTAGAAGCTAATTTATTTCCATTCTCTCATATTAAAGAGTAAACGGGCCATGGAGGGCTCTGGATTGACAGACATGTAATCATTTCTTGTGGATTCTCACTAAAGGGCTCAGGGCCATGTGTGCAAGAGGCTCCTTATAGGACACCTTTTTAATTTCAGCCCCAGTAAACAATTCACCAATGTCATTATGTATTGAAACCCAACTTAATGTCTTTAAATATGAAGCCAATCACGTTTCCCACACACAATCAAGGGACTGGGGAGAACCCCATGATGTGGAATTGGTTTTGGAAATGAGAAGTGGAAATGCTTTTTGGTAAGAGGCGACATCTAATCAGCCTTACAGATCTATACCTGTCTAATCTTGCACGTCTGTGATTCTATATTTGCATAACTTTCCTCCCCTCACATTTTTCAATTGGCGTTATCGCTGACTACCTGTGTATGTGGTATGTGTGATAGAGCAGACATGTCACAGGACTAAAAGACTTTTTTCTTATCAGTCTCAGGTCTAATTACTTCCCTGTCTACTGTTTAATGGCCTGCCATTGTGAGGAGTCATGACGAAGACTTAATGGGAAAGCAATGTTCTTATCTGTTGTACATTACAACAGATGTAGATCATAGGTTTTACAACATTTTGCTTAGTGTTTACATTAAAATCTACAAGGATAAGCTATCGCAGTAAGTTAACCTTTCAGCCAATTATCTACAAATTACATATTTGTTCTCTGTAGAATTTATTGACTTATAATTTTTAATGTCAAGGTATACTTAACGCAGGTAAGTGGATAATTTAGTATTATGTAAAATTTCTACCATTTTATTTTAAAAAGTTAACCCAAGGAATGAGTCAATGTCGTTATCCTAAAGTTCTAGACACACTGGCCTAAAATAGCTCCTCCAAATGAAATAAAAAAACTCAACTAAAGACACCATTTATTTCAGAAATGAAAGAGAAAGATACTGTCCTCGGTGCAAAACGTGGTCAATCTTGCTTTTGCTGCCTAAATGACTTCCAGCCAAGTCAACTGGGAAAACAGAACCATAACATTGCAAACATCACATGGTGTTGTCTTCCAAGCTGCAAACACAGCAAAGGAAATGACTGTCTCAGTATGAGTACAGGACCTTTTAATCATTGCCAAAACAGTGCAACGAGCTTGTTCACTGTTTTTTTTTTTCTTTGACACATACTTTCTCCCACGGACAAAACTTATGTGAAGTATCTAACACACCAAAATCATGCTGGCTGTTGGAGAAAGTTTTATTGCAAAAAATTGACAGGTTCAACAAAAACTGATTTAGTTATTATTATGACACTAGTTTGATTGTTGCTAAGTCCGCTCACATTTACGTCTGTCACCATTTCTTACAGATTGCAGCTGGGCCAACTGCACCTGCTGGAACACCCATACCAACGGGTGCAGCAGCTCCACCTCCTCCTCCACCGCCTCCTCCCCCACCTCCACCTGGTGGCGTTCCTCCACCACCTCCACCTCCTCCTCCACCCCCTGGCCATGCCGGCATTCCACCACCACCGCCACCACCTCCACCCCCTGGTGGGGGTCCCCCACCCCCACCACCACCTCCTGGTTGTGGGCCTCCCCCGCCTCCACCTTTCTTTGGGGGTCCAGGTGCACCACCGCCACCTCCTATACTGCCTGTTATCAAGTTGCCTTATGGACTGGAGCCCAAGAAGACTTACAAGCCTGAAACGGTGATGAAGAGGGTCAACTGGACCAAGGTATGCTGACCTGAGCTGTACACATTCAGCCTACGTTTAATGTTAGTGAGAAGGTTTTTATGATAGATTGGATCCCAGGGTGAGCATTTTTTTAAGAGAGACACAAAAAAAACACAGTTTCATTTGGATCCTTACAATTTTGAAAGTTTAGTTTTTGCTTAAGAGGGTTCTCGAAGTGACTCCTCGCTCAATATCAATGCAAAGTTGAAGATCAAAAAGTGCGTCATTCAAACTCCCTCTAAATAAAGTCAAAAAGCTATTTAGGTATAATTACTCTCAGCACCTGTCTCAGAGTATTCAACAGTAAGTTATTTTCTTTGCTTCATTGTCCTTGAATTTGTGAATTCGGGGCATACTTGAAGACCGGGTCGTGCAACATGCCGTCACGTTTGAAAACAGCTCCAATAGGGCATTCTTCTGCACGTGGACTTTATTTTACCATGGATAATTTATCTTTCACCTCAAGACATCTTAAAAGTAACTGGATGGCTCCCTCTTTACAGAAGCTGGAGTGACCTTGCGTTAAAGCTGTCACTTACAAACAACAACCAACACATTAGACAGGTGCATTTGAAATCCTTTTGACATCCTCTTAGAATTGCACATTATACTAAATACTTTAAGTACAATGAAGCATTTAAGAGTTTTTTAACTGAATTTCATTAATGTTGAGTCTAAATAGTTGATAAAGTTGTAGTTATGTCTTCACATTCTGTGATTTTCTTCAAAACAACAAGCAAACAAATAAAGGCATGTTGTGTATTCTGCAGTGAATTATGTATTCACCAACAGGCCCTTAAATTACACACATAGGAGATAAAGAGACGTCTCAGTATGCAAGTCTGTGTTGACTGTTGCATTATAGACACCGCATTACAGGTCGAATCTCTGTCACCTCAAGGACTCTTTAAAATGCCAGTATGCAAATGCATGACTCTGTGTGGGAGTTTCTTGAGCACTAAGGAAAGGTATTAATAGCGGCATGTGGCAGTAAGAAGTATCAGTCTTGCGTTTCAAACCAGATTGTGCAACAAAATACGTGCCATGATACTCCACAACACAATTTGACATGTTTTTGTGCAATATGCATGTGCCTCTGCTTGGATAAACCGTGGGCATGCAGTTACTTGCATATTGCTTTGTACTGAAAGCATACAGAAACAAGTTAATGTGCAGGAGAATTAACCTTGCCTCCACGGGAGTTGTAGTTTGATGATGCAAATGAAATTCATAACCACCTGAGGAAAAACAATCTGTGTCTCTTGTGCCGATTAAGTGGGACAAGAGTCGTCTGTCTTCTCTCTGTGCAGCAGATGGAAGTAGGGGACATCCAGGAGCAGCGATGAATTGGCTGTATAAAGGAGTTGTTATGTAGAGATGCTTTGTGTTTTTATAACATTTCCTCTATCCAAAATCCTGTACACACCCGACAAGGGAATGAATCAAATATATATCGAAGAGAGAAAAAGGACTTAGACGTTGTTGTGATCAAAAAAGGGATGCAGCTATTCCAAGAAAACTGAGTTTCAAATGAAGCCACATGGTAAACGTTCTTGCAAACATTTGATTACTGCTTTGGTACTTACAAACATGCAATCGCTCACACACGGCTGAAAGTGACATCCTCAGTGGTGGGAAATAGGGATATTTTGTGGGATGTGATTGTAGAGCATTCTCAGTCAGTAATAAAAGACGTTCACAGGGGAGAAGATCAGCTCAGGCACACGCTGGGAAAAGTCAGCTTTGTTTAAGTGCTAAATGCATTTTAAATCAGCTTGAGTTATTTCTTCCCTGAGTGTACTTCCACATTTGTATCAGCGATTCCCCACTGAAAATTATTAGTGAAGATTAAGCATGGGACTGTCCAAATGCCAAAATAAACAATAGGCACACATTTTCCTCTACTTTATATGCATTACCCATGAAAAACCAGATTCATATAGTCTTTCTGTGCTAATTAAGAAAATCTGTAAACATATGGGAATGGCAGAACAAAGCTTGGATGCAGTGGGATTAAGGACATAACTTCTGTAGCATTAAAAAAGCTCATTATTAGGCTCAGGATTAGCTCGTTATGTACCGTTGTTACAAATTCCTGTACCAAAATATAGAGATGACACTTTCTTTTTTCATTTTTAGAAGAAACTCACATTCAGACCATCTTTACTATAATTTAGTAGAAGATGTTGTTTTAATGTGTTGTGTAGTTTAGAAATAATTGCAATAGAAAGATCCTCCTGACAGATCATGATGTCAAAGTGTAGAATGGTATGTATACCTTCTTGCCTTTTCTGACTATTTGGATAGACATTTTTTTATTAAATGATTACTAACTTGGATCGTCAGTAGTTGCAACATCTCATGCAATCATTGCCATACTTGAATATAAATACCTGGTTTCATTTCAGCCAGTCTCTAGTTATAGAAAAAGTTATTTCAAGATGCTGTCCACAAAGGCTCTAAACTGGCTAATGTGGTTTTCATTTTTTAAGGCATGCTCCTTGTTAGGCCACCTTTCTAGTTTCTCCAAGCCCCATTGATGTATACACCTGAGCGTTGTCTGTATAACACCTTAGTGAAGTGTTTCCTTAAGATACCACGTAAAAGCATTAAAACATGAAAATAATTGGTCCAATCACTGAGCTTTGTGGAACTCCATGACCAACCTATCAGACAAAACCCAAACCAAGCCAAAGAGATTCCTATAATACTCTTGTAATATCATCTTATGCGAAAAGCCACTGAAAATTAACCCTCTTATATCACTGACTGACCACTTGTTGTTATTTATGAATACCTCAAACTCAGTACAGGAGGTCCTCAACTTCTTTCATTTCCACTTTACAATGCCAATAAATATATATACGCAAGCTGCTATGACGCGTACTAGTTTTTGACATGTATGAATACACAGCTACGCAGTGCTGCGCGGTAAACAGCATCATCCACTTTGTCTCGAGTCGCATCATAGTGTAGATTGTCTGGGTTTGTGCTCCGTAATTTTCTCGGTATCCTCACCTTTCTTGCATCATGGACACAAAAAGGAAAGCACGATCTGTTTTCTCATGAATATGAAGTAAAATACATGTATTTGGATAGTTATTTAGACATTTTGGGGGTATTTAGGGTAAAAATTTGACTTGCACAGAGTTTCGGGTTACTATGCATCCTGAGAACGGAACTCGTAACTCGAGGACCGCCTGTAATGGTGTTCCACAGGGCTCCTTTCTTAGCCCCCTGTGTTTTTCATCAAATATACTTTTGTTGGCCAATGTCTTTAGGTAGTGTCATGTAGCATTGCTACTTTGTGTTTTTACTGAATAATATTAAATCATGATCACTTAAAAACACATCGTGTTGTTAGGCTTAAAACAGCCATACTGTCATGTGCTGGGGATGTATCCGCCAGTTCTGGATTTAAAAGAAAGAAATCTTGCACACATGTGACAATACTTTGGACCATTACAAGTGGAAATGCTCGAAGTGATGCCTATAACTTCAATATACCTCAAATTAAAGTTTACTTGGACATAGATTTTTATTTTTGGCATTTGTTTAAGACTTTTATTTCTGATAAATGTAAAGTGTTTGTGAATGCACTATAGGATTTCAGGGAGAACTGCCATCCTTTGACCTGTGTCAAATCTATAATCTGAGGTCAGCTCGATAAGTGAGCTCTGCTCCAGAAGCTAGATCTTATAGCCAAAACAAGGTTGCCAGTCTTGGTTTTTGAGAAGTACAGTAATTTGGTTCCATCTTAAAACAGTATTTCCTCATTCTGCTTTACTCTAGATTGTTTTAATCTGAAACAGTTCTCATATGTGCAGCTGCGAACTTAAATATTTTAACCACAATTATGGAAAACTGTTGTTGAAACCAGCAACATCATCTTCATCACAGCAAAAATTTTAGAGTGATGATGAAGGTTGTGGCACAAAACAGAAATGGTGTTGAATATTTCAGTGGAGTTTTCACTCAAGTGCAGTTTTCCAGCAGCTGAACTTAAAACAGCACTTTTTTGTGTTGCATAATAAAGATCTAAAGTAGCAATAGAAGAGGGACAGTCACTGTGACGACAGTATCCAGGGAGATCAATGGCATGGAGACGCTGATACATGTTGAATTAGTCCCAAAGAGCAAAGTAGGTTAATGACTAATGATGTGTTGTAGACAATTTTCTGTGAAGGCACCAAATGTTTCTGACAGAAAAATGAGAAGATACATTTTACCAGTGTAATGAAAGAGTCAGACAAACCTTTGGAAGGGGACATAATTTTCTAATAATTTTTAATTTCTCCTTTTGTTTCTTTTCTTTTCATTTCTATCTCCTATTTTCTGTTTTTCTTCTGTTTTTTGCCCTTTCCTCCTCAGTCTTTTCTTTTCTCCCCTTTTATCAATTCTCTTCTCAGTTATACTTTTAACTCTGTTTGTTTTATATTTTGACCCATTTCTCTTTTTCTCTTTTGCCTTTGTCTTTTACCCTTTTCTTTTTCTCCTTCCTTTTCTTTTTACTTTTTTTCTCATTTAATTTTCTTCCTATTCCCTCCATTAAATTTTTGCTCCTCTTTTTATTCAATCACTTTTTCAAAAATTTCTCCTTTTCTTTAAATGTTCCTATTTTTTTTCTTCTCCTTATTTACTTTTAATCCTTTTTTAAATCTTCATCACTTTTTCTTGTATTATTCCCTTTTCTCCTTTTCATCTTTTCTTTCTTTACCTCTATCTCCTACTTCTTTCTCCTTTTCCTTCTCCTTCAAGTTTCTCATCCACTTTCCTTTTTTCTTCTTGTTTTTCTTTATCTCCCCTTTGTCCCCCTCTTCCTTTTCACTCTTTTCATTGTATACCTTCTTATCGCCTTTTCCCTCATTTTCTTTCCTTCCCTTTTATCATTTCATTCCTCGTCTCTATCTTTTCCCATTTTCGCTGCCTTCCATCTCCATCTCATTATCATTTATTTTGTCTTAAATTGTAAATCTTATTTTTTTTGTCTTCTTTCTTTTACTGATCCTTCCCAGAGGTAGTGATGGTTCTGTATGTATTGTCTTTAAGAAAATTTAATCACAGGATGTGTTTAAACATATGATTGGGGTTCTGCTGCTCTCCACTTTTGCCACTCCTGTGGAAAAGGCCGTTACACACATGACACAGACAGCTCTTCTGGTCTTTGAGTGGATTTGATGAGAGCAAATAAGAGCACAGCGGCACTTTGTTATCCGCACTCAACACCAACACCTCTTATGTTGAAAGTTTAATAAACCTTCCATTAAGGCACCTATTACTGCCATTATAGGACCCTGCAACACTGTCACGCTTATTGCCGTCACTGCACTGCCTTGGGAATGATTACCCAGGTTCAGCTGGAACTCTCTTGTCTGTGTTGCATAAGTGTTGCACTTAAACTCCTCTGTGTATTTGATTACTGTGCGTTTCGAGGAGGTTAACGGTGTTGATGTGATAGGCCAAGCTTGAGTCCAGGTCTTGATAAAACACTACACCAGTGACACTCTGAAAGCTCTCACAGTAGCGCTTCAGCCAACGTACAGAAGATAGAGCGTCACATGCATTATCATCTTGTAATAACAACAGAGTAATAGGTGTTGATGTGTTGGTTAATTTATCTTTCTATTGAGAGGTGAAGAAATTAGGAGAATGAGGAGGGAGAAAGCTTCCTCATGACTTGCTTTCACCTCTGCATGCTTGTCTGCTTCTCTCAGACGAGTCGAGGCAGGAGTTGTGTACAAACAGGGTTGCTGGGGTGTAGTTCTGCAAATTGAAAGTCAAATATTTCATTCATCTTAGGAGAGATCAACGAGAGGTTTCTATATTTGGGGTTAGGTGGGGATCTATCCACACATTATCGTGTATTTTTGCTATCACATGCATGTTTTTGTTGTTGTATTTGCTACTCTGATGCCAAGGATGCACACAAGGGCATCTGTGTGTCCAAACACAGAATATAAAAAAAGGGAAAACACGCACAAACACACACACATACATACACACCCCATCTCCAGTGAGAAGAACTTTTTGAGTGGCAGCTTGGTGGAATGGCGCTCTCTGATTGTGGTGATAATGGAATCCTTGTGTCATTGCAGATAGTGCCTCAGGAAATGGCAGAGAATTGCTTCTGGATCAAAGTCAAAGAAGAGAAGTTTGAGAATCCTGACCTATTTGCTCAGCTCTCCCTCTGCTTCTCGTCACAGAGCAAAGGTAAGAAGGCGTCATCTCCCCTCAACCCTCCCTCCCTTAATTAATCTCCACATCGAGCTTCATTTAGCCTCTTGGCAGCAGACACCGTGCCTCTTTCATCTCGTGACACTTTAAGGAACAATTTCTCCCACTGAAATGTTAATTATCCCAAAAAACCAAGAACTTTATTTTCCACTGCATTTGAGCGCCGTCTATGTAAGCTCTCAAGTCAAATCTTTGTGCCAATTAGGGGAACCAATGCTCGCACTGCAGTGTTTGTTTGTGTCTTTGAGAAAGCTTGAAACACACTGTGGCTGCTTCTTGTTTTTGCTCTTTGTACCCATTGAGTAGTTTCAAATCAGTGATTTTGCGAGGCACGTGGGCGTGCACGGACTTGAACTTGCACATATATGTGTGAACTGAGAGCAGTTATGCTTGGTTTGCTCCTTTCCTTTTCCAGTCCAATAGACCAGTCCTCCATTTGGGAGGCGGGGAAGGCTTTCGTGATGGAAGCTCGGGGAGTTTTCTTGTCCCGGCCAGTTTGTTTCTCAGATACACAACCAGGCTACCTAACTTGCTGATGAATAACACAAGCAGTAGAGAGCAAGTTTGTTTGTTTTGTTTTCATAGATGGAGGAGGTTGTGTGAAGGCACTTGATGTATTCCTCCCCATGACAATTTGAGTGTTTTTCCACTACTTTGACAGTGTGCGTGAGTGTGGTACAGTCCTCTTATTCTAGCAGCAGTGGGAGGGGAGAAGTCAGAGGCCTGTCAAGCGCTGAACAGTCAAATCTGAGCTCTGGCAGCGTGTGTGGACATAACTATACAGAGTCCTCTAACTTTTCCCCATATACCCCCCTCTGTTTGGATACCATCAGCCTGCCTGCAGCTTCTTACTCTGTCTTTCTCACAGCCTCCAGGTCTGCAAACTCTGCTCATCTCCTTTTTTGTTCTGTGAAATAAATAGCAATTTTGCCTCTGCTGCCGCAAGGTGATTTTCCAGCATAATACAGATGGGAGAGTGTGGGGAGAAAAAAAATAACGGTATTAGGGAGGTTTAATGAAGTGGCAGGGAGAGGCCTCCCTTCTTTTTCTGGGTGATTTCTGCCACAGGAGATTTTTGTGGCGTGTCCTAATAGCAATAACAATAGCAATTATATTTATAAAGCACATTCCATTACAGGTGAGCCTAGTGTTACTTATGCTAAGGGGATAGAGGAGTTAACAATCGCATGCAGAAAAGCATGCACTTAGGCCCCATTCACACAACAACATTTTATCCAAAAACACTAAAACGCAGTGAACAAATCTGTGTTTACAAAGAAACAACGAGGGACTGAAAACACTGTAGTAAGCATGCCAGGCCTGTAGATGGCGCTGTAACTGTATTGTTGACTTGTGGTAAAGCTCTACTGAAGATGAGTTGGGCCTATCAGGGCTGGCTGGCAGGCTGTTTTCCAAACCGCCTACTACACTAGCAGTGTCTACAATTTTGGCTGAAATTCAGTAAGCAGTAGGTAGTGTGCGAACACTTGCAAAATCCGCAGTATACTAAAAATCCCCGGATGCCCTACTGATCCCAGAAAATTTCTCAGTATGCAACGGACCAGTCTACCTGGCATACTATTTCCCACAATGCACGGCGCTAACCCTGTTTACTTACTGCTATCTACTGGAATTAATCGGTATTATAATTACAACACAACACTAACGTTAGACCGTCCATGAGATAGAAGTGAAGTGATGCAAAGAAACACCTGTAAATCTTGTCACTTACAGTTATTAAAGAGGTGTTTACTTCTACAAATTCATTAGCCCATATAAATCACTGATTCACTTTTTAAACCATATGTGGATTATATAGAAGTGTTTTTTACATCAGCTGTAAAAAATGAAAATCCCTTTCAGATTTATTTTCAGTAAACAATATAATTTTTGGTGTAAGATTAAAATTTAAGAATGATGATTCTGTTTGACATGATTAACAAAATAACCAAATGCCAAGATCTGTCAATTGCTTGTTTTGTATATTTATATTAAAGGCAAAAAAAACGAACACGATCTGTAGCTCCAGCTTCCGAGACTGGAAACCAGAGTAGTAAACTTCAAAACAGACCCAACAGAACGGCCGTACTACATAGTACAAGCAAAAGCAGTAGGCAGTATGTAGTGCCTACTACATACTACATTCACATGAAGTATGAAGTAGGCGGTTTGGGGAAACACCGTAAGTGTAAGTGCAGAAGTGGAGCAACAGATGCACATTTTGTTGAAAGACAGTCAGCAGATTTAGCGAGGATCGTAATAACAGTACTGTTGTGCGCTTGTGTGAAGCAGAGCGTGATATAAGTGTTTCCCCTGAAAACGCCAGCTTACTGTTTATGCAGCAACAACGTCGGCAGTTTTTCATGAAAATTCCACTCTTGAGGCCGTTCTCGAAAGTTTGTGTTTTAGGTTGGCTACAACGCCATTTCCATGTAAACACAAGGCCAGAATGGAACAAAACTTTTGCGTTTCACTCGAAAGTAATTGTTGTGTAAATGGCCCCTTAACATTAGCCCTACAGACATCATGATGTATCATGATGTTAAAATGTTCTTCACGAGCATCCAGAATTAAAAAAAATACATTCAAGAGCACAAGACCAGATTAAACCTATGAAATGATGCAGAAAAGGAAGGATAAAAAACTGCATTGCAACTCTTCAGAATGCAGGATAAGAAATATTTGGTTCAAAAAAATGTTGTTTGCAGGTCAAAATAGTCTGAATATGACAAAAGAAAGAAGTCCAGACAGCCCCCTCCATGCTCATGGAAAACATTTTCCTTGAGAAGCAGCAGAGCTCTGCAGAAAACTAACCACTTGTCATTTGGTATCAAGAGACAATTGAGGGACAGGTGTGGTTTGATAAATCTGTATTGATGGCACAAGAGACTGATCACACTTAGAGAATGAATTTTTTGTTGCATGTCTTCTGGCCCTTGGTCACTCAGTTTGATTTTGCTGTTGAATCTGATTTTTGTCCTTATGTTGTTTTGTTTTCTATGTGCCTTTATTCATATATTCCCCCAGGCATGGATAAATGTTACACTTAGCGTCAGTAAATTGTCAATATGTCAGCTGCCTGCTACTGTAGAGCACATTTCCACCTGGATTCTTATCATGAAATATAACTTAGCATTTGGAGTTCCACAGACTGGTTTTAATCCAGCTTTAAATGTCCTTTTAAATCATTTATTAAATTCACTTTCTCACCCACCG
The DNA here is from genome assembly GCF_033239565.1 of Halichoeres trimaculatus. Taxonomy (NCBI): domain Eukaryota; kingdom Metazoa; phylum Chordata; class Actinopteri; order Labriformes; family Labridae; genus Halichoeres; species Halichoeres trimaculatus. The sequence goes on along the minus strand of NW_027437185.1, from coordinate 29,971,943 downwards.
GGGACTTTAAAAAAGCTCTATAGATAGTCCATGTTCCCGCTGGCAGGATAGGAATTCATGATCCAGCATTTCCCCCGGGAGTTACCTTTGCTGGATCCCTATCAATTACCCCTGCAGCGACTGCACTGAATCAGCTCTTTTCCCTCTATTGTTGAAACAGAACATGATTTGCTCATGAATGAAAAATGCTGTTTAATGTTTGATATCCACCACACCCCCACCCCCATGCTCAAATTTGCACACACACACCCCCACCCCCCATCAGTGAAGTTGAAAGTCATTGAGAGGAGCTTTGATGTGGATGGGTTTGCATAAAAGGTGCTAGATTGAATCTTACAAAGAATAAGATGGCTGTACATTTGTTTTTCCTTTGTTTCGTCAATCATGCACAATCTTTCAAACACATTTAATCTGAAGATATTCAACCTTAATGTCAGGAACAATAAGCTCTTTGTCAAAGAGAAGACTTTCTTTTTTTCTCTCTATGGATCGACCTGTTTGGGAGGTAGGTCTCCATTCTTCAGGTCAACTTGATTTGTTGGTCTTGGCGATTTAAAGCAGTTTAAGAGGTTCAGTTGGAAGGACAAGACTTGTAAGATTAATTCCTCAGGTTCTGTGCTCTCAGTGTAACCTCTCAGAGTAACCATGGACCATAAATCTTTTGTGCTGATTTGACAAACCAGTCACTGGTGAACACCGACTTCATTTGTCTGTGATATTGCCACCATAGTTTATATCACACTCACACTGCACACACTGCACACACTTGTTGGGATTGTCCTCTGCTTCATTGTGGTACCTCTATCTTTACAGCTTGTGAGACGTGGATATTTATAAGTAGAGCACTCTTTGGGGGGACTAGTGTATCGTGAAAGATGAGGCAAGCAGGTGTAAATGCCTTCCCTGCAGAGCTGCCCTCAGAAAATGGTGCGAAAAGGCTTCTGTTAACTCGCAGTTCCCTGGGATTCTTGCTTGTTACTTGCATTGTTGGGGAACAACACTTAGGCAGTAAAAAAAAAAGTAAAGAAAAAAAAGAATCACTTTAACAGCCCCCAATTTTCAGATGCTTATTGCGCTCAGAGGCCTCTAAAACAACTGAGAATGCAGGGCTGTCATCTCCCCCGCTGCTTTTATGAGTCTCACTGTTTAATGAGTTTCTCCAAGAAAAGGAAATGATAATCAAGAGGGACTTCAAGCTCAGCTTCAATCCTCTAAAAGTGGCTTTTTTTCCCTCTATCATTTATTATAAAAAGGCTCTTTGGCTTGATTGCAAATTCAACATGTGTCAGCCATTACATACTCTCGAGCTCATGGATGTGTCACTGAAGTCATACTGGGAACATCACATGTCTCACTTAGGCACAGCTCAAACTACTACTTAATATAACAAAGAGTTATCAGTTAATTTACATCCTATAAATTCCCAGTACAAACCAACAAACCACCAAATGAAACCAGCGTTATTTGCTGCATTGAATTTAAATGACTTCTCAAAATAATGCTCATTATTCTACATTTAAGACTAAGAATTACACAATATAAATACAGCATTTAAGTTTTATGAAAGGGATTAGTGTAAAAAGTTTGTTCAAAAGCATGCATTATTGATTAGAAATTTATTGGAATGAATAATGGCCACATCTCCTAAAAATTTTGCTAACACCGTAAAATAAAAACATTTATTTTACTATTTCGAAGACTCCTTGATGAGTTTTTAGCCCCTGTATGAGAAATGCAGAAGTAAAACACAACTAGAAAACCACTCAAAGAGCACAGACCTCCACCAAGCATACTGTGATCGTCACAAAACGCTTTAGTCCTACTTTAATGTTATACTCCCTTTCAGCAGACTGTCTGCTACAATTTGGTGTTAGTTGCAGGTTTGTACGATAATTTTTTACCTGACAGTGCTGAACATTATGATGACCCAGTACATATTTCATATTCCAGATCTTAGTATCCAGAATATTGCCAGGATCTGGATCGTACTTTTACATCGTCAGAAATTATGGTGACCTTGTCTTGTATTGTTTTGCAAAGCAATCTGACCATTTATCGTGGAGTTATATACATATATGGTGAAAACGGCCCTATCTCAAAATGATAAAGAATCCTTTAAAACAATCCTAGATCCAGACAGTGATCTGGATCACCTCCAAAATGTAATCACATCACCCTTATCCTATTTTGACCATTTCCTGAAAATGTCATCGAGATCTGTTTATCACTTTTTGAGTTATGTTGTTCACAGACAAACAGACAAACTCTCCCAAAAACATAATCTCTTTGGCGGAGGTAATACAATTTTATGACCTACAGAATTAGGTAAGCAAGAGCAGCAGAAACAAGACTGATGATTTTATGATTTGTCTTTTAATACCATCACTGCACCGAGTATCACTTTGGCCACAGGGGGCGCCAGACTCAAACAAGCAGAAATGTCCTTGCAGTAGCTTTGGGTTATGGTACCAAATGCAAACAGTGTTTTGGGTTTTGAGCTGGCTGTCTTTTTTTCTTCAATGAAGTGATTATCAATTTTATTATATGAATATATAAATAAAAATTACTGTTTCTTACCTCTTATCTTTTATTAACAACAGGATTCTTATATTTTTCCTCTATTCTTACACTTCGATTTTACTTGTGACTTCGTTTTGATCAGGGGGAACAGTGTATCTTATAATACTGTTTGTAGAAAATACGTGGCTCTCTCAGCTGCATCCGTCACTGATGTCAAAGCAGGTGTTTCACCTCTGAGGCCTTCAAGTGCTTTTGATTGGAAAATTGTTCCCACCCACACACACATGAACCCCAGCCACACACATCTCTGTTTGATCTCACTCACCACCCCGGTTTATTCACCCCTTTTGAAGCTGTGTACAAAACGTTAAATGAAAACCCTGCCACGTCATAGAGTTCTTTTTACTCCCCTCTAAATCAGTTTTCTCCACTCATGCTCCCTCTTTCTGTTGTCCTCTCTCCTCTCTTCTATCTTCACTTGCTTGTATCAGCTTCTCCCTCTTTCTTTACCGTCTTCTTCATTGACTCGGTGCTCCCTCCGTCTCTCTTTTCTGTTTTGGTTCTTTTACCCTCATCTCCCCTCAGTTCGCTTTATCAATCAGTGGGTTGCGCCTTTGTACGGCTCTTTGGGATCAAATCAGATTCACTTCGGGATTGAATGTGTGTAGCCATGGCCTGCTGCATTTGAAAGGCAATTCATTCAGCTGGAACTTTGCTGTTCAATTTGAAACAAGATTGATGTTGGCAAACTTTACACCCCCTTTCTTCCAAAATGTTTCCTCCATTGCACACACCAATTGCTGATGGACAAAGGGCATATGCCACTTTGTAATGGTGATGTGTGGGCTTCTCAGCAGAAACAACACAACATGTGGAGGGCTAGTTCTGGGCCTCGGAAATTCTTGGATGTACTGTATATTTCAAAACATAGTATTTTTGCTCCACCCAAGTTGTAAACATGAGCACATCCAAACTTTTGTAAGGTTTACTTCAATGGGCATGTTTGTTTTTGTGAAATCTCAAAGTACGCATGATGGTTTTAAAGTTAATGACACTCATAAGTCAGTATGGAGGCACAGAGGCCTAATGAAGATATGTGTGGCTCCTGAAGGGGCTCTAGTCCGTCCCTCTGAGTAGGGCCAACTGGGACTTTCTTTCCCAGCATGCCTCTGTGTTAATAATGCCCACAAAGCTAGTGAACGTGCCTACTGGAAAGTTTGTCTGGAATAAGACTAGAGGGGATGGATAGAGGGCCCATCAAATCACAGAAGAACGTTGAACACTAAAAACTAAATAGAATAATATTAAAAATATTAAACTTTTAAGCAGAGTTTTGAACATCTTAAAGACTTTTTTTCTCCAGTTGTGTGTCAAATATGATTCATGGGGTAACATGTTTTTTTCCACAAACGTCCAAAAATGAGTGCAGGAAAAGGAATCTTGTTAATTACAAGCTCTGTTTTAATAGATCATAATTATTCATTTATTTATTTTGGAGGGTCCCTTTAAGTGTAAGTTAATACTGGTTTGGAAATCAGCTGAGGAATGAACTTGAATGCTGTGAAAATGCACTCTATTACTCGTCATCATGGACAAAAAACTGTATCACTGAAATTAAACTGAATTTAACTTTCTGAATTTTCAAATTATGGTGAGTAAAATGTTCAAGTGTATTAAACAAAAATTAAAGCAAATAAATTCATTTACAAATCGTGCAAATCAAACGCTTTTTTTGATAAAAATTATTCCAACTGGGCATTTCAAATTCAGTTTCTGGTGGCTCATATCTCAGCCATTAATCAACTTTTTCTCTTTGATTACTTTTGGTGGTTTCAAGAATGCACATGCTGATGATTAGAGGTCAAGTCAACTGATGGCAGATTTATAATGCTGATTTTACATTTTATTTTCTGTTATTTTATAAACTATTTAATGATCAATGTCACTGTAATAATGATAATAATAATAAAAATAAAATGCTTGTTTCCATGCATACTAAATCCTAATATAGATGATTAGCTTAGCCAGTAATGTGTTTTGGTTGGAGATTTATTCAGAGCAAGAAATAGCGAAATAACATTTGGTTATCCAAAATATTTCAAAGTACAACTGCAATTTATATCAGAAGCAATTTAGACCTTATTATTCCATTATGTAGTTTATATATTATATTTATTGTTTGTATTAAATTATAAAATGATTTATATTGAGCGTAAGCCAGCACCTGTTTTAGATTTGACATGCAGTCATTGGGAGAGAGACAGCCTGTTATCCTAAAGGGCAGGGCTGTCCAATTTGGGATTTTTTTCCACCTGCTGCCCATGTTTGAATTGTTATTACATATATATTGTAAATTGATGTAAATTGATGTAAATTAATGTAGATATAGTAGTCATCTATAAGGAAATGTTGTGTCCCATGTTGTTTAGGTAATATTGCGCTAAATGTCTTTGAAGACATAGGCATAGTATTTGTACCATATGGATGTCCAGTAGTTTCATACTGTGAAATACATTAAAAAACAGTGTTTTCATTTTCAAAATTGACCCACAACCTTCCACCCAGATTCATTTTTGGCCATTGGCCGAAAAGAATTTGGGCACCCTGCGACAGGGGGAGGATAACATTGTTTGACAGCAGCCACTCTGAAGAGACCCTCCTGTGCTGTCTGCAGACTTTATTTGTGTAAGCTTCAGAAGAAGCTGGTTGTTTAAATATGCCATGATTCAGCCATATCCATTGGCAAACTGATTAATCAATTTATCTTATCCCAGTGAATTAAAATGAATGTGATATCTTGACAGCAATGTTAATATCAAAAATATCAAAAAATCAAAAACATTCATATATTGCATTTATCATTATTTAAATGTTTAATTGTGTTTAATGGATTAAAAAAAATATTGTCATCCAGCGGTAACTTATGTCGTAGGTGCTTGCAGGTGAGCCCTTGAAAGGTAACTCCCCATCACAGGAGATTTGATGAAATCCTTTGAGTCCCCCTGTCGCTGACACCCATTTTCCCTTTACCTTTGTTCTTTCAAGTCTACACCCAGCACACACCCACACTCTTTTTCCCCACTGTCATGTGCACACCAGTGAATTCTGAATCCCAGCTACAAAGCCCCGGCAGCAGGGCGGTAATGACCCTGCCACAACGGCAGTAATGATGGAATCAGTGGGGGGTTTAGCTGCCTCCCTGACTCCCTCTAATAAGTCCCCTAATAACTCTGTTAACATCAGGGCTGACCCGTCCACCAGATCAAACACAATCACGCATGGCCAGCCACCTCACTCACACTCGGTCAGTTCTCACTCAGGAAAGAAATCTGCCGCTGACCAACTTATTGTGTGTCTGCTTTCTGCCTCACAACTGCATTCCCCGCCTGTTGACACAAGTTTTGGCTTGGAGAACACAACCGTAGCAACAATAAATGCCACTCACATTATTTTAATCCTGTTAAGCTGAATTCATTCAATAACAATGTGTCTTGTTGATTGGAACCTTTGAAAAGCTTGTTGCTCTTGAAAAACAAATATCCCGGGACTGCTTTTGGAGCTCTGCCTCCTCTGATAGTCACAACGTAATAAAGGCTTTTGTCTAATGAGTTTAGGCTCAACTCAAGACCCTCAGCCCTCCGCGGAATAGTCTGCCTTGTATTAGTAGCTTGTATACAACGATAAGCTTCTGATATGTTCAATGTGAGAGTGTTGGGGAAGTCAGTCTTGATGGTTTGCTATGGTCCCCTGGAGAACAAGCCTGTTTATTACTGATTCTGTTAATTGAGAGGAGGGAGCATCATCCGCCAAGGCAGCTTCCCCTGCATCTTTACCCTCGGCTTTTCTTCTCCTGACATAGCTCCCTTTCTCTCCTCTTATCTGGGCTTTCTCTGCTTGGTTCAGAAATCATCTCTTTGGACAGAGCAGCGTCCATCTGGTGCCTTTTAAATTTAAAAACATAACAAAACACCCACTCTCTCTTTCTATCAGGCTCATTGTTTAGCAGCTGCAGTCCCCCACAAACAAGATCACAATTGGCCTTTCACCACATACTCATTTTGTAAATTGTCATCAGTGGCTGTGAGTGGAGACATGCCACCCCGTTTGGTGAATTGTTTTGACGACCCAAAGACCTATCGTCCAACCAGTAAATCACGCATTCTGGATTAAATGTCCATTATTACTCCAACCAAAACCAAAGAGGATATTATCCCATTTTGGAAAATAAAGGCCTCAAATGGTACCATTTTCCTCATTTTAGAATAGGGAGGCCATTAATTCCTGGCACGGGCAGGACACATTTGTCTCAATAAAACACAAAACACCCTAATGTTTATTTCCCTCTGTTTGGGACAGCCAGCCCGCTGTGAATATCACAGGGTCAGCCCTTTTTCGGCGCTCATCCCTGCACGTTTTTTAATATATCGCATATGAATGGAAATTAGGGCCTTAAATATTAATGACAAGTAATTGGTTTATTGTAGGAGACTATATTATGTGCGCATGCATCTGTGTCTCCAAGAGACAGAGCAGGCGAGTTAGCAAGTGCGAGAGAGATAACCGCTCTTTCCTACCTCATATTGCCTTGCTGTGATGTCCCACTGATTTTAATCTTCTCTTCTCAGATGAGAGCCATTCTGACTATCGTGGTGCACTTTAACTTTAGCCCTATGAATATTAGCTTTCTTTGATACCTGCCGCTCGCTGCCTCCCAGGTCTGCACTCTGCTAACTTTTATGTGCCTTCCGGTACGCCATTATGTATCTGTAAATCTGCCTCTTCAAAAAATAAATAACCCCTGTGCATTTAAATTTGCTTTATTTCTCTTACCTCTTGCTCACCCCTGCTGAAACACTTTTTTGGAATGTTAATCTTTTTCGTTCTCACCGTCTAATCTGGCTCTGTATTCATACATGATAAAAGGAAATAAAACACTTCAATGCTATAAAATTTGGTGTATTAAAGGCACTTTTAGAAAATGTTTGTAAGCTTTTGAATGAATACACCTTGTGTAGATTCGATTGCAAATAACCTGTGGAGGTGGGTGGCACAAATCTCAGCTAATTGGTTTCAGGCAGTAGGTCAGGACGCTACCCACACTGCACCCGTACCCAGCAGGATGGCAAAGATGGTGCTGGAAAGACTTAGCAGCTGCACAGAAACAACATGTTGTGGACTTTTCTGAGCACATCAACAATTCTCCTAACAAGAAATGAGTTAACCCAAGGGGGACCACATTTTTCAATGAGCGCTGCATTTGATTTAACGTGTTAATTGACTGTTAAAGAATGCTCTATCTCTAAGCAACTCTTTGAGTGATTTCTATAAAAATCCGTCACTAAGTGGGGCCAAACATACTTGTGCAATATGTGCACCTGTTCTTCAACTCTCTCTTGATACCATTTGGTAAGTAGTCGATTTTCTACAGTGTTACGTGTTGCGTCATCAGCAAACTTCGTTAAGGAGCAATATGGTGGCAGGAATCGGGTTTTGGATTTTATCAGGGTTGTTTTTCATATTTAGACTATTTTGACCTGAAAACATCATTTTTACGGGGCAAAAAAACTGATATCTTATCAAGTGTTTTTGTCTTATTTTAAGCAAAAATTGTCTAATTACCTGTGATATGAGGCAAGTTTAACAGTCCAGAAAAAAATCTTTTTTCAAGTTTTTTAAAGACATAAATGAGGTCTAAATTGCTTGTAACAAGTAAAAAAAAGATCTGTCAGTGGAACAAGAGAAAATTGTGAGAAAATTTGCTTGAAATTGGAATAATGTCTTAATACAAGTAACTTTTTTAAGGTTGTAACAAGCAATTCAGGCCTCATTTTTGTCATTAAATAACTTGAAGCAAGATATTTGTCTGGACTAGTCAGGTTAATGTGGCTAATATTAAGTCTAAAAAGAAATTTTCTGCCGAAAATAGGACAAAAACACTTGATAAGATGTCGTTTTTTTGCAGTGTAGCCCCATAAATTTTTCATCCTGCATTCTGAACAACTTGGAAGCACCACACTGCAAAAAACTGAAATCTTATCAAGTGTTTTTGTCTTATTTTCAGTAAAAAATGTCTTTCTAGAATTAATTTGAGCCACATTCACCTGACCAGTAAAGAAAAATGTCCCATTCAAGTTATTTAAAGACAAAAATGAGGTTTGAATAACCTGAAATGAGTAAAAAAAAATGCCAGTGGACTAAGAGAATCGTGCTTGTTTTAAGACATTATTTTAATCTTGAAAATAACTTGGAAAAAAGACATTTATCTGGACTGGGGCACATATCAAGTCCAAAAAGACATTTTTACCAAAACAAGAGAAAAACACTTGATAAAAAACAGTTTTTGCAGTGCACTGTGTCCCTTCTGCTCCGTATCACAACATTACTCTAGTCCTGTGACCTCCAATGTGTTGAACTTGAAAGCTCTTTAGTTTCTGCAGAATGTACAAAGATTTTTTTTTGTGTATTAGTAAGATACTAGATATACTTTTGTTTCGCTTGTGCTCTCAACAGATAATGTAAATTTGCGCATAAATTCGAACATGATTCATTTCCGATATCTTCACAGCTCCTGTGAGGAGCGTGTATTCAGTGTTATTTTGGCTTCCCCAGTGGACAAAGCATTACCTGTTACATGTGGATATACTTTTGTCTTTTCTTTTCTTTTCTGACTCACCCTGCCAAAAATATGACTCATTGTGAGTCTTTGCTGTGAAAAATGTACAAAAGGCTGATTTCTGCAGTTAATCACCACAGCTGGCGCAAACCTCCTGCCAGCATGTTCAGACATTCAAATTTAGAGTAAGAAATAATCAGTCTTCACGCTGATGGTCTTGTTGGCTATTGTAGGCCTTATAAAGGCAGTGGTTTCACTTTAATCTGTGCTCATGAACAGTTCAGAACTCCTCACAGGAGCTTTAACCTTTTTTATTCATGATGTTTACTTTTATAGAGGTAGTTTCTACAACTTCCTGCTTCAAGTTTGCTCAGTCTAGAACTGTGCTGTCAACAATGCTTAGACACTCCATATACCTCAGTACAACTGTGCACACACACTGAATACTGATCAGCTTGGAACACAAAGACAGAACAATCTGTGAAGTTACTTTACTCAAACAAAAACACACACAGAGTGCCCGAGATAAGCTGGCGTCCCGAACTTCTTCTGAATGTTTCCTTTAACAATACTATTCATTTTGACAGTCGGATCTTACACCTCTGTTTATTTTGGGGGCTTGTGTATTGTGTTTGTTACTCAAGATAGAGACTCAGATGTACTCACATTTACATTACATGGCATTTAGCAGTATGACAGTATTTGTTATATCATGCATAACAACAACCAAACCTCTCCTGCAGGTCCAAGAATTATAAACCTTTATTGAAGCGTGTATAATTAGTCTGATGTATTCACTGGTGATATTTAAATCCAAAGGAAAGACGGGAGCAGTATTTGTGTGTGTATTCTCCAGAAGTAAGAGTTCAGTGCCAGCCTAATTGAGTGATCGCAAGCTTATTAACAATGGGACTTGCGTATAAAAAGAGGACAATGTCAGTACTGTCACTGGAGCTTTTCACATGGAACAGCCCTGGTGGAGCTTCATTAACTCGCCCCCATGATCCCAGACTGCAGAATATGGAGTGCATATCTAATCCAGCTCAGAAGTGTGAGTACAGAGCGGTGGGTTTTATTGGGAATATTTGATGTGTGGTGGTGCACTGTTCAAATAGACAGCTGCACTGGATTTGATGTCTAAAGCATGTGTGAAAAGTTGCCTTTTACTTTTCTGAAAATCATTTTAAATGCACAAACTTACAAATAATTTCTGCAAGAAATGAAATCATCTTTCTTCTTGTTTAGATTCCTGAATGCATGCACATTTATTTACATTAATTCAGTAACATAATCTATTTATAACTTTGTTTCACTCTTCTTGGCAGTTATTAATTTCAGGGGCGGATAGTTTTTGCTCTGCTACGATAAAGTAGGCGCTCTTTTCCTCTCGTAGGCCTGAAGACAGAGTTTGTTTTTCAAGCTGTTACAATCCAGCCACCTGCTGTATTTCATAATCGTCTTCTAAATGAGATCGGATGCAAACTCTGTTGGCCTAGTAGTTAACAGAATTCATTGGTTGTAATTGCAAACGTTTTATTGCCATCTTAATTTTCCTCTCGTTGTCTTACTCCGACCTCTCCAAATGCGCTTTTTGATCTGGCTCCATGTTGACTCATGATACCCAAACACAGAGTCTCGTTTCTCCACGATGCCTGGCAGTGCGCAGAGCCACGCTGAGTTTGTTACATGGCATTAAGTTTAATTTGTCTTCCAACATCTTTGCTGGAATTGCTTTGTGACTGCAAGTGGGCCAGGGGGGTGACACTCCACAGACAATCTGGCTGGAAAAGGGACGGAGAGGAGACAGAGAAGCACTGGGGAGGGGTAGAGACAGCGCCGTGATGTCACAGGCAGGATGGGTAAACAATCAGAGTCCTTCGTGTTCAAGATGGTGCCTCCTTGAATATAAACAATCATGACTTCTCACGACACAGCCAGGTAGATTACTGCGCAGACACAAAAGGTTGAGATGAGGGAGAGGTAGAGTAAAGGAGACAAGGTAGACAGAGCAGATTATAGATTGTGATACAAAGTCAGAGGGAAGAGAAAGAAACCAAAACAGGAGTGAAACTTAGAGCAGAGGAAAAACTTGACTTTTGCACCTTTTGGTCCTTTTTTTCTCCTGACGTTGAAATTTGATATGCAGCTTTTTTGAGTCGAATTCTACTCAGTAATGTTTCTTTTTCACAAACAGCCAACTACTTATGAAGCTGTCATTTTCTAAAATCATTAGATATAAAAATGTAAACAGTTATTCAAAACTAGATTCATCAAAAAAAACGAGACAGCCTTTTTTTTTTTGTCAAATTTAACAACTTACTTGTGACACTCTCATAATTTGTAAATGAGTTGTGTCGCAAAATAGAAACAGCATTTTTTAGAAACAAAAGTGACGTGCATCACCGCCCAAAAATGGGACGAGAAAGGAAGAGTGACGTCTACACTTGTAGGAGAAAATGAACACTGAGTTAAGACATGGATATCCAATATGACAGAGAGCTTTTCAAAGCCATTTTCTGTCCCTGCAGAGGAGCGAGCACCACCTCTCCAGGCACTGACACATCAACTGTCCTCCGCACTGTTCTCAGTTTCCCTCTAGGATACACATATTGAAACAGCTAGCCTGTGCTTTCTTAACTTTTATTCATTTCCTCTTTCTTCTGCTCACTTTGCCTTTCTGTACTTTTCACCCACTCCTTTTCATGTCACTTGAACTTAAATTCAGGTTCTTCTCCCTTTTTTTTCTTATCAAAGCCTTGCTACAGTATCCACAGCATTCATATTTAACATTGCTCTGTATTTCAATGTCTGTATAGTGGAAGAGGATTTCTCCTTTCTTACTTTTCTTTCTCAGTCCTTGAATCATTTCTTCCCCTTGAAAGTGAGCGGAATCACAGTTTTTCTTTTCTTCTCGTTCATTTGTCTAGCGTTCTGTTCTTACAACAATTATACCAAAAAAGTGCAGCGTAATAAAGAACAGAAGCAGATTTTTGAGCAGCTTTGTTTTTATTTTCCTCATGTGAAAGTGCCTTTTGTCTGACATCTCCAGGCCTCCCCCAACAAATATGAAAAGTGACAGGATAATTTAAATCTGATGCGTTAAACAGAGAGAACAAAGCTCAAAGATATTGTTACAGACAGGTAAAATTATAGGTAAATCACATGGATGTGTTTTTTTTATTTTTATGGTGAAAACACTTTGAGTTAAATCACTTGTTTTCTCTAATCTCTCTTTTCAGCCAGACTTGTCTTATTCAGTTTATTGTTGAAACAAGCAGAGCAATCTAAAGGACCTTGCCATAAGTGTGGGATGTTAGTTAAATATTTTTTCCTACCTCGTATCAAACAGAAAATTCACAACTCTGAGGTTTTTGTGGCCCGTGATATCTGCACTAACACTTAGCCTCGTTAAGCTTGAGGTCTTTTCGATGGTGTTGCACAGTTATTGCACTTTGCTCCACCCACACAAGCAAGTAAATGGAAACTACATCAGTAACACTTAAGAGTCATGGGAGTTAAGCTTTTGCTTCTACTGTATGCAAAAGCACATATGAAGCCAGCAGTATGACTTCCCCAAATCATGCGTATTACCCGAGAAAAGAAGAGGCAGTGGAGATAAAAACCCGATGTGTGCAGGGAGAACAGAGTGAATTCCAACAGGTTTTTCATCATCTCCACATACAGCCCTGACCTTTGGCCCCTGTTGCTCATCACAGATCTCGGTAGACAGATGTCAAGTCCAAATATAAATGTTTCTCTGCATGGACAGTACAGGCCCAGCCGAGGTTGGAGACTGCTAAGCAGGAGAGTGTATGGTTTTAACGACTCCACAGATTACTTCAACGGCGTGGATTTGCATTAAGGGGTTTCTGCTCTACTGGCCTTTTCTCTTCACCTTTCCAACTCCATTCCAATCCATCTCTCGCTAAGGTAAAAAAGCTTATTAACCTTTCTGAGGCCACAGACATCCTCAGGATGGAAACAACCCACAGATGTACAGTGCTGTGTAAGACGAATTAACCTCAGAGGATTGATACGCCTTGATTTTAATTTTAATTACACTCAGCACTGGAACACACTTGGTATTTTACGTGTGATGTAAACGTGAAGAATGCATTACATCTTTTTTTAAAGTTCAGCTGCAATGAAATGGAGACTCCGTCAGGAAGAACAAATGTGACTGTTTCTTACCTCGTAGAAAAGCCAATTCAAACGTTTTTTGTGTGGGTTCCATCCAAAACTAGAACTGCATGCAAAAACAGAAATATGCGTGACACACATACGTTGTTTAATGTTGAGATAAGGGTATTAGAAAGGTAATTAGTGAACAAAAAGTTAAGAGTATGTATTAGCTGTAAATCAAAGTTTGTGGGAGGAACAGAGAAAATTATTGAAAGGTGGTCCTGACTCATGTTTCACAGTAACTGTTTTGATGCCTATCACACTGCATCACCCTACACCACGTAGCTCAGGGGTCAGCAACCCACAGCTCTGGAGCCTCATGCAGCTTTTTCATCCTTATGCTTTGTGTTTTCTTTTTGGGGAAACTGGTCCAAATAGCTCTTTGAGTGTTAAAGGTTACCGACCCCTGACAAAGCTCATATCATACAGAATTGTGTTGTGTCATTTTGTGCAATACTATTTTGGAATATAGTGTACAGTATTCTGATTTAAATCAGAATCAGGTTTTATTGTCAAGTACATTTGAACATAAAAGGAATTTGACTTGGTGGGTTGGTGCTAATGTATTGTATTGCAAAATACCTTGTAGTAGTCAAATCTTATCATATTGTATCGTCGCCAGAGTCTGCGCAGTAGAAACTGTGTGGAACTCTGGGAGAATCAGAGTGGAGCCAGTGACAAAAAATAAATATATTTTTTCTCTTTGAAGAGTCTAACTCCAGGACTTGAAAACAATTGGACGTGGGAAACATTTCTACGAGGTGTATCAAGTTTTTAAAGTTTGACCATAGCCCATCTGGAATGACTGGAGAGACTGCTTTTTTGACCTATACTGCAGCCAGCCACCAGGGAGAGCAGTTTTTGTAACGACCATAGACTGTATATAGAGTGGACAGTGTGGATCTGCCATTTATCATTGTATTGTTCTAAAGCCAAAATACCCCCGTCACAGGTGCATACATTGTAGCAGTTGTGCAGCCAGAGTCTGCGCATTAGCGACGATGAGGGATTCTGGGAGAATCTGAGCGGAGCTGGGTGACAAAAATTAGAGGTCGACCGATATGGGTTTTTTGGGGGCCAATGCCGATGCTTTCCAAATTTGGGCAGCCGATGCCGATATGCATAGCCGATTTTTCCAATTTGATATTCAGGCGGATTGTTAAATATATTTATCACATTTTTGTGAAACGCAGCAATTTCTGAGCAACTAAAAGAAATCTATTACAAGTCGTGTCCAGTCCTCTGAACATTTATTCAGCTTTCAAAACAATGAAATATTTTGTCTGAGTAAACACACAATGTAACAAGCAGTAGTAAACATTCACACTCTTCTTAAAATGTCAAAAAAGAAATTTAAACTTACTAATATAATTTGAACAAAAGTATGTAATGTATCCAAGTGGTTCCACAAGTTTGAGGTGCTCATCTTTTTTGTGCCTGATGAAAAATTGCGTCATTTTATACAAGGGATCAAAAATCGGCTTTTTAAAAGAAAATACGGCCGATGGCCGATATTGACAAATGTCCAAATATCGGCCCGATATATCGGCCGGCCGATATATCGGTCTACCTCTAACAAAAATATGAATGTATTTTTTTCTCTGAGAGTCTAATCACTTCTTGACTCTACCTCCTGACATATTTTACAATCCCCGAAAAAAATACACAAGAATGGCATCTGTTAATCATCGTTAAACATGACGTAAAACCTTGTTTTTAATCTCTAGTAACTAATGAAAACAAAAATTTTTAGAAGAAGAGGACTTGAATACAGGGCAGCCAAATGATATCTCCAAATCACCACAACAACGGGATGTGAGAAACATTTCTATGAGGTGTATTGAGTTTTTAAAGTTTGACCACAGCCCATCTGGAATGACTGGAGAGACAGATTTTTTGACCTATACTGCAGCCAGCCACCAGGGGGAGCAGTTTTAGTGGCGACCTCACCCTAAAAATGACGTCCATTGTTTTTACAAAATCTATGATTGTATCACAGTATTACATCACTCCCACTGCATCTAATTTTATGGCATTTATATGATGCTACAGTATCATGTCCTGTCTTATCAAGCCTATGGTGTCACATGTGCTTGGTTTTGTATGGTGTAGTATTTTGGTACCTTACAATGGGACATTTTGTGATGATAACCCCTACTTTTGTCTCCATCTTCTGTTACTAATGTTGCTCACATTATCTGTTATCAATATGACCTTCCAATTCCAAAATACTTTTTCAAAGCTGTAACTTTTCAACTTTAAAGTTAAATCACTCAATCTAGCCAGCTCAAGGCCAGCTTCAGAGTTTTGTGACAGCATTAATATAGGTTGAAAGCATGGCTATTATATGCAGCATCCTTTTAAAGGTGGAATGTTCAAAAAGTGTGTCCTCTTTAAAAGAGAGTTTTTCCCACAACTGTTTAGCAGTTCTACACACTTTCTCCTTCATTTCCATACTGATTGGTGAGTGTGACCTGGTATTTAATTTGGGAGATAGTCCTCTCTCTTATTGATTTCCTGTCCTCATGATCTGGGGCAATTTCTCCCAAGGAAATGCTATACATCTTTTACAAACCTTCTACAGCTGTATCTATAATTGACTATCTATAATTGGTTGTATGGGCGCCCCCCTCGCTGCGATGCAATTAGAAATCCCGCAGTGAGGTGAAAGCGAGGGTAAGACAGGTGCAGGGGGGTCACCTTGTAGCCCATTACTCTGAGCCTGACAGTCGTAGTCCAGCCTTTAGGAGGGTTCCTCACTGAAAAGGTAGCAGCCTCATAAAATCTCCTTTAAGTCCCCAGAGTTGTTTGAAATGAGTGAGACAAACACATTGCAACACTGATTTCTCTTTTTTTTTACTTTTTTTTTCAGTGTTCCTTTAGCTTCCAGAGTTTTAATGGATGCAGTGAGCAGCAGACTGTAATGAGCACTGATAGCAGGCAGAGAAGAGGGCCGGTGAAAATACTCAGGGGTTAATTGTCTGTGTGTCACACTTGGTGTTTGCTTTACTCCGCTGGCATTAGCAAAGCTAGCACTAGCGGCAGGAGCAAAGGCGTGTGCCAGGATGTGATGAGCAAGCGGTGTAGTGGATGACTAAGCAGGGCATGGCAGCCACTCTGGCCCGTAAATTCCTCCCTACATCTGAGGCTGGGTTTGTTCATTAAAGGTGTGGGAGACTGTTTGACCCCAGGCGAGTCTCAAATGACCCCCTGCTCTGTAAATGCTTCATTAGCTCTGTTTTGCCCGCACTGGACTGCCTGACTCCATCTTCGCTTCCACTCTCGCCACCTAAGTTGTGTACATTTTGTGTTTGCATGTGTGCTGGTGCGTGCACGTATTTATATGTGTGTTAATGAGGGCTCCTGGTGGTGTGTAATTAACACAACAGCAAATGTCCCCAAAGGGTAAGATTAACGTTGAACACATTAGACACAATGGAGCCCGGGAGAGACTTTTTTTTTTTGGCAATTAAATGTTTTGTGTGTGTGTGTCTGTGTCTGTGTAAGTCAGACCATAACTCATGTTGGCGTAACTGTTTTGCTGCCACTTCTTCTGTCTCTCCAACTCACAAACACGCACGATCTCTCTCACACACACACACACACGCACACACACA
The DNA here is from genome assembly GCF_033239565.1 of Halichoeres trimaculatus. NCBI lineage: Eukaryota > Metazoa > Chordata > Actinopteri > Labriformes > Labridae > Halichoeres > Halichoeres trimaculatus. The sequence continues at coordinate 29,955,011 of NW_027437185.1, read as the reverse complement.
TGAACATTCGCTCACACAAAGCCAGCAGTCCCTCTGGATTTGCGGTCTCCTCACACGCAGGCTGGCAGGATTCTGTCTGCCTTCCTCTCCCGTCCGCCTCCTCCACACAACCTGGTCCAACAAAGATAAACACATGCTGGGTAGATTATTAGAGAAGTACCAAGGGCCCCGCAGCAGAGCAGCCAGCGCACCATTGTGCTGCGAACGTGGCGGTGCCTTGTAGAATCCGATGCAGTCACCCCCAGGGTGTTCTGATACATACTTAGACACAGGTGGGCGCTGATACCAGCATGGGAGCTACAACAGAATCCAATGACATTTCATTGTCGATAGAATTTCCCGGCACAGTGTTTTCACTAATGGCGTGGCTGGAGGTTCAAATGCCCGAGCAGCTTACAAAATTGACAGTTGTTTACAGATATACTACACCGATGAGGCTTGCTCGTTAGTTTTTGATGCCATGCAGACACAAAGAGAGGAATGTTTGCTGCTTTGAGGATTCTGCAGTGTTGAATAAGCCAGTCTAAGATTCATATCAGGTATTACCCACCAATTTGCCATGTAATCCTGGGTATTAAATACCCTCAACCTTCTCCCTGCATAAAAGAGTCCCTTCCTTTTTGCATCTCTGAATGTTTTTTCACTCCACAGTGACCCTGTTAGGCCAAACAGCTTCTTCAAGTTGGAAAACATCCTGAACATTTTCTTATTCCACTATTCAGACAGACTTTGTGCAGTCATTTGTTTCTCGTTTGCTGTGTGCATCTCTGCAAGCGTTGAAGTAATAGCATGAGATAACCATGTTGGATTTATTCTCTGCTCTGAGACTCGGTGTGTGACTGTTGTCCTGAGTGGCATTATGCCTCTCAGAGGTAGAGCGGCTGTAGTTAAAGGGTTGAAGACAAGCTTCTGTGTAGTTTTTTTTCCTCTTGTAATTACCTCTGCCAAAGAGGTTTTGTTTTTGGGAAAGTTTGTCTGTTTGTCTGTGAACAACATTACTCAAAAAGTAACAAACAGGTCTTGATGAAATTTTCAGGAAATGTTCAAAATGAAATAAGGAAGAAGTGATTACATTTAGGAGGTGATCTGGATCAGTGTCTGGATCCTGGATTTTTTTAAGGATTCTTTTTCATTGTGAGATAGGGCTGTTTTCACCATATGTGTATATAACTCCACAATAAACGGTTGGATTGCTTTGCAAAACAATACAAGACAAGGTCACCATAATGACCGATAAATGTAAGAGTACGATCCAGATCCTGGCAATATTCTGGATACTAAGATCTGGAATATGAAATATGTACTGGGTCATCATCATTGTCAACACTGTCAGGTAACAAATTATCGTACAAACCTGCAACTAACACCAAATTGTAGCAGACAGTCTGCTGAAAGGGGGTATAACATTAAAGTAAGACTAAAGTGTTGCGTGACAATCAGAATATGCTTGGTGGAGGTCTGCGCTCTCTGAGTGCTTTTCTAGTTTAATATTGCACAACTTTCTGCTTTCTAACTAATCACAAGATCATCTTAATGCATTCTCTTTGTAATTCTTTTGTTTTGCATTCGTGGTAAATTGCCAACACTACTTACCTTCAAACAGAGAGGGAGTCTGTGAGAGAAGGAGGAGTGAGAGTGAACAAAAACGATACAGGGTGTGGAGACAGTCAGACGAGAGCATGCAGGAAAGAGATGTTTTAAGGAGTAGTATTATTTGAGATGAAGGGAGTGATAGAGGGAGAGGGATATGATAAGTACACCAGTGGAGGCTGTTATTGCTGCTAAGGAAAATGATAACATTTCTCAGCAGAGGATTCGTGCATACAGCACCACACTTCCATCCACTTTATTGGATCAGGAGTAAGCTGTGAGATTTCTAAATTATCTTCCTTTGCTTGCAAGAACAAGTTACAACCTTATTACTTTGTTTTCTTTTCTTTTTGAGGGATGGAAAACAGCTCGGCTTTGTTTTCTGTATTAGCTTAAAGGTTAACAGACAGTGCGGGTAAATGATGACACGTTTGGGGATGCATGCACTCTGGACATTTTTTTTTTTTTTTTCAGTGTGACACATGTGGTGCAAAGAACACACACTCTGAGATACACACACTGGCCCTGACAGCCAGCCTGCACTATTATTATTGTTCTGTCTGTTGTAATTAAGAAAAACAAGGCGTCAAACCAACAGTCAACACTGGTTCTGTGGTGTCTGAGTTTCTCCTCTGAATATGGCTTGATGTCAGTGTCCTCCAGCACAGCGAAATATAAGCCCCAATTAATTTGTGACACATTCCCCCCAGAAAATATGAATAGCTCTTTTGCTTACGGTACCCCAATTCAAGGTCTCTAAAGCGGGTAATCACTAATCCGAGCTGGCAGGTCAAGGGTACATTGTTACCTTCCAACAATCATCACTGAACAAGCTGCCAAACCTGGAGGAGAGCTATTCCTGCTCTCGGGTGCTAGACAACGTCAGCACAGGCAATCTGTCACCTGCAACGTGCTCTTTGGGAAAAGAGCACAAAAAACATGCGAGGAGATGTGTTGATGTTTATTTAGCACAGCAGGAAATGTGTTACAGTGTTAGCTATTTTCATCAAGATGATTAAAAATAAAGGGAAGATACCTGTCACAGGTATCACAGATTCCTCTTTTTTCACAAATAACCTGGAAACAGCAGAGGAATTCAAAATATCTTTGGCATTGAATTAGGAAGACATTGAAATGGAAAGCAGAGGCAGGTTTTTGAGGCAAACTTCAGTTTCATTTCAGAAATGACAACTATTTTTGAGTTTCCAAAAAAAGTAAAAGGGTGGATTTTCTGAAAACTTTTTAATTCTTTGGATACCCATCAAAATATTTATTTAAAGAAACAGTGAAACTATGGATTAACTGTGAAATTACATATCTTTTCAACTCTTAACATAGCATGCAGATGATTACATTTGTTTCATTTAAAAAGAGAAGTGTTGGGAGATGATAAGGATAAAAAAAGAAAAATATATGCTGTTTATCCTGTTGAGAAAAATCACATTGTACTAGAAACAAGTGTCTCCTTAGCAGCTGTTGCTACCTCACCAGCCTTTAGTCTAAAGTATTTATGGTGTAGTTAGTTTCCCACTAATATGAAGTAATTTTTTCATGAAATATAAACTTGATGGACTCCAAAGATGACAACTTCTTTAAAAAAAACTGAAGATCAAATCAAATTTGTAGGCTGTGATGTCTAATCTTTGACCTTCTATGAAATAATTTTATCACACACTTCCCTCAGGTTTGTTTTAAATGAAGCCTGTCAGTCATTTTCATCCCATACCTCTTGTTTTGTTTCTAAAAATAATTTATTCACATTTTCTACCTGACATCTTTCACGTCAGCTGCGTCTCTCAGGTGATTTTTCTGCCATTAGGGGGCACTGTGATACAAGCCAACAACTGCAGCCTCCCTGAGGTTTGACTCTGTGGCTTGTGGAGGGAAGAAAACATCCCCTCACCTCCTCATTGGGGGTTTTGAAAATCATAGACATACCTAATACAAGTCAACACAACATATCCAGCATCAGAATTTCATCAGATCACACAGTGAGGTCTTTCTATACGCTGCGACGGGGAGCCATCTCAATGCTTGAACTGTGCCGACCTACAATCGATGTGAACTCGTTTTCTGGAGGAATGAATGAAAGTATTAACTTTCGTGTGTTTCATTTCCCAGAAGGAGAGGGCGTATTTCAATGCCACCGCTTTTTTTTTTTATTTTTTTTTAAATCAGGTAATGGTTTGTGTCAAAACCAGTTGAACCTTTTCTCTCAGGAGCTCGCGTCCTCAGGAGCATGAGTTTAGTGTTGGATGTCAGCAAGAAGATTAAATGTGTTTGGCAAAGGAATGTTCTCTGCTTTTCTTTATGTGAGGAGACAGCTCAGAAAAGCAGTTAGCTGACGGAAAGGCCAGACTGTTCCTTAAAACTTTGTGGTTAGGATGAGGAAATGTTGAAAGGTTATTTGATACACAAAGCTGTGCTGAGAAAAGTATGTTATCAGGGACAGGGGGTGAATTAGTCCAGAAACAAGAAAGGTTTAAACATTTTATGTAAGACTTGGCTTTTTTTCCCCTTAATGCATGATTTACTGATCTATAATGTCAGCTTAGTGGTAACCATATTGAACACTCTGAGTACTGGACTGTGTATTGATTCCAGCTCAGAATCAATGGAGCCCATGCGCAACCGAATCCCAAAGGAAATACAGTCTTTGAATATTTCATAACAAAAAATGAAAATATGGTCAGAAGACTTCTGGATTAGAAATTAAAGAGTACATGCTCTATTTTTTCTCCTGACCCTCACCTGTATTTTTTTAAACAATGATTAACACTTTTTTTTTTCACTTTTTTGCAGCATCCTGAATTTCTATTTCCTTCACTTTTTCACAGCCTCACCTCTGACCTCTGCTGATTGCTCAAACTCTCAGTCCACATCCTTGCTTGTAATTATCTTCATTTGCCAAGGTTTAATAATTGATCATTAAACTGGGTTGTAATTGATTACTTTTAATAGTTGATTTAGCAATCAAATAGCATGAATGTCTCGTGAGACATGGAGGCAGTATTTGCAGCACACTAATAATGACTGTAACAAGAACGATAACACACAAGGTGATATATGGTCATTTGTGCAACATTTTTTTCTACATATTTTTTTAGGTTTGAAATCAAAATCTGATCTTTAAAGGGGACATATCATGCTGATGCCTGATTTAATACTTACAGATAATATAATAAATTTGAAAACAAGACTTTACATCCCCCGAATTTTCAAAAAATGAGATATTGTATTTTTTCTGATATCTTAGAACGAGATTTGATGCCTCTGAAAATAGGTCATTGCCAGTTGGCCGCAAGATTTTGACCTTCATGATGACACGAGGATCCTCTCTTTTTATTGGAGTAATCTGATAAAGCAGCTCCTCCTCTGTGATGTCAGTTAGTCACACAACCGTCACCGAGGGATGCACCCACCAAGAGCCGAGTATAAATGTATAAACTATACATGTTACAGTACCGGTTTGACTCACCACACTGAAGCGTCCTGAGATGATCTGTGTCGAGGTGGATTTTCTTCCTCCTGAGCTGTAGAACTGTGCGGGTCTGACTCTGGGTCCAATACAAAAGGACGTATCCTACACTCTGTAATTTTATTAGTGCTATCAATGCCTTACAGTGAAGTTTTGGCAAACAGCAAACTCGCTCGGTCTGCCCCATTCAATGTGGCGATTTTGTAAATACTGCCATGCTGCAAAAATTGCTCCCTGGCTCTACCTCCTCCCTCCCTCTGATAGAACTGACCAATCAGAGCACAAAGGGCTGTGACGTTGTGAGGTTACTGGAGGTCATTCTCGAAACAGAGCGTTTCAACGAGATCTTCAGAATGGCCTAAAATGAGGATATTGAGAACGCTATTGTGGGGCAATGAAGGAACTAAATGACTTGTACTGAGGGCAGAAATGCTTTACAGGCATCCTAGTCTGGTTTAGTGAAAAGGAGAAACAAGCATGATTTGTCCCCTTTAATATTAATTTGACTGTAAGTAAAATAAATAAAAAAATGAGCAAACTAACATTATTCACCTAGTTTGGTTCTTGAAACCTAGTGGCCATTGTTTGGATGTTGCTGTGCTGTGTTTTCCCTTCAGCAGATTAAAGATTTCATGATGCACAAATTGCACTGCAAGAAACTGAAATCTTATCGAGTGTTTCTGTCTTATTTTTACTACAACTGTCTTTTTAGCCTTAAAATGAGCCACATTTAACTGACCAGTCCAGAAAAAATATCTTATTTCAAGTTGTAGAAAGACAAAAACCAGCCCTGAATTGCTTGTAACTAGAAAAAAAAAAATCTGCCATTGGAACAAGAGAAAAGTTACTTGTATTAAGACATTGGTCTAGTTTAGAGCATTTTTTTCTTATTCCATTGGCAGATTTTTTTTTACTTGTTACAAGCAATGCAGGCTGTATTATTGTCTTCAAACAACTTCAAACAATACACTTCTAGACTGATTAATTTGTTGATACTTGATAAGACTTTAGTTTTTTGCAGTGCATGATGTGTGTTTTTCTCCTATCTTACACACACGCCTTTAATTGATAAATTTCTCGCTTAGTGCTGTGTTACTCTTTACATTAGTGCTGGTCATCTTCATACTTCTTTACTCACGTAAAGCAGTAGTTTGGTGATGTCTTCCTCCCTTCATCATCTGTTTACAATCCTTTTGTTCACGTAACATAAAACTTTATTCCTCCCTCTCCCATCATTGTCTCTCTTTCTCATCTTTATCTCCCTCCAAAAAACCCTGAAGGTAACATAAGCAGGGCCCAACAAAAATATTTGGATTCTTGTTTTGCCTCAGTGAACACTTTTGGAGCATCAGGTGAGCAGTAAAGCAGTGGTTACGTGTGGTCCAAAGCACTTGTTGGTAAAACAATGCCTTTGCTCTGTTTGCACCTGCATGTAGAGGCAGGTGACTTGTTGAAGTTTATTTTGAAAACGAGATTTTTTTTCTTTTTTTTGGGAAGACACTGATGTAGTTTCTGCTTTATAGCATATTCAAACATATAAAGAGACTGAATCGATAGAAGAAAAATGACTGTTATTACAACATGACACAAAGTTGGACTGGAGGCCATAAAACTTACGCTGGAGTCCAGCAACTATTTTTCTCAGTGTCTCTTTGGGTGAAGGTTTGGGCATTCATTTCTTTCTGCAGAGGACTTTTTCTTGTAATTACTAGATCTTTGGAAATGACCTGATCTTGTTATTTCTAAATAAGAATCTCAAATTCAGAGAAAAGATTGCTAAATTACAAGGTTTTTGTGTTGTTCTCATCTTGTTAAAACAAATAAATGAAAGCTTGTGCGTTTAAATGATCAAGGAGAGCATAACTGACAAAGCAAAACACAGTCATTAAATAACAATTTGTCAATGACTTGATGTAACGCTTATGCAGATAAAATATGCAAACTTACCGTTAAATAAAGCTTTTGAATCAAGTTAAATGAAGCACAAACAATAGTTTTTGGCACATTCTCGGTAAAAACTTCAAAGCTGAAACTTAAACACTTCTTGGCCTTTTCACATTTAATAAGTTGTCACTGCACCTCGCCTCTGCAGTCTTATGAACACAGAGAAATTGATTTGTTTGAGTTTGGCTGCTGTTACCTTGGGATATCATTGCAATCTTCATCTGCCACCTGTTCTGCCAACATTCTTCAAATTAAGATCTTAGTGGAATTTCATATGGCTAATAGATGCTCAGATATTTTTCGAGCAGATGGGGATGAATTGCAGTTGTTATGTGCAGTCGCTGTTTTACTAATATCTTCACTCTTAAGACTTTGTCTAGTGAGTGGACTCGAATTAAAAAGTCTGCAAAAAGAAACTCTAAACTTCAGCGTGTTAGGGAACTGACCTGTCTCCTCTGTAATAAATGTACAGTTAGAACAATATAAGGGAATTTGGAGGATAATTTCTATGATGTAACTGTGCTTCTTGTCAGTATTGCTTATACCATTGGAATTCCTGTTTATTTCCCTGCAATGGTGCATGCCCTGTTGTTGCTATTGACTCTAGTTTTTAGCTTCTGGTACAAATAATCTGTAAAGTTTCCTGTATATTATTATTTCTTTTGACTCCAATGGTCCAGTCCCCCAAACAGCACTGAACAAGGGTCATTGCCGTTTGGTATTGGGGGGAAAGATTTGGCAAAATTTTCAGGAAGCATTGTTACAACAAAGAAAAAAAATCTACTGTACACAAGTTGCCTGACTTAAGCCCTTTGCACAGCAAGGCGCGTATTTCACACACAAATATTTCACACTTTATTTTTTCGAACCTATTGTGTTTCAATGCAAGCTTTCACACCAACAACGTTCTTTGGCTGAGCTAAATTGCGGCTATTATTTTTGGACGGAGGTCGATTTTTCTGAAGTTTTGCTTGTGATGTATATACATCCGACCAATCAAAACACTCGTTAACAAGTCACATACCAAATCATTCAACATTGATTGTGTTCCTGTCCCAGCACCGGTTCTTCACAACAAAAGACATAAAAACTACAAAGACAACGATTAAAAAGACATTAGTTTGAGGACCACAGCTGAGGAGATTGAATATGATGCCTCCAAATTTTTCGCAATTCTGTGCCGTTTATTTGCGTCGCCTTTGGTGTACAAAGGCTCTTACTCAAGTAAGCCCAGTTTCCACCAAGTGGTTCAGTTCAGTTTGTCTTGACACACATTTTATTGCGTTTCTACTGACTGATCCGGGGACACATCTCCAAATAAACAAGATGAGTGGTCCCACTTTTTGGGACCCTTCCGTAGGGGTGCCAGACTTAACCGATCCGCTTCTCTGAAACACAACTTCATAGTGCTTCAAAACAAAGAGCCACTGACCAATCACAAAGAAAATGAGTTGCTGGATGTCTCTCATATTTGCTCTATGCTATTATGTAACTGATCCGGGAAATTGGCATCTGGCTTACACGCCGCCTACCACGAAAAGGCACGGTTGGCTGTGGAAATGCAAACAGGACCAGGCTTAACCGAACCAACCCGTACCTAACGGTACTGATCTAAACCGGACTGCTTGGTGGAAATGGGGCTGTAGTTCTACATTGTTGTCAGTCTGGCTTTATCTCTCTAGCTTTCATCTTTCTATTACTCCACTTGACGTACTGTTGTTATAAGACATAATATTCCTCACCAAAAATAAATAAATAAACAAATAGATAAATAAAAGTTGCATGCCACTTCCAGATCTCCACAAGGCAAGCGGTTTCTGCCTCATCTTCATACGACCTTGCCTCCCCTGACCTGTAACCAGGACCCTGGGAAAAAAAAAAAAAACTCAAAAGGTGTGGATCATGTTACAATATGGTAACCAAGGCTTGTGGTGGGATTTTCAATTAAGATGCAATCTGTTATCTGTTCAGACGACTAATAAGCACAACAAAGCCATGGAGGGGACCCCCTGGAATTCATATCAGACCACTCGAAATAACCATCAAGCTCTTCCTATCAGATGCACTGCCAATACCTGCTCACTTTCCCAATTAAAACCCCAGGCAGGTTGCTCTCCTGTTAATAAGGAACGTATTCAGGGCTACTGTCACTGTGACATATAATTGGTCCACGCCAACTAACTGTGTGGGCTGAGAGTATTTCCTGTTGTTTGTGGGCTTCTTTTTTCTTATCTGAAATCAATGCATGTGTGTGTTTGTGCATGCCTTCCCATCATACATGTGCACAGAAACACCACTGCATGCGATGAGAGGCTGTTGTAGGTCAGCACTGATGTGTTCTTCTTCTGTGATAATTAGGACTGTGCTGCTGCCGCCGCTGTGCCCAATCAGACGCAGAGACTGTCGCTGAAAGAACAGCATTGATAACCTTCATTTCTTAATAAAACCAATTACAGGATGAAAAAGGGAGGAGGAAGAGAATGAAACAAAGACGGAAATGAGTTGCAAAGACGAGAAGAAAAGGACTCTTTTTTTTTTCCCCCTCATGTTGATCAAATTAATATTTTCTTTTAGCTTTTTTGGCCTTGTGAATCAATGTGACCAAAGCCTTTTGATACATGTTGACGCTTCATGTTGCAGCTGTAGCTGAAGTTTTGTGCTTGAGTGTGTCTGTGTGAGTGCAGTAAAAGCCAAAGCAGTCTTGTTGCGTCACAGAACATTTAATCTTTTTGAATCTAAAGTTTTTTTTATTTGAGCTGCATCACAAATGATAAACTCAATCAGGATCAAAGCTTATCGTCTCAGCCTCAACACTCAGACAAGCATCTAATGATTGGTCTTGAAGAGCTCTGTAACAAGGTGGGAAAACGGCTCCATCAGAGGGTCACTTTTCCTGTATTTTCACCCCCTGCATGGACTGCTGTGGTGAACCTGCGTGTGTATTTTGCTGCATGAGAGTGGCACACGTGTCGATTTCTCCTCCACTGAGGGAACTTGCTGGCTCGGCAGGGGGAAGATATGAGAATTTCTGGCTCCGTTGAAAGCTGATAGGCCCCCGCGTACACACATACCCTCAGAGATTAAGCACCACGAGCAAACCTCTCCTCCTCCTCGGGGCAAATTGCAGCGGGTGGAAAAGGAGTCTTCTTCATACTTTGTCTTCCTTCTACTTTTGAGACAAGCCCAATGTGCACAAAGGCACATGCACCCATTAAGATGCACACGTATATAATTTTGCATGCACACACCCAGATAGACAAGGGAATCTGGATCCAGATTTTTTTTTTTGCTACAAGGCAGAGAAAAACAGAGTGAGACAGAGAAAGGGGGGCTAAAGTAGATGCTGTAGTTTAATTAGGCTCTGCCAGCGCCCGCTGAGAATTGCTCCTGAGTTTGACACTGTTTTTCAAATGTCACAGGCAAGTGCTTTACTTCAGTGAAATGCGAGTCATTATTCACAATGTGTCACGATCATGCTGTTTTATTTTTCTTCTGTGGTTTCTTTGGAATGACAGTGAAATTAATGATAATTTAATAACCGTGTCTTGTGTGATGACTAGAAACACTTCAGAATGACCCGTCAGTCGACAAAAGACAAAATACTCAGTCAGCGAATGTGGAGAATACTGGAAACAAAATGGCTGTGAACTGCTCGTGGTCAACCAAAACGGTACGAAGGAAATGTCTCAAGTTTGGTGGACGTGATCACAACACAGTTTCCAACCTGGAGACATTTTGTGAAGTGGCTTTTTGCTTTGAGAGCAGCATTTTCTTAAATGAAGAACCATGCTGCTGCCATTGAGGTCAACAAGACTCTTTAGTTCCTAAATCTACTGGAAAAAAATCATTCTAATCAAGTGTTTTTGTCGTATTTTTAGACTTGATATCAGCCACATTCACCTGACCAGTCCAGAAAAATGTCTTGTTTCAAGTTACTTTAAGACAAAAACGAGCCCTGAATCACATGTAACAAGTTTAAAAAAATCTGCCAATGGAGGAAGAGGAAAGTTACATATATTAAGACATTACTCTAGTTTTCAGCAAATTTTTCTTGTTCCATTGAGAGCTCTTTTTTTTCTTTAGATAACTTGAAATACTGCATTTTTGGGACTGATAAGTTGGATGTGGCTAATATTAAGTATAAAAAAACAATTTTTACTTAAAATCAGACATAAACCCTTGGCAGGATTTCAGTTTTTGCAGTGTCTTAGGTTTACTTGGTTACCCAACTCACCTGAATTGCTGAGTTGGGTAATAGAAATGTGCTTGTCAAAATTAGAATAATGTCTTAATAAAAGCACATTTTTCTTTCCCCACTTTTTAACTCATTTCAGGCAATTCAGACCTCATTTTTGTCTTTAAATGACTTTAAATAAGACACTTTTCTGGACTGGTCAAGTGAATGGGCCTCATATTAAGTCTAAAAAGACATTTTTTACTGAAAATGAGACAAAACACTTGGAAGGATCTCATTTTTTTTTTTTTTGCAGAGTACTCAACCTTGCTACTACATGCACCTTACGCATGCACATACCATTTAATAGGAAATAATCAGGTTTTCCAATGGTATAAGGAACAAGAAAGTTACAAGTTACAAGAAAATTTGCAAGTGTTACAAGAAAGAAATTAGCTACCAAACACAAATCACTGCATATTTTGCGCTAAGTTTGTATGTTGACAAAAGTTGTATCAGCAATTCACCACTGCCTTGTTATATAGAGCATGTTTTGTTGTTTTTGGTCACTAAAAATCCTCTTGAAAATGAATATAAACCATCTTTGTTTTACCTTGCTCAGAAATCATCCTCTCCTCATGATGAATATTGTTGTTTTCAAACTTCCTCTAAGTTTTTTATTGTGTAACATCCAGCATCGACACAAATTTGTAGCTTCTGGCTAAATAACACCAGCCCGCTCATGGTGCTCACATGTATTCCACCAAAGCCTGTTTCTCTCTCTGCGTGCGCTTGTGTTTTTTCATGCTCTTCCCGTGTCTCCATTTCTCTCACTGTTTGATTTCCCTCATGTCCAGTGAGTTTGGATACTTGCTCTGTCTGTGCCTTCAGCCCTCATCTCTGAACACAGAAGGCTCCGCTGTGATCAGTAGAGTCCACCGAGGATAATTGATCAACTTTTATGGCGCTCTCTACCAGATACAATCCTCTGGCAGTGTGAGAAATGGTTGGATTTTACTGGAGGGACCTTGCCACTGTGGGATCAAAAGTAACACCCTGTGTGTAAAACTCCAACACAGTAGTGATATCATGCGTATCTCTGATAGAGACTCAGTCTGGCCTTTACAAGCAAAGCAGTTTATGCAGTTTCAACAAGGGTGATTCACTTTAAAGTCAGTTGTGTGAAGCTTCAAGTAGTATCTTAGAAGCGCTGTCTCTGTGCAGAATCACTGAGCAGGGTGTCTTATCTGTCGTCAAAATCAAGTCAATCCCTTGACCTTCTTAAGTCTTAACAAAATCGAGCTCTTTCTTGTGAAAGTTTTACGCTTATGAAGTAAAATTCCCAACAATTTTCTCTGTTTGCTTGGAAGAAACTGTGCATTGCTGTTTGGTGATTTTCCATTGTAGTACATCTGTTCTTTGAAGAATAATATTTTTTAGCTTTTGTTGGTTTGCTAAAATCATCAAAAGTAAAAAGAAAAAAATATCGAAAACAGACGCTCGCTACAAATGAAGATTTCTGTTGTTTAAATTGCAGATATTGATTTTTATTCTTCCTTTAGGCTGTTATCCATTACAAACTTTCTTATGAGCTGTTTGTCTTTGTGCTTGTATTCTCACACAGTAGAGCTGTTGATGAAATAGTAATTCCTAGTTGTTTTCAGTGAAACGCTTCTTTTTATTATTTTGCTTTGGGGGTTACTCTAGAGCAATGATGAGCTGTTTTCAAGGAATTTCAATTCTTTATAAATAAAAATAAACATTGTAAGAAAAAAAAAAAGATGACCTCTAACATAGCCATCCTTGAGTTATTTTTGTGTTGTCTGATTCTAAATGGGATGCAGAGGGATATGCAGGAGCATGCGCTCAGCTTCTGGTCATTTTTTCTGTCCTTGTGACTTGGACTCAGCACCGGCAGCTATGCGACACTGTCATGACCTATACTCAGCCAGAGGTTGGTGTGTGCTGTTGTGTTTCTGTGAGTGGGCAGGGATTTGGACGTTTTTTGGCATTAGTGTGTTTGGGAGGATTGGGGGCTGCTGGTGTCACTTGCACGAACAAATTCAGACAGACAGTAAGACGTTCCTGTTTGTACGTGTGTTGTGATCTTTTGTGAAAATCGGTAGGTGTTTGTAGACTTTGATAGCAAGGGCAATGGCGAAAGTTGAGGTCTGTTGTCACATTTAGGGTTTTGCTTTTGGTTTGGAATTGAGAAAATAATGCAAGAAAGGTTGGAGCATCTTGGAGAATCCTGGTGTGTGGGTGTATTGTGTTTCTGCAGGTCACTGTCCACTCAGGCTTTGTGGTGATGGCCACCATGAAAGGTATCACACAACCCTGTGGGCATTCCCCATCCATTTGAATTGTTTTCATCGCACCTCTATGGCAGAGCAAAGGACTTTGTTGAAATTTTAATGGATCTTTGACCTAGATTCAGTTTGTGCGTCTGATGTATGTCAGTCTTACTCCTGCCAGCTGAAGAAACACTACTGCTGGGGGAAGGGGAGCTGAGCAGAAATGAAGAGTTACTGCCACAAGGGTTTCTCATCTGATTGAGACTGTATTCACTCCTTGGAGGAATAATGAAGTCACACACACAAAAAAACACACCCACAATAAAAAAAAAAAAAACATTGATGAACATGTATGCACTTTCAAAACTCAGCTTCTTTGCGGTCTGTAATCATTTGCCCCTGATTTATGCATTTTTGAAACACCCATGGGGGAGTTTGAATGTGCAGCAAAAGCTGCTTTGTCTGCCGACGCAATGAGGGGCTGAAAGTCATACAGATGGAGGCAGGAAAAATAGAGGACTCATCACTGACAATCATTTCATAGCTTAGTGTATGCACTGACAGGGTAAAAACTGAATTATAGCTTTCTTCCTTTCAATTTGGCAGCTTGGTGTTCTGCCTCAGCCACTTTGTTTTGTTGTTGCTCGAGCAAAGACACCTCTTAAGCAAAGTGAAGCCCCTTGCGGAATCAGAGAATGAATGGGCCACTCTAGTGTAATCATCTTCCTTTGACAGAAAAAAAAAGAAAGAAAAAAAAAATCTGCCACCATGCTTTTTTCATGTCATGATTCGGAAACTCAAGATTGAGGTTCTTCTTGCATCAATTGGAAATTCTTGTCATCACGCTTTGCCATCACCTGGATGTGACAGGTCTGAAATGTCTAAAGAAACATGTTTTTTGTATGGATGCAGCTAAAGTTATCATTTCTTTTGCAGGTAATCTATTTTGTGGTCTTAATTATCACATCTTAAGTCACGCTTGAAACTTCCTCTGCAAGTCTTTATGGTATTTATTCTGTCTGCTTTGTAGCATTATGGCTGTCCTGGTTTTGTATTCCCAGCCCAAGTGAAAGTCACTTCTTTGTATCATCACACAACATGTCAAAGGTCAGATTCCCTCTGTAGCAAACAAGCCCACAACTTAATTAGTGGAGTTGCCTGCTGCTAGAGACACCACTGCATTGGTGGACGCAGACCCTTGACTGGAACTGGGAGGAAAATTAAACCAGGAATGGGGCTGGTAGACGAGGATTCCTCATTGGGTGATTAAAAGTAACCTTTCGAGCTATGGAGAAGCTGTTAGCCATGCCCTTTCTTTCCCTGCAAATGCCATCTTAGAACTCTGGTCTAATGATGCTACAATAGTTTCAAGGCAATTACACTGCCTCTAAATTGATCCCAAAGCACTGGACTTGTGAGTGGGAGAAATAAAAATAGAAAGGGAGAGAGGAGGAGAGTGTAAGGGTAGATGCCACTCCAACAATCAGGTAGGCAAGGGAGAAGGAAAGCGGCCTGAACGATGCCCAGCCATTAGTATCAGACGCTTGTTTTCATGCAGGAAAGCCTACCTTAACTTCACCCATTTTAGCTTCATTTTCCATAGCAACAGGGCCGATCCGTCACGCTAGCAGGGGAGATATATGCCCCAGCTTCCCGATTCATGTGGACAGGGCAGCTTCCAAGTTGCCTCCAGGTTCAGCAACCACAGGGGGATTCTGCACCCAGCGTCAACCTTGTTTTGCCACAGCCCAGGTCCTTGTAACCCGAGGAGCTCTACAAGGCACTGCCAATCATTTTGTTAGGGCGTGTGTGGGAGGGAAATAACACACAGACTGGAACACAGGAAAAAAACAACAACATATGTATATAGGATTGAGCAGACGTCCAGATAGAACGGCTGATATTTCTGTCCAACATTTGCGTTACACCACTATTTTCATGTCCTTCAGTATATTCCTCGATTATTGAAAACTATTAAACCCTCTCACATATAATCACAGTGCTTCAGGATAAGAAATATTATAATCCCTTCAACAGTTTTTACAGATTTAGAAAATGCTCAGCCACGTTCCCTGTGGATCTCAGCAGGTAATGTTTTTGAGAATGTGGAGCATGAGGCCATTTCTTTGAGCCATTTGGTCCCTGTATCAACTGTAGCAGCCCATTGTTAGGATGCATTAATTGCTGTGGATTCAGGCATGAAACATCACGATTTCATGCATGTAATACCTCTTGAATTATCTGGATTGTACAAGAATTAAAACTAACTCAAGCATACCTAAAGTACTACACATAAATTAGTGATGGATTTGCATCACTGTGGTTCCTGAGTTGTTAAGCATGTTCATGTTTGCTAGTAGGTTCCCTGCCATTTAATTGACAAACCAATAAAAGGTGCTTCAACTGCATGGAGGACAAACATGCAGATGAAGCGGGAAAAATTGTGATTATTGTTAAATAAGGAAAACATTTTAATAACATCATCAATTTAGCAGACCTCTTAAAAAGAGGCACGTAGCTTCCCTTTCATGACTAATGTACCATAATGAGAACAGTATAACAGTGCTGCCAACATAAGTTAACTACAGTAGTATTTGAAAGGGGCTGTGAGGAGTTTGAAAGTGATCTTGAAAAAGTCTCCCTTCTAGATATTTGCCTGGTAGTAATCCACACTTTAACCAACCTTTCACCATAAGTCTAAGGTTGGACAGGATTGACTTATGACACACCTAGGTCTGTATGACAACACCATGCCGGCTGACGAAGTTTAGTAGAGAGAAGAGATAACAAATCTGTATTTTTCTCTGGTGAAAACGATTTCTGTGATTAATTTTGTAGTGATGGTGGACACTGTAGCCTAACTGTCAAACAGAAAAAGGGCAGAAGAGCAGAAGAAAGCTAAACTGGAGAGTGATACAGTCTGATCTAAAGGCTAATTAGTATCACTACAAAACACAGGGGCTAAACTGTTTGTGATAATGTCCATTCCAACCCACATGCAGCAGTTATTCTGCAGTGGTCTGTTCAAACTAGAGAGTCTATCAATAAAATTAAGAGTGATGTCACATCAGCTCTGCTTGGTAGATGACTGGCAGGACTTGCTAACCAGGATGTTATACATTACGGACATGTCTTAGAGCACCAGGCTGCCAGCTGCGCTAAATATAAACAGCTTGTGATACACATACAAACTGACAGTGTTTACTTGTTGTCACGATAGTCCACAGATACGTTGGCGCACCAGGCTGCCGATAGCGCTACATATAGCTGGGTACTACATCTACTTGCTGTCACGTTTCAAACCATAGCACCACGTAACTGTACTGATTAATACCTTACTTTGGCGCATTGTGCCCGGTAAAAAGTTTTGAAGAAAGAAAGTTTGTTTTGATCCGATCTCCATTTACTTTCAAAATAAACACACGCCTTGCTAAAAAGTAATTTACAACAGTGTGCGGAGACTCTGGGCCACAAGGTGGCAAGGGAGTGCAATTAAAACAGATCTTTCTCATAGAATCTTTAAGTAAACATCATGCAAAAAACCTTGAAGTATTGAGGCATAGTGACATTTTTGAGACTTAGGTAAACAAAACTTTTTGATAGTTGACAATATATTGCAATAGAGGACTGTTTTTGAACTTAAAATAAATCAAAAGGGGGAAAACGTGAGTTTATCTTTTTCCATCCATCCAACTATTTTCTTCCACGTAACCCTTGATCAAACAAATTCATGCAATTATCAGTCCATTTGTTCATCCATCTGTACATCATTTCATCCATCCATCCATCCATCCATTAGTCCATTTTCATTCATTCTCTGTATTATTTCTCCATCACTGAGCTATTAAATGGAACTTCCCAGCAGTCTGACATCTTCAGGGCTATTCGTAAGTTTCAGTGACCGTATCGTTATGCTTTTTATGAAAATTATCCCTTTTGCCTTCAGATAACACAATACAAAAAATTGAAATTAAAAATTAAAATATTTGAAAGCTCAGAGTTTCACAAGGCTCTCTTTCCACAAGGGGCAGCTAACTCTTGACATCGCTCATTATTTTAATAGCATATTAAGCCACTGGCTTGTGCTGATTAAAACATCATGATGAATACTTTAATTGCTTTATCTTTTCAATTTTTTTTCTTAAACATTTGGGAGATTTCTGCCAGCTGTGAATAAGTGGAATTTTACTTTTTTTCTTTTTCTTTTTTTTCCTTGCACCATCTGTGAGCGAGTGTCTGTGCATCCTCAAATGCAGATGAACAAACAACATGGAGAGCTGCTGGTGAAAACATTTTCTCAAAGCACAACAAGCTCCACAAAACATCTGCAGGGTACCTTTTTCTTATAGCAGCTTCATATGAAGACAAACCCTAATTAATACACTTGTGCTTTGGCTTTATTTATGAATGCAAACATCATTTTGACTCATGTTGCCTCTGCTAAAATGTGGGTAGTGGGATTAAAAATGAAGTGGGTAGAGGTTTGTCAAAGAGACTCTCTGATATGGAAAGGTGTATGAGTTGAGAGGAGGGCAGAGGTGTTGCTACCTGAGGCAATATTATGATTATTTACTCTGGGTTTTTTGTAGTGGAATAAAAATAATTAGCTAAACCATTTTAAATTATTTTAATGATACCAGAACTTCACTCTTTAGAGTATTTTTTATTAATCTTCGGAGAAAAAAAACACAGCTTACAATTACATTTGTATTACAACATCGTAAAACAGCTACTTCATCTGCCTCCTAACATCTTTTATTCATTTGTATTAATGCAGATTCTGTGCAAATTCAAGAATTTAATGCAGGCAAAGTTGATGACAATGCAGTGTGTTTAGAACTCATAAAGTAGGGCAACATAGCGGAGAGGAATAAAAGGACAAACGGGCCAAAGTATGTGTGAAATGTACTCCAGGAGACAGCAGGCTATAGAGTGAACTGCCTGTGTTCCCTCCTCCTCACCTTAGGGAGTCCTAAGGCTTATAATCACAGTCCAGCATGAGTACGCAGATGGCCTCCAGATATACTGTGACCTCACCAAATCTGCCATGCATCAACCGTCTCTGTCTTCTGCCGAAGAGACGGGGAAGTTTTTGGATGCGATGGTCTGGGATCAGCTTCCACTCTGAGTCTGAAGTTGAGGCTTAAGCGTTCGAGAAAGTAATTTCCCCTTTTCACGTCTTCTTCAAATCTCCCCGTCTGTCTTACAAGTGAAGTTTGAAAGTGAGGAAGATGGAGAGCAGGTGTACGGTGATTGGGATCAGTGTAGCAGAAAGCTGTGGGATTCCGGGGACCTGGCCTGACGGTTACAGTGTGCTCCTCTCCTCTCGACTCCCTGCCAGGCTCCAGCTGAGGCCATCTGTTTGGGTGACACTGCCTGCCCAGATATACAGTATGTTGGAGAGATTATGAGACTGCCAGCAGGGAAAGTGTTTTTCTGGAAAAAATAAATGTAGCAATGATAAATCTGAAATGGTGGTTTGACATACTTGGATGTGTTGGCACATTGAGACAGAAAAACAAAATTCCAGTGTGAATTCTGGAGGTTGATGAGGACATTTTTTTTTTTTCGATTAGCTGATTTCAAGTGAGGCATCTGTGTTTATGCCTGTCATTAGAGCCATGGAGGGAATAAATGAAAAGATAATGAAGTTTCCAAGTTACAAAGATTATATTGTTTCTAGAGAAGGTACACATTACTAGATAACAAAACAAGTTTGCTGAGTTAAAACTAACAGATTTGCAAACTGTATGTGCTTTAACGTTATCATATATTGTCCAACAAAAATAATCAAAAGATTATTACCTCCACCAAGCAAGTCATATTTTTGGGAGAGTTTGTTGTTTGTTTGTCTGTGAACAACATAACTGAAAAAGTAGCAAACAGGTCTTGATAAAATTTTTAGGAAATGTTCAAAATAGGATAAGGAAGAAGTGATTAAATTGTAGTGACGATCCGGATCACTGTCTGGATCCAGGATTTTTTTAAAGAATTCTTAATCATTGTGAGATAGGGCTGTTTTCACCATGTGTATATAACTGCACGATAAATGGTCAGATTGCTTTGCAAAACAATACAAGACAAGGTCTCCATAATTTCTGACAAATGTAAAAGTAGGATCCAGATCCTGGCAATAGTCTGGACACTAAGATCTGGAATATGAAATATGTACTGGGTCATCATAATTTTCAACACTATCAAGTAATAAATTATCGTACAAACCTGCAACTAACACCAAATTGTAGCAGACAGTCTGCTGAAAGGGAGTGTAACATTAAAGTTATTTATGCATTTATCAAAAAGCCTGTGTACCACATTTGTGTCTGTACGTCATAGGGGGAAATATGTTGGGATTTTTTCATGCCAGTATCATTTTTCTGGAACTTATTGCAATTCTCACCATGAAGTTTTAAGACTTTTTTGACCTGCAAACAACATATTCAGCAAATGATATCTGCAACCAAGGCTGCGCGGATGTTCAGTCATTAGCAATGTTGCCTCACAGCAAGAAGGTCACCAATTCTAATCCTGTTTTGGGCAAGGTTGGCCTTTCTGTGCGGAGTTTGCATGTTTTCCCTGTGCATGAATAGGTTCTCCTCCCACAGTCCAATAACATGCTCATTGGTTGATTGGTGATTCTAAATTGCCTGTAGGTGTGATTGTGTGTGTGAAAGGTTGTCTGTGTCTGTGTGTCACCCCTGTGTTTGACTGGCAGCCAGTCCAGGGTGGACTCTACCTCTTGCCCAAAGACAGCTGGGATAGGCTCAAGCCACCTATAACCCTGAACAGGATAAGCAGTAGAAAGTGGATGGATGAATGGATAGACATCTTTAACCTGCATTCTGAAAAAAAAATGTTTGCAGCATTTTTTTTCTGCACCATTCCATAATTTTAATCTAGATTTGTGTCCCTTTTTGTATCTTTTGAACTCTGATCATGGAGCACATCACGTCATGAGAGATGCATTCATTTAAAAACAAGTTCTTGTGTTTATGCTATATTTTACAGAGTTCACAGTGCTTTAGCTTTATGCAAGTGTCTTATGTTTAGTCTGTATGCATTGTTGCGGGATGTTAGAGGAATTCCTCCAAATTTGTTGGTGCACTTGACAGAAGTTTGCACATCCTCTCTGTCAAAGCTCATTTGCCTTTCCTGCAAGCAGACACATGAATCAAAGTTAATCAGCTACACTTTGGTAACTATATTGGGTATAAGCAAAGCACTGGCTGTTTAATTTGTCACTGGCATCAATCACCCACAGCTCCAAGTATGACAATCTGAACTTGTAAGATTTTTCTCATGCCATTCACAGCCCCCTGTTGCCTGTCACTGCACAACGGTGTCATGTAATTGGTTGTGGGTTGCCTGTTTTTGGGTTATTTTCTACAGTATGTTTACAGCTTGTTTTGAGGAACTTGAAAGTCGTGTCTGTTCCCACTGTCCTTTGCAAGCTCCATCTGCTGTGGATGTCATTAAATGAACAGACCCAGTGTGGTGACGAGTATATTGTTGTTTGTTTGTTGAGCCATAGTTGCAAGAAGTCTGGAAGACAACACAAAGGTTGTTTAATCTCTCACATCAATTTATTTATTTATGTCTCAATTTAAGGAAGTCTTTGACTCATTTCTTATCCTGATTTCTGAATATTCTTTTAGTCATGTGAAAAGTTTGCATGATGGGAAAAGGACGTGAATAACAAGCAACAGATATTTGAAAGAAAAAAACACAATCATACAAAAGAATTTTTTAAAAAAAGCATCACATTTTTTCTCTCTTACTGGAGCAAGCATTTGGTTTTTTAGCCCTCTGTGACTGCAAACAAAATTGTCAGATATTTTTTAAGTTTACACTCCTGAATTGTGGGTATTTACCCATGATTATCAAATGTGCAGTAAAGCAGGTTTAATGCAACATATGTTTAAATTTATTTTGCTTCAAGATGAAAAAAGCAAAACGTGACATCTTCAGCTGAGGATTGCAGATTTTATTCTTTCTCATTCGCACATTTAGTATCTTAAAGGGAAAGTGACATCTGTAGCTCGATAAGTATCTAGGTGCTGTGTTTGGAAAGCAGATGTCAAAAATATCTTTATATTTAGTCCAACTTGAAAGCATTTTCATATATAAAACTAAAAAGGCTGGAATCTCATTTGTTTGCTTTTCACACATAAAAGAAAATGCCCAATTTGCTCGAGCCAACGTGAAACTCAATTACTGCAACCCGTACTTCCTTTTTTGCTTGATCAATCAAAGGCTTCCCCCCTGATATGCTTCGTACGGACCTGCAGGCCTGCCAACATTTAAGCGTTCATGTATTTACAGTACATCACTGACACACATGCAAATACACAACCACAACCCATCCCCTCTTATTTTCTTTGACATCAAACGGAAGTTGTTGATCAAACCATACATTTGAAACACATTTTCATAAATTCAGAGTGCTTTGATGAGTAGTGTTCCTCTCAAAATATAGTTCTCAGCTGCTTTCCCTCGTCGTCTAGCTCTGTGGTATGATTTTTTTTTCCTTGTATTTCTGTTTATTGTGAAGAAACTGTTGTCTTAGCCCATCCCTGTGACACAGAAGGAGCTTCTGCAGGCCCCTGGACACAGGAGAAACATTCCTTGTCTTTATCTGCGGGTTGGGGGTGGCAGGGAGTGGCTTGGACATCTCAGAGCTTTCTCAGCACATTATATGGCCCAGATTGCTTCATTCTTATCCCCACTCCCTATCTAACCTCCTACATGTACACTCTCACACACACACACACACACACACACACAGAGCCACTTTCCAGAACCTTTTCACCACGTCCTCCCAGTTCAATCTCCAGAGAAAATATTTATTCATGGTCTCTCGTCATTGCTTCCCTTGGATGTGCCGCAGAAGTTGTATCTTTATCTGCACTGGCCTCAAGGTGAACTATTTGGTCTGAGGGGGAGGTTTCTGCTGGAGCTGGAGTTTATAAAGCAGAATCACACAGTGCTGTTAAATGCTGGGGTGGTGAAATGTTTTCATTGTTTTGGCTGTACTCCAGCTTACTGGATTTCAAATCAAACCAACACGGTGAAGTTTGCTTACTTTCAGCTGGAGGCTGTTTGGGGTAGTTCACATCTGCAGTGGGTGAACAGTATAGGTTTCTGCTTTTCTAAACTATCAGGGTTACAAAGTGTGTTTTATGCACATAAAGAACAGAACACACTGACACTGAAGATAAGGATCATATACTTACCTCATCTGAATGTGTGTGCTTGGTAAATAATTATCACTGTATCAACACAAGCACTGTTAAACAAATTAAATTGTGCATTTTCATTGTTTTGACATCCATAAAAACACAAAACAATTGTTTTCAGTTCAGTTGTGTTCTTTTCGTTTCTCATATGATTCAACAGTGTACTGTATTAAAAAAAAAAAACATGGATGTCACATCAGATCCCCTAAAGTAAAGCCAAAACATTCGTATCTCTTTCAGGCCATAAATTACACTCTTCTTTTTTAATAAATTGTATCATGGTGCCATGGGTAAATTTGAGCAACTCAGTTAACTGACTCAGTGTTTAATGGACGGGATATCTCCTGTAGTGTTCTATGGTTAAATAGTAGAGAAGAGATGAAGAAGTACTGGAAGAAAATACAACAACTTCTATAAAAGAGACACTGAACTTTGCATTATCATGTTAGCGTTCACATTACACAAGAAACTGTTCTGCAAAGGAACGCGCTAACTTAAAGGTGCTGTAAGGACGATCCATTAGGTTTGACCCCATTGGCCAAAATCAGTGATGTTTTTTGTTTTTTAGCCAGGGATTTCCCGATCTTATACACTGATCCATATCATAACCCAATATGGCTATTTTGGAGCCAATCAAGTCTTCATCTGTTTTCAGCACCATCACACTTTGCGGCTGCTGTAAATCAAACCATGTTGCAAACATGTCCATTGTGTGGGACTGCTTCCCTTTGGAAAGCAACAATAGTAAAACAGTGTCTTGCAACAGTGTCTTTGTTTAAGTGAGTGAAGGTACCAACAGGGCTCACTTTAATAAAACAAATATTATTTGTCATTTACACCGGAATCCCCTAACGGAGTACGGGATTTATCAGAGAAAGGTATCGGTTTGGGATTAGTATCAGCAAAACACATCATGAAAAAATCGGATCAGATCGGAAGTCAAAAAACTTCTATCCCCAGTTTCAGCCCATGCTTTATTACTCTTCCATTTGGCTGTCTTCTGCTTTTCTGACCTATTTCTTTTTAACAGTTCAACTCCAGTGTTACCACAAAATAGTAGTGTCATTGAACTAATTGAA
This sequence comes from Halichoeres trimaculatus, assembly GCF_033239565.1. Lineage (NCBI taxonomy): Eukaryota > Metazoa > Chordata > Actinopteri > Labriformes > Labridae > Halichoeres > Halichoeres trimaculatus. Next base: position 29,931,216 of record NW_027437185.1, on the reverse strand, counting down.
CTAGACCAGGTATGTCTGCAGTCCGACTCTGTTCCGTTGTGTGTTGACTGTGTTTGTCAACTCAGCCCAACAAGCTGCATGTCTGACAGACACAAGACTCAATTGATAAGTCTCTCTTTGTTTCTGTTGAGCTGTAAGACCTCAAACCTGTTGACTCCTGGTCTGGCTTCACTCTTTATGTACGTTTATCTTTGTAGTCAAGCTAAATACTCGATCTTCCCTATGCTGAATTTTTGCGTCACAGCTCCATGTCTGGCAAAAATAGGATGGCTGCGTATTACTTGCAACATGACGGACCAGCCACACAGACGTACTGGAAAAATCCTTGGTAAGTTGACTGCTTGACTTGAATGGAAACCTGATCTGATCCGTTGCCATGACAGAGCGGAAACAGACTGCAGACGCATCTGTTGTATTTCACCTGTGAGTTTAAATTTAACATGCAGCTCAGGTGTAAATCAGTCCCCAGGTTGACAGACGGGGTGAACATCATCTAGGTATTAATTCTTAAAACCCCTTTCTCTCCAGTCTTCAAAATTGAGGAATTTCATGTTTTTTTCCCCGCTCTTTAGAAGTGCAGTTCCTGCAACTGGGACAAAAGTTGTGGATTTCAAACACTGCCTTTGCCGTTTTTAATCCCATGAATAAGTATGCCTGGAGCAGCACTGTCACATTCATAGAGCAGCATTTTAAAGAGATCTGCCCCAGTGTGCTCTGCGATCAGCGCTGCATTGTGCATACCCGACATGTCCTTAAAGTGTTCGAGGCATTGCGATCTGACTTATTTCCTTGAGTGACTTCTACCCCATCAAAATCGTCTTACTCTAGTAACATGCTTAGTGTTGCTTGCCCACAGAAATAGCATCCGAAACAAGGTCGCTGCCAGATGCTTAAGTCTTTTTAGAGGCTTGAAATGACATTCTTGTTTTCAAAGTCAATCCACTGTCACATAGCTGATTTGTAGGGGAAAATCCAAGCCCGTAAACACAATTTATAGTTTTAAAAACACATTTGTTAAGCTCCCAGAGGTAGTGCGCGTAAACAAGTTTGATATTGATCTCACATAGGCTTTTTATTTTCCATGAATCAAGCTATTTCTGGATGTCAGTTGAAGGATAGATGAAGATACCTTAGAGTAGTTCTGCTGGGGATAATGCACAAGTAAGCCCTCTATAACAGCCTCTCTTTGAGCAAGCACAACAATACTTAGCACACAACCTTATCAATATCTGAGCCCTGTCGTTCAGGAGAAATTGAGAGTTGTGCACTTAAAATAAACCCATCATTTGTGTTGAAATTGCAAGCACATCACACTGGTGCCAGTTTCAAACTTCTTCCACCTTTATTGTGATTCTCAGATGTCTGTGAAGCACTCTCGCTCTCCTCTTCAAAATCCAGCCTCAATTTATCAGGCCTCACCAGGATGTGTCAAACTTCATTCAGTTTTGCTGCACAATGAAAACTCATCATTCACCAATCAATAAATCTGCACAGCTGAAGTCTGATGTAGGGATGATGGAATATGAATTATGAGTTTGCTGAGGCCTTCCTTTTTTCGCATGCATCCATCATTGTCAACAAAATGAGTCCGGCAAATATTCAATTAAGACCTCAGGGCTCCATTCCTCATTCATTATTCCAGGGTTAATTTGCAACTGTAGATTTGTCTTTTGTCACTTTGAGGCTAAGAAAGGATGGCTAAGAAAAAAAAAAAAAAACTCCCACTCCCCATCTTCTCACAGTCAGTGAAGGGTCCTTCATTAGCTTTTTATCAAGTTCTGCTGAAAATTCTAGCACCTGATTTCCTGTTGTGGTGATAGATCTGATAACGGGTGGTGCCTTCACATCACCTGAAGCTTCTCACCTGCAGCCAGCCTACACCCTGTTGAAATGAAACAATAATCACACTCTTGAAACGAGTGCTACTTAGAGTTATAAAACAGTGTTAGTATGTTTCTGTTTGCCAATTAAAGTGTCAAACTGTCAGAACCTGTTTATGTTAGCTGAAAAAGCAGGATGTCAGTGCATCAGTGTTGATTGGAAGTAAACATCACCAGAAATGCCCTGAGGAATCACAAATTTGCACTTTCACTCACTTAAAGACAGTAAAATAAATCATCCAAAACACTGTATACGGCTTTTAAAGTACAAGTCTTAAAATGTCAGAATCAGAATCAGAATAGAGTTTTATTGCCAGGTACATTTGCACATACCAGGAATTTTATATGGTGTGTTGGTTCAACAATTAAGAAAAAAATAATACAGAATTACTTGCTTTACATTTTGTAAAATAGAATAAAATATAGAGAAAGTTCAGTTATAGAATATACAAATATAATGAATTATATATATATATATATATATATATATATATATATATATATATATATATATATATATATATATAGATAGATAGATAGATAGATAGATAGATAGATAGATAGATAGATAGATAGATAGATAGATAGATAGATAGATAGATAGATAAATAGACCCATGTCTACTTTTTAGACTGACAAAAATGTTTGAAGAGCAGAACTTTTGATTTCAGGTCATTGCTAACTAGGGGTTGTAGAAAAAAATCAAAAATTGGTACATCAGGATATTTTGTTTGACAATATCAAACTTGTGATTCTTTGTCAATTTTTTTTGTTAATTTTTTTTATTAATTAAAAATCTTCACTTCAGTCTTTTCTTATAAACTGGATTGGAAAAAAATACTACTTCTCTCCAGCAGAGGGTGGATATAGTCTGTAGTCATTATCATCATTTGATGTTTCACTTGGTCTGGTGTTAAAAAGCAAACTAAAAATCACAAAATTGAAGAATCACAATTTAAATCTAATCAGCACCCCAAAAGTCGTAACAGAATCGCATCGTGAGAATAGCATATTGTCCCAGCCCTATTGCTCACCATCGGAGACAGATTGTTGCTGAAGCCCCTCACATGAATCCATGGACCATCACTGGAAGCCATAGCAATTAACAATTACAGTAAATATAAGCTGTTACTTAACAAGTCATAAATTTGACGTACAAATCATTGAGATTACAGTTTGTACATCCACATTCTTTCTCCATCTACAAAAATGGGTCTTCATATGTTTTCTGGTCTATTTTTCTGGTAAGTTCTCAGCTGTTAGCAAAAGTAGTGGTAGCAGTATTACCTCTTTTCAACCAAGTATGTAATTTCTAACCCACGGTGCCATCTTACACGGAAAACTCTTGACTGCAGAATTTTTAGTCTCAGCCTCAGGCTACCATGCAGGCTGGTCCAGCTCATTGATTGCCTTTCATCAAGGGAGAGGGGCCGTGTGGTAAGGAAGAGGTGAATGTCGCGCTGAGTGGCAAGTGGTAAGGGAGCAGTGGGAGAGCCGTTGGCTGACAGGATAAAAGTTAAACACTGGCCAACGGTCTTGTCTCACAGCAGGAGTCAGCATGTTGCCTTGGGGCAGGGGCCCAGTGTATTGACCAAGCTGGTACCCCTCACCTACCCAAGTCCTGGCTGCTTCACATGGATTTTCCTTGGGCCCAGCCAACTCTTCAGAGACGTCCATGTGTTATAGATTTGAATGTTTGGCCTTGTAACTGTGTGCAACTGTAGTCTGCTTTTCACTCTATTCTGCTTTTCAAACTTACCTTGTGGTGTTCAGCTGTGGCTCAAAGGTTTCTCAAAGCTGAAGCTGCCAATTTACAGTATCTCTCTTTTTTTCCCTGAGCCATAGGGACCTTAAGTCACACTGATCCTCATTCTGCGATTAGTCCTACTAGGATCCACATCAATCCCCTGTCCAGCCATGAGGAAAGGTCACCCCCAATTGAGTCTCTGACTGCAGATATGTCAACAGCTCTCACAGGCCATCTGGAGATGTTAAAATGGACTTCTTTTATGTCACACCCATAGTGTGATATTACCATCTTCCATTTCCAGCACATTCACTCCTGATGTGGATATCATCTCGGCTAATGGCTGGATTTACCTCTTAGCCCAGGCACCAAGTAAAGGTTCATTAACTCTCTGATAGACCCCGAGAGAATCAGTGCTTTCTTGGCCTCTGCTTCTCCAAAGGCTTTCAGTTACTAATATATGTTATTACTCAGAAAACATGAAGATTGAAAGATCAAGGGTTAAACACTAAAATGAATGTTAATTCAGTTATACATCTAGGAAGCAATCCAAACATAAAGGGTCATGCATTTTTTAAGCTCTTCATGGGACACAAGTACACTAAAGGATCAGTGCAAGGAAACATACACATACACTTATTATTCATAGGTTATTGATTTTTTTTTTCTCCAAGTGTGTTCAAGTTCATCTGACTTTACCTTGTGTATGTGTTTAATATTACAATTTTATTTATTCATTTGCTTATTTATTTAAAGGGACAGCACATCTTAATGAACGGTTCAGCACAGCATCCATTTACAGTTAGACTTAGACATGAGGCAATTTTTTTTTTTTTTTCTAATCCCAACAAGTTAGTTAGGAGTTAAAATTTTGCTCAATATTCTATTCACACACAGCCTTAAAAAATAACAATATCAATTAAAAAATAATCATTATAGTGAGTCTCTGATATAATCTGTCAATTGCTTAATTTCTAAGTTACGATCAGTTGCACTGTTTCCATAAGTTAACCAAAAATGTTGTTGTTGTAAAACTAACTTGGCTACATGATATTTTTGCTTTTGAAAATTTAACATAAATAACCTTAAATCTTAAATAAATAAATAAATAAATAAACAAAATAAATAAATAAATAAAAACAATATGGCAAATACTGATGGGCATATTGACCAAAGTGCAACATTAATGAGCAATACTCACACCTTTGTTTACATCATGAAGTTAAAAACATTGACTCTGGCAGCTGTAGCTCTTATGTACAAACCGTCTTATAGATAGTATCCCTATAGTACAGCTCTAGCTAGCTGTTTGCCTATTGATTTTTATACGCTTAAGTCTCTTAAATTCTGGAGTGTCAAAAGTTAATGTGAAAAGAGTTGACATGATTGGAATTGCCTTTCTACATCTGACTGATGAATTTCTTTGCTTAGACTGCAAACGTTTACCTCTGTTTCTGCAGAATCCGTGTTTCCTTGGGTAGAAGTGGTAGATTAAAATGAAATCCCAAAGAACTTTCACCAGTTTGCTGGTGTGGCTTTTATTTATTACCTCTGGCCCAGCAGTGATGGAACAACAGTCTGGTCCTGTTGATGAATCTGCATTGTCATCTTATTAATACCCCCACACTGCCGGGGCGGCTGCCATGGATTTTCCATCTAAATGGATTAAGGTTTCATTTCTTATGCCTAACCACCAAAAAGAGAGGTTTGGAATGAAGAAAACACAGGATAAAGGGCTTTGCCTACACATAATCACTCAGTTAGTCTTCAGCTCTCTTGAGATTGACCTGCACCTTCATGGGGGCGCTTCGTCCTGAGTAGATATGAGAATATGAGGCGTAGTTGAAATTTCATGTCTTCCGAACTTCACATGTGTATTGCTTTTATCAGTTAGCAACCCAAGCTAATTTCCTCAAAAGATTGTTTTGCTAACATTTTGACCCAGATGTTTCTGATTGGCATGTTATTGTTGAAATTGATTATTTTAGGGTCTTTATTTTAAGGTTTTGGGCGCTGAACTTGTATATGGAGCAGTCTGTTGTATGGCAGACAATCAGTCCAGCCAACAATAAAACTCTTCTTCATTCGTCACAGTTAAACTGTGACTAAGACTGAAGTGTGGCCATCCATGTGTCTGGCACGCTGCAGGTGGGAGATAGCGTATACACACACGCAGACTCCACAGTCACACAACAGCTCCCAGCTTGACCTCCAGAATGTCACATGTTGCCAAGATGCATCTTGGCAATTGTCCTGCAGTGAAGGGATTTGCGGTGCAGACAGAAGGGATGAGGGTGGGGGATATGGATAGGTTCGTGGAGTCAGCCCTGGATTTATGTGTTTGCAACGAAGCCATTTATGAGGAGACGGTTGCCCCCTTTTCTTCAGGGGGTAGTAGCTTGTCTGCCACAGAAGCTGCTGTGCAAATATTGGCTGTCCCGTCGCACCTGCTGCCATTGTGGGATTGCCCCCCCTTCCTTTTAGTTTCCCACCCTGTATTGCTATACACTTCATTTGTCAAACACACAAAGGAAGACAGACACACAATAGAGGAACATTTTAGCAGTGCTATGGCTCTGCTTTGGTGTC